>NC_132917.1:45711026-46336026 GCF_047675955.1 Chlorocebus sabaeus
CAGCCTCAGTAGTTATGGTCCGTGTTCCAGAATGACTGTACAAATTTACACTCCCACCAACAGTCTGAGAGTTCTAGTTGCTTCACAGCCCTGCCAAAATTGGAATTATTCATCTCTTTTCCAAATTTAGCTGTTCTGGTGAGTATGTTTTATTGTATCTTTTTTTTGTGATAAAATATACAAAATATTAAATTTACCATTTTCAGTGTACAGTTCAGTGGCATTTAGTGTGTTTACATTACTGGACAACCGTGACCATTATCCATCTCCAAAACATTTTTCGTCTTTCCAAGTTGAAATTCCGTACCTATGAAACACTAACTCTCTACTCCCCCCAGCCCCTGGCAATCGTCATGCTACTTTGTCTCCATGAATTTGACTATGTACTTCATATAAGTGGAATCCGGCAGTATTTCTTTCTGTGACTGGCTTATTTCACCTAGCTCAATGTCTTCAAGGCTCATCCCATGTTGTAGCACGTGTTAGAATTTTCTTTTAAAGTCTGAACAGTATTCCATTATATCTATAATATATGCCACATTCTGTGTATCCACCATTCTTTGATTTTATTCTGATTTTAATTTGCATTTCCCTGATGTCTTTGCATTGCTCTTGAGTGCCTTTTTATATGTGTATCATCTATTTGGATATCCTGTCTTACAAGTGCCTACTCAAGTCTTTTGCCCATTTTTCTGTTGGATTGTCTGCTTTAAAAAAATTGATTTTTAGGAGGTTTTCATAGATTTTGGATATGAGTCTCTGTGAAGTATATGAATTGCAAGTACCTTCTTGTCTGTGGCTTGCTTTATAGCTCCTTAAGAGGATCTTTTGATGAACAGAAGTCCCTGAGGAATGTATCAATTTATCAATTATTTTCTTTATGGTTTGACCTTTTTGTATTCCATTCAAGAACATGCTGCCTATCTGAAGGTCTTAAGGATGTTCACCTATGACTTCTTCCAAAAGTTTTGTTTTACCTTTCACCTCATATGCCTGCCTTTTTAACTGGGGATAGTTATGTTGACCCTAGGGGAACTAGGCTGCTTATAGCACAATCAGAGGATTTGGGCAGCACTGTAGTAAAATCGTGTTAAATTGGTAACAGGATCAGAGGACTGGTGGAAGCAAACATACGTGCAGGTACTCCTGGCTTCAGGCATCATGTTTTTCTAAAGGGTTGCATGTGAATTTTATCCAGTGAATTTGGCTGTATCATAAACACTGAGTCTGTGACTTTTCAAAGATTTCCACCAAAGTTCCAGAGGTAGTCTCCTAACTGACCTCTGCTGTCACCGACTTGCCAAATGAACTCTGTCTCCCATTCTCTCTGACACACACTCAGGGCACACTTGAAAGCTCACAGCCACAGTGGAGCAGCTAACACTGTACTCCCACTCTGCGCTTCTGTCCCCACCAGTAGTTGTGTGTTTACCAAAAGCCACTTGTATTTGTTCTTATTGTAATACATAATTTTAATTAAATCTTATTTGAGATGAGTGTGAAAAAAAAGTTTCTATTAAGACTAAGTTGAATGTGATGGAAAAAGTCAAAGATAAATTTCCTATAAAATTACTGTTGGCCAGGCATGGTGGCTCATGCCTGTAATCCCAGCACTTCGGGAGGCTGACACGAGCAGATCGCTTGAGACCAGGAGTTTGAGTCCAGCCTGGTCAACATAGCAAAACCCCATCTCTACTAAAAATACAAAAATTAGCCAGACATGGTGGCACGTGCCTATAATTCCAGCTACTTGGGAGGCTGAGGCAGGAAAATCACTTGAACCCAGGATGCAGAGGCTGCAGTGAGCTGAGATCACACCACTGTAATCCAGCCTGGGTGATAAAGTGAGATTCTCAAAAAAAAAAAAAAAACAACTGTTAAGTTATATGTGAGAAAAATAATAAAGCTCTAAAAAGATTTTGAATTCACATTACTTCACAAGTATCTTTAAGTTTTTGCTCCACTAGAAAGAAACTGAAATTGGGCTGGGCATGGTGGCACACACCTTTAATCCAAATACTTTGGGAGGTCGAGGCAGTAGGATTGCTTGAGCCCAGGAGTTCAAGACCAGCCTGGGCAACATGGAGAGACCATGTCTCTACAAAAAACATATATTTTTTAAATTAGCCAGGCATGGTGGCATGTGCCTATAGTCCCAGCTACTTGGGAGGCTGAGGCAGGAGCATTGCTTGAGCCTGGGAGGTTGAGGGTGCAGTGAACCATGATCATGCTACTGCACTCCAGTCTGGGCAGCAGAGCGAGACTCTCTCTCTCTCTCTCTCCCCCCCCACCCCCTCACACACACACACACACATAGAAAATGGAAATGGAAATCATAGATAATGTTTGTCTATAAGAGACGATGAGGGGGACCATACCTTAAAGAACTTGGCCTTCTGTTATTGGCAAGTGAGTACATATATTTGTTTTTCAGTGTTTTCAGTTTGAATATTGTTAGTTAAAATACTTAAAGTACATACATCTTTTCTTTGCATGATTCTCTGCTTTACTGACTTTTTATTAAACAGACACTCTTCCATTCACCACAGATAAATGGGGCAGAAGAAAATGAACCCCCTCCTCTCAGAGCTGGCCTCAAGCTAAGAACTTTTGAAGTACTGTTTTACCTAAAAAAATTAATACTTTAAAATTTGCATACTATACCATATTTATAAATAAAAGGGTTTTTCTTTTCCAAGGTCTTCATATAAAATTGCAGCTTAGGACTGGGTGCGATGGCTCATGCCTGTAATCCCAGCACTTTGGGAGGCCAAGGCAGGTAGATCACTTGAGGCCAGGAGTTCAAGACTTAGCCTGTCCATCATGGTGAAACCCCGTTTCTACTAAATATACAAAAATTAGCTGGGCATGGTGACGTGTGCCTGTAATCCCAGCTGTTTGGGAGGCTGAGGCAGAAGAATTGCTTGAACCCAGTAGGCAGAGGTTGCAGTGAGCCGAGATCATACCACTGCACTCCAGCCCACATGAGAAAATGAGACTCTGTCTCTCAAAAAAAGAAAAAAAAAAAAAATTGCAACTTTGCTGAATTCTTGATAGAAGGTGGTGACTTAGATGCCTTCTCTTCTGGTTTGTCTGCTGTGTCTATGTGCACCTGGACCCATTGTGCTCTGGAAAGCAGGCACACTGGAGCCCTGGAGTGCAGGCTGGCTGGTGCCTTGTAGTGCCCGGTGATGGCTGGGGTTTGGTCCCTGGTCTGTCCCCTGGGGTTCCCATGTGTATTGGTGAGGCAGCAGTGTGTGCTCATAGGAGACCCTCTGTCAAGAGGCTCTGTCAGGAGCCAGCCTGCTGCCCTGCCTTTGAGGCTGATCCTTCACCCTAGGAGGGCAGGCACTGATGGCCAGCACTCTGGTCACGCCAAGGACGCTATGGCAACCCACTGAAGAACGAGCTATTACCCTGCCCACCCCTGCCTGCTGTGCCCCCAAGCACCCCTTGGGGGTTACTCACTTGCCTTTCTGGTATCAGGTTAAGAGGTTATTAGACTTTCCATTTATTTACTCAATTCTCCTTCCTGATCTCCTGAGAAATAACGCAGGAACCCGTGCCCCAGCCATGCTGGGAACATGCTTAGAAAGTAGGGGAAACCTTTGGGCCAGCACCCACGTGGTTTTGAATCACTCAAGGATAATCCGCCTGAGTCACTGGCTTTTGGCCATGGGCCAAGCAAGGAATCATCCAGTAGCACCTCTGCCCTCACTGTCCTCCTCCTCCAGGTTTCTGTACCAAAAGGAAGCCAGCAGGAGGTCCCACATCCAAAACATTGACTAGTGTGCCCCCGTGTGGCTCTGGTGGAAGGGTTCAAAAAACGCAGCCAGGTTTTCCCAACCTTACTCACCAAGGCCAGAGGATGCCCTAGGGGCAGCCTGCAGCCCCTGCACTCTTCTTTTTGCATAATCTTTGATTTTTCTTATTGTTATTTCTTAACAGTTAAGCACCCTTAACTCATTTAACTTGAGTTAAAGAAGTGTGGTTTTGGGGGACCCAAAGATTTTCCATTGGTGTAGGGAATGTCTCCTCCTGGCTCTGAGAGGCTTCCGCCAATCCACAGCCTACCGCAGGTTTATGTGTTCTTATTAAAAGGGGCAGGGACAGAAGCTCTGCCTGTCCCTCTTGTACTTTCAGGCTGTAATCAATCAGCAGGCAGTCACCAAACACCTGTTCAGACTGTGAAGTTGAATTTCCGGGATCAAGACCAGAGCCTGGTACAGACACAAGCCTTCCAGTGCTTGTATTTTAAGTTCCATAGATGCTTGGATCTTTTGTGGGCTCCTCAGACAGTGATCATGAAAGAAGAGTGGTCCCAGGGGATGAGCAAGATGATCCCCTTTGGCTGAGAAGAAAAGATTCCATGTCCATCTGTGTTTTTTACTCCTCTAAAAATGTTCCCTTTATAGTTTTATAATTGCACTTAAATAAAAAAATATTTGGGAGGTTAGAGCGGAAGCTGTTGGTGTCCTGGCCGTAGATGTGTCCCTTGGTCTGCCACAGAGGTCACTCCCAGCATACACTTAGGACTCCCTGTGTCTCCTTCTGAGGGTGACCTGAGCCATGATGTTATGGGATGGAGGCTAACACCCGGTAGGCCCCACATTTTTGACAATTTGGTTTTAAGAAAACTCGTAGGTATGACTGGGCGCGGTATCTCACGCCTGTAATCCCAGCACTTTGGGAGGCCGAGGCTGGCGGATCACGAGGTCAGGAGATCGAGACCATGCTAGCTAATACAGTGAAACCCTGTCTGCACTAAAAATACAAAAAAAAATTAGCCGGGCGTAGTGGCGGGCACCTGTAGTCCCAGCTACTCGGGAGGCTGAGGCAGGAGAATGATGTGAACCCGGGAGGCAGAGCTTGCAGTGAGCTGAGATCGCGTTGCTGCACTCCAGCCTGGGTGACAAAACGAGACTCCGTCTCAAAAAAAAAGAAAACTCGTAGGTATATATCATCGTTCCAATAACAGCTGCCATTATTGGATGCCTACTGTGTACCTGGTACTTGATAATGATTACATTCTAACTGTCACACCAACTCTGGAAGGTAGATATTATCCTCTCCCACCCCACTTTTCTTTAAAGAGATGAGGAAACTGAGGCTCAGCCATGACTGTGGGGATCTGGGAGCAGACCGTAGGTCTTGCTGGACCCAAGGCCTATTCGCCCTCCTTGCTGCCATGCCGGCTTCTCTACAGTGAGAGCAGCCTTTACGTTATGCACCGCTAATGTCACTCAGAGGGTTCTGACCCTTCCCCTTCAGCCTCTTCTTGTTCTCCTCCCTCTGTTCCTCTTGGATTCTCAGGAGCCAGCGTTACCCCAGAAATGAAGAATTAAAGACTGTTCACACCCACATAGAACCATCTGCTCTCTTAGCCTCAGGGCAGGGCTGGTGGGGATGGTATTTAGCCCCTTGGAGAGGTGGTGCAAACATAGAAGCTGGTGTAGATGGCTTGGCTGGAGGAGGGCTATCTGGCAATTCAGTGCATCTTATGAGTTTGGAGAACTAGGGTGACTATATCATTTATCCTCCAAGGAAGGACAGAGTTGAGAATGATAAGTGGCACTATACATCATTACTCTAAGAAAACAGGCAAAATCTAGAACTATCCTTAGTGACTTGGAACCTCCATCCTCCCTACCTACTCTATAAATATCCCTGAATTTTCCACCTTGTGTCTGTGGTTGGCCTGTTGGGTTCCTTTCAGCATTTCAGTGCCCACCCCTCAGACCCCCATCAAGCCTTGCAGCAGCTATTTATTCAGTTAGCAACCTTTTCTTGGCCTCCAATTTGCATTCTTTCCTAACTCATGGGTCCCTTCTCTTTTGCCTAAATGCTGCCTTTCCCTGGCTGTTTGACCATAAACTCATGGTATCATGCCTTATTCAGCAACTCTCAGAACAAAGTAAACAAATGTGCAAGTTTGCTTAAATTGAGAAAGCTTATATTTACAAAGTTGCGCCAGTTTGCTTTCTCACTCGTCTGCAATTCTCTCAAACATTGGCCCTATTTCTGATGTATTAGACTGTAAACCCCTGAGGGCAGAGGCTGGGTGTTCTCACCCAGTTACGCATGGTGGGCACCTCATTCGTAACTCATTCTAGCACATTCAGCGCTCTCCCCTCTGGAGTCTTGCGGCTGAGTCAACTCTCAGGAATCCAGCGCAGTAGGCTAATTCCACGCTGGCTCTGACCTCATCCAACCCTGCTGTCCCAGTGAAATCCAGCCCACAGCACCCTGCCAGGGTGGAGGAGGTGCCGGGCTATAACTCTCCCCATTGTTTCTTCTCCCGGAAAATATAAAACCAAAACCAAACATTATACATTATGCCCTCACTCACAGGGTCACGTGGAGACAAGGGATATGGGTGGGTTTCGGGAAAGAAATTTGGTACAAGTGCCAAGTGCTGCTATTGAAGACCTTAAACATTTATTTTGGTAGCACTCCAATAGTGACAAGAGATGGGCTTGTCTAAAGCCAGCACTGCCACCTTCCCCTGTGTTCACTACTTCATTCCCTGATGTCTTACTGTCAAGCAGTCGGGCCTTGGAGCCGCCCTTCCTTCCGCTTGTTGTTCTTTCATCATTTCATACCATATTCTCCTGTAGAGTAGCATCTGGGCACCTCCCTTTGTCTAGGTAACTAAGACTTTCAAAGAGACATTTCAACCCCATGTCACTAAGAGAAAATGTAATGCAGTAAGTGATTCCAATGGCAGTTAGCTAATGCACTGTGTTTTTTTTTTTTTTGAGTTGGAGTCTCAGTCTGTTGCTAGGCTGGAGTGCAGTGGCGCACTCTCAGCTCACTGCAACCTCCGCCTCCTGGGTTCAAATGATTCTCCTGCGTCAGCCTCCCAAGTAGCTGGGACTACAGGCGCCCACCACCACGCTCAGCTAATTTTTCTATTTTTAGTAGAGATGGGGTTTCATCATGTTGACCAGGATGGTCTCGATCTCTTGACCTTGTGATCCACCCACCTTGGCCTCCCAAAGTGCTGGGATTACAAGTGTGAGCCACCGTGCCTGGCCCACTAATGCACTTTTAAGGCATGCTTGCTGTAAATTGTTTTGGGAGTCTGCTGTCATTTCTAAGATGTGGGTGTAACCCAGCCCCTCACCATACTGGGCTGGCAGTGAATTGCCAGCAAGTGCATTCAGAAATATGAACATTCTCCCCTGCTTCCAGTACAGCCTCGAAGAGTCTCCTTGCTTAGTTAACCTGATGTTTTACAAGTTGTCTCTGCATCTTCCTACCTTCTTACTGGTTCCTGAAACTGGCATCAGCAATGCAAATTGGAAGCTTCCCTCAGACCTCATTTCCAGTTCATCACCAGACATTTGCTTCAGGTTATCTGGCACCAGTCCTCAGCAAGATGTGTGTCCAGGAGTCTGGTGAGAGGCCAGATTAGGGGCAGCTGTGGCTTCAAGGAGTGGCCTGCAAAGTGGAATTTGGACACAGTGCCCAGAGTAGGCAAGATGAGCTACTGGGATTTGGGAAAGAGACCTTCCCTCTGTATTCATTTTCTTACCTATGAAAAAAGAACATGATTTAGCTTTAATATTTGATTATGGATGGCCAGAGTATGTGTTTATAATTTATATGAAAACCTATCAAAATGTTTTTGCTGGTATATGCAGTCAAAAATATTTGGAGACCTCTGGCTTAGTAGACCTAAGTAAGTCAAATAAATGGAAGAAGCAGAGAACACGTTATTGGAGCAAGAAGAAGATGATGATTTGTATCCAGGGCCAGGTGCATACACTGGTCCACACATACACTCTGTTCACACAGCACACACTCTTGCACTCACAAGTGTTCACTCTCATGTACCACATGCATGTCACACATACTTTCACACCCACACATACTCTCAAGCACATACGTGTACCTTTTGCTTAATAACTTACAAGAATTAAAAAGTTGATAGGCACCTGGCCGGGCACAGTGGTTCATGCCTCTAATCCTAGCACTTTGGGAGGCCAAGGCAGGCGGATCACTTGAGGGCAGGAGTTCAAAACCAGCCTGGACAACATGGTGAAACCCCATCTCTACTAAAAATACAAAAAAATTAGCCAGGCATGATGACAGGTGCTTGTAATCCCAGCTACTTGGGAGGCTGAGGCAGGAGAATCGCTTGAACCCGGGAGGTGGAGGTTACAGTGAGCTGAGATCACGCCACTGCACTCCAGCCTCGGCGACAGAATGAGACTCCATCTTAAAAAAAAAAATTGATAGGCACCTATTCCCTACTGAACAAATGACTTATATACTAACCAAAAAAGGGCCACATGCTCCTGGGAACTGAAAGCAATGCAGTAGCCTAGTTAATCCCTTGAAGAAGCACTCATGTGGCCACTTGCTGACAGACTTAACCCATTCTAGTGGCTGAGATCAGACCTAGACCTCAAGAAGCCAGCATGTGGTGCATGTGCAGTGCCTGGCGCTCCGTGACCTGGGCATTTTCTGTATGTTCAACAAATATTGGATGGACATCATTGGTATATTTATCTATAGATTAGGTGATCTGAGGGCAGGTGAGAGGAAAAGACATAGCTTCCAGCCTTAAGAAACTTATTACTATTTGGACTGGGAGATCCTACAGATGTACATCAAACCGGGTACGGACGGATGTTTATAAAGTGTTTGACTCTGCAGCTCAGAGGAAGAGGAGCTGTGAAGGAGTAGGTTAGTGGGAGGGCTTTGAGGAAGACACAGAACTTCAACTGAACCTTAAAGAATGGGCAGTTGAATGAACAAAGGGGAGGGGAGATTCAGTCAGCACAATTCCATCTGTTGAGGGACTGAGGACCTGCTGAGCTAAAGATGCTTTTTGTGAATTGAGTGGTGCCTGGGTCACTGAGCAATTCAAGCATGCACTGGAAGAGCCTGGGAGGGACTTGAAGTTAGAGCCTAGATAACCTCTATGGTCCACTGGAGCCCTGGAGTGGTCTGATTACATGATGGCCTTCCCTGATTGGTTCTGTCTAGAAGGTTATAGATTCACTAACTGTGGGGGAAGGGGAGGTTCTTTACTGGGATAAAATACACTAGCTGGAGGAGAGTTTTACTTCTACCCTGATTAAAACAGGAGAATCAAGCAAGAGGCTGCTGCAGGTAGCTGAAGTTTTTTTCTGAATTGGCTCCATCTTTCAAAGAGCTGTCAAAGCACATGCTTAGAAACCAAACCTAATTGCTGTTATGAATTTGCTAGTTTGAGGCATGGCACCTCTGGGATAGTCCATGGAATGTGAGCACTCTTGCTTAGATATGTATGGGGGCCAGGCTTTCAAACATTTATGTCTCATGTTCATCTGAGGCAGTTGCTATAAGACACTGATTCTAGTTCTACCTGTTACATGTTGACAGGATGAATCGTTGTGCTGGTTAAGGACCAAAAACACCAATGAGAGAAACGTTTCTGGCCAAAGACAATGCTTATCTGGGTGGACCCTGAAATGCCTCAAAGTTTACATGTGGGGTAGGTGAATGACATCATTTGGCCGATGACTTCCAAATTGTGCAAGTGAGAAAAAAATCATATAGGCATATGTTCCTCCCTAGAATCCATTTAGAGGATATCAAAGAGCAAGTCTCCTGTAAATGTTATTGTAATTCATATTGTCATATTATGTGTGACACGTCACATATGAGGAACACGCAGCCATTGTGATGTCAAAGGTCCCTGTGGCTCTCATGAGGGGAACAGCAGGGGCTAGTGTAGGGTGTGCACTCAGTAAATTACTGTTGGTCTAATGACGAGGTTCCCACAGGAAGGATTAGAACACGAATGGAATACAAATTCCTCTCTTTCCTGTGCTTTGTTGCTTAAGCACACTCTGTTTTATGGTTCTGCAATTAACTCTTGAAAAAGTCACTTAATCTCCTTGAGATTCAGTTTTTTTCAACAATAAAACGCATTATAATGCATTATGTTTATTATAGTACACATGTAACTAAATGAGTATGTATATCAAAATTTTCTGTAAACTTCACTTTTAATTAAACATTAGTGAAAATTTGCTTACAGTAAAACATTTAACAGTAAGAGTGCTTTAAAAGTGTAAAATAGGACGGGCGCGGTGGCTCACGCCTGTAATCCCAGCACTTTGGGAGGCCGAGGCGGGCGGATCACAAGGTCAGGAGATCGAGACCACGGTGAAACCCCGTCTCTACTAAAAATACAAAAAATTAGCCGGGCGTGGCAGCGGGCGCCTGTAGTCCCAGCTACTCGGGAGGCTGAGGCAGAAGAATGGTGTGAACCTGGGAGGTGGAGCTTGCAGGGAGCAGAGATCGTGCCACTGCACTCCAGCCTGGGCGACAGAGCCAGCCTCCATCTCAAAAAAAAAAAAAAAGTGTAAAAGAAAAGTTGTCCCCCTCAAGCCTCTTACTCTCCACTCCCCAGAATTTAGGTGCTGCTGTTCTTAATATACTTTTGAAGTGTTGCACAAACACATGTGATCATAATTACCACTTATTTCAGATACTATTTCTACTTTTATGGAATTTTGTAAATTGATGAATCATTTTAGCCAAAGAGAATGATTGCATCTTGGGGCTAGGATTCAGCTGTGAAGATTCGGGAGGCTTTAAGAGCTCATTTTAGGTAATTTTCTGCTTTTGAATATTGTAGAAAAGAAATTCCTTTGTTAAAGGACACAATTAAATTTACCCTAAAGCAGACTAACATTCATTTCTTTCTTTCTTTAAAAAATGATTTGGCAGTCATGTGCGAAGCAGTTACCCAGTCTGTGAAAGTTTAGGACCATAGCATCTAAGCCAGTACATAGGAGTTGCACATGGGTGCTATAGCACAGAGCACATCTGCCAAAAGAGGGGTAGGGCAGAGGGACACGGAACTCACTGTGAGCCCCTCTAGCCGGGGCTTAGGAAGGGCTGTCAAGGGGCACTAACATTTGGACTTGACCTTGCAGGTTAGTTACAATTTAGTCTTACAAGATGAACTATTTTTCTCCCACAAAGACTCAAAATGGTTGAGGTTACACATGTCAGAATTTCTTCTTTCCAGAGTCTTTTTTTTTTTTTTTCGTCTTAAATGTTTTCCAGTTCCACTGTCTCAGAGGCCTTTGAGGAGGACACAGAATATGAAGTTCTCACCAGACGCCAGGATATAACAAATGTCAGCTAAGTTACACGTCTTAGCAGAAACCAAGCCTCCTCTCCTGCTTTCTGGGTCCCCTTTGTCAGGAGAGTTCCCAGTTTGCAGAATCCACCAGACAGTGGCGGGGGAGGCTGTATCTGTGTTAAGTAAACAAAGGTGAATTTGGAGTGACCGCGCAGTGAAACTGCTCTGTCTAGATCGTCAATGCAGGATTGTTTAAGTTGTTTGAGCTAGAAAAGGCACGAAGTGTTTTGTCCGTTCATGTGGTTTTACAGTTTTGGAAACTGAGGCACTGAGCTGTGATGTGATTCATTCAAAGGCAGATAGATGGTGGGGGCGATGGCTGAGTCAGATGTGGAAGGAATACAGGTGTTAGGAATCTATTCCAGGACTCAACCGCCTTGGCAACCCTGCAGGGCCATTCCATGCATATTCTTGCCTAGATTCGTTGATCCCAAAGCCTTTTAGGCCTGAACCACTTCACTGGTGACTCATTTCTACCCTCCATTGTGCTTTTACTGCTGTCCATTTGCTCCATTCAGACTTTTTGATGCTCCTTTTGTTCCCCATATTGTGGGGTGCCTCGGGGTACCAGGGCTGTAGGGAAAGCTCCAGCGTCTCTCCAGCAACAGGCATTCCTGCTGCATGAGCTCTACCGGAAATGCTGTTGAGCCAGTGTAGTATCTAAGGCACAGCTCAGATTGGAGTGATGGCTATGCTGGTATACAGTTTTCAAAACTTATTGACTCATAACCTTAAGATCTATACATTTTACTTTATGTAAATTCATCCTCAATTTATTTTTATGTATTTATTTTTTTGAGACAGGGTCTTGCCCTGTGGCCCAGGCTGGAGTACAGTGGTGTGATCTCAGCTCACTGCAACCTTAGCCTCTCAGGCTCCAATGATACTCCTGCCTCAGTCTCCCAAGTAGCTGGGACTACAGGTGTGTGCCACCATACCCGGCTAATTTTTTTTTTTGTAAAGACAGGGTTTTGCCATGTTGCCTGGGCTAGTCTTGAACTCCTAGACTCAAGCGATCCACCCATCTTGGCCTCCCAAAGTGCTGGGATTACAGGCATGAGCCACTGTGCCGGGCAATCCTCAATTTAAAAACAAAAACACAAAAACCTCAAGTGACTTCGCTTATAAATCTTTGGACATTTAGGTTGGTGGATTCCCTTTGAAACCATTTTGCAAATGGATACAGAGGTGGCCCTAGGTAAAGTGGGGACACTTGTCTTTGTGCTCCCAGCCTTCCCTGTCCGTGCCCTTTTCCTTTCCAATAATGGTTCTTCCACTTCTTGTTCCTCTTTCAACTTCCCCCCTTCCTGAGCCTTCCATTGCCACAACTTTCTCCCATTAGGCAGGGAAATGATGGCCACACCAATGCACTAAGAGTAAGGTGCGTTCTGTGAGGATTTCAGTTTCAAGGAACACCTGGGGAAGGCTGCTGTGAGTCTGTTCTTGCCTTGCTATAATGGAATTCTTGAGGCCGGGTAATTTATAAAGAAAAGAGATTTCACTGGCTCCCAGTTCTGCAGGCTGTACAAGCATGGCACCAACATTTGCTTGGCTGGCTTCTGGTGAGGGCCTCAGGAAGCTGACAATCATAGCAGAAGGTGAAGGGGAAGCCAGCTTGTCACATGGCAAGAGTGGAAGCGAGAGCAGGGAGATGTCATACTCTTTTAAACACCTGGATCTCATGTGAATTCAGAGTAAGAACTCTTGTTATCAGGAGGACAGCCCCATGCCATTCATGAGGAATCCACCCTATGACCCAAATACCTCCCACCGGGTCCCACCTCCAACCTTGGGGATTACACTTCATCATGAGATTTGGAGAGGACAAACGTCCAAACTATATCAGCCAGGCTACGCCACAACCACAGCCATCACTGATTGGGCACATGCTATGTGCCAGGCACCATACTAAGTGGTTTCCATGAGCTATCACGTTCAACCCTCACAGTCCCCTGCAAGGCAGGTACTCTTATTACCCCTTCCTCAGAGATGTTTTAAAGAGATGCTGCATCACTGTGCTCCACTGGTGGGGGGCCAGATTAGAACACAGGCCTCTGGCAAAGTTAGGGCTGTCTGTTTTTATACAACCCCTTGAGAAGAAAGAGTGACTTGTTAATGGTGGAATGTCCTGTACTGATGGGGGAAGACCATTTGAAGGACTTCTCTATCTCCTTAAAAGACACCACACGAATGGCCACTTATCCCTATGTGTGATGCCATGGTTGAATGGTGGTGACGATAAACCAAAAAACGGGGTGGATTCAGTGCAGTGCTCTGTACGTACAAGTTGTTTTGTATTCACTAATGACTAGAGCTACTGTTAATAGCTCTGGACAGGATTGGTTATGAATGTGGCAGATGCCCTCCCAGGGTGTAGGATGTTGGCTAAATACCAACCAAGGTGGCCAGAGTTTGCAAAACCACTTTGTAAAGGAATGAGGAGGGGCCCTGCATCCCTTAAATCCCTGTGGTTCTGAGACCACAGGATTCTTGATAAGACTGTGGTGGTTTGTGAGTTATGCCCTGTCACCTATGACTAACAGTGCAATGAGGCCATTTGGCCTATTCGCTTTTCCATTTGTTTTCTGGCTCTCTTCACTTGAATCTATTTTCCATTTAAATTTTATGGTATGGGTTATAAATGACCCAGGTCAGAACCTTGGGATGTGCTGGCTCAGCTCTTCCCAGGGCTTACAGGGGAAGCAGGTACAATGGAAACATCTGTCTATTTGAGGGGAGAGAATGCAAGGGCCTAGAGAACACAGCTGTCTAATCCCAAAGACATCAGCCCTCCAGCTCTTGTTCAAAGAAGGTCAGCGATGGTGACAGTCCCCCTGCCAGCTCATTGCCCCTAATCTTGGTGAGATCCATGCTGGTGCTCTGGGAAATAGCCAGTTATAGGAAGTTTTTGGTGGAGTTCCATGGAGGAGAAGATGAATTAAAAGCCAAGGGAACCAGCCTGTGACAAAGGTATCAATGTGACATACTGGGTTAATAGCTCCCCTGCCTGCCCCATGGGATTTTAGTGCAAAGAAAGTACCAAAAACATGTGCATGACCATGTTCTGGAACAGTTCAGGATGCTGCATCAGTGCAAGCCTTAGCTATCACTCCCCGTTAGAGGGGTCAACTCCTATTAACTATGGATATGTGAAGTCTCCTTGGGTTGATTTGCCACAGCCAGGAGCTCCAAGAACTGCTGACTGATGTCAGCAAACCCAGTAGACCTAGACTCTATGAGATATTCAGCTCCTCTCATCCTTCAGCACCCCCTAAAGTAATTCATGTCAGAATAGGCTAGACAGAAAACTCTCTCTCTCAACCTCTTTCCATCACCTGGTGTGTTTATTGTTCTTGCAAAACAGTACCACATAAAGTGTGGTATATCTGTGCAATCGAATGTTATTCAGAAATAAAAAAGAAATGAAATACTGAGACATACTACAATATGGATGAACCTTAATCACTATGCTGAGTGAAAGATGCCAGTCGCAAAAGACCACATATTGTATGATTCCATTTGTGATAGGTTCAAAATAGGCAACTCCATAGAGACAAAGTAAATTAGTGATCGCCAGGAGCCAGGGGGGTGGTGAAGAGAGGCAGGAGAGAATGAGGGATGCCTGGTAAAGGGTGTGGAACTTCTGTTTTGGGGTGATGAAACTGTTCTAACATTGACTGTAGGGATGATTACGTGACAGAATATATGCAAAACCAGTGATGGTATACTTTCAACAGGTGAATTGTATAGTATGTGAATTATATCTCAAACTGTTACTCAAGACAAATTATGCAAACTAAAATAACATAATACTAAAATAACCAATAACCTAATACTAACACAGCTATTTGAACTTTTACGTATCATCCTCTGATCTTTGGCAGCTTGGAGACATCTTTTTGCGTGGTTATAGTCATAGTGTGCTGTTTTCAGTTGTCTTTATAGTCCTTATAATTCCATCAGTTTGATGTTTTGCTTAATTATTTTCCAATTGATAGGCACTCTGGCTTCCAGACTTCTTGTGGTGATGGTTATCACTATAGACAGCATTTCTATAGAACTAAAAAATTTCTTTAGGATTTTCTTTGAAGTGGGACTATCGAGTCAAAATTTCTTCCTCTAAAATGTATATTCCTTTTATAACCTATTGTACTCAATAAAGTTTGGAGTTGTACAAATGACCGAGAAACAGGAGGAAGTTAGAAAACAATATATATGTGAAGTCAGCAGTATTGTCTTTGTTCGGTAATAGACTCACCTGCCACCCCATCCTAGACCATGTTCAGGCATTGCTCACGTACATGAATGTCTTATATCTAAGTGTTAGGCACTGGCTGATAACTGGAGAACAATTTGTGAATTGCATCTGTTTTAAAGTTGTACTGTGCAGGACAATCACTTATTAGTGTTCATATGTTACATCTTCAAGTTCAATGCACTGAGGTTAAGTCTCCGTGCTATACCCATAATGTGGCATATGCAAAACAAACGTTCATTGGCACATAGACATACAGAGCCTTTAAAAACATTGGAAACATTTCCAATATAGATGAAAAGGCAAGAATGATTTAGTGACAATCTAATAAACCATAGTTAGCAAATATAAAATAATTTGTATTTGGGCCACGTGCAGTGGCTCATGCCTGTAATCCTAGCACTTTGGGAGGACAAGGTGGGACGATCACTTGAGGACAGGAGTTCAAGAGCAGCCTGGGCAACACACTAAGACCCTGTCTCTAAAAAATATTTAAAAATTAGCTGGCATGGTGGTATATGCCTATCGTCCCAGCTATTCAAGAGGCTGAGATGGGAGGATTGCTTGAGCCCAGGAGCTCGAGGCTGCAGTGAGCTATGCCAGCGGCACTGCACTCTAGCCTGGGTGACAGAGAGAGACCTTGTCTCTTAAAAAAAAAAGAAAAAAAAATTTCACTTGCTTTCTTGAAGAAGTAAAACATCAGATACAGTTCAAGTCTCCTCGCTGGGGGATTTCTGCTCTTTCTGTCTGCCCAGAGATAACCACTGGGCTGAAGTTGATATTTAGCTCATTCACATGTGCACACTTAAAAAAATATATACAAGTCTGCCAATAAATGTTTGTTTTGTGAATTTTATTTTACGTAAATGATATACTGTACATACTGTTTTGTAGCTTGCTTTTTAAATGGAACATAACTTTATAGATTTATCTGTGATACAGATCTGGTTCATTCATCTTAACTTCTCTATGCTATTCCTTGTATGACAATACAGTATCACAGTTTTTACCCATTCATTTGTTAGTGGACATTTAAGTTGTTTTCAGTTTTTTGTGACCACAAACAGTGTTCTAGCGAACATCATTACGTGTGTCTCTTTGGGTATAGATGTGCAGATATCTCTAAGATACATACGTGTATACTGAGGAAGGACCTGCTGGGTTGTAGAATATGCGCATCCTCAGCTCAGTTGACATTGTGTGATTGCTTATCAACATGGTTACATTAGCTCACATCCCCACCAGCAGTATGCAAGAGTTGGTTTACATCCTTATTAATACTTTAATGTCAGATTTTAATTTTTGTCAACTAATAAATATGATGTGGCATCCCATTGTTTTAATTTGCATTGCCCTCATTACCTTTAAAATATTCTTTTAGGATTATTGGCCAATGAATTGTTCATTTATTTTGCTTATTTCTCTTTTTGATGGTTGGGTCTTTTTCCTTGATGGTAGGAGTTTTTGATATACATTGAACTAAATCTGAGTCTGCTACATGTTGCAAATATCTTTTCTCAGTATCTTTGTCTTGTCATTATTTATGTTGTCTTCTGTGCAGAAGTCTTACATTTTAATGATCATAGTTGGTATTTGCTTTTGGCATTCTGTTTGATAAATCCTTCCCTATCTAAATGACACGAATGCTTTCCTGTTTATTTTTTAAATAAAAGTTTTTGTATTTTGCTTTTTGCACTGAGTCTAACAGTTTTTTCTCCCCCAGTTTGACAACCGTGGACCTAGGATCATATTTTGATCGGTCCATGTTTTCCCTCTTGAACCACCTGTTTCTCATCTCTGTTCTGTTCCTTTGGTCTGTCCTCCTGATACACAATGTTTTAATTGCTTTGACTGTGAAATTTTGATATTTGAGAGTGAAGGCTTCACTCTTTGTTTTTTAAAGAAAACTCAGTCCAAATATTCTTTATTCTTATCAACTTTTTTGTTGCTCTTTTGGCCATTTTTCTTCTGTGAATTTTAGGATTAGCTTCTCAATTTCTGTGAGAAACCTACTAGGATTTAAGTTGAAAATGCATTAATGTTTGAATTACTAATGAGAATGGTTATACATCTATTCAAGTTTTTAATTTCTTTTTAAGTGTTATGAAGCAGAACACTTGCTTAAAATGAATCCTTAGAAAATATGTCTCTAATTGGTATCCTGGGAACATAACAAAGTAATTTTCTGCAAAAATGAAATTTTGACCAAAGGCTGAAGCTGTCTTCAGTGAAGTTGTTTTTGCCTTTAGTGAAATCAATATATTTACCAAAAATGAATGCTTAGTTTTAACACTAGGAGTAAAAAGAGATCACTCCTTTATAAACCAGACCATTTATTACCCTATCATGGGACATCAGCCAATCTCTGGTCTTTAGGAGAATGCATTTTATTCCCACTTCTTCTTATGAAAAGCTTTAAATGAAATTTTCTGGCAGAATTTCAGTTACACTGAGTTAATTTATTTCTGCTTCTCACATTCTAATTTTGAGGATAGCAGATAAAGATGTCACAGCGCATTTGCATGAGGAACTCTGGCTGGATGAGGAGAAAATAGCTTTCAAGGTCATTACCAGGGTTTATTCTCAACTGTGCCCCAGTTTCCCCAGGGATTACAAGATGCCTGGTTTGATGATGCCCCAGGCCAGGTGTCTAATAAACCATGGAGTGAAAAAGATTGCTTCAAGCATGCAGAGGGCAAAGCGAGAGATGGATATCAAGGGGCGGGGTGCAGATCCACCCTTGTGTCTGCCAAGTGTCTGTTGTTCACACTTCCTTTGGCTCAAGGTGAGAAGTGCTTGGGGACAGCAGCAGCAGCTGGTGGACAAGAGGGAGGACTGGTGTTCCTAGAGGACCAGCTTTCCTAGAGGACCTCTCATAACAGGCTCTTCTAATGAAGTCCTAGAACCAACAGCCTCATTTCTTTGACTTACCTCTGCCCACTTGGTGGCTCCCGATATGAGACCATGTTCACTCGGCCACCTAGACAAAAAGCCCCAACTAGTGTCCTTGTGCATCCCCGCTCATGACTGTGAATGGCACTCCAATCCTTCCCACAGCCTAATGCTCAGTGCCCAAACCATCACTGTAAGGCCAGCGTTCAAACACTAGCATGTTGTCCGGTGCTGTTCTGGCTGCAAAAGATTTCCTGGGGAGTTGATTAAAGTTACAGATTTTCAAGCTTCACCCAGTAGAACTGGGGAGTGGCCCTGGAGTTTATGGCTTCACTAGCTTCCCAGGTGATTCTGGTAAGCAGTCCAGATTGGGAACCACTGCTTTAGATGACTTTAACCTAAGGCTCTAAGGAGGAACCCAGTCCTCTAGGGAACAGCTTCATATAGTCTGTCCAGGAAGTCATGTTTCCATTCACTGCCATCCCAGGTAGGTCCCTCTGTCTTGCAAGTCTTTGGGCTTTCATAATTCCTCCCTAACTCTGACTTCCTCACTGAGACTAGGCAGTATGTTTGTGTCCATGGCCCCCACACCTGAGCCAAGGTTTCTCTGGGCCCAGAAAGACAGCCCTTTTGGCTTGGGGCCACACTTAGATGTTAACCACAAGATATGTGCTCTGCTGCCTTTAGGTTTAAAGGCGGTGCTCTCCCTAGGACCAATCATCATCTCACAAAATGAGGGCCCCAGCTGAGCCAATGCAACTCTGTGCTGGAGGCAAATGTAGCAAAGGCTGACCACTTTTGTACACAACCACATGCAGTGAGTCTGGTTCTTCCACACCTCATCCTGAGTTTGTGCCAAGCCGGATCAAGGCACTAGTGAGTGGTTTAAGACCGTAAAATGTGACAAACTCAGTTGATCTAGACTCTCAGACACTCTTTTTTTTTTTTTTTTTTTGGAGATGGAGTCTTGCTGTGTTGCCCAGGCTGGAGCACAGTGGTGCCATCTTGGCTCACTGCAACCTCCACCTCCTGGGTTCAAGCTATTCTCGTGCCTCTGCCTCCTGAGTAGCTGGGATTATAGGCGTGTGCCACCACATCCAGCTAACTTGTGCATTTTTAATAGAGACAGAGTTTCATCATGTTGGCCAGGCTGGTCTTAAACTCCTGGCCTCAAGTGATCCAACCACCTTGGCCTCCCAAAAGTGCTGGGATCACTGGCGTGAGCCACTGTGCCTGGCTGATTCAGACTCTTAAAAGAGCCTGACTCCTAGAATGTTAGAGCTATCACCTAGTCTGATTGTTCCATTACATAGATAAACAACTGAACCCCAGAGAAGGAAAGGGACTCACCCAACTAGGTGGTGGTGGGCGAAAGAGCCCAGGCCCCCAAGTTATGATGATATGCGCATTTCATTACACCATGCTGCCCCTGGGCCTCGCAAGTGTACATAAGTCATCACTATGCTGTTCTGTTCTTGTTCTCTCTCTCTCTCTCATAGTCTTAACACACAGAAGCACCCTGAAGTTTAAACCAATAAAACATCCCTCCTTTTGCTGAAAGTATACATTCTAAAGGAACATGGACTACACGCAGAATTTATTGCAAAATACTTCAGGCTTCCTTGTTAAGGGTTCAAATTAAAGGAACATAAAGTAACCCCTATTTTACGTTGAAATTGCTATGTTAAAAGTTTAGATTTACCAAACAGTTGAATTAAGATGTAATTATTAACATTTCCAAAAAATGTAGTCGTTCTTCAAAAGCACTCACCACAGGGTTCCCTTCTATAGCACTTAATGTACTGTACATTTTAATGTACTTAATTTACTGTACAGTTTAAAACTGGGTTTGATTGATGGGAGGGCCATTGACATGCAGCTTTCCAGGAACACAACTTTTTATAGAACAAGTAGGAACGCTGAATGTGCTTTGTTTAGGCCATTATGTGCCATGTCACAGCAAAATTCTATTAGACAACCAGTGTCTCTTTTCAAGGAGCTTATACATTAACAGCACAAAACACAGCAGCCAAATAAAACTGTAGATCACAGTATGAGGATTTGTCTTACACGGTAGGCTGAGTTCACCCTGACATCTCATTTTACGGACAGGGAGGTCAAGCCAGTTGCCTTTCTTGACATTACTGAGCAGTGTTTGAGATAATGAAATTCTCAAATAGTAGTAATTCTGGAGTAACTCTAGATCTGTTCTCAAGTTTTAGCATTTGCCATGGATTACCTGGGAGGTGAACACAGTTCTGAAACCCTTCTCCATGGCCAGGTGGTCCAGGCAAATGCATCTGTAATGCCCCGGTAATTTTGATGGAACATACCTAGAGGATCTCAGAACCAGAAGGAACTTGAAAAACACGAACCATCCCATGTAATTTTATCTTGGGCAAGATGAGGCCAAGGCAAGAGAAATGACCTACCCATGGGTCACATATTTGGTTGTGACACATGTCAGAGCCAAGACAATTCTCCATTACTGGACTCCCTACCCAGGGCACTTTTCATATGCTTTTCGATTTGGATAGAACATCCTCCTTCCTCTCTCTCCCCGTCCCTTCCCTCTCCCTGAAAAGCCAGCTACCACTCCCTTTCCTCCTCCTCTGGAACACCTCTTCTGGAATACCCAACTATGGGCTGTGCCCAAAACCAAGAAATGACATTGAACCCAAAACACTCATTCGGTGTCTCTGCTGAGTCAGAAAGTCACCAACTTGATCAGTGCAGTTGTCCCTGGATGCCTCTCCTACTTTTTAATTGCACTACCACCCACTCTTGTTGTCACTGCTTCTAAACACTGGCTGCACATTAGAATCCCCTTGTGAGCTTTAAGAAAAGTACCAGTGCCTGGGTGCCCCCCACAGAGATTCTGATTCAGTTGTCTGCGGTGGGCCACAGAAGCTGACTTTCTCAGCACTCTCCAGGTGAGTTTAACGCGCAGGCAGAGTCGAGAGCCTGTGTGGTGCAATAATAGTCCTAATTATTTTCGTGTACCTCCTGGACCTAATTTACCAGTTGATGTAGGTAAAGCACAGAGGAAGTCAAGTGTTTCACGGAAGTGAATGGATTCACAAAACTGTCTATTTTCCTAAGACAACATAAGCTGCCCTCCAGTGCCTTTGCCTATTAAAAAATTTAAAAAGACTTTCAAGTGCCATTTTCTATAAATCTACTGGCCAGTTCTTGGAATAAGACAAATCTCCTTGGTCCTGCTCCCACTTTGAAGGGGCCCCAGGTGCGCAGGGACTTTGTATGGCCCCAGTGAATCTTGGCAAAGAAAACGTTCTCAAACTTGTTCACAAACATGTGCCTATGTATTATTGAAATAAGTTTGTATACCCAAGCCAAATGACAGCTAATGGCTTCCTTATCACTAAATATGGGAGTCAAAAGAATTTACAGGCCAGGTAGAAAACCTCTGAAGAACAGACAATTTTCTTGTGATCAGATTGTAAGTTCCTTATCAATATTGCATCATCCATGTACCCTTTATTGTAAAATAAGCAAGGAGCATGTAATGAAATGTGACATGAGACTCTGAATAGGATGACATCAGCCCAGCATGATGGTCTTGCATCATTGTTCTGCAGGATTAAAAGACTAATTAAATTGGCCTATCTAATTTAAACATAAGCATGCATGAAAATAGGAAACGTTCATAGAAGGTCCATATTAACTCAAGATGCTTGGCCAGACTTCTACAAGAGAAAAGTAATGTACAGAATTTGTTTGATTAGTGTTTAAAAAAAGGGGGAGAACCCTCATTTCAATGTGCTATCATGAGAGGAATCTTATACAAGGAAACAATTACTGTCAAGAAATGCACGTACTTACTGCATGCTCTTGTGGGCCCTTTAGGGATTGTTAAACTGTTTAGAAGCGAGGATAGCTTTTATTTTGTGAAAATACATTTTAATCATGTATGCAAGATAAAACACAGTGATTTTGAGCTGTTAAGTGGATGAATTACAGTGTGTTTGGTGCCACATTGCTTCTCCTACCTACTATTGTCAATACTTTAGTATTTCATTTAATTAATAATGATTAGAACTAGGCAATGGGGGTGTGGGGTGAGGTTGGGGAGAAGCATGCAAAATAAATCTTAAGGGCTACTTTTCCTAAAGTAACTAGCAATCTAGTTGAGGAAACAATATGAATGCTCCATCAAGCACTCAAAGTATATAATTAAATGTTTAATAGATGAATATCCAATTGAATAGTAAAGACTCCAAGTACGATGATAGTTCAAAGAAGAAAAAGATCCCTGTGAACTGCTCTGATATCAAAAGGTTTCATGGAAGAATTAGATCTCAAAGGATGGGAAGGATTTAGATGACCAGAGGGCAGAAAGCCCTAGGAAGAATGGGTATGATGAGAAGTTTGGAGGGAGGAATGAGCTTGGCCTCTGAGATGGGTTGCCAGGAGACCGACCTGGTTGGTGTGATAAAAACATGAGAGGAAGAAAGAAAGGCCCGTAGCATAAAAGTAGAACCAGACAGTGCAGGGGACCTTGTTAATATCTGATGCCCCAGCTTTCTCTGAACTCTTATGTTTATCGTCTCTTCTGCTCAGCGGAATTCCTAGTTATAGGCTGTTTACATGCTCCAGGCATGCGGGGCTGGTGGTACTCATCTGTAGTCCCAGCTACTCCAGCGTTTGAGGCAGAAGGATCGCTTGAGCCCTGGAGTTTGAGGCCAGCCTGGGCAACATAGTGAGACCCTCATCTCAAAAACAAACACCCAAATAGATAAATAAATGCTTTAGGCAGATGTTCATTCTAAATTGTGCTCAGAGTTATTTTTGTATCTTTAGTAGCTCCTGACACAGGGCTGCAGGTATAGTAGGTGTGCCCTAATTTTTCCCTCTACTTTAAAAAAAAAAAAAAAAGTGTCATTTACGTGCAGTAAACTTCACCCTTTTTAGCATATAGTTCTTTGAGTTTTGACAATTACATAGTCATATAACCATTATCACAATAAAAATATAGAATAGTTCCATCACCTCCCAAATTCTCCCATTATCTTTCCCTTTTCATAGTCAAGCCCTTTGTTCACCCTCAGCCCCCAGTAATCGCCACTGTTTTTTCAGTGCCTATAACTGTGCTTTTTCCAGAATGTTGTTTAAATGGAATCATGCAGTATATGTGTAGCCTTTTGAGTTTGGCTTTTTTCATTTAGCATGATGCATTTGAGATTTATTTATGTCATTGCTTGTGTCTGTAATTCATTCATTTTTGTTGCAGAATAGAACCCCCCACTTTATAGCTACACATCAATTTGTTTGGTTGTCCTTTCCTCAATTGAGAGATGTCTGGATTGCTTCTAGTTTTGGGTACTTATAAATAAAGCTGCTATAAGTATTTTCATACAGGTTTTTATGTAAACGTAACTTTTTATTTCATTTGAATAAATATCTGGAAGTAAGATTACTTGATTATGTGTGGTAAGTGTGTGTGTGATTTTATAAGAACCTGCAGGCTGGGCGCGGTGGCTCACGCCTATAATCCCAGCAGTTTGGGAGGCCAAAGTGGGTGGATCACCTGAGGTGAGGAGTTCAAGACCAGCCTGACCAATATAGTGAAACCCCATCTCTACTAAAATATATATATAAAAATATATGTAATATATAAATATATAATATATAAATATGTTATACATATAGTTATTTTATATATAAATATATATGACATATATTTATATATACATTTTATATATATTAGCCAGGCATGGTGGTATGCACCTGTAGTCCCAGCTACTCAGGAGGCTGAGACAAGAGAACTGCTTGAACCCGGGAGGCGGACGTTGCAGTGAGCCAAGGTCATACCAACACACTCCAGCCTGGGCAACAGAGCAAGACTCTGTCTCAAAAAAAAAAAAAAAAGAACCTGCAAACTGTTTTCCAAAATGGCAAGACCATTTTGTATTCTGACCAGCAATACATGAAAGACGCAATGGTGAAATTGCATGTTCACCAGCACTTGATATTTTCAGATTTTATTTTATTATTTTTTAACATTAGCATTCTAATAGATATCTAGTGGTATTTCACTGTCGTTTTAATTTGCCTTTTTCCAAAACTAATGTTGAGCATCTTTTCATGTGTTTAATTACCATATACCTTTTTTGGTAAGGTATCGTTCACATCTTCAGCCCGTTTTTTATTCAGTTGTTTTCTTAATATTGAGTTCTGAGAGTTCTTTACATATTCTGCATGTGTTTTACCAGATGTGTGATTTGCAAATTTTTTTTCCCATTTTGATACTTTTCATTCTCTTAACATCTTGCAAACAGCAGAGGTTATTAATTTTGACAAACTCCAATTTGTCAATCTTTCATGAATTGTGCTTTTAATGTCATAGTTAATCTTTACCCAAACCCAACATTACAAAGATTGTTTGTGTTTTCCTCCACTGTTTTATAGTTTCGGTTTTACATTTTTGTCCATGATCTATTTTAAGTTTGTTTTTGTAGAAGATATGGGTCTATCTTTATTTTTTATGCATGGACATTCTGTTGTCCGAGCACCACTTGTTGAATGACTGCCATTTCTCCATTGACTTGCCTTTGCACCTTTTTTGAAAATCAATTGTATGCACATATATGGACTAATTTCTGGACTCTATTCTGTTGATCTATTTGCTTATGTGTTTGTTTTTCGTTGTAATGATAGGAATGATGGTCTTTCCAGCTTTCTACATCTTAAGCAGTATTCTAATTACTTTTGAATAAGTAAGTTGATCACTTTTAGGCAGTTCAGATAAGATAGATAATGAGACCTAGATAGTTCTTAAATGTGGCAGCCAGGCATGGTGGCTCATACCTAGAATTTGGAAGCACTTGGGAGGCCAAGGTGGAAAGATTGCTTGAGGCCAGGAGTTTGACACCAGCCTGGGCAATATAGCAAGACCCCATCTCTGTAAATAAAGACCCACCCAGGCAGGGCATGGTGGCACACTCCTATAGTCCCACCTACTTGGGAGGTTGAGGTGAAATGATCGTCTGAGTCCAGAGGTTCAAGGCTGTAGTGAGCTGTGATTATGCCACTGCCCTAGATCCAGCCTAGGCAACAGAGCGAGACTGTGTCTCTATTTTTTTTTTTTTTTTTTTTAATGTAGTCCTGGTCACATCATCACTAAACTTGTTAGAAGTAGTTCTCAACCCCTCCCAGACCTGGCCTGCTGAGTGAACAATTCTAGAAGTGAAGTCCAGCAGTATATGTTTGAGCATGCCTTCTGGGTAATTCTGATGCATGCCAAAATTTCAGTTCACCATTATTTTAAGGAGAACCTCAGAATTTAGTTCATTTAGAAGAAAATGGTGATGGTGTTATATTAATAGACCTAATCTATTAGGCTCGCAAAAAAAAAAAAAGAAAAGAAAATTGGGCCGGGCACGGTGGCTCACGCCTGTAATCCCAGCACTTTGGGAGGCTGAGGTGGGCAGATCATGAGGTCAGGGGTTTAAGACCAGCCTGGCTAACATGGTGAAACCTGTCTCTACTAAAAATACAAAAAATTAGCCGGGCGTGGTGGCGGGCACCTGTAGTCCCAGCCACTTGGAAGGCTGAGGCAGGAGAATGGTGTGAACCTGGGAGGCAGAGCTTGCAGTGAGCTGAGATCGTACCACTGCGCTCCAGCCTTTAGAGCAAGACTCCATCTCAAAAAAAAAAAAAGAAAAGAAAATCAAAACTGATAAAGACAACTCCCTGTCCTACCACAATCCACCTGCCAGGGAGCACCCCCTTGAGATGCCCTGGCCTCTCACACACCCCCTCTGTTTCCTGGCATATATATTGTGGTGTGAGAGGGAGTTGTCTCTGTGAGTTTTAATTTTCTGGGAGTTTTAGGTTCTTCTGTGTGTTAATTCAGGTTTGTCAAGGGATTGTGGTTATTGTCTGAAAGAGAGAACCACCCTTTTTCCCCTCCTCTGGCCTTTAAAACATATTTTTGTTTTTATAGAATCCTTTAGCCATCACACGCCAACAGGAAATGTGTTTCCCCCCTAAGGAGCAGGAGGGAATTTCTGATCTCTAGAAAGATCTTCAGGCTAGCTATCAACATCAGACAGAGCCACGTTAGGGGTCTAACAGGTGCACATTTCAGGCTGACAGGTTAAGAGTCAAACTGAAGTTCTTCTGGTTAATGACTAACTAAGTTGCAGGTAGTTCTTACCTAGAAATCAACTGGTGTTCTCGTGAGCTGAAAATAGGGAGAATAATATCTTTTGAGCTTTTAAAATGCACCGTGCTTCCCCAGGGCAAGAGGAAGGTCGTTGTGGTGGTCTTGCCTGTTTGACAGTAGATGCAGGAAGACCTCTACTTCCAAGGAATTATTTGGGCCAGACCAGTAGCCAGAGAGGCCACGGCATCTCTAGAATGAAGGAGTAATGCCTTTTTGAACACTGCAATCTTTTCTCAGGCAGGTGGTTTGGAAGAACAAACGATGTAATGTCATGTCTTCATTTTAGATCTCCTGCCTTAAACACATACATGCACACAGATGCATGAGAGTTTAAGCTTTTACTTCACACTTTCCAAATAGATTTGATCTGGGCCTTTGCTAACTGCTGTGTTTAGAGAAAGAAGATCATGTTTATTTAAAAAACAGAAGCATTAATTTCAATCTTTGTAGCCTCAGTATTGAGGAGGGGACTGACCTGGAGAGAGAATAGACTTTTTCTTCCTGGCTAGATGTTCCTACTGGGCACAGGATGGCTCAGATCAGATTTAGGGAACACTTTGATCTGAAACTTTCTTCCTTGCTTGGCTCAAGCAGATACAAACTTTTTGTTCCCAGAGGTTAATGACTGTGTGATGATTATATTTGCTCCAGAATCACCTAACTTACCCTCTTACCTTTCAAAATTCTGTGTGAAACAGCAAGGGAGCAAGGGTCCATACAAATGAGCTAAAGCAGGACCTCTGGTCTTCTCTCTGTCACCTTCTTGTGCTCCCTTGCATGTGAGTTGTGGTGTGAGAGGGAGTTGTCTACATGAGTTTTCATTTTCTGGGTTTTTTTTTTTTCTTTCCCAGCAGTCTGGTTTCAAAAAAACTTTCAGAACTTCTTGTCAGATCCCATATACATTTAAAAGAAGTTGGCCTCTCCTCTTCCTATCTGCTAATCCTTTTCCACATCATTTTTTCATTTACAGCATTTGGGAAGGAAAGTTCACTTTAAAAATCTTTAAACCACCTGTTAGAGAAATACAAACAGAATGCTTGTTTTCTGGGATAAAGTGGGGGGAAACCTCCATTTCATATTTTTTAATATGTGTGGTATAGTGGAAAAGACATGAACTTTGGAACCAGACTGGCCTTGGGACCAAATCAAACTCTACCACTTAATAACTATGTACGCCTGGGTGAGTCACTTGGATTTTCTTAGCACCGGTTTCCTCATTGTGTGGTGGAGGTAGTGGTACCAATCGTGTAGAATCCTTTTGAGAAATAGAGAAAATACGGTTTAATCACCTGCTATGCCGTAAATCAGTAGTCCCCAACCTTTTGGTGCCAGGGACTGGTTTCGTGGAAGACAGTTTTTCCACTGATGGGCAGGGAGCGGTGTTGGGGGCAGAAGGGGAAGGACGTTAGATTCTCATAAGGGGCCCCCAACCTAGATCCTTCACATGTGCAGTTCACAATAGGGTTCCTGCTCCTAAGAGAATCTGATGCCGCTGCTGGTCTGACAGGAGGTGGAGCTCAGGCAGTAACGCTTGCTCACTCACAATCACCTCCTGCTGTGCTGTCAGGTTCCTAACAGGCCTCAGATCAGTACTGTGGTCCCCTGGGGACTGGAGACCCCTGCTGTAAATGGTGCCTATTATTTCTAACATTCCGTTTTTAATATATTTTATCTTTTGCTTTAGAGATGCCAAGCACCCATCAGCCTTTGACTGCAAAATTCCCCAAATTTAGCTCCTACCTCACTCTCCTTGCAGTTCCTACAATCCTTCCTGTAGGAACTGTAGGAAAACTGCCCTACAGTTTTCCTACCTGCCCAGCACAACCTCTCCAAAAAGTGTCTGAGATTCAGCTATGTTGAACTCATAACGGCCCTCCCAGAGGCTTTCTGTTTCAACAGGGTTGAAAGCCTCGCTCTAAGGAGTAAAGTGAACACAGAGGGGCTGGAAGCAAGAGGGATCACTTTATTTTTTTAGGATCCCAGGACTTGATCAGTGTTTGTGAATTCCCAGCTCTCAGGAGCTAGGTCAGCATGACTCGCTTTTACACAGGCCCTGGTTTCCATGTGATAGTGACTTTAATATAAGCTGACCTATCATAGCATTGATCCTTCCTCTGCTTCTCTCCATAGGCAGGAATGTGTAACACCGAGTACAGTAGTCACAATACCCACCTCCTTTTTCTCCCCAGCAAATCTTGGTTGAGCAAATGCACAAGTCTCAGAGTTAAAAACATTTTTCCTTCCAATGTTTACCCTAACTTTCTCCTGCTAGTTTACCTATTACCTCTTGAATTAAGTATTTACTACTATATAACAAGTTATCCCAAATGTAGCAGCTTAAGATAGTAGTCAAGATTTATTGTCTCATTCAGTTTCCATGAGTCGGTGTCTATAACCCCATAGCCTTTAGGGCTGCAGTGCCTATGGCACTAAAAGGCTTGCTATTTGTTTGAGGGGGCATGTCCCATTTCGCTTGGCACATTCACACCCTTTCCATGTTCACCAACTAGCACCCGGGGACAGACAGACAGGCCCCATTTAGACTTTGAGTTCAGGAGCAGCTTTAGCTGAGGAGCCAGGCTTGCTAGCATTTCAGAGGTGTAGCAGCCTGCCTTGGCCAGGGTAGTGCTACTCCATTGCCAGGGAATCTTTTTTTTTTTTTTTTTTTTTTTTTTTTTTTTTTTTTTTTGAGACGGAGTTTCGCTTTTGTTGCCTGGGCTGAAGTGCAATGGTGCGATCTTGGCTCACCGCAACCTCCGCCCTCCGGGTTCAAGTGATTCTCCTGCCTCAGCCTCCTGAGTAGCTGGGATTACAGGCATATGCTACTACGCCTGACTAATTTTGTATTTTTAGTAAAGACAGGGTTTCTCCATGTTGGTCAGGCTGGTCTCGAACTCCCGACCTCAGGTGATCCACCTGCCTCGGCCTCCCAAAGTGCTGGGATTACAGGCGTGAACCACCGAGCCCGGCTACCAGGGATTCTTAAAACTCTGGTAGACCTCAACCCCAGCCTCGCCTTTGCTACCTGTTCCCAGGTACTGCTTAAACCAAAACCTTCTGAAAAGGCAGGTGGGTGACGACCATCTGCAGGGCTTAGATTTTTGGATTAGGAATGTGACACTTTAAGTAAAGACACAACTATTGGGCTTTCCTGAGGTCAGCAAGGTGTAGGATGGAAGGTGAATTTTAGGAAAGAAGTTGGGTAATAGGGAACCATTCCTACTTTCCCCTCAGGGCCCTAAAGAATGTATATCTATAAGAAGTCTGGCTGAGATTTAAGTCAGGGCCTGTGGCCAATCATATTTACCTTCTAGACAAAGATAACTCACGCATGTGAGGAATTTGGCCTCCACTTTTACTTCATTAGCACCAAGAACTGAGCTAAATGGATCTCCCTTAAGCATCTGTGGCCTCAGAATTTTTTCTCAGGTTCATTAAACTGAAAACGCCCACCACCCCACCCTCCTTTTTGTTCCCCTCTTGGCAGTTTTCATTTTCTCCAAATGGAAGTTTATAGATATGCAGCTCAGCATTTAGCTGATGTTTCTGTTGGTTGCAGAGCTATTAGAAATAGACTTTTTTTCTCACACAGTGACTCTTCTTTTCCCAGCATTCTCGTATCACTAGAGAAGACAGCTCAGGGGGAGAGAGGAGCTGTCAAGCCCTAAGGCCTGAATAACTGGGAATCTGGCGAATTTCCTGGATTATGATGTCCCCTGGCTTGGGAGAAGTGCCAGCAGCGGGGGTGTCAGGGAGAGGCACTGTGTGCATGTGCGTGTCCGAGCTCATGAGCCCTGAAGGAGCATGAGTTAGATTCTGGGATGCTTTCAGTTATGAAAAGCATTATTGCTTTTGACCTTCTCATCCCTCTCTCCATGTGCAGAGTTTTGGTCAGTCTCAGTGGAACATAAAAACTGGTAAGAAAAAGTTTAATTGAAGCAGGTTTTTGAAGCCAAAGGAAAAGATATAAGTTCCACAAGAGCTGTGGCCATTATAGCTGTTTCTATGGAAAGACTTGGGGCTTGTTCACCTATATGAAGCTTCTGAAGGGAGGTCTATCTCCCAGTGCCCTGCCATGGGGACTAGATGGGCCTGGCTCAATAGAAGGGAGGGTGGAAGGAAGGCAAGCTCATTTCCTGATCAGAAGGAACCAAAAAACCAGGGAGAGTAGATTGTGTTATGTAAAATGAGTCCCTCTGCTTTCTGGGAAGATGTGGGTTCATTTAGGTATTTACCAGCTCAGACTGGGTGGCATAATAATCATCTTTACTTGTTTTTATTTATTTATTTTTTTAGACTGAGTCTCGCTCTGTTGCCCAAGGTGGAGTATGGTGGCACAATCTCGGCTTACTGCAACCTCTGCCTTCTGGGTTCAAGCAATTCTCCTGCCTCAGCCTCCCGAGTAGCCGGGATTACAGGTGTATGCCACCACACCTGGCTAATTTTTGTATTTTTATTAGAGACAGGGTTTTGCCATGTTGGCCAGGCTGGTCTAGAACTCCTGACCTCAGGTGATCCTCCCACTTCGGCCTCCCGAAGTACTGAGATTACAGGCATGAGCTACCGCGCCCAGCCACCTTTACCTCTTTTTATCCTCTTTCTCCATTTCCTTTGCCTTACCATTCTTTCATTGCCTTTTATCTCCATTTTATCTTCAGACTCCCTGAAATTCTTCTTCCTTCCCAGGTTATCTAATCAGAATACCCACCTGGTCAGCGTTCTGGGAGTCCTGCTGGGACTCCAGATCTCTTGGGAAAGACCATTATTTTTCTTTTTAATTCTGACTTTAAAATTAGCAAGTGCTCAAAACTGCCTTAGTAAAGAATGAGTTTGAGAAACTAAAAAGTTGGCTCACTGTGGTAGTCTGGGAAATTGTGCAGGCACGTTCCTTTGAGAAGCTCTGTGGAGCCCAAGGTGAGGTAGCTGGGAGCCTTGTGACGTCGAAGGGTGTGATCTTGAGGTCACTTTGCTTTACTCTCATGGAATGTGGCCTACCACTGACTGGGTGATGTGGAATGGCTGCTACAAACAGCACTGGAAGGGTGTGGGTTTTTCAATAAATAACCCCATAGCCCTTAGGCCTGCAGTGCTGATGGCATTAAAAGACTTGTTATTTGTTTGAGAGAGGAATGTACCACTCCACTTGGCAAATTCACACCCTTTCCATGCTCACCAACCAGCACCTGGGTACGGGCAGAGATCCTACTAAGACTTTTAGTCCTGCTGTCCACTGGCCTGTTTTAATACAGCATTTTAGAAGCATGAACAGTGGCCAGAACCTGGCCTCATGGAACGTGAGCTCCATTGTGCTCAGGTGCCCGATAATGCAGCAATTGCTCAGTTTCCTGTGATTCATCTCAGATCATCACTGGCACCAATAGGGATTCTGGTCCCACCCTTGGCTGGTGCCCCACTTGGCAGATTTCCCAGGCTGGGAGCACTCTTTGAGTTTTCAGCAGGTCTGCCTGGAGGGATTTTGCTCTGTGGTTTCCTCCTGGAAGTAGTAATTTTTCCTGGGTACCAGAGGCACGCAGTATAAGTTCCACCATGACTAATATATAACCGTAAGTGGATGTAGGAGGGAATGAATGAATGGGCGAATGAATGAATGAACGTAGACTAGAGGCTAGCAGACTTCCTGCTTAAGTGAAATCACTGCTCCTCAGTGCTTCTTCGTGTTCAACACAGTGTGCTTGGCATCAGAAACCATGGGGCAGTGAGATTGGAGTTTGGCATCTTCTTTTCTCCCACTATCCGTCAATCACCATGTTTTGCCTCAGTTTACCCTAGTGCTGCTGTGCCTACCATATCAAGGTCTGAGGTTTTCACTTTTTTTTTTTCCTATATAGTGAACACTAGCTGCAGTTTTGTTTTCATACCTGCACAGAGCATAAGTCCCGCCATGAACACAGCAAAGATCCTTCAGAAAGTCAAGAGGAAGAAGAAACAACGGTTCATGTTAAACTTGAGACGCTAATCTTGAAATGCCACCGGTTCTCTTCTGATTAGATTACATGCAGAATAAAACATGCAGGCAATCGCAAACCTCTCCTTTCAGACGTTTCTGATTCTCATTGTGTGCCTCTCTGGGAAGATACAGATAGCATCGAATAATCTCTCTGAGGGAATTAGTTGCTGTTTCCTCTTTCCTGTTTTGAACAAATTTTCTTTAATGCATTGTGGGAGTACACATGTAGAACATATTCTTTGACATCGCATAAATATTTACACAATATTTAAAACTCACTGTCATGAAGTATTTATTTCACTTGCAAACATTATCATCTATTTTTCTATGGAAAATTACAAAATAAAAGGCGCGGCTGCTGTGATTTTTAGTACCTGGTTTTGTTTGGTTTATTTTCTTTCCATTGACCTTGCATATTTACCAGTAAATTTATAAAGTCAAAACAGAGCATTATTGAAACAGAAAATTCAGTAGACTGCCCAGAGATTGAGAGGGGAAGGTTGCATCCTAGCTTCTGTGAGGAGCACCTCCCAGTCATGACCACTGTAATCTGGACTATCATGGCAATTCCTTGCTTTATTAGCAGAGACCTGTCTATTAAGGACCAGATCCAGAATTTCTGAGAACAAAAATTGAGAGAGTAGCCATGGGTTATCGCTTTGGGCCTAGAACATTGCCTGGAATCCAGTGTCCACATGATAAACATTTTTTAGGATGAATAGCTTATTATATACCCTTTCAGAAATTTTCCATCCGCAGTCTTGCTTATATGTGTTTGAGTATATATATATTTTTTCTCATTTTATACAAATAAATACACACTATCGATGTGTTTCTTAGTCTTCTTTTTCTGGTTACTTTCTTGGTGGGCTTGGCATAGCTGCTTTGTTAAACCGCTGCATTAAGTTCCATTATGTGGGTGTGCCATGACTTAATCAGTCCCCCTCAGCTTTCTTTTCTAAGTCTCTAGGTGAAAGCAAGGGCAGATGTGTGGGGAGGTGGGTGATCAGCAGCTGACAGGAACCTTCTACACACGCAGTTGGTGCAAGTGGGACTAGGCTATTTCGCCATCCTTGGGAGATGTGGATGGCTGGGCAAGGGTGGGAAATCCCAAACTGACCTTTACTGTTGGCTGCATGGCCTTTCACAAGACAGTTATTTAACCTCTTTGAGCCAAAACTAATGCCTTGTGACATTAGAGGAAGTATGTAAGATGCTTACATATTGCATGAATATTTAATATTGATACTTCATAGATGCTTAACATGACCGCCGGTGCCTGTGATGTTCTCATGCACATGTGTATGAGATACTATCTCACACGTGTGTAATGCTCTGTCACATGTGTGAGCTACTACCTTGCACGCATGTGGGACACTATCTCATGTGTGTCAGATAGTAGTACCTCATACACTTAAGGTGCTTAGAATCATGCTCAGCATCTGGCAGGGGCCGCATAAATGCTAGCTGGCATCTTTCGGCTTTCGAATAGCCAGGGTTTGACAGTTGTTTAGACCAAAATACCAGGACAGTTGAATTGCTTTCTTTGTGTTGTAAAATTATCTTGAAGACTGTAATCACTCTTTACCTGGATTCCAAGAAAAGCCTCCCGATGAGCTGCCCCCCACCCCAACCCCAGGCTTTTCCTCAATCTAGTCCCATTTCTGATTTTGTTCTAGAGCTAAGTCAGTGTTCCTTGCCTAGCCCAGTCTTCCTGACAGTTTTCCCAGTCTGGAGATGGAGTGAGCTGTCCTAAAGCCTCATGGGATGGGGTGTGGGAGAGATAAGGCAGACGCTCCCTCTTACAGTGGCAGGTATGTAACATCTGGGGGTAGCTGAACCCCAGCAGGGTGGAGGCCACAAGGGAGCATCAGAGCAGGTTCTGCAGGGTCAGGGCTGAGGCTGTCGTTCTTCCTCAGTGAGGCATTGTTGGCTCCAGGGAGACAGAGAGATGCAGGGTTTCTGGAAGTCAGTATTGGATAACTAAAGTCATGGCTTTGGTGGATACAGCCTGTTTTTGGAAAGATAAAAGAGAAAGAACCTGAACCATGGCTCTATATGTCTGATCTCCTCAGGGCCAGGAGTGTGCTGGTGGTAAATACTTAACAACAACCTCCTCAAGGAAGTCCTGATTTGTAGCATTTGTTGATTTTCCTGTAAAGGCTCCCACGGTGGCCATTTCAGGCTACTATGTGTAGTCCCCAGATGTGGAGTGGTGTGTACTACAGGATCCAGAGCCGGCTCCAAACCCCACTGCCATGGTCATAGGAGGAGAAAACCCTCCCTTCAGCATGTGCTAGATGCCAGGCGAAATTCAACAGTCACCAGCTGAACCGATCACATTTTTGGCAGTATTTTTTCTCTGTCACTTCTGGTCCTTACACTATCGATTTTGGGGGCCATCCTGGAGTGTCCCCTGGGGTGAAAGAGGTCCTGGAACCCTACCTACCACCCCACAGGAGACCAGCAGAGGGAGAGAAGGGCAAACAGGAGCCACCCTCCCACCACCTTTGCGAAGCCTGGTGTGCTTAGGAAGGAGAACTTCACGTGGGCCTTTATCAACCATTACAGTCAAGGTCAGGACTATGGTGCAAGCAGAATTTAGGGCTGCCCCAAGTCTCAGGAATCAAGATAAATAATACTGTAATGTAGTAGTTTAGAAAATCAGATTCATGAAGGAAATAACAAAATTTGAAGTAAAGATGCAGTCAGGATGACTCACTTTTTTCTTTTTTTCCTTTTGCCTCAGGATCCAACATGGGTCTGCGCTGCTCCACTCAACTTGAGGTTTAGGTTGAGCCATGGAATTGCCCCTCTCCTGATAGATAACATAGGAAAACAGTGGCTCAAAGAGATTAAATTACTTGTTCAGGGATATTAGGCAGGTTTTGGGAAAGAACAAAATTTGTCCAGTCTGCTAACACCTCATTCAACCATACTGGCAGAAAGGGGAGGTCAAAAGAGAGAGCTCAGAGAAAAGAAAGAGGATACCACAGTGCACCTGCCTAGGGAAAGATCCCTGTGTGCCCTGAACACAAAGGGTAGGGGACTGTCCTACAGTGAGGAATGACAGTGGTGCCCCAAGATCATGCATGTCAGCAAGTCCGGCCCAGGCAAGGTTGGCCCTTGTTCTTGGCAGTTCTTGCTCCATGTACTCTAGAAGGCATTGCTGGCATCCAGGCATACGTCAGTGTGTGTTAGAAATTCACTGTTAGAGATTCACAACTGCAGAGATATGGAATCAATCTGAGTGCTCACTAGCCAATGAGTGGATAAAGAAAATGATATATGTATATAGACACACACGCACACACACACACACACACACAACATACATACCATAGGATACTATTCAGCCATAATCAAGAATGAAATAATGTCTTATGTAGCAACTTGGATGGACTTGGGGGACATTATTCTAAGTAAAGTAACTCAGGAATTGAAAACCAAAGACTGCATGTTCTCACTTAAAAGTAGGCGCTAAGCTAAGGGTATGCAAAGGTGTACAAGTGGTATAATGGACATTGGAAACTCAGAAGGGGAAGGATGGGAGGGAGGTGATGACGAGAAACTACCTATTGGGTTCAGTGTACACTACTCAGGTGACAGGTGCACTAAAATCTTAGACTTCACCACCATATCATTCATCTGCATAACCAAAAACCATTTGTACCCCAAAGCTATTGAAATAAAAAAAAAAGTTTTGTTTTTTTTTTTAAAGAAATTCTCTGCTGACTATTCCTAAACTAAAAGGCATCCTAAGAACACTGAGGTTGTGGGTGCCCATGACCCCACATGAGGAGGGTGTTCAGTTTTTCCAGCTTGCTTTTTGTGTGGGAGGAGATGTGGTGGGTAAGAGAAAGGACAGTGGAACAGTGAAAACTTCAGTGACCAGACTGGCCAGAAAACGTGGTCTAGGGTTTGGCGCCAGGGGCCATCTCTCCCTGAGTCCCTGAGTGTTCCTCTGGTGCAGACTGCGAAGTCTCACCCCCAAGGAAAAGGGGCCAGGTGAAGTTAGACAAACAGAAGAAGAACTGCACAGTACAGACCCCTTTTTGCTGTTCTTGCCACCTGCCTACAGCCTGTGAGAGATTATCCTGTGCACTGGGGCCGTAAAATGTTCATTGATATAAAAGCTTCTGGAGTTTGAAGTTCATAGCCTAATTGAATCAAGGAGAAACCATCCCTGGAATGTTGTTGGAGGTTGGGGTTACTGTGGGTCTTGAAGCTGCTTCAGAGGACGTCCCTGCTTAGCCTTATGCCTTTGTGAATTCTTGTTACATCTGCACAGCCAAGTTCTGCATTTCCACAGAAAGCTTCCCAAAAGTTATCCAGCTTTGTCTTGGCCTTTCCTTGACTCAAGTTCACCCCTTCTGCAGTGAGGCAGATGCAGGCATAAAACAAGGGACCTCCAAAGAACCAAATGGGTCCTCTGGGAGGTCAACCAACCTTGGTGTTGCCTCAGAGGTCACGGCAAATGAACTGTCACTGTGTTTGAGCATGGCTGAGTGCGTCCAGTGCCAGCATCTTTTGGAGCGGTTCAGAGGTGAAGGGGGATGGGCCCAGTAACTCTGGTGTGCAGCGGGCCCGGCGTTTACTCAGTCCAGAAGCCCAGGCAGCTGGGAAGCTGGTGGTTTCCCTCTTCTCTCCCCTTCTCCACGGCAAGCTGCCGTTCCCTCACCTCCTGTTTGTGCCAAGCAGCCCCCCACTCCTGCAGCATGACGGAACACCTCATTACCTAATGCTTTTTAGGCGAGTGAAAGCTTTAAAAAGTCATTAAAGAGCATTAGAGAACACTTTTTCAAATGTCAACCTATCTAATCCCATCATCCTGGTGGAGCACCGTTCTTATCTTCAGCCTGCAAATCTGCTTGACATAGAGGTGTATTATTGTTCCTTCTTTTTTCACAATATTACATCACATTTCTCCAGGTTTCTGTGGTCTTTCCTCACCCTTTTAAAGTTGCTGTCAATGTAATGTAATTTATCAGACCATTTGCCAAATAGTAGACAGTCAAGTCATTTCTGTGTGTTGGCTAATATAGATATGCAATGGGAAACATCTATAAGGATATGGCTTTTAGTTTGTTTAATTATTGACTTAGAGTTAATTCCTAAGGAGTTGCCAAATCAAAGGATGTGAATCTCTTTGAGGTATTTCCTGTGTGGTCTCTGTGTCTTGTGATACTGCTTTCTGAAAACATTTTGCCAACTGGCATTGCCTCTAGCAGTGAATGAATAAGTCAGTTTCATAGTAGACTTGCCAATAATGGAAAATAATTTTAAAACAAATTGGTTACTTTTTTAGGTATTAAATGGTATGTCAGTGGTATGCCAAAACTGTTCTGCTTTGCATTTTAAAATTCCTGATTATAGTCAATATCTTATGAAAATTTTACGTTTGTGTCATTTAAGCTGCTATCTATGGGGATCTTGATGTATATATTTCAATTTGTTGATCCATAGGCCTTTGTGGTGGTCTTGCCATTTAATCAGAAACTAATTGGGAGGAAACAATCAGAGAAATTCAGATTGTGAAACATTCAATATGACAACATCCTGGATGCTACATAAATGTATCATCAAAAGGATACATTTATGTATCTAGAACAGTAAAGGAAACTGTTCTAGAGTAAGATTAAGAAGATATGGCAACCAAATGCAAGGCATGAGCTCTGGGTAACTCCTGGATGAAAATTAGAAACTACAAGGGACACTTGGGAAACAATTGGGAAAATTCAAATACAAACTATATATTAGATAATGCCATATCTGTGTTAAATTTCTTGACTCTGTTATTGTGATTATGTAGCTGAATATCTTTGTTCTTAAGAGATAAAGACTGAAGTATTTAAGAGTGAAGAACTACATCTCTAACCTTCAAATAGTTCAGCAAAACTATATATGTATGTATCATACATATTATATATACTATATTATGGATCAATATATAAGTATACATACTATATGTACATACACATATACATACATTTGTGTATCTATTATTTTATACATCAGACGCATACATATTACCTCTACTATGAGAGTTGCATTTTATTTATTTTTTTGTGATAACACTTAACCTAAGATCTATCCTTTTAGCAAATTAAGTATACAATACAGTATGTTAACTATAGGCACAAAGCTGCACAATCTCTAGGACTTATTCATCTTGCATAACTGGAACTTGGTGCTCTTTTGCTAAAATCTCCCCGATTCCTCCTCTCTCCCAGCCCCTCGCAACCACCATTCTGCTCTCTGCTTCTATGAGTTCAACCACGTTCGATTCCTCATATAAGTGGTATCATGTAGTATTTGTCCTACCATTGACTTATTTCACTTAGCCAATATCCTCCCATGCATGTTGCCCCAAATGGCAGGATTTCCTTCTTTTCTGTGGCTGAGTAACATTCGATTGCATGAATACACCATATTTTCTTTCTTTTTTTCTTTTTTTTTAGAAATTGTAACAAAGCATTTTATTTACATCGAAGAAAGCTATGCTAAGGACATAGAACTCTGCTTCAGCTTTCCTTTAGCCTTACACTTCATAAAAGTATCAAGTGGCTCTCTTTGGCTTTTACTTAGTCATCTGTGTAACTAGGGTTGAAGACAGTAGAACACCGCGTGTTAGTGTAAGTCATTCATTTGAGAAGACAATCTCTTTTGAATTATAGTTTCTCAATGTTTGTTGTATCTTTTTAAAAAGAGCAATAGAGATTCTTTTTAGAAAATGCAAAGAAGCACAAGGAGAAAAGTAAAAATCACTTGTAATTCCACCAGTGTCAATGAATGACCAATGTTAATGTTTTCTAAATATTTGGAACATACCTTTCTGCCTTGTGATTTCTTTTGTGTGTATGTGATGAATACACCATATATTTTTTAACCATTCATCCATAGATGGACATTTAGGTTGCTTCCATGTCTTGGCTATTGTGAATGATGCTGCAGTGAATGTGGGAGCGCAGATGCATGAGGACTCTTCAAGGTCCTTATTTTCATTCCTTTGGATTTGTAGAAGTGAAATTGCCGCATCAAATGGTAGTTCTGTTTTTCGTTTCTTAAGGAACCTCCATACTGTTTCCCATAGTGGCTGTACAATTTTACATTCCCATCAGCAGTGCACAAGCGCTCGCTTTTCTCCCAGCCTTGCTAACACTTATCTTTATATATATATATATATATATATATATATATATATATATATGTTTATTTATATATAAAATAGCCATCTTAATAGGTGTGAAGTGACATCTCATTGTAGCTTCAATTTGCATTTCCCTGATGATTAGTGATGTAGAACATCTTTTTAAATACCTGTATACCTGTTGGCCATTTGTATGTCTTCTTTAGAGAAAAATCTACTCAGTTCTTTTGCCCGTTTTTAAATTGGATTGTTTGTTTTTGCCATTGAGTTGTGGGAGTTTCTTAGGTATTTTGGATATTATATATTTCTCAAATATATGGTTTGCAAATGATTTTTTTCCATTCTGCAGGTTGCCTTTTTATTCTGTCAATTGTTTCCTCTGCTGTGCAGAAGCTTTTTAGTTTGATGTAGTCCAACTTGCTTATTTTTGCTTTTGTTGCCTTTTTGGTGTCATATCTAAGAAATCATTGCCAAGACCAGTGTCAAGAAAGTTTTCCCTACATTTTCTTCTAGGAGCTTTATGGTTTCAGGGCTTACATTTAAGTATTCAATCCACATTTAGGTGATTTTTGTGTATGGTAAAAGATAAGGATCCAGTTTCATTCTTTTGCATGTGGATGTCCAGTTTTCCCAACATCATTTATTGAAGAGAATATCCTTTTTCCGTTGTATTTTCTTGGCACTCTTGTTGAAGATCAGCAAGAGTTGTTGATCTTGTTGACTCTTCTTGGCTTGGAAGAATTAGTGTTTGTTAAAATGTCCATACAGGAATTAAAGTTTTTTTTAAAGTGACTGCAAATTTAATATGCTTCCTATCAAATTCTCAAAGGTGTTTTCAATAAAAACAGAAAAAAAAAATCCTAAAAGTCATATGGAACCATGAAAGACTGAACAGTCAAAGCAATTTTGAGTGAAAAGAACAAAGATGGAGGCATCACATTTCCTGATTTCAAAATATATCACAAAACGTCAGCAATTAGAACAGTGTGGTACTGGCATAAAAACAGGCATATAGACCAGTGAGACAAAGGAATTAAGTTCATACATATATGGGAGCTACATTTTGGAAAAGATCTTTCATAGCGGAGGGAAATGCTGAAGGGATCCCTTTCTGGTGGTGGACTCCAGGCCCCAGTAGGGAGGTTCCTGGGGACTGAGGGACTTAGTAGCTCCCCTTTTCACATCCTATAGGCCACTTTCTTCTCCACCTGTGGGTGACAGAGCTGAGGATACTCTGGCCTGACACGTGGCTTTCCTGCCCAGAGGAATGTGGAATTGGGGTGTTTTCACCAGCCACAGGCTCCAACCCCTTTCTCCTGTCACCTGCTTTGTAGCTTTGCACACGAGCCTCACTTGAAGCATGAAGTGTACCCATGTTCTTTCCCTCCTGTGACCTTCTGTTTTTCCATATCTGACATCAAATCTGACTTAAAAGGTAGTGCAGATGATCCTTTGGGGCAACAGTAATAGAAACCCTGAAGGAAGTTGGACTTAGAACTCAGAGTTACAGGAGTTATCCCTGACTGTCTGCCTATCCTGTGCCTGAGGCTCCCCCTCCACACCCCCAGCAACTTTAAACAGCTTCCCCCCAGGTATCAGGGCACCCTGCTGAGAGAGCTTTAAAATGAATGGAGTCAAATTAATTGGTTGCTATATTGCCCTATTGAATTGATGTCAACACAGTTTAGAACGTTTGGTTTCATTGCTAGTCATTTCTGTAAAAAGTTGAGAAATAAGGCTCTTAGGGAGGACTGTAACCACCATCAGAAGTGTTCCTTTGAGAAAATTAGATTGGTCCCATCATCATTTTAACTGAAAACAGTTTCCCAGGATGAAAACAACTAGTCAATTTGAGAGATTTATAAATCAAATTGCATCTTAAATGCATTAGGGGATGGGCTTACTGTTCAAATGTATTCCATGGCGAATCCTGTGAAAGGAGTTCAGGATGCTTTTTTACAAAAAGAACCTGCATCCTGTGTCCTACGATGCCCAGGGTTGATGTTTCTGGATTGGGTTTTTGTAGGTAAGTTTAAAGCAAGTAAGGGCTACTGAATAGATTTGGTTTTTGGTGATCACATTTTTGTTCTTGCTTATAAAAATAGTAGAACATTCTAAACATTGTGAAAGTATGAAGTGGAACAAAAACTTGCCTATGATGGCAGCACCAAATAGCGATTGCCATACTTCTGCAGGTGTGTGTGTTGCTGTCTCTATACTAGAACAGACCTGGGTCCTCCTGTGAGAATTTAGTCAGCAGGTCAAGACCCCTAGGTTGGAGCAGGGTAGGAGGTGGTGAGCTTTCTTTACCCAGAAGGTCAGCGATGTCGGAGACTTTTTGAAACAATAAGCACCACTTGAAACCCAGGTAGGCTAGGGGTCAAGAAGCAGGGGGTCCACAAGCAGACCTCCACCTGGGTCATCTGAGCCTGTGTTGAAGATGCAGTCTGGGAACACCAAGGGCAGATTTCCAATAAACAGCTTCCAGTTTGCTCAGAGGCTGCTGCTTCCTTGAAAGCACACACTGAGCATTTGGTCCCATTCTCACTTTTCACCTTCACTTTTACCTTCCCTCTACCCTACCCTCCAATAACAAGATGCCCTTGGATTAATCCATTGTTTGGGTCACACATATGACCTTCACTTCAGGGAACCTTACATTCAAAGAGGTCCAGGAAGGAGCAATTCTTCTTCCCCTGAAGACTGGCCCTGTTATGGCGAGATGTCAGGCACTCGCTGATGCCTGGAGATATTTTGGGGGCACAGAGCCTTCCAGTGCATTTTAAGCTGACCTGTGCAGGGGACCTTCTAGGAGACCTTCTAGAAGGTGTCAGGAACCTAGGAAGAAGCCCAGAGCCTGTCCACTGTGTTCTTGGGGAAGCCACAGGCAGCTGGACTCTTTGGTGATGAGAGCCACTCAGATGAGAGCTTGGGGACTTTCTGTAAGGAGTGCAGGCCGTCCTTCAGAGCATCATGTGGGTGGAGGAACATTGGCCTCTTTCTCACTCTCTGGGTTAGAATCTGGGCTTCCCCACTGAGTAGCTGTGTTAACAGGAGTAGGTTACTTAAACTCTATTTCTCGCTTTGCATACCTGTAAAATGGGGCTAATAGCAGTACCTTTCAAGTGGAGTTGTTTTGAAAGTTCAGTGAGATGTATTATATCACCAAGATATAACACACTTAGCATAGCACTTGCCACAGCATAAACCCACAATAAACATTTATCATGGTCATCCTTGTCTTAATCAGCTCAGGCTGCAATAACAAAACACCAAAGACTGGGTGTCTTAACCAACAGGCATTGACTTCTCACAGTTTTGGAGGCTGGATGTCCAAGATCAGAGAGCCAGTATGGGTGGGCTCTGGTGAGGGCCTTCTTCCTTGCTCACATGGCAGAGAGCTCACTCACTCTGGTCTCTTCCTCCTCTTATAAGGACACTAACCCCATCATGGAGGCCCCACCCTCATGACCTCATCTAAACCTAATTACCTCCCAAAGACCCCATCTCCAAATAGCATCACTTTGGGGGTTAAGGTTTCAATATATTAATTTTGAGGGGGCAAAAATATGTAAAGATAACAATTTATTATTTTTGTGATCATCTGTGAGTCCCCTTGCAAGGCATTCTCAGTTGGCCGGGCAGTCTCAGAAGTAGAGGGAAGGAAGGTATAGGGAAGACCTTTTTGACCCCAGTGGGATCTTACAGTCCATGGTGATGGTCTTGAGCCTTTGGGAAACTGCTTTCACTGTGTCATATTTCCCTCTCTTGACCTCTGGGAAAATACTCTCGGTTGGCTTAGTCTAGGTCAGAGAAAGAAGGAAGAAGTCAAATTTATTAGGCAGCTACTTCTTGAGCTAGTCAGCTCAGGGTGCGGAGATTCATCTCATTGCATCCTCTCAGCCACCCGTGTGGCCGGCACTGCCATCGCCATTTACAGAGGGGGATGCGCTGAGATGCTCAGGGGAGGAAACACCACCTATCCAAGGTCACACTGCTCAGGAATTGCACTAAGATGCGAACCTTGAGCCTTTTGACCCCCAAGCCCTTGAAACCAGCTGCAGCCTGTGTAGGGAGGAAAGGGGCAGCCAGCCTGGAGCAGAATTTGGATTGGATGGAATCTGAGGATGTAGCAGCAACTGGCATACTCTGGGCCTTTCCACCCTGCGTGTGCTTGCTCACTCCAGCTGCTCAGTGAGACTCCTCAGACCCCCGAGTCCCTCCGCACACAAAGGCTACCTCTCGCTCACCCCAGCTCCACTCTTCCAGGGATGGAGTAACTCTCTAGAGGGAGCTCATTTGGAAGGTGCACTAACCCAGACTCTGTTTTCTTCCCTGCTCTTGTCCTTCCCCAGCCCCTAAAGACAATGAAGAGCGCGTGTTCAGGGAACGCATGCGGCCGAGGAAGCGGCAGGGGGCCGTCAGGCGCAGGGTCCATCAGGTCAACGGCCACAAGTTCATGGCCACCTATCTTCGGCAGCCCACCTACTGCTCCCACTGCAGAGACTTCATCTGGTAAGCCTCTCTCTTGGGAACCTTTAGTTACAACATCTCTGTGGCCAGAAGTCGGGGATGGGGTAGGGGAGACTATGCACCTCGTTTAAAGAATGCTGGCGTGCCTCGTTTCTTCCTTATGTGAATGCAGGGGACTATTCTGGAGGGCTAAGTGTGTGTTTAGTACATGGGGGGAAATACATGGAAAGAAGTGATGGTTTCTGGCAACTTTATACCTAGAGTTTTATCTTGTCAAAGGAGTTAAGATTTTATAACCAACAAGGATATTGTGACTCTGTGTGTGTGTGTGTGTGTGTGTGTGTGTGTGTGTGTGTCTTGTTTTGAGACAGAGTCTCACTCTGTTGCCCAGGCTGGAGTGCAGTGACATGATCTCCACTCACTGCAACCTCTGTCTCCCAGGTTCAAGCAATTCTCATGCCTCAGCTTCCCACGTAGCTGGGATTACAGGAGCACACCACCATGCCTGGCTAATTTTTGTATTTTTAGTAGAGATGGGGTTTCGCCATGTTGGCCAGGCTGATCTAGAACTCCTGGCCTCAAGTGATCCACCCGCCTCTGCCATCCAAAGTGCTGGGTTTATAGATGTGAGTCATTGTACACAGCTGATTGTGTGTTTTTAAAAACGATCTTTATCTTTTAGAGACATACCTCAGGAATCCAAGGTGAGGATTCCACCGAATAATAATCCACTGAGTTATTTACAAGTGAAATTATCTGATGTCTAGGATGTGTTAGAAAATCCGGAAGGAGGCGAACGCAGTGGCTCATGTCTATAATCCCAGCACTTTGGGAGGCCGAGGCAGGCAGACTGCTTGTGGTCAGGAGTTTGAGACCACTCTGGTCAACATGGTGAAACCCTGTGTCTACTAAAAATACAAAAGTTAGCTGGGCATGGTAGCATGTGCTTGTAATCCCAGCTACTTGGGAGGCTGAAGCATGAGAATCACTTTAACCCGGGAGGTAGAGGTTGCAGTAAACCGAGATCACTCCACTCCACTCCAGACTGGGTGACAGAGTGAGACTCTGTCTTAAAAAAAAATTAAAAATAAATAAAAATAAATTAAAAAATCTGGAAGGAGGAGAGGGGCAGGGATAAAGATGATCCAAGACCAGCTCCATTCCACTAACAATACCAAGGCTCAGAAATGAAAATAAGACTGGCCTGATGTCCTCCAGCTAGGAAGTGTCAGAAGTATGATTCTACCCCTAGCAGTCTGACTTTTAACGTTTGTACTTTTCCTGACACCCCAGCAGCCTTTCCGGCAGGCTGTCTGAGCTCTTTGAAGCTGAGGTAGAGGTTGCCTTCATGAACCCTTGGATCCAGCCAGGGAGGGCGAGTGAGGCAGTATGAACCCAGCCAGGGACATCTGCACTGGGCTCTGAGGACCCCTAGGATTCCAGGTATCCAGGAGTCACTTGTCTTATCCTTGCGATGTCACAAAGTCAATCATCCAGGTTGGCGTAGACATCTGAGATGATACAGCTCAGAGCAAGCCCAGCCCAACTGAGGCAGAATTAATGCCCCATTCCAGCCACAGATGCTTCCAATTACCAGGGCAGACCCAGCTCTCTGACCTTTACTTGCTATATTTGGTCATGAACTGAGTGGTTGGTCTTACAGATTTGGGTCTCCTCTAAGCCCACGGGTAAAGGCCACTGAGCTCTAGGTTCCCTGGGGTGGAACCTGAATAACTTCTGGCTTCCACTGGGCTGGGAACTGCAGGGAGCTCCCTGACCAGCTGTAGTTAGTATACTAAGAACAGGGGTAAGGCCAGGTTTGTGTGATTGTTCTGTGTCCATGCTGACTTTATGTCTTGCCCTGGGAATACCACTCTGGCCATGGAAGGAACCTCTAATGTTGGCCTTCACCTAGACAACCTCTTGAACCCCCAGTTCGGGGCACAGATTGGCTTAGAATCATTGGTGGTCTTTGGACTGCCCAGGGAAATCTACGAGCCAGCTGCAGCACTCTTCCACAGTTAGAGGGCCCACAGAGCATGTCCTGGTGCTGGGAGAAGAGGAATGTCCATTCTGTCCATGAGGAAAGGTATGCTTGACTGCTCAGTGCCTACCAGGAGCAAGCAGGGTCGTTTGTGGCTTTCTAGAACATTGCTGACCGCACAAGAATGGCTCTCTGTGTAGGAAATCAAGCTCTGACGCTGACCAAACCTTGCACGGTCCACAAGCACTGGGACTGACCTCTGTGGCCTTCTGGAAGGAGACATTTAAGGCACCTTGCAAGTGGGAGAGAAATTACAATATTCTGCATACTCCATGTACTTGGTGCAATGTGGGTGGTGGCCCGAATTGGGTGGTTTTTCTGTTTGTTTTTTGACCTGGTAAGATTTCACTTAAAAAATAATTTATTCTTCTTTTCAGGGGTGTCATAGGAAAGCAGGGATACCAGTGTCAAGGTAAGAGGCATTTATGAACTAAATCTTCAGAGGCCCATGGTTAGATCCAGATCACTGGCACCCAAAGGAGACAGGTGCTGGGTCTGATGACATTTGGAGGCTCTCCACAGCTTGCATGCTTACACTTCCTCTCCAAGAGGCAGGACCCTGCTTTCTTTGTTCCCACTTAGCCATTACTTCTGCATATATGGGAATATATATGGGAGGTATCTTGCAGGTGCCACCCGTCTCCAGGTGTCCCTGTGGTCTCAGCAGGTCCCTGATCCACCCAGCCTTTGTGTCCCAGCTGGAGCAGGTGGCACTTTCATCTTTCTGAAAGAGACATACTGCTTCAGTTGGAGGCTCTTTGAAAGTCCCACTTTGTCCTGAACTGGGTCTGTGTATTCTGCCAGCTCTCTCCCTCTCTCCCTCCCTAGAGAAGCTTCCTCGCCTGCTGGTTGTACTTGGTATCACTGAAAGGTCCTTGTCGAATCCCTTTTTTTTTGGTCTCAGCTGTAGGATCATTAGCCCTTAAAAATTTAAAGCTCACTTGAAGGTACTAAGATTATTCCTTTCCAGTTAACTGACTACAAATGCAAGGTTAAGCTGTGCAAAATCGGAGGGTGGAAATGTGCCGTGGTCATGTGGTGGTTTCGCTGAGGTTAGAGCAGAGAGGTTTTTCTCTCTCCTCACCCAGCACTGCTGGGTCTCACCCGTGGGGTAGTGTCTGGTGGAAGTTGCTGTTCTTTGGGGTAACATGCACACAGTTACTTACCTCTGCAGCCACCTACTGCCCACATTGCCCTATGACACTAACAACACAGATACAGGCCACTTCTTGTGGATGTATTAAAGTCGATGGGAATTTTAAAGTTTGGTATATCAGGACACAGTCAGATAAAAAAGCCTCAGAACCTCTGCACCGCCTGCTGCAGTTCCCCCTGTCGCATCAGCCACCCTGCGTGGTCCCGAGTGGGGCGCGAGGCCACTACAACACCCCTAACAGGCAATGCTCTATGGGAGGGCGGGAAGGAAGTTTTTCCTTGACCTTGGCATATTGAAGTGAAAAAATTGATCAGTACTCACTGAACTGGAGAAAACTGCTGATGTCCTTTGAATATAAATGTTACCTTGCTCTCTGGAGCATTTAGGAAACTCTGATGGCTCTGATAGCACAGTGTTTAGAAATAGCTGCATGAAAGACTTTCAGGAGGGTATTAAATTAAGACTCAGTGGCAGAAGGGGCCTGGCTCCCCTTGTCCCTCCACCATGCCCTGAATAGATCCTGGGAGGGATACTCCCTTCCCCGAGTGTCGCTCAGTGTTCCTGTCTTTGCTATTTGCAGTTTGCACCTGTGTGGTCCACAAGCGGTGCCATGAGCTCATCATCACCAAGTGCGCTGGGTTAAAGAAGCAGGAGACCCCCGACCAGGTAAGTGTGACACGGAAATTCTGGGCTTCTTCACTGCCAGCCCTTCCCTTCACCGCCTCTTCTGTGGTTCCCAAGAAAACCTTCTCTGCCTGAGACCCTGTCATTTCATTGTGTTGATAAAAAACAAAGGGAGCTGTCCACAGTCTTCCAGCATGAGACACCATCCGCAGGATGAGCACAGGTCCAAATCAGTTCTATCCCCTGGGATGTTATGCCAAGTGCAGTGTAAGCCCAGCGCTCAAGCCCACAAGAAAAATATGAATTCTTTTATTTCATCATCTCATCAGAACTAAAGTGGCTAACCGATGTGTCACTAGCTCCTCACAGGTAATAAACAGTAATAGAAACACAAGCAGGAACCTTATGTTTAATGAGCTGATGGGGGAATGGTGTGGAATGAAGAAGCCCAAGGAATACTTAGGAGGTGGCAATAACCACAGCAATAAAAATAGTCAACATTCACTGGGCACTTACCATGCCCTGACTGAAGTACTTTAACATATATTATTTAACCACATAGTAAGCTTAATGAGGTAGACGTTATTATCTTCATTTTACAACAGAATAGAAGCACAGAGAGTGAAATTAACCTGCCCCAAATCACACAGCTAAGAGCCACATTCAAACCCAGGCAGTTTGTTCTAAAGCCTGAGCCCTTGACCACTGCACTGTGTGTTGTCTCTTTATCTTAGAAACTAGCATCAGATTGCCTAGTTTGGTAGAGGTAAGGAAGCAGGAAAATGCAACAGTGAAGCTAGGTTCTCCTAACTGAGCAATTAGGAGAATGATAGTCCCACTGATAGATTAAAAAACCTTTTTGAGGAAGATGACAGTTGTGAATGTGTATGTAGGTATTATCAGAACACTTGATTTCAAAAGCATGCGCTTAATTCTAGGGGAAATAAATTCTGTGTAGTCATAGGCTATTATAATTGGGGGTTAGAGAGAAAGGCCCTGGGTAGGTTTATAATCAGCTGGTCCACAATTTGACTTCCAACAGGACTGACTTATAGAGACCTTCTGCCTGCTCCTTAATAATTCAGTCAAATAGCATCCTGGCATTTCAGGCATTTCCCATCTTCTCTCTTCTTCTGCTTTCATACTGTCTCTGGAAAGCAGCAAAGGACAAGGCTTAGACTGAGCCTTCCATGTCCGTGAAGGGTAGTCTGAGCCCAGAGCACCAACGTTGTTTGCAGGGGCTCTCTTGTGGTTAAAACTGCAAGCCAGTGCCTGCGCCTCCTGACTCCTGGTCTAGGATCATGACCCCAGTACATCATTGTTTTTTTCACAGGGAAATGAAAGAGATGGCTTGCTTGTTGTCTGCCTTATTTCCTTCCCATGGACATTCCATTGAGCATTTATTGGGTATGTCCTGTATGACAGGCGCTATGCTGTGTCCCATGGAAGCAAAGAGGAGTACACTAATCGCTCCCTCAAGGATCTCAGTCTCATCACCTGCAGGTCTCTGACTCTGCAGGACTCTAAAGCTTGTCTGCACCTTTTGGAGGGAAAGGTCCCACAGGAGTCCATGCCATGCAGGTTAAAGCGCTGAGATTTGAAATGTTCAGAACCCAGCTTGATCTGCGACCCAGTTCTTCTGACTGTCTTTCCTGGCATATTGAGCAGTGAGAAGAAGTCTCCAGTGAAATGTGTTCCCAAACTTGGCATGTATCACCAGGGACAAATTGCCAGGGACTGAGAGAGGGAGGCTCTGGGTTTCTTAGCTTGGCAGAGTTGACTGCCAGTCCTGGCTCTCCCCGCCACCATCTTGTGCTTCCCGAGGCCAGTCTCCTTTAGTGTCAGCATGTCTGGCCCCTCAGGGTCATGGGCGTGCCCTCTGCCGGGTTACTGAGCTGTTAGGGACCAAACTTTGAGTTCATTCGTTTGTGTAACCACCTTTAGTGTGATGCCTGTGCATACACACATCATACACACATATACGCCACAAACACGTGTAGCCCTAAACACTATGCTTTCAATGCCCTCCTTCCTATTAAAAGGTGCTCTGGTGATGGGCTTCTTGGGTGTTCTGCACCATGAACACTCTGGTCCACCCCCGTCTCATGTCCGTGTGTCTTAGCATGTGATGGACTCACACCCTGCCTGCACTTCAAGGTGTGGTAACCAAACAGTGCTCTATCTCCACTGGTGTAACGTTTTTCTTCTTGAATCTCACAATTCTTTCTGCCGTTTTCTTCCTCTCCATGTTCTCTCTGTGAATCTCATTCACCCCATTGTATCTGTGTCCTCCTCAGCAAGCGCACATGTGACATGTCCCCCTGCACGCATGCCATCTTTGTGTTGGCCTCTCGGTCGGTCTGATGCTGTGGCATGCTCTTGTGTGGGCTCCTTCATACTCCTCCCTCTGTTCTCTGATACCTTAAAGTTTTAAGTTGTCCCAGCTGAGGGTCATGTAGCTCTTTCCACCCCCACACTGAATTTCTTGGTCACCTGGGACAACTTCCCCACTTTTTCACCTTAGTCTGTCATTCATACCCCTATGAGGTGATTCCTAAGAGACCAAGACTGTATTCTCAGTATAGGTCCACCATGCCTTCAGGGTTTGTGTAGGAATAGAGTGGGCACAGTGATCTCATACTTCCTTAGCAGTGAGAGAGACCATGGCAGAGTCAACAAGCCTACATTCACAAACAGGCACACCTAAGCTACGCATCTAAGGATGGGCGAGTACAGTTGTTTTCGGTAGAGCTGATATTCTTGTTCCCAGGCAAGACCCTAAGTGGTAGACCATCCACGTCAGTAGGGATCAGTGAAATCTTGGCCCAATGGAAGGATCAGCCATTCCTTGGAACTGGGTGCTAGGGAACTTACCTTCACGCTTGTGTTCAAGTCGCGCTCCCTTTCCAGCTCTCATGTCACCCCTCATTAGTCCCCCATGGGGGCCTTTCCCTCATGAGTCAGCTAGGGAGCTGAGGCCCAGCTTTGCCGCATGTCAGCCACTTCCTAATCCCCGGGGTAGCAAGAGTGATCTCCTCCCCAGCCCATGGGTGTCTTGGGTGATGGTCTCCTGCCGATTCTGAGATGGGCTGGGGGTACAGCTGCTCCACTAGAGACACAGATGGAGGGTAGCACTGTGGAGGGGCAGAAATGACCCAGAAAAGTAGCCCAGCAGACCCTTACTTCCATGAAATGTGTTATGCTTCTAGCCTCTTCCAACCCTGCGGTCTCATTGACCCCGCCATCCTGTGACACTGGGTGGGATGGGGTGGAGGGCCATCCTTATTTGCCACCTGAGAAATCCAAGGCTCCAAGAAGTCAGTAAATCTGCCTGAGACTCATGAGTGGGTCGTGGCAGACCCAGGCCCCCGATCATACACCTAAACTTCTGTTCCTCTTCCTTCCCCTTCTGTCTTGCCACCATCTCTTTACCCCTTTTAAATAATCAGTAGGAGGCAGCATAGTGGTTAAAAAGCCTGGACTCTGAATGCAGATTCATGGGGATGGAAGCCTGTGTTTGTCTCTCGTCAGTTTACAGGCATCTTTCTTGATCCTGCTGTGCCTTCATTTCCTCTTCTGTGAAGTTGGGGCAATCATGGACCTCTGCCCCGTAGGGTGGTGGTGAGGTTTAACTGAGATAATGGTGCCTGGTGTGTGGTCAGCTCTGAGACCTAAACATTCTTAGTGTTCACCACTCTGGATTAGCCATCTTCCTCCTAATTGTTGTCCGTCCTAACTGATCCATAGTTTCCACAACATTGTGCAGGGTTTACACGCTGCTGCACAGAATCCCGTGTTCCACAACATTGTGCAGGGTTTACACGCTGCTGCACAGAATCCCGTGTTCACTATTGAGCTCCCTAGAGACTTTTTGCTCAGTGGGTCTTCCAGGCACACAGCAGTATTGAAGGTGCAAATTTTTTTTTTTTTTTTTGGAGACAGAGTCTTGCTCTGTCACCCAGGTTGGAGTGCAGTGGTATGATCTTGGCTCACTGTAACCTCTGCCTCCTGGGTTCACACAATTCTCCTGCCTCAGCCTTCCGAGTAGCTGGGATTACAGGCGGCACCACCACACCCGGCTAATTTTTGTATTTTTAGTAGAGACGGGGTTTCACCATGTTGACCAGGCTGATCTTGAACTCCTGACCTCAGGTGGTCCGCCTACCTCAACCTCCCAAAGTGCTGGGATTACAGACATGATCCACTGCAGCCGGCCTGAGGTACACATTGAGGACACTGTACTGTGATTGCTTGAAGTCCTGAAGTCCTGGAGGGGACCATGTTGGGGAGCAGGCCTGGTCTTGCACAGTGAAATGGAGCAGCCAACAATGAGTTAAGAGCATCAGGAGCCAAGGCTGGGGCAGGATGGGGCTCTTTTCACCTCAGGGCAGCTTTCAGAGCCAAGCTAGGGCCTGCCACCTACAATGACACATGCTCTCTCGGAAAGAAGTTCTGCAGGAGTTCTGATGACAAGCCCTCTGGGACACGGAGGAGCTCGGTCGTGACCCTGTGTCTTGCCATCCCTGCAGGTGGGCTCCCAGCGGTTCAGCGTCAACATGCCCCACAAATTTGGTATCCACAACTACAAGGTCCCCACCTTCTGCGATCACTGTGGGTCCCTCCTCTGGGGCCTCTTGCGGCAGGGTTTGCAGTGTAAAGGTAAGTTGCTCCCTGCCCTGCCCTCAGCCCCTGCATGTCCCCTTCCCCACTGCCTACCCCCATCCCTGCTTCATAAAAAACCCTTGTCTGTTCTCATAGCCTAGAAAGTAAATTTCAGATTTGGCCAAGAACTGAGCACAAGCCTTTGTTAATCCTACATTAGTAACTCTGTGCATTTGGCAGGCAGTCTCTGGGCAGAGACCATCCAGGACTGGGTGGAGGGAAACACCGAGGAAGGAGGAGGGCGAACCCCACGCCTTAAGATCATTCACAGTCTGGGGAGACAAGATGAGTCTATAAAAGCATAATAATTTAAGGAAAGATACATCAGAGCAGAAGGAAAGGAATATTTTTGGAGTTAGGCCATGAAGAAAGTGACAGCTGTGAATTGGGACTTTTCTTGCATGGTCCATGGCTCAGTGCTTACTCTGAAAGAGCCATGCTAGAACCTTTTCACATACGATAGCTTGCTGATTCATCACTGGCTTGGGACATAGGGGATTTTATCCCCATGGCCCTGGTGAGGAAACAGAGGCCCAGAGACTAAGCAACTTGCTCACATCACACAACTTATTAGCAGAAGTAGGATTTGAATCTTGACTCTTGCATCCTGGGTTCCTTCCTGTTTCCTGCCATGCCACCTGCAAACAGTGCGCTCAGATGATGATGCTAAGTGGCACAGGGAGCAGCACATAACACAGGGAGGTAGAAATGTATTCTGGTGGCCTGAGGAGTGTGCCCAGTTTTATAAGCCAGTCCAGCCTGCTGGCAGAGTTGGGCAACTGTGAACTACTAGGCAGGGATATTGCATGGACATTATTTTAAAATAGTGTTTTATTGTTTGTGTGGAATGTATTATTAATTCCCATTGTAGAAAAATTAGAAGAATAAGTAAATAATAAGAAAATAAACCTAGGACATAACAAATTGGTCATTGAAGGAATTAAGATCAGGGCTGCAGTGGGAATAAAGAGGAGAATGACTTTAAAATATCAAGGTGACCAGAAGCATCTGGGAGGCAGTGATAGCATTCACTGAGTTGGGGATACAAGAGGGAGGACAAAGGTTGGCGGTAGAAATAGAGCCTGAGTTGGAGACACCTTAACTTGAGGTGCCCGTGGCAAATGGACATGAAGCTGTCCACCTGTTGGACATTCTCACTGACACTTGGGGAATAGGTCTAGACTGAACATTTAAATGTGAGTTTTGTCAGTATCTAAGCAATTAAAGCTATAAAGTCAATGTCATTCTCCAGGGTAAGCACATTGAGTATGAAGAGAAAAAAGTCAAAGATAACACCATGAGTAGGAGCTCTCTTAGTGGGACAGTGGGATGGAGCCCAAGTGCTGTAGGCTAAAGTGAAAATAGAGGGAGGGGTTTTTTCAGAATGTTTTAGTCAGGAAAAAGTCAGTGGCAAAGGAGAGATGGATGAGGCAGGAGGGAGAGGGGACTGACGGTTGATACAGCAGGGAAGGGGAGGGGAATGGGGACGGGCCTTGGAGAGAATGATGGACACCGCCTTCCCCAGATGGAGGGCAAGCCTGGCCACCAGGCATGGGTGCAGATGCATCTTGTGTGTCAGGGATAGAAATCCAGGAAGAGGTGAGTGGACAAAGTCATCATTTAAGTTTTGAATCTGTTGAGGGCATTGCAAGGAGATTCCCCTTATTTTCTGAAATAGGAAGTCTTTTTTGAAGTAGGAGGGAGAAGTGGGGGTGTGAGAGGCACGAAGAGGGTGGTGAGGGCTGGAAATAGCAATTGTGGGGACAGAACACAGTCCATCCACTGGACATGAGGAGGTGCTGACTGTGGACACACCCAGCATCCTGTGAGCTTCCCAGCACCCCTGGAGGCGGGGACGGAGCCATTCCACTTCCCTGTTGGAATATTGTTTCTAGCGTGTGACCCTGAACAAAACAGGGCCTGCCTGTAATCCTTTAGGTGAGCTGAAGAGAGCAGAAGAGGAAGAAGGGAGGGGGCAGGAATCTCGAGTGTCTAGCAGAGGAGCGATGTGCTTTTGGAAAGATGAGTGTGGTTGCTGGGAAGCAGGGCCTGCTTTGGAGGGAACCCTGATGAGCTGATGTCTGGTTTTGTTGTAAATATATTAATTATTGATCTATCTAGGGAACCTAAATGAAGATACCATCATCATAAATATTGATATTTTAAGAAAGCAGCCCAGACACCCAGACGTCACTGTTAGGGCTGTGGGTCTCTGATGACCCTGGTAGAAGGAGGGGCAGGGACAGTGTATTCAGCTGTCATTGGGCAGGAAATGCTCTTGCCCCCGCTCAAGGAAAGAAGGGGCAGAATTAGGATGCCTGGAGCAAGGGTGTCTGTCCATGGGAGCCGAGGAACCCGGAGGGACTCAGGCCACATAAGGGCTGGAAGACGAAGGCTCAGACCTCAAGCTCCCCAGCCAAAGTGTGCAGACTTTTACTCTCCTGCGGCTCTGATGTTATTACTTGGCCTTTTTTTCCCCTTGCTGCTGTTCTCCTGTGACCCTCTCCTTCTCCCTCTCCCTCCCTCTTTGTCTTTCTCTCTCTTTAATTAAGAGACTTTATTTTTTTTAAGAGCATTTTTGGGTTCACAGCAAAATTGAGCAGAAAGTACAGAGAGTCCCCGTATTATGTGCCCCCCAGCACACACAGCCTCCCACCACCAGCATCCCCAGCAGAGCAGCCACGGAACCTGCACCGCAGACATCATTGTCACTCACAGTCTGTGTTTCACCTTGGGATTCACTCATGGTGTTGGGCATTCTGTGGGTTTGGACGAATGGACAGTGCTCAGTATCTACCATGATAGTATCATACAGAGTAGTTGGATGGTCCTGGAAAATCACCTGCTTCCACTTACCTCTTTAGATCCTTCCTCCACCTTAAGTCTTCTTGGCCCTGTAGACTCCTTACCCTGTGGAGAGGGGTCATGGCCAGAAGAGGCCAGCATGGGCCCAAGGCAGGGGCTGCTTGTGCCCAGGTCTAAGCCTGGTTCTGCTACTATGATTACTAAGAAAAAGAAATCAAGACTTAGTGACCTGCAAGCATCCCTAAGCAAGTCCCTACGAAGCTGGCTCTTGCGCCCAGGCAGCCTGGCTCTGTTTCTGACTCTGGTAGGTACTCTATGCCACCCTCTCCTGCTTCGGAAGACTCAGCCAGGCTTTCTCTCTTGCTGGACCATGCTAGCAGGGCCTCCTGGGCTGGAGTCCTGGTCCCCTGGTCCTAGCTGGAGATCATCTATTTGGCCTGCTGCCCTGTGGATTCAGCATTTTTGCCATTCCCGTTCCCCTTCCCAGAAATAGATTCCAGTAATTTCAGCAAACCAGGTTTCTTCAGAGCTTGAGTCTACGAGGAAGGATCCGTGATACCGTCCTAGTCACTCTTTCTCCGGTCTAAAACTGTCTGAGCCACACAGATTCAAGCATTATGTGTATACCCTTCCAGGGACTGTCGCTTTGTCAGCCAGGTAGAGGGAACATAATTATGTCTGCTTTTACTGACAAGGAAATGGAAGACTGGAGAGAATGGGTGCACACAGGGCATACAACCAGGACCTGTGGGTGCACTCAGCCCTTGGGGCTGTCCTTTTCCTGCCCACAACCACAGAGGGGCCAGATCTTTGAAGGATGCTCACACGATCACTGGGTAACTGAGATCCTTAACCGAGGGCAGAAAATCACTGGCACAAAGTGAGCAGGCAAAATAGTTCATTTCTTTCTTGCATTTTGTGACTCAAGTGCCTGCCGTGTCTGAGTCTCTCCACACTCATTTATGGGTCTGTCTGAGCCCTTCAACCATTATTAAAGAGTCCAGAAATGAGCTTCCCAGGTTCCAGGAGCAGCATCACTAGTCTCGGGCATTTGGAGGCTTTTCATTCTGCACTTCGTTGGAATGGTGCTGCTTTCTCCAGTCTCAGGTTCACTGGCACTGTGGGCCTCTCTGGGGCCCTTTTCCACCTGTGTTTTATTTTCCCACTGACGCATGGAGTCAGTGCCCCCTGGAGGTAGAGACGCCCAATATCCTTTGATTGCAGTTTCCTTCTCTAGAGAAGATCCAGTTCTCACCTGCCCCCGTCCCATCCCCCACACTCATGTCTCAGCACAGCTGCTCTGAAGTCATCGGGCACCAAGGGGCAACTTCACAGGAAAGCCAGACCTCCTGACGGAGCCTGCAGTCGGGCCTGCGGGGGCCTGTGGAAGCGGAAGCCCTGTTTTTCTCATCCCCATCTGGGGTGAATGCTCTGCACCCGCAGTCCTCCAGGACAGGGGACAAGGCACAGGAAGGAAGGTATACTCCACGAAGGCCTGGCCTGGAGATTCCTAAAGAATCTTCTTCCTCGCTCCTACCTCTCTCTGACACACATCTTAATAACTGCTCTGATCTGTGGCTGTTTTCAGGGGCCAAGGGGACAGGGTGTCCCCTCCTCTCCAGTAAGTAGTAAACAGGAGTGGTGGCCTGAAGAGATCACAGGCTAGGATTTGGAGGAGCTGTCCTGGTTTGGGTACTGCCTAACTGGGGGATTGCAAGCAGGTCAGCCTAGCTTGGTGCCCTTGGCTTTTAACCCCAACTGCCTTCTGCGCTTCTGAGGACAGTAATAAAAATAATAAAAATGGAGTGATCTTAGCCACATACCTTGGGGTGACTGTGCAAAGCCATAAAGATAAAAGAAGGGCCTGCCTGTCTCCCTCCTTCCTTCCTTTCCTTGTTTTTAAAAAAAGTATTTTGGATACTTAAAAACACTAAAAACATGAAGAATAATTTTTAATTTTCAACATTTCTGAAAATGTCAGTCCTTTACTATTTTTAACAACTAGGCCTCTTGTCGTAACTTCAACTTTTATTTTTAGAATTATAAGGAGCACAATACATAAATACATTCTCACTGTTCTTACTGTCAAAGATCCAAGCAAGACTGAAGTTAGATATATATTAAATATATTAAAGGCTTTCTTTGTATTCTCTTTCCACTTTCATCCTCAGACTTCTAAAAATGTGCTATGGGTCCTCTCAGGCTTTTTGTGTATCTTTGCTGCCTGGATACTCACACACACTGTGTTAGAATCTATTGCTACATAACAAATGATCCCAGGACGTAGTGGTGTAAAACAACCAATGCTTATTTTCTCAGAGTTTCCTCTGGTCAGAAATCCAGATGGAGCTTAGCTGGGTGCATCTGACTCTTCATGAGGTTTCAGTCAAGCTGAGAGCTGGGGCTGTTGTCTCATCTGAAAACCCAACTGCAAGAAGCTCGCCCACATGGCCATTGACCGGAGACATCAGTTCTCTGCCATATGGCCTCTCCACATGGTGACTGGCTTCCTTCAGCGCAGACAAGAAAGTGAGAGAAGATGCCCTAGACACAAGCCAGTGGCACTTCTCGTCACTTTTGATGTTTTCCATTCATTAGAAGAGAATCACTATGTCCAGTCCTCTCCAAGAGAGGGAGTTACATAAAGGCATGAACACCAGGAGGCAGGGGCAATCAGGAGGCAGCTTAGGGTCTGCCTGGCACACCTGCACCTCCCCATCCACATCCCCTTCACCTCCTCACAAATGCAATCATCTTGTCTGTGGGGTCTACCCTGACCACTGGGTAGCTCTCAAGCTCTCATCTCTCATCTCTTACTTCCTCTGATTTTTTTTTTCTAACATAGCACTTATCTTCTAATATTCTAAATTTTTTTTTTTTTTTTGAGACAGAGTCTCGCTCTGTTGCCCAGGCTGGAGTGCAGTGATGTGATCTCGGCTCTCAGCTCACTGCAACTTTCACCTCCCAGGTTTAAGCGATTCTCCTTCCTCAGCCTCCCGAGTAGCTGGGATTATAGGTGTGAGCCACCACACCAGGCTAATTTTTGTATTTTTAGTAGAGGGAGTTTCACCATGTTGGCCAGGCTGGTCTCAAACTCCTGACCTCAAGTGATCTGCCCACCTCAGCCTTCCAAAGTGCTGGAATTACAGGCGTGAGCCACCGCACCCAGTCTAAATTACTTATATAATGTTAATTTCTTTCTCTTTTTTTTCTTCCTTCCTTCCTTCCTTTCTCTTTCTTTCTTCCTTTTTTTCTTTCTCTGTTTCTTTCTTTCTTTCCTTCCTTCCTTTCTCTGTCTTTCTTCCTTTCTTTTTCTTTCTCCTTCTTTTTCTTTCTTCCTTTCTTTCTCTCTCTTTCTCTCTCTTTCTTTTTTTTTGTGAGAGAGAGTCTCACTTTGTCACTCAGGCTGGAGTGCAGTGGTGTGATCTCAGCTCACTGCAACCTCTGCCTCCTGGATTCAAGCAATCTTCCTGCCCCAGCCTCCCAAGTAGCTGGCATTACAGGCCCCCCGCCACCATGCCCAGCTAATTTTTACATTTTTAGTAGAGATGGGGTTTCATCATGTTGGCCAGGGTGGTCCTGAGCTCCCAACCTCAAGTGATCCGCCTACCTTGGCCTTCCAAAGTGCTGGGATTACAGGCATGAGCCACCGTGCCAGACCTTATCACGTTCATTTCTATCTCTCCTAATCCAAATACAAGGTCCATGAGGACAGAGATTTTTTTTTTTTGGTCTGTTTTGTTTTCTGTTTACCCAGCATCTAGAACAGTGCCTGCACACCAACACCCAATAAATATTTGTTAATTCAACCCCCCGTGCATAGTTATATAATTTGCTTTTCTACAGTATGTCTTGGAGTATTTCCAAGGCAGTGCACAGACGTCTACTTTACTCCTTCTAATGACTGCCTAAGAGTCCACATTGTGGATGTTCCGTAGATTATTTAAAATGTTGCCCTCTTGATGGATGTTTACTGGTTTCTGTGTCGTTGCTATTTTAATATATGCAGACATCCTCATACATGCCTCTATGCATAAGTGTGGATAATGATGAAAGAAAGTCCCCTAGAAGTTGAACAGTCACTTTAAGCCCTTGTCTTTTTGTGGTTGAATTATACAAGCAGGGAATTACATAAGCGCACTTTTACTTGTTGTCTGCTTTAAAGTCAAGCCATGTTAATGGACTGCTTTACCTTCCTTTTCATTGACATTTAATTTGTGCGGCTTGCATAGTGAGCTTGGGATTCTAGTTCCTTGGTATCTGTTGGGTCTGGTCTGAGAGGTGTCATTTGTGCCACTGTAGTACTACTACTTTCCGTAGAGTTAGAATAACTGAAAAGCGTGGTGTCCTGATTTGTGCAGGGTATCGTGGCGAACCTGGAGATAAAACATTACTTTAGTTCTCTAGAAACTTGCACTGTACTTGGTCATTGAACATAGTAAGTTAAATAATAGGCCATAATTCAGGCAATGAGTCAGAAATAAGTGTGAGCAATTTACAGGCAAGAGAGGGCCTGGAAAGGGGGCCAGGGAGAAGGAATGCCACAGGAGTGCTTTGGTTGACTCAGAATCCTTTGCAGTAGCATCCACAATGCCTGGGGACCATGAGAATGTCTCCTGCACACGTGGCAGATTGGCTGAAGATTCAGTCTGAGCTCCGATCTGAGGAATGCTGGGTAGCAGACAAGCGGTCGATCGTGGTCCCAGGAAAGCTCTGAGTCACGGTTCTGGTGTGATCAGGACTCCGAAATCTCTTTCTGGTGATGACATTTGGCCCAGCATGACCCTAGGGGGCCATCCCTCTTACCTCCTTTCTCCTCTTCTGCCTGGGACTTTGCGGTTGTTCGCTCTCACACCCCTGCCAACTTCCATTGCACAAGCACATGATTTCCCATTTGCAAATATTTGCTCTCTGTCTCTGAGTGTGGCATGACTGGAACCTATTATGAAATCAAACCATTGCCCTGGCTCACCCTCAAGGGCCAAATTACCCCAACATAAAGAAATTCCTGCAGCATACATGGACCTGGGCCCCTCCGTAGGCATGGCTTTGTCGCCGTTCCCAGAAGGTTGTCTGCTTGCTTTGGAGGAATTCCCAGGAGCCTGGCCAGCCTTTTGCTTCAATCTCAGCTGTAAAAAGGGTGGAAACATGGAAACCAAGTCTCTCCAAAGGATGGTAGGTTGTGTAATAGAAGGTGAAAGCCAGAATGCCTGAACCCCAGCATGTCCCCAGAAAGCATTGCTGCTGCTGCACCACCCAGCACATAGTAGGTCCTCAACAAATGTGTGGTGAATAGCTGGGTAGTAGTAGAAGGGCGCCTCTCTTTTCCTAAGAGCCCCTGGCAAAGCAGATCTATTTCTTCCTGGTACAACTTCATCCTAATGAAACCAGTGAAAATGAGCACTGAGAGGCATTCTGGAAAGAGATGCCTTAAAGGGCAGCCTAGGGCTGGGAGTGGATTGGCAGCCAGGACTCACGGCCTTTGGCCTTGGTGCTCCCCAGTAGTGTTGTCAGGGGTGGGGGGTTCATTTGGCCACATTAATGAGAATGCCTCTCAGGTTTCTTTTGGTTCCAGCAGGGACACCACTGCCCTTTGCTGGTCTGTGGCCTCCCAGTGACACCTGCAGCCTCCGGGAGCCCATCATGCTCCCATTGTGGCTGCCCGAAGTATCCAGAGCTCCCCTTCCTCACCACTTTTGCCCTCGCATTTCCAGACTTTTCAAAGCACTTTCAAAGTCACTATCTTACATCGTGCATGCTAACTGATGTGTAATTGAGATTTTTTTTTTTTTTACATATTCAGATGACTGCATAGCTCAGGGGAAATAGCAGACTTTTAAAAAATAAAAGGCAAAGTTCTCAAACCCAAAACCAAAAAAGATAACTCCTTTGCCGACCTGCCAGCCCAAGTTGTTTTGTCAGGACAGACAGGTCTGGCATTTCAACACCAGAGGGCGCTAGTGGTCAAGTTATGTAGACAAGTTAGCTGCCCTTGTCAAGAAATTCTCAATTTGGCTCTTTTTTTCTCCTCTCTGTCACCTCACAAAGAGGCAGAAGACAGCTTTCATGGGTTTGGTGGGCGGAGCAGGTGAGGTGAATGAGCCTCAAAGGGCAGCTGATGCAATGGGGCAGGGTAGTGGGTACCGAATTCCAGGCACAGTGCTGTTGCCTGGTCTCTGATCAGCCCGTGGATCAGTTATTAGTGATAACTCTGTTAGTCAAGACGGTGCCATGGCCTGGCTGCAGTGGAGTTTTCTTGTTTGTTTTGCTCTGAGAAAGCCACCCTGCCACCACCTCACCCCACCCCCACCTTTAGCCCAGTGGGCATCTTGGGTTCAGTAGCTCAGTTGAACTCTCCAGGCTGGGTTGGGGGGCTCTCTCCAGACCACTGACCGGGTTATGTAGAGCGTTACAGAGGTCTGATGACTCATCCTGCCTGGTTTCACTGCAGGAACAGTTTTGGTTTTTAAAAAATGTTTAGTAGACTTTACTAAAAAGTAAAGTAGAGTAGTTTTAGGTTCACCACAAAATAGGTCAAAGGTATAAAGATTTTCCACATACCTTCTGCTTCCACACATGCACAGCCTCCCTCACCATCAGCATTCTGCAACAGAGAGGTATATTTGTGAACGGTCAATGAACCTTCGTTGACACATCATCATCAAAGTTCATAGTTTACGTTAGGGCTCATCCTTGGTGGTGTACATTCCATTATTTTGTTATATGTTATACAAGTGTATAATGACATGAATCTACCATTATAGTATCTTACAGAATAGTTTTACTACCCTAAAAATCCTCTATGCTCTGCTTCTTCATCCCTCCCTCTCTCCTAACCCCTGGTAACCACTAATCTTTTTACCATTTTCATAGTTTTACCTTTTCCAGAATGTCCTAAAGTTGGAATGATACAGTGGGTAGCCTTTTCAGATTGGCATCTTTCACTTAGCAATATGTATTTAATGTTCTGCTATGTCTTTTCACAGTTGATAACAGTTCTTTTTAAGGCTGGATAACATTTCAGTGTCTGGATATACCACAGTTTATCCGTTCACCTACTGAAGGACATTTTGCTTGCTTTCAAGTTTTGGCAATTATGAATACAACTGCTATAAACATCCATGTGCAGGTTTTTATATGAACATAACTCTTCACCTCATTTGGTTAAATATCAGTAATATAATTGCTGGATCTTATGGTAATGATATATTTAGTTTTGTAAGAAACTGCCAAACTGTCTCCCAAAGTGGCTAGACCACTGTGCATGCCCACCAGCAATGAATAAAAAGTTCCTGTTGCTTCATATCCTAAATAGCATTGGGTGTTATCAGTGTTTTGTATTTTGGCTATTTTAATAGGTGTGTAGTGGTATCTTATTGTTTTAATTTGTAATTTCCTAAGACACGTGATGTGGAGCATCTTCTCGTATGCTTATTTACCATCTGAATATCTTCTTTGGTGAGGTGCATGCTCAAGTCTTTTTGCCCATTGGGTTATTCATTTTGTTATTGTTGAGTTTAAGAGTTTGTTGCCTATATTGGATATTATAGGCATATATTATCATATATGTCTTTTGTAAATATTTTCTCCCAGTCTGTTACTTTTCTTATTCTATTGGCAGTGTTTGGTTTGGTTTTGTTTGTTTCTTTTGGTTTGGGGAGGTGGGGGACAGAGCAAAAGTTTTTTGTTTTAATGAAGTTCAGCTTATCAGTTATTTCTTTCATGGATCATGTCCATTCATCATGGTGTTGCATCAAGAAAGTTATCTCTGTAGCCAAGGTTACCTATATTTTCTTCTATATTATCTTCAAGGACTTTCATAGTTTTACCTTTTGCATTTAGGTCTACAGTCAATTTTGGATTCATTTTTGTGAAGATTGTAAGGTTTGTGTCTAGATTCACTGTTTTGCATGTCTAGTTTTTCTAGCACCATTTGTTGAAAACTATCTTTGCTCCATTTTATTGCCTTTGCTCCTTTGTCAAAGATCAGTTGGCTATGTTTGCACGGGTCTGCTCTGGGCTCTCTGTTCTGTTGCTTTGATCTATTTGTCTGTTCCATTGATGTTTTGCCAATTCCACATTGTCTTGATTACTTCAGCTTTATAGTAAGTCTTGAAATTGGGTAGTGTCAGTCTTCTGACTTTGTTCTTTTTCTTCAATATTGTGTTAGTCTTTTGCCTCTCCATGTAAACTTTAGAATGAGTTTGTCGATATCCATAAATAACTTGCTGGGATTTTGATTAAGGTTGCTTTGAATATATAGATCGAGTTTGGAAAGACATCTTGACAAATACTGAGTCTTTCTATCCATGAATATGGTATATCTTTATATGTATTTAGTTCTTCATTTCTTTCACAAGGGTTTTGTAGTTCTACTCATGTAGATCTTGTACATATTTTGTTAGATTTATATGTAAATATTTCATTTGGGGGAATGATAACATAGATGGTATTTTTTTAATTTTTAAATTCCATTTGTTCATTGCTGGTGTATAGGAAAACAATTGACTTTTGTATATTAACTTTGTAGTCTTCAATCTGGCTATAATCATTATTGGTTCCAGGAGTTTTTTGTTGATTCTTTTGGATTTTCTACATAGGCAGTCATATCATTGACAAACAAAGATAGTTTTATAGTTTTATTTCTTCCTTTCCAATCAGTATACTTTTTATTTCTTTTTCTTGTCTTACTGCATTAGTTAGAACTTCCAGTATAGGGTTGAAAAGAAGTGGTGAGAGGGAACATCCTTTTTGTGTTCCTGATCTTAGTATGATATTGGCTATAGGGTTTTTGTTGATGTTCATTAAGTTGAGGAAATCTTCTATGCCTTGGTTGCTGAGATATTTTATCATAAATAAATTTGGATTTTGTCAAATGCTTTGTCTACATCTATTGTTAGAACTATTTGATTTTTTTCTTTCTTTAGTCTATTGACATAATTGATTACATTAGTTGATTTTTCAGATGTTGAACCAGCCTTGCTTGCCTGGGATAAATCCTACTTGGTCATGATGTATAATTCTCTTTATAAATTGTTGGATTCAATTTGCTGATTGTTGTTGAAGATTTTGCATTCATATTCATAAAAGCTATTGGTCTGTAGTTTTTAAAATAATATCTTTACTTTGATATTATGGTAATGGTGGCCTCATAAAATGAGTTAGGATATATTACCTCTGTTTCTTTCTTCTAGAAGAGATTATAGAGAATTGATATAATTTCTTCCTTAAGTGTTTGGTAGAATTCACCATTTGGGCCTAGTACTTTCTGTTTTGAAAGGTTATTAATGATTGATTCTATTGCTTTACAAGATAAGCCTATTTATTGTGTATGTCTTCGTGTGTAAGTTTTGGCAGATTGTGTATTTTAAGGAATTAGTCTCATTTTGTGTGGATTATCAAATGTGTAGGCATAATATTCTTTATAATACTCCTTTATTCTTTTAATGCCCATGGGGTCCATAATGATGTCCTCTCTTTCATTTCTGATATTAATACTTTGTGTCTTCTCTCTCTCTGTCTCTTTCTCACTAGCATTACTAGAGGCTTATTGAGTCTATCGTTCTTTTCAAAGAACCAGCTTTTTGTTGTTGATTTTTCTCTATTGATTTTATGTTTTTAATTCAATTGATTTTTGCTCTAATTCTTATTATTTGTTTTCTCCTGCTTACTTTGGATTTAAGTAAGCTACTTTGGTCTCCTTTTTCTAGTTTGCTAAGAGAGAGGCTTAGATTATTGATTTTTAGAATATTTTTCCTAATGTATGCATTCAAACTTCCTTTGAAGTACTTCCCTTGAAGCACTGCTTTTGCTGTATCCCACTAATTTTGATAAGTTGTATTTTATTTTATTTCCTTTTTTATTTTTATTTTATTTATTTTTTTGAGACAGAGTGTCACTCTGTCACCCAGGCTGAAGTGCAGTGGTACGATCTTGGCTCACTATAACCTCTACCTCCCGAATTCAAGCGATTCTCCTGCCTCAGCCTCCCAAATAGCTGGGATTGCAGGCATGCACCACCACACCTGGCTCATTTTTGTATTTTTAGTAGAGATGGGGTTTTACCATGTTGGCCAGGCTGGTCTCAAACTCCTGACCTAAAGTGATCTGACTGCCTTGGCCTCCCAAAGTGCTGGGATTACAGGCATGAACCTCCATGCCCGGCTGATAAGTTGTATTTTAATTAATTCAAAATATTTTAAAGTTTATCTTTAGATTCCTTTTCTCAGTCATATGCTGTTTAGCAATGTGTTTAATCTCCAAGTATTTTGGAATTTTTGAACTATCTTTCTGTTATTGATTTCCAGGTTAATTCCATTGTGGTCTGAAAGCCGACATTGTATGATTTCCATTCTTTTAAATTTGTTAAGGTGTGTCTTATGGCCCAAAATGTGATCTTTCTTGATGATTGCTTCATGTCTTTTTTTTTTTTTTTTTTTTTTGAAATGGAGTCTCGCTCTGTCGCCCGGGCGGGAGTGCAGTGGCCGGATCTCGGCTCACTGCAAGCTCCGCCTCCCGGGTTCACGCCATTCTCCTGCCTCAGCCTCCCGTGTAGCTGGGACTACAGGCGCCCGCCACTTCGCCCGGCTATTTTTTTGTATTTTTTAGTAGAGACGGGGTTTCACCGTGTTAGCCAGGATGGTCTGGATCTCCTGACCTCGTGATCCGCCCGTCTCGGCCTCCCAAAGTGCTGGGATTACAGGCTTGAGCCACCGCGCCCGGCCGCTTCATGTCTTGAGAAGAATGTGTATTCTGTCACTGAATGAAGTTATTGATAGATGTCAGTTATATTCACTTGATTAATGTTGCTGTTGATTCAACTATGTTCTGATTTGCTGCCTGCTAGATCTGTTTATTTTTGAATAAAGGAGTGTTGCAGTCTCCAACTATAATAGCAGCAGCATCTGTTTCTCCTTGTAGTTCCATCAATTATTGCCTCACTTATTTTGATGCTCTGTTTTTAGGTACATAGACGTTAAAAATTACATCTTTTTTGAGAATTGACCTTTTTATCCCTAATAACTTTCCTTGCTCTGAAGTCTGCTGGGTCTCAAATTAATTTTGCTATTTCTGCTTTTTTGGGATTAGTGTTAGCATGGTATATCTTACTCTATGTCTTTCCTTTTAGTCTGTATGTGTCTTTAAGGTGGGTTTCTTGTGAACAACATACAGTTAGTTGTGTCTTGGGTTTTTTTAATCCACTCTAACAATCTGTCTTTTAATTGGTATATTTAGACCATTGATATTTGAGGTCAATGATTATTGATTATTGATGTAGTTGTGTTCATATCTACTATATTTGGTACTGTTTTCTATTTGTTGCCCTTGTTCTTTGTTTCTATGTTTGTCTTCCACTCATTTGCTGCCTTTTGTGGTTTTAATTGAGCATTTAATATGATCCTATTCTATTTCTCTCCTTTCTTAGCATATCAATTATGCTTTTTTTTTTTTACTTTTTTTAGTGCTTGCTGTAGAGTTTGCAGTATGCATTTACGACTAATCCAAATCTACTTTCAAATAATATTGTGCTACTTCATGACAGTACAAGTACCTTATAATAACAAAATTATCCTAATTCCTCCCTGCCATCCTTGTCTCATTACTATAATTTATTTCACTTACACATAAGCATACCTAGCATATATGTAAACACTATAATTACACATAATCAGCACATTGTTAATATTATGATTTTGGGCAAACTATTAGCTGTTAAATTAAGAATAAAAATAAAAGTTTTTATTTTACCTCCACTTATTTCTTCACCTTTCTCTTGTAGATCCAACTTCCTGAGCTGTATCATTTGTCTTCTCTCTGAAGAACTACTTTTAACATTTACAAGGCAGATCACTGCCCATAAATTCCTTCAATTTTTGTTTGTCTGAGGAAGTTTTAAGTTCTCCTTCACTTTTGAAGGATAATATTGCAGGGTAGAGGATTCTAGATCGGTGGGGTTTTTATCTCAACGTTTTGAATGTTTAACTTCATTCTCTTCCTGCTAGCATGGTTTCTGAGGAGAGGTTGGAAGTAATTCTTATTTTTTCTCCTTTATAGGTAAGACTTTTTTTTTTCCTTTGACGTCTTTCAGCATTTTTTAAATCACTGATTTTCTGTAGTTTAGAAATTATATGCCTAGGTATAGTTTTTTTGTTTTGTTGTTTGTTTGTTTGTTTGTGGCATTTATCCTGTGTGACGTTCTTCAAGCTTCCTGGAGCTGTGGTTTGGTTTGGTGTCTGACGTTAGTTCTGGGAAATTCTGTCCTCATTGTATCAAATATTAATATTTTGTTCTGTTCATTTCTCTTTCTCCTTGTAGTGGTAGTCTCTTTATGCATATATTATACTTTTTGTAGTTTCACCCAGTCCTTGGATATTTTTTCCAGTCTTTGTTCTCTTTATTTTTTCATTTTTGAAGCTGCTATAGGTATATCCTGGAGCTCGGATATTGTTTCTTCAGCCATGTCTAGACTACTAACAAGCCCGTCAGAAGCTTTCTTCATTCTGTTAGTGTTTTTGATCTCTAGCAGTTCTTCTGATTCTTTCTTGGCATTTCCGTCTCTCTGCTTATATTACCCATTTGTTCTCACATGCTGTGGACATTATTGATTAGAACCCTTAGCATATTAATCACAGTTGTTTTAAATTCCCAGTCTGATAATTCCTGTGTCCCTGCTATATCTGAGTCTAGTTCTGATGTTTGCCTTGTCACTTCAAACTGGGCTTCGTTGTTGTTGTTGTTTTTGTTTGTTTGTTTTGCCTTTTAGGATGCCTTACAATTTTGCTTGCCAGACATTATGTACTGGGTAAAAGGAACTGCCAGTAAATAGGCTGTGAGTAATGTGAGTGAGGTGTGGAGGGAGGGAAAGTATTATATAGACCTGTGATTAGGTCTTTTCATGAATTTGTGCCTTTGAACTGTGAACCTCACAAGTGCTGTTCAGTCCTCCCCTGGCCTTAGACAGAACAGGATGGCTAGAGTGGGCTGGAGTTGGGGATTTCCTTGCCCCCAGATCAGTCAGGGTCTGATAAAACCTCAATCGTTTAAGCTCTGATAAAATAGTTTCTGCTAAGAGAAATCCTCGTTAAGAAGAGCAGAGTGCTCTGGCCTATTTAAAAAAATAGCTCTCTCCCCATGTTCCCCACCCCCAACCCCCACACCGAAATCATGAGATTTTCTCCATATTTACTGTGAGAATCTAGTTGAGCTCCTAAAGAGCACAACTCTCAACTGAACATACAAAGGTCTATCAACTCAATGACTGGGTCCCCCTTAGAGTTTTTGACTCTCAGGTTTGTCTGTTCTGAGCCCCCCGTTTGTCGGTTACAGTTACAGTTTTTCTACCCCAGCATTGTTCTTATAGAGATTTCTGCTTCAGTAAGTTGTGATTCTCTGTATTCGCCTGGCTGGCTGTCTAATTTTGGGAGCAGCAGTTTCAGTTTGCTCTAGGACTTCACTTCACTTGGTGGATCTCGGAAGAGCTGTTGATTTTGTAGTTCGTTCAGCATTTTGCTTGTTAGAATGGAGTGCTGCTGACTTCTAAGCTCCTTAAGTGCCAGACTGAAAATGAGCAGGTTATTTTCACCTTTGATGTCGTACACCAAGGACAACTAAGTTAAGAGGGAAACACAAAGGAATTCATTGAATTCAGACGGTAGATTTGAAAGGGGCCTTAGAAGTCCAACCACTGGTTATTCTTCTCTCAGTAATGTTCCAACATTTTAATCAAGTAATGGAGTAGACTGTATACTTACATGACCTATTTGGGTCCAGAATCCAAATTAGCTTTTTTCAGAGAAAGGAATTAACTTCTTCTAGAGTCAGTGTCCACTCCCTGGAAAGAAATATAAATGTGATATTTACTTACTTATCCATATTTAATATACATAGAAAGGATGGCTGGAAGGAAGTACTAGAAACAGTGGCTATCTCTGCAAGGTAGTTTAATGAATGATTTTGGTTCTGTATGATGTAAGACTTATATATATATATATATATATCTTTTTCTATATTTTCCAAATTATATCTTAAATGAACATGTAATACTTCATGAACATATAATACAATCTCAAAGGAAAGAAGTAACATCTTAGGCCATGAATACTTATCTGTCTTTTCTCCATGTCTCCTTACAGTCTGCAAAATGAATGTTCACCGTCGATGTGAGACCAACGTGGCTCCCAACTGTGGAGTGGATGCCAGAGGAATCGCCAAAGTGCTGGCTGACCTGGGCGTTACCCCAGACAAAATCACCAACAGCGGCCAGAGGAGGAAAAAGGTAACTGGCTGTTTGGCGGTGTTTCTGGAGCCCTTTTCAGGCTGGCATTTCTGTGCTGGCTTCCAGAGGGTGCTCTGGAGTTGAGGTAATAAGATTCCTGGGTTTGAGGTATTTTACTCAAAACTGCAAGTGTTTAAAGCAAAAAACAAAGATAGAAGCCAGGCAGGTACCGTTAATGTCTTCTTCACCTCCAAAAGTGAAGTGAAAACAAAGAAAGCCTCAAGGGTTAGTTTGCCAGAGAAACATAAACTTTGAGATGAGGAATTTGAAATTCCTTCTAGAAAAAGCTTAACAACTCTATACAAGGAAATGGACTTATCTGCTTCCAGAGCTGGCATGAAAGCAATGTTAGTGTCTGAACTTCACCCTTGGTATCATTATAATGAAGATAAATGGATGAAGAACTGGAACTACATTCTTTTCTAGGGAGGAAGCCAAGATGATTTGTGATCGTACCAGCACTGAGCTGCCCAGGGAATATTGTTAATGTCTTGCGACACAAAACATCTGGGCCTTTCTTTGGAGACCAAAACTGTCTCTATCTCTGTGACATTCTAAATATCAGTAAGAAGAGATCCATTTGCCAAAATGTTATTTTGGTAAGTCAGGACCCACAGATGTAAACAGAGGGAAAAGCATCTGTAGCATTTCGTTTGTAGGCTCTTCTTTAGCCCTGGCTCCTAGCCTAGAAAATTTAAGATGTCTTTGAAAAGTAAGTTATGAGATAATTAGAACCATGTTAACGGGGCAGAAAATCTGAGTGAAGGGTGCAGTGGGGAGTGGCCCTCATTGCCCAGTGGCAAACATCCTCAAGCCCCCTGCTAGAAAAGCAAGTCTGACTCTAGGTACCTCTGCAATCTTGACACCTAAATAGTCTCCCTGAGTTTTGCCCTGAAATGTCTCCTAAAGGCATTTCCTGCATTTCCTGGTCATCTTGTCATGTTAGAAGCTACCCATGGCTCTTCTATATTGCTTCTCTTGTATAGGAAAGGTTGAAGTATTCTTATTTTCTTAAACTTCTCCTTCTACTCTGTTTTCTCAATAAGCAGAGCTGTTTTGCAAGGGTTGCAGAAGAAATTCTCTTCTCCTTGGTTGAGATAACCGAGACTTTGTGCTTTTGGTGGCTCTTCTCAGCTTTTTAAATCCCATTGGTGGAAACAGGACTTCAGTTGTTGACCCAAGGCTCTGGAATGGCAAGCAGAATATCAGTACCCGAGAATGCTAGGGCCCTGCTGAAGAAGCGAGCTGAGCGAACACTCTGTGATGACAGTGTTACGCAGACACATTTAAAAGCTCTAGAGAGGGCCCTTTTCAGGAGACGTGGCTTTTATTCTTGTCTAGAAGTAAATTAAGACAGAATCTTTGTCATGAAACATTTAAAAGAAAGCTCAGTACCAGCTCTCTTTGCCGTATATTTACATGGGCTATCATGCCAGCTGTGAGGCATTGTCTGCCTTGTATTGGATTTGGAAGAACTAACAGGTAAGAAGCCAACATGGAGAAATTCAAGAAGGGGCAGGGTAGAAGGTTGACGGACTGTAGTCCTGATATTTTTATTGCTGGGATGCTTCTGATGCAAAAATTGGAAAAACTAAGTTGGTAACTGAAGTCACTGTGAGAGGATGGGAGAGAAGCGCCCTTGGTCTAAAGCTTCAAGGCCTCTTTGCAGGAATATCAGACTTTCTGGTGCTTTGGTAGCCCTCGTGTTGCCCCTTGCAACTAGGCCATCATCCAGAAAGGATGTGTGTGCACAGCAGGTAGACCAAGAGTAAGTACTAAAAGGGAGCAGAATTGCTTGTGATCTTTGAGTCTAAGCCAGTGATGTTAATGGAGACTCAAAGTGCGATATGCCAGCATCTATGCCAAAGAACAAACCTCACTAGAGGTGTTCTATTAAAATTTGCCAACAAATATCAATATATCTGAAAATATTTATTGAGCATCTATTATGTTTCTTACTTTGTATAAGTCACTAGGGGCATTAAAAGTGCCGGCCAGAGTCTTACCTTCAAATATCCTATAGTCTACTTAAGTAGAGAACCCCTCCCAGTATACATACAAAGGTGCTAACTATAGAAAGCTGAATAAGATAATTAATAAGTGCCAAACAGGTGTTAGAGACAAGTATCACATTGCTTTGTGTGAGATAACTTGCATTGCTTGGATAGGTGGAGGGGGGCTTTATGGAAGACATGGGGTTGAGCTTTGCTTAGAAAGGTCAATTGTATTTGGGTAGAATAAAAAGTGAACAAACTGAAGTCTCTTATTTTCTTCCCTTTAATTGGTAAATGAAACCTTGAGTCTGTGCTTCAGAATATCAATTCAGCAGGTGCCACTGGGTACTAGGAACTCTCTCTCTCTCTCTCTTTTTTTTTTTTCATTTTAGTGGTTTTTAATGAAAGTTGTATGTAAGATTTATTCCTGAATCCTCTCAACTGTTTTTTCGTTGTATTTGCCCTTCTCCTTTCCTACTTGGTGAGATGTGGCTTTCCATTCAGGGATCTCTTTGCAGTCTTTGTCCAGCTTTAGCTTGCTGGGGTAGATGCCTACATGGATAGTTGTACATTAGTCTTTTCCTGCTGTACCCATTCAATGTAGATGATGTATTTCTTCCTGTAAACCTGGACTACTTTTCCAATTTGCTGACCTTTATAGTGTCCTCGCACAACCCGAAGTACTTCATCCTTTTGGATGAGGTTGGATCAAACATTGTACCTCTGTCTCAGCTCTTTGGAACAAAGGGAAGACATCATCCTTCTGTGAATGTGGGAAGGTGCATTGAAATTCCTTTTGTGGTTCTTGCTCTGGTCAGAAGTCACAGAGAGATCCAACTTCATTTTGTCTACTTCAGTGATGGCTGCAAGAGGACAGAGATCTACTGAGTTCCCGCTACTCTGGGAACTCTCACGGCTCTTGTATGGCATCTTGATGCTTTTGACATCAGAAAACTCTCAACCTCCCTTCTGATGCCTCTGTCCCTGCTTTCTCTCCTCTCTAGCTCATTGCTGGTGCCGAGTCCCCGCAACCTGCTTCTGGAAGCTCACCATCTGAGGAAGATCGATCCAAGTCAGCACCCACCTCCCCTTGTGACCAGGGTGAGACCCTCAGATTTGCTTCCTGACCTCTGAGTTCTGCCATTGGATGGACCAAGGAGCTCTGAGGCCTCTTTAACCAAGAGTGAGCTTGTTAGCTGAAATAGCTAGCAGCCTTGGCGGGTTTTCACACACCCTTTGCCTGTTGATTTAATAGTTCTTTCATTCTATAAGACCTTCTTGAGGGCTGGGCATTCCATGGCCATATCGGCTTTAAATTCCTTCCAGGCCAGGGTGAGAGGAGAGCAAGTGTATGATGTTATGGTTCTCTGTTTTCCCTTGCCTCTGTCCCTGGTTCCAAGGGTACTAGAGAGAGAAGGGTACAGCTCCCTCTCTTAAAGCTCTTGCCTGGCCCTCGACCTGTCAGCGCCACTCCCTTGAGTTGAGTTTGACACTCCTTTCCCCATCATCATACCCAAAACCTGAGATCAGCTTGAGTTTGGGTCTGGGTGAGGGAAGATGTCTTCCATCCTGGCCTGTGAGTGGATGGGGATAGAAAGATGAAGCTAGAGGAGAGACTGAGAAAAGAAGTGGGAAGGAGGCCAGTCCCAGGCCTGATTCCCGTCTACAGCTCCAGATAGCTCCTTCTGTCTGAATATGCTTCAGACAATAAGTTCTGTGGACATAATTTGCACAGTAATAATTCTGCAGCCATCTGAGAATGCTAAGGCTGAAGAGGGACTTACACTTGCAAAACCTCCTACTCTGGTGACCATTACCAGATATGACTGGTAAGGGACATATGCATCTGCAGAACAGGAATACCCAACCCAGCCTGACAATGGTGCCTGGTTTTCTATATTCCCTTTTGTATTCATTATCCTAATTTTATGCCCACACCCACTCTATGGTGGTGCTTCATTACTGTCCCCCAGGTTAGCATGTGGGAAGTGGAAGGTCAGAGTGTTGTCAAGGTTTGGAGATAAGTCAGTGGTAAGGGCAAGACTGTACCCATGCTGGCGGAGGGACCCACTCTCAGAAACCCTGCCATCAAACCTTCCTTGGAGGTCACCACCATGACCCAGACCTTCTTACCCAGGAGTAAATAAAAAGAGCTTTGGGGGTCATGCGCCAGCCATGAGGCCACAAAATAATTGGTCTCAGTCCCTCTTCGTGCTACTCCAATTAACTTTCTGTGTCTTTACACTCTACCTCATTCCAAATGAGATTTGAAGCATTCATAAGCAGCCTGACAGTACTCTGGGGCTGCAGAACTTGTAGCTATTTTCCCAGACCAGTTTGGGGGTTTTCACGTGTTCCTTTCTGAGACTGAGATTCCCTTTGGGAGCTTCAGGGAGACAGGGTCATATGGGAAAGAGAGCCCAAGTAAGAGTTCAGAGACCAGGGTTTCTAGGCCTGCCTCCTGCCCCGCATGCTCTCTGGCTCTGAGCTCTGCCATTGGATGGGTATAGTGGCAGGTTGCAGTGCTCCCCAGGGCCTCTGCTCATCCCACTTGACACAGGGGCCAGGATTTCCCAGTAGTGATGTGAGCACAGATGTCCCTCTGAGTGACATTATTACACAACAGAAATCAGACATAGTTTATTTTTCTTCCCTTGTAAGAATAAATAGAAAAACTTTTTCTTCAAGCTTTGGTGTCCCTAAACAACTATGTTCTGCCTTCCAAAATTCATTTAATAACTGAGGCTTTTAGCTCTATGGTGAGATTAAAAGTTACTTAGTCAAGCTAAGTGATAGGCAGATAACTGCTGAATTGGCAAGGGGAGGGTCTGCAGACTTAGCAGCTTTCCCCCACTTCACCCTCCCCAACACATCTCAGAGGAGCCAAACTCCAGATCTAGGAAAGATCTCTGGATTCCTTGAGTGAGCCCTTATGGGACTCTGTCCTCCTGAAAAGAAGCTGAAGATCTCTTTCTGTCACTCATGCCTAATTCTGATTCCCAAGGGCTAATAGGCTGTGTTCGCCTTCTGTAATCCGTTATTCACAAGCATCATTTAAAATCGGATTATGCTCAAGACGCCCATTTCCACACAAAAGACTGTGTGTCTTGATGAATGAGTTGCTAACAGTAAAGCTTCTTCAAATAGAAAAGGTCAGAGGATCATCCAGCATTATCTCCCCCAGGTAATTCAAGTCACAAGCTCTAGAGTAGGGCACAAGACTGTCTCATAGTTGAGAAGTTTTACTGAGAAATTCCCGCCCCATTGGAGATAAGTTTGCAACATGTCACTTGGGAAAGCAATTCTGTTGTTAATAATAAGCCCATTGCTCGTTTTGTTAGATAACCTTGTGTGAGATGGGTATTTAGAAGAAACCCAGCAACAAGGCTGAGTAAAGGCTTTTGGAAGGTGTGAAGGTTTCCACCTTCAGTGATCAGCCACCATTCTGATGGCTCGGTTATTGAAATAATTATATCACCAATGATTACTGTGATGACAGTTCCTGATTCGTTGTTCTCATCTTCAAAGGAAACTTGAAGGATACCTGTGACTCTGCAGAATTCTACAAAGGGCCCAGATTTGTGTGCTGCACCTAGAACAATGGAATAGGCTACTAGCCAAAGGGGGCTTTCAGAGAGACGGCCAGGTCCAGTGTAATCTGGAGTTTACAAGGGCAGGGAAGGGACTGTGTCCTCCTCCTCTTTGCATACCTAGGCTCTGCTGCGCATTGGGTGCCAACGAGAATATGGTGAACAGATGAAGGAACATACAAAGGGGTGCCACACTGGATCTGTTGTTATGAAGAACCAGAAAGAGGACTGAGAGCTTACAGGGGAAAGTCTGAGTGTTGAGTCCTAATGGAACAGCTTATGAGGTATGCACTAATGCAATTTCTTGTTCCCCTTGGCCCTAGAAATAAAAGAACTTGAGAACAACATTCGGAAAGCCTTGTCATTTGACAACCGAGGGGAGGAGCACCGGTCGGCATCATCTCCTGATGGCCAGCTGAGCCCTGGTGAGAATGGCGAAGTCCGGCAAGGCCAGGCCAAGCGCCTGGGCCTGGATGAGTTCAACTTCATCAAGGTGTTGGGCAAAGGCAGCTTTGGCAAGGTCTGTGGCACACATGGGTGGAACTGCTGGTTTTGTTCTACTCCTTAGCGTTGTTTCATCTGTTTGATCTAAGATTGAGAGAGGAACTTTTCAGACTGATCTCGTTAGGTTTTCTTTCCTTCCTTGTAAGTGCAAATGACCTGAGGCCAAGCAGATAGGAACCCTGGTTCTACTATTAATTGGCTATATGAGACTTTCACATAGTGATTTAATCTCTTTGGAATTCAGTTTTTCTCATTTGTTGAATGGGGACGGGAATCAAGTGAGATGGTAAATGAGAAAGCACTTTGGAAAGTTTTAAATCCTCAGTGTTCCAAGTTAATAATAGTATCAATACATGTCTTCCCTGCTTCAGAGATCCAGCTGAAATTCTGTTTTTAATTCATTATGAAGACTTTGAGAATGAATTCCTGCCCTCAGTAAACCCAGGGTTCAAAGCAAATTTAGCATGCATTACTTTGGAAGGTAAATTTTATTTAACTGATCTTTCTGGCATGTAGTAAATGTTTTGTTTATCCTCTATATGTGGCAAGAGAATGGGAATAATCATCTCATGCCTTGTATCAGGGTCCTCTGTCCTTGGTGCCATTCTCCATATCCTGTTCCCCACTGAGATGAACGCAGTGGTATGGGGTGTGGCCTTTAGTATGCTCAATAAAGCCTTTAGTATGCTCAATAAACCATTCTGATGGCTAGGTGAAATGGAAAAATTAAGCCTTGTTCATTTTAGAAAGAAGATGAGGGGGCAGGAAGCAGAGGAAGCTGTTTGCATTTCACCTGAGATCTCTGATTGTTCCCTGGCTGTATTCAGAGCTGAGCCTGGGAGTCACCTTTCTGGGACCTCCTGAGAGGTTCTGGGAGATCCTGCTCTGGGGACCAGGAAGCTCCTGGGATCACATGCCCTGGCATGTCCTGGACTCTTGAAAGCAGCAGCCTGTCAATCAGCTGGTCCATCCCACCTGGTTCCCAGCTGTCTCACCTGCCCCTATCTCACCCTGATATCACTCTGGTGGGAAGGTAACTGGAGTTTACTTAAATGGCAAAAGCTGAAGCAATTACATTCTTTAGAGACTGGCTAAATAAGAAGAGGTCCTCTGGTTAGGCATAATTCTGGGACGTGAGCAGGATGCAGTCTAATTGTGAGCAAGACTCCAAGATTCTAGGTTTTCATATAGTGTAGGCAGGATGGGAACTTAGATGACTTTGGAGCATTTAGGTTATCTCTTAGGAAAAATCACAGCCAAAGTTTGAGCCAGTTTTAAAGAGTCTGTAAAATATGTGGGCGACAAAAAGTCTTCAGGTTAACATCATGAATTCCCTCATTAAGTTTCTGATGGCTGCTTTTTAGCTTTGATGACTTACATTGGAATACTGTACTTAGGAGTTACTTATTTAAGAAGAGAAAGGCTTGTGACGTTTGTAGGTAAATGAGTGCAAAAATATCAAATGATAGGAACACTTTAAGAAAATAGAACTGTTAATTAGCTCTCTTGAATAGGAATCACGTTTCCAGCTTCAAAGTTATAAAAGAAACTATAAAGGCAAACAAGGACAGATTCAACTACATAAAGATACATGATTCTTTTCAATAGAATAAAATAACAGAAAATCATAAAACAGGCTTAGAAAAACTTTTACAGAAAGTAAAGGGTTAGTATCTTTATATATCATATGTGTATAAATTTGTAAGAAATTAATATGATAGCAGCATAATAAAAGAGATGGGAGTAATTTACACCAAAAGAAATACAGTCAGAAAACATATTTTTAAGGTTTCATTTTAAGTTAAAATAGCATCACTGTAACATTTCACACCTATTAAGTGAGCAAAAAGACTTTTTAAGTGAAACTATTCAATGTTGGTGAAACTCCAACACTCCTACATTACTAGTGCCACATTGTATCACACATCCTTTTTGAAAATAGGAAATGTGCAAAATGCTTAACCCTTTAATCTACTTATGAGAGTTTCCATCTTACAAATGTAATCCAAGAGGAATTGTTTTAATTGTGTACAAAAATACTCAATACAATTTACATAATACTTAATGATTAGATATAACTTAAGTGTCTAATTTGAGGGAAATGGTTAAATAAATTATGTTTACTTGAATTGAATATAAGCAACCGTGATAATGATGGAGACCACGTGGAGAATGTCTGTAAGATAACGTTCAGTTAAAAATAGTTACAATATTTTACTGTAACTGTAAAAATATTTGATGTACTGTAATTGTAAGTATGACAAACACATATAAACATATGAATAACCATTCAACAGATGTGCATTGAACTTCTCTTTTCTATGCCTGGGCACTGTGCCAGAGATTAAAAATAAATAAATTGTAGTAACTATTAGAATGTAGTAACGGTAAAATTGTAGTAACTGTAGAATAGGAAGTTTTCTTAAACATTACATATACATCTTGAGAGGGGGTCTTGCTGTGTTGCCCATGCTGATCTGTAACTCCTGGGCTCAAATTATCCTCCTACCTCAGCCTCCCAAGTATCTTGGGTGCATGCCACCACACCTGGCTTGTTATAATATTTAAAATTACACACGCCTGTAATCCCGGCACTTTGGGAGGCTGAGGTGGGTGGATGACGAGGTCAGGAGATCGAGACCATCCTGGCTAACACGGTGAAACCCCGTCTACTAAAAATACAAAAAAATTAGCCGAGCGTGGTGGCAGGCACCTGTAGTCCCAGCTACTTGGGAGGCTGAGGCAGGAGAATGTCGTGAAGCCAGGAAGCAGAGCTTGCAGCGAGCCGAGATCGTGCCACTGCACCCAGTCCGGGTGACACAGCAAGACTCCGTCTCAAAATAAATAAATAAATAAAAATAATATTTAAAATCAAAGAAAAAACATAATTAGTTTTTAAAGTATTTGGTATTAGCTTATGTTTCTTCTTTTTATTCCATGCATGCATAGATTGATAGAGGCAATTGATTGATTGCAGGTCATGTTGGCAGAACTCAAGGGCAAAGATGAAGTATATGCTGTGAAGGTCTTAAAGAAGGACGTCATCCTTCAGGATGATGACGTGGACTGCACAATGACAGAGAAGAGGATTTTGGCTCTGGCACGGAAACACCCTTACCTTACCCAACTCTACTGCTGCTTCCAGACCAAGGTATGTTAGGAAGAAGTTGGCTGGCCGCCATGTTGGGACATCTTGACTATCGGATAAAATACTGATTTTAGACCCTCTACATTGTTCTCTCAAAGACTTTGTAAAGTGGGATGGGTTTTACCCTTGAAAAGATCAGGATATATTTGAACAGCATCTTCTTTTTTAGGGCACTGGATTTTCCATTCAAGGTTGTGCTTGTGAAGGGATGAGAGAGCTGTAGAATTCTTTGCAGCTAGAGCTGGACAAAGCCAAATGGCTAAACTCACTGTTTGCTCATTGGAAAAACCAAGTGCGGTTAGTCCTTGCTCTGCTCCTAACTTTCTATCACTGATCAACTCACTTAACTTGTAAGTTACTTTCATGTCATATGAAAAAGAGTAAAGGCCACCTTAATCTCTTCTAATCTGTGTAATGTCATCTGAAGTAAAGGATGTGAACAAATGCTTAAAATTTCATAGTGAAACACAAATATAAGGCAGCATTTTTAATTTGCCACATAGGTGTCTGGGAACCAGAAGGTGGCAGTAAAGAAACAAAGATCGTCCATAACTCCATGGTAGAGTCTGACTTGAGTATCATTAACTGATTTGTTACCTGTTTTTAGTAAAGAAACAACCATGTTCTTCATGAAGCTCTAATTTTGTTATCCTTTTTGAGGGGTTGGGAGGAGTCTTTTAGGATCATTATGGATGTTTGTAGTAGTTTGCTTTTTGAGAAGGCAAAGACAGACATCACCTGAAACTCCTAGCCATGGCTTATGTGGAACCCAGACCCTGAGGGTGACATCATGGGGAGGTGATACCCTGCTTCTGGGTGTATTCTCATCTCCATGTCATTGTGAATGCCAGTTTTTCCACTTAAAATTCAGCAGTTATTCCTTGAGTCATTTGGCAAACTTTTTAAAAATTATATTTCATTAAATCCTTCCCGTGTATCTGATGCCATGCTAGGTGCTGGAGATACAGTGGTGAACTAGACTAGTCTCTGACCTCATGGAGTTTACATTATCTTTGGTACACTGTTTCCCAAAGAGGATTTCTCAGAACCCCAATCACTTGAGCAGCTGTAAGAACAAAGGACTCTGTGACCCATAGTTGGACTCACTGCAGACATAACCTCTCTTAGTCTCAACACACATTTGTTTATTAGCATCCTTGAGGAGACCTGCAATGAAAACAAAATTACCTTGTTTAATCTACTTTTCCCAACTTATTTGACTCCAGGGTCCCCATCTCTGTCTTACACACACGTACACATGCACCTCCCCCCCACACAATACCCATTCCATACTGAGGAACCCTGATCCAGTGGAATTTTTCCTATCCTTCTGATCTCTCAGGAGAATAAGAAATATCATCTGAAAATCTGGAAATCATTCTGCGTATCTTAAGAAGGACACATATTTCCTTGTCTACAAAACTTTCACCTGAGACCCCTATTTAATAAGAATCTAGCCCTTTTTCTGAACAAGTATAAGAATTACTAGCTATTCTCATTTTTGATGTGTGTTGTGTAATGCCTAATATTTATGGGTTTATGTATGTACAGAATCCTATATAATAGAGACTCAGTGATAGAGTTAACTTTTCTTCTTTTCTCCACTAGAGCATAATTTTAGATTCATGAGAAATGTGTCATATTTTGTATTTTCCATGGTGCCTATCACAGGGCCTCACACTTGACAGGTACCCACTGACAGAATTAAAGACTTGGAAGATTTTTTCAAAGTCACCTTATCTTTCTTTATCTCTCTCTCTTTTCCTTTCCTTTTTTTTTTTTTTTTTTTTTCTTTTCTTTCCTTTTGGTACCAGTGAGAAAATTGGGTTTCAGAGAAGTAAAACTATTTTGCTCATAGGCATTCCATCTTGGCAGAGTCAGACCTGGCATCTCATCTAGTCTCTGGGACTCCCAAGGTAGTGGGGCCTTGCTCTGATTCACATTGCTGCTTTCTTGTGCCCGACCCAGCATGGGTCCCTTCTGTCGGAGGAACCCTCCCACTTCCCCTGTCCCCAGCAGGTAGCCCTTTCTCTCACTGTCTGAAGTGGCTTTCTAGGCAGGGAGCCACTCTGGCACATTTTCTTTACACACATTGTCAAGAGGCCCAACATGCTAGGAGGGGTCCAGTTTAGTTGTGAGGGCTCTATGGAGCCCCTCTACCTGGTGTATCATGGGAAGCCACAGTTGAAGGTCAGCTTGGTGAATGAGTGAGGGAGTGGGAATGGATGTCTTCAGTGTCAGCAGTGTTCTCCTTTGTGCATTGTAGAGTATCAAGGCTAAGGATTCCTCATCACATGGCAGCTTTTGGAGCACAAAATGGTGTTAAATGACACCAGGGATTTCTTTTATGGCAGAACAATGATCAAACTGACATGGATGTTGTCATGGATGGCTGTAGGGTGAGGATGGGCAGAGAAGGAGCTTCCGCTGTAGTTGAGATATTTACTATCTTTTCTTGGGCCACTGTCAGGCAGCCACAGTCACAGGAGCAGCTTTGCACCAACTCTCTCATACCACCTCAATTTCATAGAATACTTTGCTTTGTGTAACAGATGCATATTCACTGAATTTTTCTAAAGTGAATCATATTTTAACCTCGTGGAAGGATCTTAACTTACTTTTGAAAGGAACCTGATGAAGAATCAGCTTATAAACTTTCAACTTAGCTTTTTTAAAATGTGACTTTCCCTATGACAAACCAATAGTTTGTCATGGTTTTAAAGAGACCTGATGCTGAGGTAGATGCTGGGGGTTATTAACATAAAGGAAGACAGTTCTCAAGTGGAAGCATTCAGTGATAATAGACTGGGAGGTTATTCTAACTTCCACAAGCTAAGAGGGAGTAGCAAACAGCATTGAATAGTTATGTTCTAGATGGGAGTATTCAAACCAAGAAGGCTCAGAGGAGGAAGTCTTCCCTAGGATCTAGTGGAAGAAGTGCGATCAAGCCAAGGTTTGAAAGGTAGAGAGGATTTGGACAGGATTTGGGAATAGCAGCTGGGTTTGGTAGCCATAGAATTCAGTCTTGCTTGAGTTTCACTTTTCCTGAAAACAAAGGACAGTTCCTCTGAGCCACCTAAAACCTGGTTTCCACTAAGACTCTAATACACCATTCAGGAACACAAAGACCCGATTGCAATCCTATTAAGATTTCTTTCATACTTGTTTAATTATGATACACAGAACAGCAATAATGTTAAGTCGAGTTTAATTATTTTTAGGTGAGCCTTTATTTTTCAATGTATCGGAAAAAAATGGTCCTTTTGGAAACATTACTTTGAGAACTTCTTCTGACAGATTATGCATAGCTTCAGGCTGCACACTATATACAAGTTGCCTGGAAAGACTTAGAAGTGTGTAAAGTGGTGTCACCATATCTAATATGGTGACCAATGGCAATGGTCATGCAAACCCATTGGCATCAGTCATGATGACGTAGTCAGGTTCAGGTCTGGTCAGTGCAGCCCACTGAAGGGCCACGTTACTGCTGAAGAGGGAATGTCCAATGGCAATGGTTGTGCGAACCCATTGGCATCAGTCATGATGACGTAGTCAGGTTTGGGTCTGGTCAGTGCAGCCCACTGAAGGGCCAGCTTACTGCTGAAGAGGGATTTGGGCTTTTCTGTACTGAACCCGCCTACCCTTGGCTCATGTGCCCCATCCCTCTCCTTGGGATCTAGAAAGGCAAAAGCAAATAAAATGGCTCCAGCTCTCCAGGGCTAGTAAGAAAAAGCAGACAGAACAACAAATGAAGCCAATGGTTTTAATTTCAGTCAAATTCAAAGCAGTGTGTCTTTGGAATGCAAGAGTAACCTGAACCATGTAGGTAATTCTACAAAACTTGATTTAATTCACTGTCAAAACATAAGGTACAGAAAGAGGAATAAAGGACTTCCAATTCCAGTTAAGATCAAGTAGCCACATTCTCCCAGGTCCTCCCTCTTACAACTAAAAAACCCTGGACATAATTCTTATTTTATAAAGGTAGGGTGCTTACCAAAATTGGCATAGCCACAAAGAACTGTATCTGTTGATGTGAACGAAAGACCAAAATTGTTATATTTAAAAATTCCAGATAACTTTTAAGTGGGTGACATTGTCAGTAGTGTTTAATATTTTCTTGCATATGAGAAAAAAAATTTCTTATACACCCACAGTTGTTTCTTGCTTTAAAAAAAAAAATTATGGCCTGTAATTGTTTCAATTACAAGTCTTTATTGGTAAGTATTTATTGTTAAGCATCTATGTGCTAGACACTGTGTTAGATTCTGGGGCTACAAAGCTAAAAAATACCAACTCTGAACTCATGCCAATTACTGTCTAGTGGAGAGATAGACATACAAGGAGTTAGTCAGGAAGGCTTCCTGATGGAGGTAGAACCTACCCTGGACCTGGAAGCATGGGTAGCATTTGCAAGAGGGTAGGGGCAAAGACATGGCTGCTGAAACCTAGAAATTATTTCCAAACCTCATTTGTATTATTTTTCCAATTCTTGAACTCCCAACTAATTCTATCTCCTACTTCTTCCAAGGAAATGATAATGGCTGAATCAGAGCAAAGAAGGAAGAGGAGAAGGGGAGGGTATTTGGAAAATAAGGAGACAGATTCCTGCATCTACAAGATCAGATGCCGGTCGGTAGAGACGGAGAGGTAATGCTGTGAGCCCTCCTTATTGGACTGCTAGGTTCTAAAACTTAGGGACTTGGTCAGGGTTTAGGCCGGGAAGTGACTCTTGGAATTGTCTCTCCCAGTTCCCAGGTTCCCATTCAGGCATTGACTACAAGGGATAGGGGAATCACTGAGAGGTAGTTTTGTTTTTGCTTTTTTTTTTTTTTTTTTTTTTAAGTTACAGGAAATGAAATTCCCAGATTTTTAGAGTCTGTGCATTTGTATTTATGACCCCCATTGTTGAAACCGTTCTCTCCAACAGGATCCCACAAAACCTGTCTTGAATAATTTCATGATTTTTCCTCTTTAAAAATTTCATCTCTACGCAATTCTACCCATCCCCCACCCTTTGGCATTTCCTGCCAGGCCTGGGAAGCCAAATTCTGGAGGGCTTTGCTGCAAAGGAAACAAAGGGTGAACTAGAGAATCTCCCTGGGCCAATCTCCCTCGCTGCCCTAGGGAAAATGCAGCATGGAAAAATCCTGGAAAAGCAGCAGGAGACATTCTTGAGATCATCTGTGTGATTTGCGTTTGAATCATCTGTCTGAGCACTGGGAGAAGTGAGAAAAGGAGCATTAACAACTTAGGAGTGAAAGTGTCATTTCAAGGAACTCAACTCTAAAGAACAGAAACTCTAAACCAAAAAAAAAAAAAAAAAAGAAAACAAAGTAAAAATAAGGCCATTGGTAGATTTCCTTCTAAAGAGATGGCTATGTCAGATTAAATCTAAATGAGCTGACAGAGCCATTGAGGATGGGTCTCTTTCCTGCTAGACCACACTGTCTGCCTGAGGCAACACCACTGTGACTCTGAAGGAGTTGGAGAGTACGTGAGCAGGTTTGGTGAGTGCTTTTCCAGAAGAGATCGAGATGCTCAACACAGTCAGTTGGTTTGTGGGTCAGGCAGCCACCTGGGAATCAATATGCTCGCCAATAACAGATTTCAAGCAGAGATAGCCTCAGTAATTTGCAATGGAGTTTAGCGAAATGAGATCCGTGGTAGAGGTTACAGGCTTAGTGTTGGTAGAATCAGTTATTAATAGAATCAGACTCTAGGGAGCTCCATCTCTTTACTTCTGAAGACCATCTTTGCCTGATAGTGGGCTGGACAGCAATGCCATTTATTCGGATCAGCCAATTAACACATCTTTAGTGAGGACCTATGGTGTGCAAATCACTGCAAGGTGTGACAAGACTTTTATGGCAGGGCCTTTGGTCAAACTAGTTGAGGGGTAAGCTCTACTCTCTTGTAAAGGAACGCAGGAGTGTATGTGTGTGGTGGCATGTGTCTGTGTAGATGGGCTGGCAGTTCTCTGGCCAGTCAGAGAAAGACCGTCACTGGTTTCCACCATCAAGCAAGGCTTCATGGAGCAAGACAACTTCACCCAGGTCTTGAAGCATAACAGGATTCATTCGATGTGATAGAGGAAAAGTTGTGGAGTTTGTTAATGCTCGTGTGTCCCAGGGGCAGAGAAGGATGTGTTGGCTCTTAATCTAACTGCTGCAGCTTCATGTAACCTCTTTGCATATAAGGAAACCTTACCTTTGAATAGCACCTTTGCTTTTAAAAATGCCCTGACTGGCAAGGCGCAGTGGCTCATGCCTGTAATCCCAGCACTTTGGGAGGCTGAGGTGGGTGGATCACTTGAGGTCAGGAATTCGAGACCAGCCTGACCAATATGATGATACCCCATCTTTACTAAAAATACAAAAATTACCCAGACATGGTGGCAGGCACCTGTAATCCCAGCTACTCGGGAGGGTGAGGCAGGAGAATCGCTTGAACCCGCGAGGCAGAGGTTGCGGTGAGCCGAGATCGTGCCACTGCACTCCAGCCTGGGCGATAGAGCTAGACTCTGTCTCAAAAAAAAAAGAAGAAAAAAAAAATGCCCTGACTTAGATCAGCCATTTTATATCTGCTTCATGATGTCTTTGTGAGTTAATCTACCATACTCTATGGTTATTCACTCCCCATTTTTTTTTCAGAATTTGTTATTGTGGTAAAATACACATAATATAAAATGTGCCATCTTAACCATTTTTAAGTGTCCAGTTCAGTGGTATTAAATACATTCATAATGTTGTCCATCCATCAACCCTCTCTATCTCCATGCCTCTTTTCACCTTACAACCCTGAAACTCAATACCCATTAAACAGTATCTTCCTATTCCCTCTCCCCACAGCGCTTGGCAACAACCACTCTGTCAATCTCCATAATCTTGACGACTCTAAGTATCTCTTATAAGTGGAATCATACAGTAATGTGTTTCTGTGACTGGTATATTTCATTTAGCAGAATGTCCTAAAGGTTCATCCATGATGTAACATATGTCATAATTTCCTTCCTTTTAAAGGCCAAATACTATTCCATCATACGTATAATACCACATTTCACTTATCATCTGTGGATGGACATTTTGACTTCCACGTTTTGGCTACTGTGAATAATGCTACTGTGAACATGGTTGTCTGAATATTTCTTTTGAGGTCTTACTTTCAGTTCTTTTAGCTATATACCTAGAAGTGGGATTCCTGATTGTATAGTAATTTTCTTTTTAATTTTTTGAGGAACCTCTATACTATTTTCCATAATGACTGAACTACTTTACATTCCCATCAACAGTGCACCAGGGTTCTGATCTGATTTCTCTATTACTTTGCCCAACACTTGTTACTGTCTTTATTTGATAGTAGCCATTCTGATGGGTGTGAGGTAGTATCTCATTATAGTTTTAATCTGCATTTCCCTAGTGATTTGTGGTCACTCATTTTTACAGATAAGAAAACCAGGGCCCAGTCAAGTCTTATAATTTCTTTGCAGCACAACCCAGATTGGAATCAAGGTTTTTCAACAGCCTTTGTTGTTCAGTGTGTATTTCTGTGTCCATCTTTGTCCTCCTGTCCAAATTCTCCACTTCAGATATCCTCACCTCCAAATCCCCTCTTCCCCAATTCCTGTCACACACATGAAAAGGGATCTGAAGGGGTGTCAGCTCTATTTTACATGAACTCAATGACACTGGGATTAAAAAATATTAATGTCCCTTAAGCTGGCAAGAGGAGCAGGGTCGATCAGGGCCTGTTTCTGGAAATGTTTCTGTTTTCTGAAAGTATAAGAGAGAAAGGAGGAAAAAGGGGCCGTGGGCACAGGAAGGATCCAAAATGGGCTGGAGTAGGATGAGACCTTCACACTGTCTGTTTAGCCATTGCTCACTGGAGCACCTGCTGTGTGCCGTGCCATGGGACATCACGGGGTGTCATGCTGCCTGCTGAGGAACACACGCATGGGGAAAGGTAGGTAGGAGTCCCGGCCTCATGAACTTGAAGCCTCATGGGAGCATGAAACTCTTGGCCTCTACAGAGGTTACAGTGAGCCAAGATCCCGCCACTGCCCTCCAGCCTGGGCCACAGAGTGAAACTCCGTCTCAAAAAAATATATTTAAAAAAGCCCTTCTTGGCATCTATCCAGTGCCCAGAACTCAGTGCTTTATTTTCCTTCAGAAACTGTTGACCTGATCTTCTTTTGTAAATTGTCTTTTAATCACAAAGATTATTTATTAATTGTAGAAAATTTGGAAAAGTCACAAGAGGACAAAGACGACAATAAGAACAATTCACATGACTGCTACTAATGTTTTGATGTGTATAATTCTAGTTTTAGAAAAGTACGTGTCTGTTCATACATATATATTTATAACATCAGTATCATGCTCTATGAAAATGGTTTCACTTAGTAATATAGCTGTTTTCCTTGTCACTAAATATTCTTCAGCCAAGGGATTTCTAGGATTCTGCAGTATCTGAGGCCTCTTGTAGACATTCTGCATGGGGGGTTGCAGGTGGCTGGTAAGTGCCTGGCTTCCTGCCAGCTGGTGTTAGCAGTGAGTGGACCGCGTGTTCTGCCCAGTGCTGGCCAGTGATGGTGCTGCCTTCTCTGCAGCAGAACTGCCTCCTTCTACTTACATTTCTCTCTTTCTGTAACATCAACTTGAGTACAACTTGTAAATAATCTATTTGGTGTTGATAGAATACAAACTAAGACTTAAATATCTTTAACATTAAATATGTGTGTATACAGCAGGTCTTTGAGTAACCTGATTTTGTTCAATGTCATTTGTTTATAACGTTAATGAGAAAAATATCAATTCCTGGCTAGGGCCACTGACTATGTGGAGTTTGTACTTTCTCCCCGTGCCTGTATGAGTTTTCTTCAGGGACTTCAGTTTCTTCCCAAATCCCAAAGCTATGCATATCGGGAGAATTGGTGTGTCTAAATGGTCCCCATCTGAGTGCAGGTGTGTGGAGTGTGCCCTGCCATGGGATGGGGTCCTGTCCAGGGTGGTTCCCAGCTGGCACCCTCAGCTACCAGGAGAGGTTCCACCCACCCATAACCCTGAACTGCAGCTAGTGGGTAAATGATGCTCTCACTCATTTTTCTTCATCTTTCTTAAACGTATGTATAGCTCACATTTACTTTGGTGTTTAATATTAGAAGTGTTATTTCAGTTTTACTGTTCAAAGTGTTCTAAATAATTTTTCTTAGAAGTTTGGTGTTTTTGTAGCCAGAAATATGCCTTAGGAATTTAACTCTTCTTTATACTAATTAACCTGTGGTAAAACTGGTTTCTTTACATGTCTTTTCATTGAAGTCACAGTTTCCAAGAACTTATCAATGACATTGTGAGGACTTACTGCATACTGTTTGGCTAGTAGGCTTTTTTTTTTTTTTTTACCACTAAGGAATATATTTACCCATTCTCCTAAACTATTTGCTTATTTTTCTAAAGCTGTTGGTTTTCTTTTTCTTTCTTTCTTTTTTTTTTTTTTTTTTTGAGACAGAGTCTTGCTCTGTCACCAGGCTGGATGGAGTGCAATGGTGCAATCTCGGCCCACTGCAACTTCTGCCTCCCAGGCTCAAGCGATTCTCCTGCCTCAGCTTCCCCAATAGTTGGGATTACAGGCACGCACCACCAGGCCCAGCCAATTTTTGTGTTTTTAGTAGAAACGGGGTTTCACCATGTTGGCCAGGCTGGTCTCAAACTCCTGACCTCAAGTGATCCGCCTGCCTCGGCCTTCCAAAGTGCCAGGATTACAAGTGTGAGCCACTGTGCCCGGCCAAGCTGTTGGTTTTCAAATTACATTTTGTGGAGGTGCCTCTGTTGCTTCAGTGTGTGGTGGGTGGCAGCTGGGCACACACACCCTGTATGCACTGTTAGGGGAAGACCTACATGTGCCACCTATTCCACCCAGCCGCACAGCTCCACGCCGACTGTTTCACATGTTAGCATTCCAAGGAAGATAACGTTTGAAGAAAGGATTTCACTTTGAAGCAGTTTAAAACCACTACAACTTCAACTGTGAGCTGGAGTGAGTCTTGATTTTTTTTTTTTACCTACCCATATTATAATCTAATGTATACAGGTGTCATTTCCTGAAGGTCTCCATTACAAATGTCCTTTCATTATTAAAATGGACACATTCCTGAGATTTGGGCAGAAATGGAATTTTGGAAGCGGTTTCAAGATTCTGGTATTCTGTCTGAGTAATATATTTCATTGTTTAGATCACTCACAGAAGTGCCTGCTGATATGTAAAAGTGTGCGTTTAAACCTTTGACTCACTGCTGACAGGTGTAGAGGCCTGTGATAGAATGTAACTGGGATGTGACACTGCTTCATTGATCAGGAGAATTTGTGTCAGAATCTTTTGAGGCACAGTTGGGAGATAACAGGGACTGGGAAGGAGAGATGTGACAAGGCACAGCAAACAGTAACTTAGAATAAGGCAGCATATATGTGATAAAGAGGAAGGAGAGACATATTTCTTGAGCACCTATTATGTGGCAAGCCTATCCAAGTTGTTTAAAAGCTGATTTCATAAATCTTACCCAAGTCCCATGGCATGTAGGAATTAAAAAACAATTTACAAAAAAAGATCAGATCAACAGTTTCTGAAGGAAAATAAAGCACTCTCGTTTTTGCCAGTTCTTTGGGCAGATAAGGAAACAGACTTAGGGAGGCTTAACCATTTGGTCAGGATCACACGGAGTTAAGTGATAAAGCTGGGATTCAGACCAACAGTCCCCACCTTTGCCTCCTGCGGGTGAGAAGGGCCAGTGTGGAACAGGGTGGATGTTGGGGCGTTGGGGAGCAGGGCACAGTGAGTTTGGGGGCAGGAGGCATTTGCAGGAACAGACCTCTGATTTAGGAAGTGTAATGATGAGTCCTGCTGGTGTCACAGGCTCACGCTGGGAAGCCGTGAGGAAGACAACCTCGTGAGGAGGTTCTGGCTAAGTTGCAGAGTTCTTCCTATGCTAGGCAAGGAGTTTGCACTTATTCTGGAAGTAAAGGGGGATTCCTTGAAGATATTATGGGAAACGATGACTCAGAAGCACAGTCTGACAGCTCTGTGTAGACTGCATTAAAGGGAAAAATGAAAAGCAGAGATACTTGTGAGCAGGCTGTTTTAATAGCCCAGGAGTCCAGAGGCAGTGGGGAAGAACTTCTGCAGGAAGCACTGACATGGCCATTTGCTTTCCCCTCTGCATCTGCAAAGGCCTCCAGCGTGTGAAGAAAGCATAGCCCTCCATTTAGCGCTTAAAAACTGTCAGTTGTGTAGCCCCTGACTGATTAGAAACAAGAACTTAAGTTGCTGCTAATTTCAGCAGGTGATCTACACATTTCTAAGGTGTCATTTGGTCACAGTTCAATTGGCACATCGTAATCCAATTTAAGTAAAAAGTTTCGTCTTGAAATCTAAAACTAGAGGTCTAAGTTATCTAACCCGGTCACCAAACAAAACCAGTTTCCTCATGGCTGACGTCAGATTCTCTCACCTCTCCCCAACGCCCACCATCTATTGGATTTCAGGATTTACCTTTTTTCTCATGTGTGTGTGTGTGTGTGTGTGTGTGTGTGTGTATGTGTGTCCATGTTTAGATTCGTGTTGAATTTTGATAGTGGTCTGATGGTGTTTTCTACAGGGAAAGTCACCTGGGGCCTTTCATAGGGAGCTTCTACCTAGTCTATTGAGATGACTCCATTGAAGCAGTGGGTCTTCCCCGTATAACCTGAACTTTTTGTTCTAGTGGTCTCAAATACTTCAGACAACCCAGATGATTCCCAATGTTCTGGTTTTGAAAACTTTGCTGGGTGGTAGATGCAATCTATTCAGCTGTTTGTGTTCATGTATACCCTGTAGACATGTGGAGAACACAGGATGCAGTAAAGAAGGTACCACAAGTCAGGAAGCTGCAGGTCTAGTTGTGACTTCTGCCACTGATGCTTGCTTTGAGACAGTGATCTGGGCACTGACTTTTCTTATTCATAATAAAAGATGTGGGGAGGACACAGAGAGGGGAGTTCCGACTACATGATCTATACGATCCCTCCAGAATCTGATTCTAAAGACCTGTGACAATGCAGTTCGTTGGGAAATACGCATGGTATCACTACAGGTTTACCTGTTGTTAATGCATGAGTGAGATAAGGACAATGATAAAACCAGTGAGCAGTCCTTCTGTTTAGTGGTCTAGTGGTGTTTTCTACAGGGAAAGTTACATGGGGCCTTTCGTAAGGAGCTTCTACCTAGTCTATTGAGACAACTCCATTGAAGCAATGGGCTTTAACTATATAACCCGAACTTTTCAAAGCTCAATTCAGCAAATACTTCTACCTTGATCAAAGCCTCTATGTTCACAAGGCTGTCATTTTACATCAGGGTTCCAAACTCAAACACACTTTCAATGACTAATGCTCCTACATCAGAAAATTTACCAGGAGGTTTTATAGTTGTCTCTTTAAAGTACAGCATAGTTTCTAGCACACAGCAGGTTCAATAAATTCTAGCTTCTGTCTTATCCAGTTAACAGTTTCAATATCGTCTATATAGATAGATCCCAAGCTGACCTGAGAGCTTTGTCATGTTTCTCTTTGCCTAGAGTGATGGTCTTTTCTGGCCAGTTGACCAACTGTTCGTAAAACAGAATTGAGACTACCTGAGCCTACCATTGTTGGTAGATTTGACCCCTGGCACACTTGTTTCATAAAGAGAAAATACGTCTTACCTATCCCCTAATCTGGGCCCACATTGCCTGTAACAACAGCGATGGGCCAACCCTGTAACCTGCTTAGTCATCTCACAAGTGCTTGTTCAGGAGGGCATCAAGCAAGAAATGACTGAGAGTCACCCCTTTTCCCAGAAGTTTATGCCAGCTAGAAGATGAATGCTTTGTGGTAGCACTTTTGTTTCTTAATTATATAACCTGTTTTTGAGTTTAGAACTGTAGCTGGTTAATGTGAGGATCATGTCTTTGGCTGTGTGTCCTCAGGAGTTCGATAGCCCTTCCTTCTGACTGCTTGACCCATAGCTTGAACTAGGTCTAGCCACAAGATTCCAGTGAATTCCTACTGGGCCCTTTGTCTCTTTCCTGTCACTGAGGAGGAGGTCACAAATTGGGGCTGGCTCCCAAATGTGGGAAGAGGAGGTTCCCGGTTCCAATGAAGAATAACTTGGACAGAACTGCGCCCCCCACTGCCTGTGGTTTGTCTTTGGAGGTTGCTGGTGTAGCCTGAAAGGAGAGAGGGGCCATCTGGGTGGGCCAGTCACCACCTTCAATTTCAGGGTCATCCTTGGCTCAATAACAAAAATGGCAGGAACTTTCATAGTGTTCATTATATACCAGGTTCAACTTTGAGCATTTTACACATATTAATTTAATCGTCACATCAACCCTATGAGGTAGGACTGTTCTTCCAAAGAGGAGTCATACAGCTGGAAGCAGCAGCCTGAATTCAAACCTGGTTAGCTAGCTTCTATTATAGAAACCTCATTTTGTCTGAATGCCCAGGGGAGATTAGGCTCCTGAGGATTGATAAACCAAGCTCCCAAGAGCCCAAGGTGTAAATAAAATGGCAATTGGTTGATTTATAGTGGGGTGACTGGACTCCTTACGTGAGTTGCCCAGGGCATCCTCGAGTAATTCTTTAGGGGTGGTATTCTAGGCAATCTGAGTTGCATTGGGAAAGCAACTGATGGAAAAACAGACCCTCTGCTTCCTGTTATGAGGACATTTTTTTTTTTTTTTTTGCAGAAGCAATAGGAAGTTGAAGCCTCCACTTTTGACCTCATTGGAGCATTTTGTTTTTACCGTGATGTTCCAGGGAGAATGCCAGGAAGGATCACGGGCAAAAAGAATTCTCTCAGTCTGCCTCCTTAGTGTGGCAGGAGGTACAAATTAACTCCTTTGTTGGGTCAGTATGATATTCACTTGGGATTCATCAGTAGTATGTAATCCATTTTATCAGGAACACTTGTGTGCAGGTTGCTAGGAAGCTAAGCTTATTACATGGCTCTGGCTCTTAGAGCTGAGCCTGCTGGCGCTAACAGATTTGGGCCTGGGAAGTTTGTGGCTTTTCCTGGTCCTCAAAAGGAGGGTGGAAGGTTCAGTAAAGTGTCCAAGGATGAGAATGAGTGGGGAAAATGACTTTTGTTCTCAGTGTTTTTTTCACCATTTATCCAACCTCTCCCCATGTGTTTTTGGTATTTTTTTTCCTTTTCCAGGTAAGAGCTTAAATCCAACCAGCTTTATCAAGCCCCAGTTTATGAAAACTTTCTAGATTCACCAATGTTAACACTAAAAACATACCAACACAACCAAATGAAACACATTGCCATGAATGGTGCAATACTTCTACCGTCCAATTTGCCCAGTTTTATTCCCTTGGAGAGCTTCTTAAAGATTTAGGAAGTATCTTTTGACGTACATAACTCAGAGATTAAACACACTTCACAAAGTATAAGTAGGCTCCACTGAAAGAAAGCTCGAAAATCTGACTGTAAAAAAACAAATGTAGGTGCGATTGTTGACCTTACAAAAGCTAACTCCTATTGTAAAATGTTTACAAAAAGAATTCACAAGAGAACTCCCTGGGTTGGCAAGAAAGAGTGGATTTCCAAGTGGGGTGGCTGAGGTATAGTGGTGCTAGGCAGAGTAACTGAACCCCAAAGTGTTAACAGTTGTGCAGGAGCAGTACCAGGGAAGGTAAGACATCTGAAACACACACCTCCAGCCAGGGATGAAGTGTTCTGCTTTGGTATACACCAGACAACCAGTAGTTTTTCTTTTTTTTAAATACCTGGTACGGTATGTCTTCAACTTAATATCAGGTATTCCAGGGATAGAAAAAGACACAATCCTTGTTCAAAGAACTGCTGGTCTACCTAGGGAGGTTAGGCTAATAGGTGAACCAGAGAATGAAAATCAGAGGAAGAGATGAGTGGGCTGACTAGTAGGTATACTACTACAAATTGGAGGAAACTGAGGCACAAGCATTGAAGTGCCCCTTCCGGGTCACATACACGCTCATGTGCTCCCTCTCTCTTACTTGTTCTCACTCTCTCCCTCTGTCACTCTCTCGCTGTCTCCTAAGGGACTTTGTCACAGGAATAAGAACCCTGGGTTCCACCTACCCCACAGGAGCACAGTAGCGAGGTCCCATCTGATGCAAGGAAATTGGCTTTGTAGGGTTGTTATTGTGTGAAAAGGAACAAGCCTTGTCCAAGGCAGACCTGGATGTTTGTGTAGTTCGGATCCATTTAGCTTCCTGGCCAGTGTTGATCTCTGCTGCTTTAAACCACATTAATCTCTGGGGGGACAAACTGACCCATCGCTATGGGAACCAGAGTAAGCCTGTGTCCTGGGTACTAGACAAACACTGGAAGTCAGTACCTGGTAGATGCCACAGGCAGAAGCAAACTGGGGCCTTCCGAAAGCTGAAAATGATCAATAGATTGACCCTTGTGCATCCATATCCCAGGAAGGATGGATTCTGTTTAGCTCTTTGAGTTAATTGTTAATTTTCAGATCTTGAAGACAGTGTTTAGCATGAAATGCAGATATTCAAATGTCCCTTTCTCCTTGGTGGGAAATGGTACTAACAGTCTGCAGGATTATGGGAGTCTAAGCACATAGGCATTCATGGGGAGAGTATACAAAGTTAGAGGGTATAAAAGCTATGTGGATGGTTCAAAGATTAAGGTAAAGATGTAAGAACTAAAATCTCAATTCTCTAGAATGGGACATTTAGACTTCATGGATAGGGGAAGATAAGAATCGGGAGTATGGGCAGTTAGACAAAATCAGAAAGAAGCATAGAAGACTATGCAGAAACATTAAGAATGTAGTGGTGGAAATGTTACCTTTTTGGAAGATGGTATCATGTGGAAGGTTTGAATGCATTTCTTTGATCTTTAACTCTACCAAAGGTGTCACTCTGATGTGAGGAAATATTTGGGTTGAAAAGGTGAGGAACTGGCCACAGCTTACCTAAATGTGGCTGACAACTTGTATCCAAGAGAACAGAATGAATTGGTTGATTTGCTGTGTCATGACATTTTAGGGATGTTTTTGGGATGTTTGAGGGATGTTTTTGAAGGGGATTTTTAAGAGAGAAAATGAGACCCCTTAAAAACAGAGATCTGAGGCATAAGAGCTGGTAATTTTTAAAGATACACAGCTGACTATAGAATGAAAGAAGCAAGTCCAAGAAATACACATGTAGCATGTTTCCATTTATATGAAACCCCCAAACAGGCAAGACTAAACAATATATTATTTAGGAGGAAACACATGGATGATGAAACTGTAAAGAAAAACAAGGGGCCGGGAGTGGTGGTTCATGTCAGTAGTCCCAACGCATTGGGAGGCCGAGGCAGGAGGATTGCTTGACCCCTGGGAACATAGTCTCTACAAAAAATTTTTAAAAATTAGCCTGCCATGGTGATGTGTGCCTGTTGTCCTAGCTACTCTGGAGGTTAAGGTGGGAGGATCGCTTGAGCCCAGGAAGTCAGGCCTGCAGTGAGCCATAATCATGCCACTGCACTCCAGCCTGAGCAACAGAGCAAGACCCTGTCTCAAAAATAAATTTAAAAAATGGGCCAGGGATTGTGGCACATGCCTGCAGTCCCAGCTATTCGGGAAGCTGAAGTAGGAGGGTTGCTTGAGATCAGGAGGTTGAGGCTGTAGTGAGCCATGATCATACCACTTGTACTTCATCCTAGGCATCAGAGTGAGACCCTATCTCAAAAAACAAAAGGAAAGAAAGAAAGAAAAGAAAAGAAAAACAAGATAATGATTACCAGGGAAGTCCAAATGGGGACTGAATGAGGATAGGGAGAAGGGTTGCAGTTAAAGGGGGTTAAAGGGGCTTCAAAGGCCAGCAACCATGTTCTGTCTGTCAAGGTGGGTCACAGCTAAAAATGTGTCTCATTTGATCTTTAAACTGCATATGCATATTTTACCTACTCATTTGTAGGTGTATTTTACAATAAAGCGGGGAAGGGGAACAAGAACATGAAAGCATCCAAACTATCATAGACACTAGCATTTTAAATGATGACATGCCCTCCAAAAATTCTAACTTTAGTAAAAACCGAGCTTGCGCACTATCTCTTTATATCACTCTTTTGCCACTAAAGTTTCAATTTTCCTGTTGTTTTGGCAGTGTGGTCTGTCTCTAGGACAGGATGTGTGGTGACTGGTGACATGGCCTATTTAGCTGGAAGAATGAAGTGTAATCCCGATTCTCTTTACAAGACCAAGGCCACGATGGGGCTGAAGACCAAGGGGTTATCCACAGAATTGCTGGCCTACCTTCCACCTACCCTGGGGCCTCCCTCTTGAAGGTTGGGATTCTTTTTTTTTTTTTTTTTTTTGAGACAGAGTCTCACTCTGTCACCCAGACTGGAGTGCAGTGACACGATCTTGGCTCACTGCAACCTCCACTTCCTGGATTCAAGTTATTCTCCTGCCTCAGCCTCCCAAGTAGCTGGGATTATAGGCTCCTGCCACTGCACCGGGCTAATTTTTATGTTTTTAGTAGAGATGGGGTTTCACCATGTTGACCAGGCTGGTCTCAAACTCTTGACCTCAAGTGATCCGCCCACCTTGGCCTCCCAAAGTGCTGCAATTCCAGGCATGAGCACCGTGTCTGGCCGAAGGTTGGGATTCTTAAAGAGTAACCTAGCCCAGCCTCACTCTTTCAGCAAGCAGCTCTGAGTAAGGGAGTAAACCTTCCTCACTGCCACAACTTTGGTGTCTTGCAACGTATTTTTAAACCATGTTTTATAACTAAGATGTCAAACATTTCATTTGGCAGTTTGTATTATGAAAACCATAGTTGTCTTTCCATCTTCACCTGTAAAGTGATGTTATAAATTAAACCTTTTAAACTGTAGATGTATGTGTTCTTTCTGGATTCTGGCATATTCTGTGGCGGACATGGCCTTCGCTGTGCTGCCCTCCCCAGCTGCCACCACTGGTTGAAAATAACAGCTTTCCTTGCTGCCGTCACATACGTAAATGTAGCTAACATTTATAGAGTGTTACTATAAGCCGAGAATGATAATAGCTGATATTCTTTTTAAAAACTTTTAAGTTCGGGGTATATGTGCAGGTTTGTTACATTGGTAAACTTGTGTCATGGGGGTTTGTTGTACAGATTATTTCATCACCCAGGTATTAAGCTTGGTACTCATTAGTTATTTTTGCTGATCCTCTCCCTCCTCCCCGCTCCAATAGGCCCCAGTGCATGTTGTTCCCCTCTATGTGTCCATGTGTGCTCGTCATTTAGCTTCCACTTACAAGTGAGAACATGTGGTATTTGGTTTTCTGTTCCTGTGTTAGGTTGCTAAGGATAATGGCCTCCAGCTCCATCCATGTCCCTGCAAAGGATCTTGTTCTTTTTTATGGCTGCATAGTATTCCATGGTATGTGTGTACCACATTTTCTTTATCCAGTCTATCATTGATGGGCATTTAGGTTGATTCCATGTCTTTGTTATTGTGAACTTAGCTAATGTTCTTATAGCGCTTACTATATACCTGTCATTTTTTAAAGCTCTTTACGTATGCTGATTAACTTAATCTTTGCAATAGCCCTGAGAGGTGGATATCCTGAGACACAGGGAGGTAGACTGACTTCTCCAACATCACATAGCTGAGAAGTGGTAGAACTGGGATTTGAACCAGGGCAGTTTCTGTTCCATTGTCCTAGTGTTCATCATTCCACAGTGCTGTCTCAGATAATATGTTAACTTTACAGTGTGGTTTCATCTTTTCCAGACCTCTGACAATTTTTTTACTCCCCCATTTTATGGATAAGCACATTGAGGTTGGGATTTCATGTCATACAACGGTAAACAGCAGGGGGAGCCACAAAAGTGGCTTGGAGGTGGGGCCAATGAAGATCCTGTTTGTTCATTGCCCCCACTAACACCACCCCTTGTGAAATGAAAAGGCCTCCCTGTATCCCTCAACCCCAGGGTGAGTGGCTTCTGGAACAGGAAGAAGGAGCAGGTCCTAGACCAAGAGCGCAAGCAAGCCTGTTCATGTATCGCTAATTGCTTAAACATCAGGGAAAGGGGTTTGTCGTCCTATGAGTTTTTTTGTGGGAAAGCTTTTCATACAATGCTGGCTGACTTCTGAGCCTTAAAGTAAACAACTACATCATCCTGTACAGAGGGAGTCAGGAAAAGGAAACTAAGAAAATATCAAACTCCTGCAGCTTTTTTTGAAATGTAACTGGAGGAGGAAATGATGTTTAGAAGGCATTTACTGGGGTCCTTGTACCAGGAGACTCCATGAATAATGATCCCCTTCCCAAGCTGTGTATCTGAGTAAATGTTTCCCACACTGTCCTTTCTTCTAAATACCCTCTCTGTGACGCAAGGAGGAAAACCCACCCGCAAAACGTGACTAGAAGATTCTGTAAACCCATTAGAAAGTTAAGCTATTTCCCATGAGGGAGTAATGAAAAGCCTCACTTGCAAAACTGCTGAGTGACTGAGCTGATCACTCCCTGAGGTCCCCACATCCTGAGAGGGCAGCATCCTCGCTACTGTCTCCATAGTCTAAGAACATGGACAATATTCTAGGCATCCGCCTTGGACATGGAGAAGACAGCACTGGAGAACTTTCTAGATATAGATATACTCCGAAAGACAGCAGACTTGTTGAAAAACAAACTTATTTTCTCATTCATGCAACAGACACGAACCTCCTCTCTAATGCCTATGTCCTTTAAACCTACATGGGGCACTCTGGAGTGCTTTCCTGCTTCCCTAGCTAGGTTTAAGTCTCTCCTGTTCTCCCAGAATACCTCAAGCAGTGGGGCGGTCCCAAATACCAACTTGATAGTCCGGGTTAGAGAGAGGGAGAGATTGAAATGACAGAAGACAAAATTATCAAAATCACGTGGCTGTTCCACCATGCCCCCCACCCTGGGGATTCTGAAGTCCTGTCCCTTCTCCCTCTTGCTGTTACTTCTGAAGAGCTATTGCATCTTTCAGGTGTGATTTGGGGATGCATAAGATCTAAAGCTGCTACCTGTAGGGTCTCTGAAATTAATGTCTCCTAGGATTGCTGCTAACACTTTCCTGTAGCAACTTGTAATTATGTCCCAACAAAAAGGAATTATTCGCTTAAATGACTTCACCCTTTTCCACCTCCTAACCCACCATTTGTTTCTCCTAGCCCTGTGTGATATGGGGTAGTCCCTGTATTCCTGCACCACAAACTCTTAACATCCTTGCAGTCTTTGTCATCCACAGAATATTTCTTCTCCGTGAAGACAGTTTTCATTATGTGTTTCCTTTTATGATTGGTGGGAGCTTCTCTGGAGTGTCTTGCACAGTCCTGTATACATCATTTGTTACCTGCAGGGCATTCTGTATTTAAACAACTGTCTTGTGAATGATGTACCATGCTCTATGTGGGTAGCGATGAATGTTTAAATGGATTTCCCTTAAATACTACTTTGGATAGTAACTGAAGCAATGTATTAGAGTGGGATAGCCAATTAGATTTTTATTTGAAATAAATCACTTGGGAAAGGATTTTTACAAATAAACCAAAAGAACTTGCCCACTTTTGTGACCCTGTTTTGAGACTTTGAGCACCATTCATGGCCAGCAAAAAAAATGTCAATATATCCTTGTTCCTTTGCTGGCTCTCAGCCTGCCATCTTCGATCTCACTGCCTGCTTTCTGGAAACATTGGCATGTGAATTCTTGCCTGTTCCCTCTGCCTGGGATGCCCCAGCCCTGCCCCCTGATGTCCTGACCTCCCACTGCTCATCTCACATCCTGCCTCTTCCACGAACCCTTCAGTTCATCCAAACCCCTGTAACATTTATTAATTTTCCCTCTTTCTTGGCAGCCAGCATACACACCATGACTAGCTATTTAGATTTGTATGCACAAAAGTCTTATCTCCCAAAATCACTGTAAGCACCCAAAGGCAGACACACACTCTTCTACCCCTTTACATTCTGCTACTGTGCATGTGTGTGTGTGTGTGTGTGTGTATACAAAGAACCCACTTACCCAGAGTGAAATGCTCACACATCCTGTGGCAGTGATGGTAGTGAAAGCCAGTGTGATTATACCCATCAGGAGTCATTTCTGGAACTCAAATTAGCTGATTTAGCAGCTACTGTCAAGTTGCTAGTCCATCATGATCCTCCTCTCAGCCCATGGCTAGAGAATCCACATGCTCCTCACAGCCCCTACTAACTGGTTGCAATTTGCATGGGAGAGAATCCAAACTTATTTTTTTAACCTCTTCACACCCACACAAACTCATCTCACAGCCCCTTAGCAGGAGGGTATCTCATTTTGAACATTTATTTTTCAGAAACTCATTTGGTTTTTTAAACTTCCAGCAAATATTAACTATGTGAATGAATCTTGGTGTTCTCCTTTGCAAAGTGGAAATAATATTTCCCTTAAAGGACTGCCGCAAGAATTTAGTTAAAACATGTATGGTCTTTAGCACAGTGCCTGTCATGTAGCACACGTACAACTTTTAAACTGCTTTACAAAGTCCTTTGTCCATGATCTTACTTTATCTTCACAGTGCTTTTGCGATAGGCAGGGTCCTGGGATATCTTTCTTTGACAGATGAGGAAATAGGCACAAACGATGAGCTGGGACTGGAACTGAGATCTTTCCAGAACCACGCCTGTGCCCTTCCTGTTCCTGGCAATGTTCATTTTGAGGAGAGGAGAGAGGACAGCATTTGTCTATGGAATGAGCCCTGGCACCCAGCTTCCGCCTGGGAAAACCGTCATCCCTGTCTTAAAATGGGCACGGGTTTGCTGGCAGGACTTTCCCTTAATTATGGTCAGGCCACCTCTTCACCCCCGCCTTCTGAAACCTTCGCCCTGGTTGTCCCCAGTTGTACAGTTTGTTAAAGGCTACCGTGTTTTTTTCTTGCGTCTTGGTCATCTCCAAAAGTTCCAGGATGACTTGGGAGTTTTTATTGGCTAGGCTGAAAAAATGCCCTGGCAACAATGGTGTGTTGATGCTTGGAGTCAAACTGGCTAGAGCAAGAAGTGATTTATGTAACTCTAGAAGGTCCTAATCGGGAAGCTGAGAGAAAGGGATGAAGCACGTTAATCCTTTCCACAATTTTCTCTTAAGAATGACTTTAGTTAGTCATGGGTAAAATTTCTCTTCCAAGGTGTGTGCTTTTGGAATATCAAAAGATTTCATGTTTCCCAACTGAGATTTCCACATCTGCAGGCTGCCAGTGTTTTCAACTGTGAGAAAAGAGCTCTTTCCCAAAAATTCATCATGGACTGGAAACAGGGAGGTATACGTTGAAGTAGCCATCAGTGGTGCTTCTAAAGGTCAGGGTTTCATATATAGAACTGGAGCCATCCAGTTGGAAGAGAAGCCCGTTCTCACCTATAATCAGATGAAAAATGTAGAAGCATGAGTTGGATGGCCTCCACTTGTGATGCAATGACAAGAAATCAACATGCAGTATTTACAAAGATCAGTCATTTCTGGGAGGATTAGAGAGGAGAAAAGGTGAACCAAACATTACTTATGGACTTAGTCATATCATTTTCATTGATGGTGATGACAGCATGTCAACACATCATATGGTGAGAGAGGTCCGGTAGTCATTGCTCATCATCTTCCTCACTGGGCGTGGTGGTGGCAAGTCCCACCACAGCAGGAGGTTTCCTTGGCATTCATGGCAGAACCCCACACCCTGTCTTCTGATGGCCCTTGGACATGGATCTTGCTATCTCAGTTGACTATTGCATTGTTGCTTATGGCAGGGTTCTTAAACATGAGTGTGCTTTGGCTCTCCCAGGGAGCTGGTTAATTGGCAGATTGTAGGTCCTACCCCTTGAGATACAGATTCGGTAGGGCTTAGGGATCTGCATTTTTAAATACAAGGGGGTTATTGGCCACACTTTGAGAAATACTGCCTGATAGTGGCATAGACACCTACTGTTGGAGACAGTTGGCTTTAGAATCAGTCAGCAAATGACTGCCCTAGGCACTGTCCTAAATCTGATTGGATTTAGAAAAGATTTGTAAGCTATGAGCCTTATCCTCAAAAATGTGTGTATGAAATGAGGTAAGCAGTGCAGGATTCGAGAGAATCAGATGCCAGGCTGCTGGAGGAGTTCCTAGAAGAATGGAGAGTCAGGGCATGGAGAATGGAGTCAGGGCAGGGAATGGAGAGACTGGGCATGGAAGGTGGCATTTCACCTGAGCCTGGAGGACTGCAGGATTTGCACTGATGACTCAGAGGGGAAAGAGCATTTCTGATGAGAGGAACAATTTGAGGGGGCATCAGTGTGAGGACAGCCTCCAGCTTGGGACTTCACCAGCCTGAAGGCCTGTGTTTCAGTTTAGAGAAAGCCATAGGCTTTCTAATGTACCTGAAACAGGCACCAAGTCTTGGCAGATGGCCCCAGCCCACTGACAGTGGGTAAGGATATAGCCCTAAGCCATGCTGGAGATGACAGCACTCTAGGCTTTTAGAAATTTGACTCTGAAATAAAGGATGTCTTGGGGCATCCCAGGAGCCAAGACTGTGGTCTGTGAGAGTCCAGAACCTCAATACTTATACCTCAATGTTACTTGTAAAGCAGTTATAGATTTTCCAAGCACTCACTTCCTTGTTGTCCTTAGATAGGGGCTGTCACCTACCCCATAGGGTTGTAGGAGGATTAAATGAAATAAATTGGGTAAAGCACTTACCCAACAGCACCAGGCCCATAGCAAGCATTTAATAAATGATGGTGGTGATTAAGGCTCTTCCCCCTACTTTCTTAAGGAGGGGACTGTGTGCTCGTGTTTGCATATTTGGTATTGTATTCTTCCTTGGTCAGAGTATCTTCCATTCCAACTCCTAATTTTGAAAACACTGCATAAAGATCTCTAGCCACCAATCCTTCAAACCTCAAGCAACAGCAGAATTGCTGCTTCCTTCCGAAGGCCCTCCCTCCCACATCTGAGGACACCACAGTAACTCAGTCTCTGTCAGCTTCTCCTCCTGTAGCCTTGGGAGCACGCTGAGGCTGTGAGCTTAGGAGAGGCAGCCTAGCGTGCTAGACAAAACCCAGGGCAGGGTTCCTGTCTGGGCTCTGCTGCCCAACCACAGGGAGTCCTCTGGCAAATTAACTGCTCTGACCTCCTTCGGAGGCTTGTTGGGAAGATTAGAGATATTATTTCTAGCATAGTGCCATGCACGTATCAGAGGCCAAACAGTAGCCAGTTTCATTACTGGTGGTATGTTCCAAGGTTTGCAGCTTTGCAAACCCTTCTGAGACTGCTTGCTTGTTGGCATGCTCTGCCTACACGTTAGAGTGATAGCCCTACTATGTGTGGTCTCTGTACATCTTGGTTCTGGGAAGGGGCTACAAATCTGGATTCGACCCAAAGAGTTCATTCTCGAAAGCAGCATATCTGTTATAACTCGTTTGCCTCCATGGTGTTAGGCTATGTGTATGTATATACACTTACTATATATAATATGCCATATACACCATATATAGTAATTTATGCTTACCTTACCATCTACCATATACACATGCACATATATGGCATATACCAAATATATGATAAACGCTCAACAGATATTTATGAACAACGTTATTATTCTCTCCTTGAGCTGAGACCTCTAATGGTTTTTCATTTCACACACTCCTTCCCCAAGTCTGGGAGGGCACCCCCTGGACTACAGAGGGGAGTTATGAGGTGGGGATGGAGCAGGCAGGGACTGGGAAGGACAGAGTGTCCTGTTTCAAGTTAGGGTCTGTGCAAAGGAACCTGCCCTGGGGTATGGTCTAGTTAAACAAAGCCCTGACCTTTTGTGCTTCTTGCTCACACAGGAGACCTGGAACTTGTTTTCTCTATGAGAAAGGAGTTCAGATCCTTTGGGCTACAGAGAAGGCTCTGGCCTTTCAGGCCAGCTTCAAAAATTCCGATGTTTCTCTAGAGGTATCAAAGAAACCCTGAAGTGTAGAGTCACGAGCTATGGGCAGGCCTGTGGTGTGTGCATTAATTTAACATCTGTTTATCTTGTATCTGCTACATGCAAGGCACAGTCTTAAGTCCTTGAGATCCAGCAGAGAACAAAAGAGCTGGAAACCTGTCCTCAAAGAGCTTCAAGTAGTGGCAGAAAGGCAATAACGGATTAAAAAATCCCTGATGTCAGGTGGTGATAACAAATGAGACCACAAAGCAGGGGAAGGTGGACGTGCTAGGGAAAAGGTATATGTTTGTTTTAATCTAGGGTGGTCTGTGATGAATTACAGTAACATTTAAGCAGAACATGAGAGAAGTGGAGGAGCCAGCCACTCACATGCCTGCGGGAGGAGTGTTCCTGGCAGAGCGAGTGGTCCATGCAAAGGCCCTGTGGCAGGAGTGTGTCTGGGACTTCTAAGGAGCAGTGATGCTCTGCTCATGGCTGGAGGCAGAGGGAGTTAAGGGGAAAGTGGGATGAAATGGGGTCAGAGGGAGAGCAGGCGCTCACCTGACCATTCTAGAAAAGAAAGAATAACTAGGCCAGCTGTGTGGTAGCTCATGCCTGTAATGCCAGCGCTTTGGGAGGCTGAGGCAGGAGGATTGCATGAGACCAGGAGTTCAAGAACACTCTGGGCCACATAGTGAGACCCCTATTTCCACACACACAAAAAATTTAATTAAAAAACATTAGCCAGGTGTGGTGATACAGACCTATAGTCCCAGCTACTTGAGAGGCTGAGGTGGGAGGGTCACTAGAGCCCAGAAGGTGGGGGCTACAGTGAGCCATGATCACGCCACCACACTCCAGACTGGGCAACAGAGAAAGACGTTGTCTCAAAAATAAACTTGAGTATCTGGACAAGGCAGGACATGGCAAGCCCACACTAAGGAGCAGAGCATCCATCTCAAAACTCTCAGAGGGGAGGGAGCATCGTCTCTGGGCTGGGGTGGTCAAGGAAGGCCTCCTGCAAGAGGTAGGACTCGAGATGATGAGAAGGACGCTGCAAGCCCAGCGGACGCTTGAGATGTTCCTGGTAGGAGATAGGTGAACAAACCCCAGTGGAGAGTTTGTGTAGGGGCCTAGTGGAAGATAATACAGAAGAGAGAGGTTGGGGCTATGTTTAGAGGGCCTCAAGTGACAGAGAAACTTGTAAAACCAATGGAAGCCTGGCTGTCCCCTGTCGTCTTCTCCCAGTCAGCTACCTTGGCCTAGGCCCTGGGAAATGCTGACTCTCGGAAGCTCCCCAGCAGCTGCCAGGGAGGACCCTCCTCCTCACCTGCTTCCCCACAGCTAGCATCCAGGACACTTGGGTTCAGCCCCTTCATTTGCTGACTCAGACTTTCCTGTACCCATTCCAGTGATGACTATTGCTCTGCCAGGGCCCCCTCCCAGCCACAGACTCCCTCCCCAGACATAAATCTCTGCGGTCTGCAGGAATTCTCTTCTGCCTTTCTGGAACCACTGGAATCCCACAGACTGGGGTGGACAGCTATTCTTATGAAAAGTGTGACTCCATTTCTGGACTAAACAGGCGTACTAGCGCTGAAGATAAGGATCCCAAACACCAAGTCAGGCCTATCTGCAAGCAAAGTCTCAGCCTCGCTCACCTCTTCCCTTCTTCCATCAGTCATTAGCCCTGTGTGAGAAAGCAGGGGGGCCATTGTTACTATATGACATGGCAAAAAGGGATTACCTGCTAATACCATTTGGTTTAGTGATGCCTTGTTACATAAACTACTCTGGAGGAGTTCAAATATCCCCCAGGCGAACGCTTCCATCCCCAGGTTGGTAACTCTATAGCTGAGTATTGTTTTATTTGCCATTTTTCACAAGAGGGAGAAACATACCCAAGCCATTATTCAGCCTCCTAATAATACATTTGAAGAAAACAACCACAACTCCCAATCCTTTCTTCTGAGGGCAGGACGTTGTGGGACTATTGTTCCTTCTCAGGCCACTCTTCCACCTACAGAAACTGGTCTGGGCTACAGTCAGATTACAGGGGGTATCAGGAGGCCTTTGGGAGTCAGGAAGAAAGTCTTACAGACGGAAGCCCAGCTCTAGCAAAGAGGGAAAGATCAATGCCTTTGAAGCTGGATGCATATGTGGCCTTTGATTTGGGTGCTGGTTGGCTGACTTTGGGCAAATGACTGAAACTCCTTGATGCTTATTTTCTTTATCTTAAAAACATAAAAAATAAATGAGGATGAGGTGATGATGACCATCATAGGGTTTTATTATTATTATTATTATTATACTTTTAAGTTCTAGGGTACATGTGCACAACGTGCAGGTTTGTTACGTATGTATACATGTGCCATGTTGGTGTGCTGCACCCATTAACTCGTCATTTACATTAGATATATCTCCTAATGCTATCGCTCCCCACTACCCCCACCCCACAATAGGCCCCGGTGTGTGATGTTCCCCTTCCTGTGTCCAAGTGACCTCATGGTTGAATTCCCACCTGAGTGAGAACATGTGGTATTTGGTTTTCTGTTCTTGTAATAGTTTACTGAGAATGATGGTTTCCAGCTGCATCTATGCCTCTACAAAGGACACGAACTCATCCTTTTTTATGGCTGCATAGTATTCCATGGTGTATACGTGCCACATTTTCTTAATCCAGTCTGTCACTGATGGACCTTTGGGTTGATTCCAAGTCTTTGCTATTGTGAACAGCACCACAGTAAACATACGTGTGCATGTGTCTTTCTAGCAGCATGACTTATAATCCTTTGGGTATATACCCAGTAATGGGATGGCTGGGTCAAATGGTATGTCTAGTTCTAGATCCATAGGGTTGTTTTAAGGCTGGGATGCAGTGACGTGTGTGCAAGCTCCTGGCACGGCGACTTAATACCATCTCGTCTGTCCTGTTTTGCATCTGCTGAGGATGAAGAAGGAGAGCAGTTGAGTGTGGCCCTGCCTGACTGGGGGCCTTTCCTCTGTAGTTATCTTCTTTATAAGCCATTTATACTCTTGGTATGATTTTAAGGAAAAAAAAATCAAGAAGCTACCTTGCATTTAAAATTCATTTTCAAAACATACTGGCAGCAAACGCCGCACTACCGAAGTCAGGGAAGACAGGAGAGCAAATGTCAGGTCTTGGCAAAGTGGGGTGGGGAATTTTTTTAAGTGTGACATTTGAATAAAGAAATCTAAACTAGGAAAAAAAAAGTTTTCCCCGATCTTATCATGGTACAATGAAGAGTTGTATAAAAACTGTTTGTCCCCGCTACATGTTTACTTACCCATGGGCAGGATATCTCACAGGCCAAAAGTTCAAACTACTGCTAGCTCCCAAGCAATGTGTGAACTTCAAATGAACTGGCTTCAGAAGAGGCTCGAAAAATGATTCGACCCACAAAGGTTCTCAGCTCCCGAATATTCTATCAGTACTTGTCATGGCCTTTGGTGTGGTGTTAAATATATACAAAGATGGAATGAAGGCATGGTAATAACTTCACACACACATACACACGCTCACGCATACACACACATATTTTCCAGACATTTCCTTGTGAATGACCATCTTATTCCATTACATCAAGCATCTAGGCTTAGCCGTGCTTTATAATGATAAAATAGAGCTCTTCTACCAACTCCAAACAGAGGAATGACAGAAATAGAAGATTTAGCATGTTTTTCTTAACATTGATTGAGTTTTCCTACTTTTTGCTGTAGTAACTATGAACATCTTCAGGTCAGGAATCAGATCTTACCAATAAACATTTGAAGTGCCAATATAGTTCCTGGCTGAAAATGTCTTTTACATGTAACTTATCTAGTTCCTTACGTATCTGAGATACAGTTAAAATACCATTTAGCATGGTAGTAAGAATACAGCTTTAATGGCTAACATGGTTGAGATCCCACCTCTGCTCAAACTAGCTGAGCAATTTTGGTCAATCTACTTTTCTGTGTTTTGGATTCTTGATCTGCAAAATAAGGTAATGGTCATGAATAGACTAATTTTCAGGATTAAATGAGTGGATGCAATGTGAAGTCCTTGACATGACACACATGATTTGCTATGCTTTTAATTATGATTCTCTTCAGGTTTATCATCTCTTGCTCACCTGCTTCCCACCCAGTTTCTCTGTCTCTCTCACACCTTCCTCCAGTGAGAGCAGTCATTCCAAGGAGCTTGGAAGCCAGCTGTCGGTTCTTTGCCATTTTCTTTTCACAATGGCATTTGACCCCTCAGAGTTTCAGATCTCCATATGTACATTCCAAAACATTATTGCTCAATGAGCCTCCGCTGAGGCCTGTTCTTCTAACCCTACTGACCATGATTTTTTAGCTGTATTCATGTTTTTTGTTTGTTTGTTTGTTTTTTGTTTTTGTAGAGGGGGAGGGGAGAGGGAAGGGAAGAGGGAGTCGTGTTATTTAAAAAAAAATAAATTTGCTTCCAGGGTCTAAGTTAGATCTTTGGGTTGGCTCAGCCTTCCTCTTCCAGAAGCCTACTCCGGCTAATATCCTTTAAAGTGTTTTTCCTGTTGTTTGTTCCAGAAATAGTTCAGGATGACGATATTGACATTTGGGCTAAGGCATATATAAGGCTCTTCAATTAGACACAAGGCTCAGCCTCTCATTCACCCAGTGGCTCATATTCTCCACTGATACAGGAGGGGAATATTTGGGTTCACACCACAGGCTGCCCTCATTGGGGTTATTTGTGGGTCTCTGCACCATCCTAGATTTACTTCTCCGCTACTGGGATGGATTGTGGTTGTGCTTGTGGGCGGCCATGCTTACAAGCCTGTGCTGTTTCTGGAGTTGCCATTTTTACCTACTGAGGGGAGGACATTTAATTTGAGTAAATATGTTAGAAAACCTGTTTCACAACCTGGTCAACACACCCGTTAACCATGGCTAGAAGTTTCCTGAAGACAGGGCCTGTATGCATCTCTGAACACACACAGTGTTTATCCACAGAACTGAACACAATGCCTGGCTCTCATGGTAGGTGCCTAGGGGATGTTAACTAAATGGAACTGAACTAGGCCTCGAAGGATGAGTAGGATTGTAGCTGGTAGAGCTGGAGAGCTAGGGGCATTCCGGGGAGAGGATCCACACAGAAGAGGAGACGAGTGGAAAGCAGGAATTGTGAAGGGTGAACAGCAATTACACCGTAATCTGGTTACACTGGAGGGTACCTGGAGGACAGACAGATGGCAGAGCACCGTGAATACCTTAGGATAGTCTTGTCTACCTTGGCTTCGGCTTAGAACCACTTGGGCTCCTTTAAAAACATACCACCTCCTGGCTCACCCCAGTTCAGTTGAAACTGAATCTCTACGGTGGGGCCTGGGGGAGCACTCTGGTGAAGGGTTGAGAGCCAGTGTCTAGGACTTCCAGGGACACTTAACAGGATGTAGGGAGAGCCCCACACCAGGAGACCTCTTGTACTGTAGATTGCTTACAATCTTGAGAAAATGGCAAAATCTGCCTTTAAGTCTTCTAAGCTGGAGTTTAGAATTTTAGAGTAAACCTAGAAAGAACTGGGTAAAAATGATGGAAAGAGATCTATTTATGACACAGAGTTAATAGTCAGGACTAGTAACAACCTGAGCAGGCAGCTAAAGACTTACTAAGATTTCACCTCCCCTACCTTTCCCTTAACTCTAACCTTTGCACTCTGAAAATCACTGATTTCCCAAAAGCTTGCAAACTGACGAATCTCAGTTTTAAATGTAGTTCAGACTTTACCCTCTATCTAGGTCACAGCTAAAGCTGCCATATGTACCAAGAATGAGAACTTTATAAGTTAATCAGGGCACTGTTTATATTTCCAGGATTCAAAATAAATCATTTCATTTGCTGTCATATTCTGACTTTTTGAAAATCATTTCTATCTGTGCGTAGGTGGCACGAGGTACTCATTTCATAAGTAGGTGTGGATTCTGCAGGTCTTCAAGGTCACAGCAGGGACGCAGTCTCCAGTTTTTCTCATATTGGTACCAGTCGTTAAGCCATAGGTTTTAAACTAACACATGATTACCCTTGACGTTAGTGTACTGCGTACACCCAAGTCCAAAGTCAGAATTTTAAAGCAATATTAAAACAAAACAAAAAATCCCTTTTCATGTAGGGATTGGCTCATTGGTTTTTCCTTCCATAAGTCAATATGTGATGCTTTGATTTTCTTAAGGCATGTATATTTATAGAGCCACATACACCCGTTAGGATACACGTTGAGTTTTCAAGAGAGAAAAACACATGTGCATGTGTTTCCCTGCCCTAACTCAGTTCACATCCAGACTGGCTTCTAGAAGAAAGGAAATTTGCAGTGTGGAAAGTTGCAGCATTTGCAGGGACTATGGGAATCTCAGCACATAGTCTTAGATAAACTTTACAAGTATTGGCCCAAGTAACCCACAAGGCAGTGATTTGGATTTGTTTACCAAGTTAACTGCCAAGTCGCAAATAATAGCTTTTTCCCTTAATTTGGAATGAACAACATAGTACTGAAGTGTTTCCTTGTGAATACCTTTCCATATGCGTCATGACAAAATACTGTATAGATCAGTTTACATTAGATTGTTTAATTAAATTTAAAATTCTTTGAGCTGGAGGAATTTGCCCTAAAACTATTCTGCACTGACAACAATTTGATGTTGAAAAAATCAGCCTCCATGTTAACATTTCAGCTTGAATACTCTTATTTTCCACACTGGAAACTTACCATGAGCAGTTCTTTTCAGAGGTTAGCTTTCAGTTATCAAAATGGGTGACATCTATATCAAAGGTTATAATATAATTTGAGGTGGCAGTACCCCTTCCAGGAATCTCATTTTATGGTTTGATTATATCTTTCAATTACATGATCTATAGCTGAACTCCATATACTGACTCCTGGGATTACCACCCAAGTTAATATTAACATTATTGAAAAGAGTCGGTTAATGGGAAAAGGAAAAGTCAAAGGTATTAGACTAGCAGTTTGTTAGGGATCAGTACCTGCTGGTCTTTAGAGTGTGTGAATTTCATCAATTCTTGTGGCTGGGACAGGGAGTAACGTCCACAGCTGACACACGTTCTGTCTGGGTGAGTTCTTCCCTCCTGTTCACCCTTTCCCTCAACATTGTAGTCTCAGAATGTTGCCACCTTTTATTCTTGTTGAACAGGTGAGGTAAATAGTTTCTCCGGTTTGTTTATTGCCTGGATCAGTTGGAGTTTTTTACAAGGAGCATTGGTAAGAAAAGAAAACAAACAAAAGTAAACAGGAGAGGTTAGTGTCCAAGATTCTGTTCCAAATTTAAATCAGGACTAGCCACAAGGTAGATTGGCCAGCAGGGCTTAAGAGGTATTTGAGCCATCCTGAAGTTTTCTCTCTTTGCCTCTGGAAAAGCATGGCCAAGGCCTGCTTTTAAAGCCCATCAGATAAACCCCTCTTGGTCCTTCTACTTAATTTCAACTAATGGCATGAGCCCTGAGCGGTATTCTGTTAAGTAACTAATGGGAGAAGAAATGTCTCCATGGGAGGCTTCTCCCATGTTACGGAACACCAGAGGCGAAGGGTGGGCGCACACTCTCAAAAGCTCAGCTAGAGACCCCCACCTAGTTCTTCCTGGCTCATCAGGAATGGTAACTCCAGCCTGACTGTAGGCTTCTTCCCGGCATCCTTGTTCACAGGCACTGCCCTGGTCAGGGTTTTGATTTCCACACAATGCTCTTGTTTGGTGTAGCATTTTTACTAGAATAAGAAAGTTTCAGAAACCACATTGGCCTCTGTGTGGCTCCCGTCTTTCTAAACCCTTCTAGAATTGTGGTCGTTTCCTGAGGGACCCTCTTTGTTTTGTTTTGTAACTTCATTCTACACTCACAAGGCAACTTCCCATCCAAATTAAACATTCGAAGTGGGAAGACTTTGTAGGGCCTTCAGAAAAACAGTTTTTTTCAAGGTGTTCTGTAAATACGGGATTATTGCTGATCCTTGTGCCAACGTCATGTTAAATAAAACGGTTTCAGATATGTACTTCTGACCCAAAGCCCTCTTTCATCACAATTAGGTCCTTAATCTGTTCTAGGATTATTGCCATAATATTATCACTCTAATTCCAGTCCCTAAAAACGTGAAATATGTTATATAACTCAGAGCTTGTTTGGACTTCTTATAGTCATGCTTATATGGCAAGATAAACAACTTTCAGTCCAGCAGTGAAGGGGAATAGTCACACACACAGTAACTATTTCCATTTTTTTAAGTAACGTTAGAAATACCCATTGATATCTTTTTAATATATTAAGTTACAAATGTTTTAACTTACAAGAGCAGTATTATAGTATACCCCTAGAGATAAGGCCATTGTTGCCTATAAAGTATTATGGTGATAGAAACATCCCCCAAGCTTCTTCATTAGCAGTAAAAATGAGTTCTTGGTTGTGTGTATGGGCAGTGGGAATGTGGTAGAGGTGGAGGGGGGGTGGGAGAGGGTTTTAGGAAACTGAGGTGATGTATCAGAGAAAGTAAAGTGAAAAGGGGGTTTCTGTGCTTCTGATTGTTCCCCTGGAGTTCCCTTATGGAACTCCAGATGCAAGGAATCAGAAAGGAGTTTCTGTTTGTCCATGAATCACTATAACGCATCAGTTTGTTCTGAAAACATGAATGTTTTTGTGATTGAAATAGTGGCTTGTTGTTTAGGAGTCTCCTATTTATTTTTGTGGCAACAGTCTCAAAGCGGATGCCGAATTCTGAATGGGGAAGACCTTTCTGCTTAGGAAGAGTCATGAGTATCTGGCCCACTGGCTGGGGTGTCCTGAGCATAGCAATAATGAGTGACATCATGGTCTCTGTCTTTGTTAGGATTCCACGCTAGCCACCTTGAATGGGAGGCCAAGATACATTTCTTTTTTTGTTGTTGTTATTATACTTTAAGATACATTTCTAATCCTAGTCACCAGCTATGCAAATTCAATTCAATTGTGTATTATAAAAGTATCCACTGGGGACTCTGTTCAAACCCTGGTTTAGAGAACTAAGAAGATTATGAGAGAAGAGTAATTTGGTGCTAAGTGGGTACAGAATGTTTGTTGAATGAATGAATGAATGAATGAATGAATGAAGAATGAATGGAAAAGTCTGGGCTTGGCCCTTACATTCTTGTTTAGTAAGGAAGATCTAGCTACGTGAAATAATTAAAGGGTGCCTTAAGTCCCAGTGATTTGTTAGAGAAAGGAGATATCAATATCGGCTTAGGGTAATCAGGGCAGGAATTAGTGAGACCAGCAAAGGCCTTATGCTGAGCCTGTCTGGTGCTTTGGGGGCTTTGATTCAAGTATGAGCACTTAATTTTTGGCTGGGGACATTCATGGAATAAATACGCTTGTATTTAACTGTGATGTGGTCCCATTTTTGTGCTGTGCTCAGATTTCTCTCTTTACATTCTTGCTCTTGAGTTGAGAGGGTTGCTAACCTAGCATGCTGTTATTAAATCTAGGGTTTATATCTTTTAGCATTTTAAATGCAAAGTCCTGTAGAAACCCGGAATGCTCAGCAGCTCCTAATAACAGTAGGAATGCTGTGAGGTCACCACACACAAGGTTTTAATTTATGCTAATTTAATTAAAGGTAGTTGGCAAATAAATAAACTAGGGAAAGTGCACTGAGTTCCTCATAGCTCTGGATGAGCCTAATATTGGAGCTGTGGACCCGCTCTGTGCCCAGGGGCCCTCAGCTCCACTCTGCCTCTCCAAGCAGGAGAATCTGTTCACAGGGAAGGCTTCACTCCACGTGGAGTGTGAATCTAGTGTATGTTACGTGTTTGTATCTTCTTATTCTATATACTTTGTTATGTGCATTGTATGTTCCCATATTTTATTTTACAGAGCAGTAGACATAAAACCACATACACTATATTCTATGGGTGAGTTAAAGAGCATTCTTCAAGCTCTAGGTTGTGTTCAATTAGTGGATCACAAAATTCATGTAGTGTGTCTCCGTGGGCATTTTTACTTTATTGAAACAGAGTAGGGTAGACAATCTAGGGTGTACCACATATAGTAAAAATAAGAATTCCGTTGGGGAACATTTAATTTGAGTCACTTATATGTATGTACACATCTACAGTATCTTACATACATATACCCCCATGTGTGAATAAGTTGGCCATGTATGTTTCCACATGTTTATTTGCTGGGTCATCAGTACTGCATGTTGTGGTTAAAAATAAAACACTGATTTGAGGGATGTTAAAGCAATTTTGACCATCCTCTTTGACATACACAGAATTTTGCCTGACTTATTTATCCCTAACTCCTACCTAAGACAGGCTAGCGCCAGGTTTGTGGGTTGGCGGAGATGTTTAGGCTAGTAATATTGCAGCAGCTTCTCAGGCTCCAGTGAGTAGGATCTGCATGTTGTTTTGTTTCTTCTTTCTCTTTCCTCTGGTGCCAAGGGATATCCACTGTGCTATGGAAAATGAAGCATATGGCTGGGCACAGTCGCTCTCACCTATAATCCCAGCACTTTGGGAGGCTGAGGTGGGAGGATCACTTGAGGTCAGGAGTTCACAATCAGCCTGGCCAACATGGCGAAGCCCCGTCTCCACTAAAAATACAAAAATTAGCTGGGCGTGGTGGCACATACCTGTAATCCCAGCTATTTGGGAGGCTGAGGCACAAGAATCATTTGAGCCTGGGAGGCAGAAGTTGTTGCAGTGAGCCAAGATCATGCCACTGCACTCCAGCCTAGGCGACAGAGCAGGACTCTGTCTCAAAAAAAAAAAAGAAGAAGAAGAAAGAAAATGAAACGAAAATGAAGCATGTTAGACTGTAGTGTAGGTCTTATCTTACAGTGTGGAGCCCTGGTAGAGGGAATTGAGTCAGCAGGTGAGATGTCAAAACAGCATCTCCTGGGGGACAAAGACAATGGCTGGAAGGAGGCCTGAGTCACAGACATCCTCAGCTGTCATGGGAAAATGGTATCTGATGGTAAATGAAATAACTCCCCTTCTTCCAGTGAGGCCAGTGCCCCTGCTCACCCAGTGGGATGGCTGGGATTCGTTTCTGGTGGCAGTACTGGGTGAGAACCACAAGGGCAGACCTGTTTCCTGACAGATCAGCTGCCATCCTTTGTTCGGAGTAAATCAGCTGCTCCAAGTTGGCTGAGCAGCGAGCCTCCTGCCTCCACCGGGCTCAGCATGCTCTAGCCTTGGATATGGGCTCTGGGGCCTGCCCTGCCTCTAGGGCTAGAGATCATTTCCCCCCAACAACATGCAGGGACACCTAGCTCCACATGACAGTGTTTCTCAATGGCCCTCAGAACCATTGCTTCTCATCAAAATCACCTCCTGAAGTTGAAGCTCTGGGCTGAGGCCCAGGAGATTTTAGTAAACCTTGTAGAGGCTTCTTCTGCACGTTCAAGTTGGAGAGTCTCCGCTTTTGGGTTTCTTTGATGTACACATCACATTGAAAAATGGAAAAATTTAAGCATGTAGCATTTTTCTAATTGAAAAACGTTAAGATGGCTTAATTTGGGGTTCTTCCTGGTAGGAGTTTACATAGCTGGTTGAAACTTTAAAAGTCAGTGGGGGAGGCGGGGTGTCAACTGTGTAGCCACAGCAGCAACATGATAAGCACTGTCCTTAGGGTCTACACATGGGCAAGACCCCTTCAGGAATCCTCTTGAAAATACCATCTTATAAGCAAGAACTTAGAGCACTTTAATAGCCAGGGTCCCCTTGGATGGGATTCAAGAGGGACTCCACATTCTCTGTTTATTTCCAATGTAGTCATTGAGTGACCATTGGTAGAACAGCCCTATTTCCACTTTACCAGTTCACAGGCAGCTCTTAAAATCTCATCATGTGCAGGACGTTGAGCTTTCTTCAACGTAACGTAGAAGGCCATGGTCAGCCTACTTTCTGTCCCTTCTCCTGAAGTGAATTCTTTTTAGGTCAGGAGAGGTGTATCTGATATTCAAGAAATGATTGAGGCAGGAATCCAATGGCATCTTGTTCCTGGAGACCCAGCCTTCCTGGCCATATTTATCCCTACTTAGAGAAGTTTCGAGGCACAGGATTAAGAGCAGGCTGGGCCAGGTGAGTCAAAGGCCATGGGCTTTCATTGAACTGCCCTTCTTGTCTGATACCTCCTTGCTAAACTCATTAGAAAAAGAGTACAGGAAATCTCATCTCCAATTGGCCAAGGGAACCCCAGGAACTTGAATGGACAACATCCCATTAAAGGTTGATAAACACAACTGATGCCTGGTGATGAAGGTCTTCTTTTATATAGCAATGAGGACAGGTGGCTGGAACAAGAGACAGAAAAAACACATCGTGGAAGACATTGTTCTGGGAAGCAATTGTACCCTCTGCCCTCCCAGCAGGCTGTGAGCTCACAGTGCTGTGTGGTCAGTGGAAGGAGGGCTTTAGTTGGCACATCCTGTGTAACTTACTGAGTTAGAGATGACAATAAAACTCAAACCTATTAATCACATGTTAGGTATTGAATGTTTGAGAAGCTGTGCATTTCAAAACACTGAATTTGATCAGGACACAGTCTGGACAATGTCATTTGTTGAAAGCTTCAAATCAAAGTGGTTCCCATTTCCCTTCCCCTTATTTACTTAACTCACTTATTTTTTAGTAAGAATGCTACATAACTCAAAAACGAAAACTAGGAAAAAAGATTTTTTCAATGGGGAAGATTTCTTGGCTTAAAATAAATACCATCAAAGCATTTCCACTGCTTACTAACCTTTGACTTGCATATAGGAAATTTTCTGTCAAGTACCAAAAAATCCTGGAAAATTGAATTTGGTTTTAAAATGCAGTTCTCCCTTGGCTTCAGAAGGAGTGGCTGGGTAGCTCATTAAATGCAAAAAGTACTTTGAAAATTGGAAGACCAACTCACATATTAATTATCAATAGTTATCAAACCAGTGTCTTTTAATTTAACTCACCTACACAGTGATCAAGGACTCCATAGAGACTGCCTTCCGCACTGCCCCCTCCCCCTGCCCTTTCCATAATAAGGTTTAGTGACTTGCTTATGCGCACTTAAGGGAAAAGGAGAACTAAGTTCCGTTTTCTGTTCTTTCTCTGACTAGCCATAGGACCTTAAGGCAGGTACATGGTCTCTTTGAGCCTTATTTTCCTTATCTGTGAAATGGAGACAGTACTCCCTCCCAGCTTCATTCTCAGGACTGTCCTGGGGCTTCAGCGACAGCCTTTTGAAAAGTCTCAAGGGTATTAACAAAATGGAAATGTCCCATATTCATGTTCTTTTGTATTCCAGCTCCCATCAGCTTCCCATGTCCAGAGATGCTTTACAGCCAACAGGGATCCATATGGGGTTCACTGGGCTCAATGTCCCACCAGAACCCCTCTGCCAGTGCCTCCCACTGAACAGATGACTTTCTAAGCAAGGTGCTCGGGTCTTGGCACCAAGGGATGTACATGCCCAGTGTCAGGGTCTGTCCAGTTGTCCCTGATTCCCCTTTGTCCAAGCACTTGGCCTTTCTCCAGGGGGGAGATGGATGATAGCTGGAAGTGATCTATTCTGCTTATGGGTTTTGGCCAGTTCTCGCTCTGGTTAGGGGTGAACCAGTATCTGACAGGTGAACTTTTCCTTAGGGTAGGAAACACATTGGCTTTTAAATGCAAAAGGGTACCTGGTCGGTGAGCTCAGAACCTTCACCAGCTCTGGAAATATTGTTCCTCTTGCAGGACTCAACTCGATGTTGAGGACCCTTGCCCTCCTCATTTCTCCTTCCCAGAGAGAATGTACTCTGCATTTTCCTATACCTCTCTATGGGGCACCAGTCATGGGTTGTAATAGTTGGTGTGGACTGTAGAGACTCTCCAGTAATGCCTCCATCTGACCTACATAGGGGGAACTCCAAAAATCTTTTATAAGCAATTTAGTTAGGCTCTTCTCTGTAGTATAGAGTCCCAGGGCCTTCCTTGGAGTCCTCTGATGTCTCTTACCTTCAAAGTCAGAATTGGAAGGCAGGAAGGAGATACACGGTCCTTCTTTCCCCTTCTTGACTGAGCTTGGGGCAAGATTGTCCAGGCCCATTTTTTCCTAGAGATTTCCTTAGTGTAAACCTCACCCTATTTGATGGTCTCCAGGGACCTCTGGGTTTCTGCTTGGAAGCTTCCCAGTTGTCAGTATTACAGAGTGGGCTTAGAGCCTGATAGAAGCCCGCACCTCACTGGATTAGTGCTGCCCTGGTTTCTTCCCAGTCCTGACAATGCACATAGCCCAACTCTCTCTCAGGCCCACAGATACTTTAAGCTTCTGTTGACTTAAAGTGGCCTGAGATAGGGCAACAGGAGATGGGCAACCTATCCCAGTTGGTGCAAAGCCCTTTACACACATATCTTGTAATTAACTGTGAGCCTAGACCAGAGTCCAGCCCTTGGGCAGCCAAGGTAGTTTCTGCCTGAATTGTTCCCGAGCAGACGGGTCACAGGGGAAGCAGCTGCAGGTTTTATACCCGCTGCAGGAAATACCTTCTCGTATCTGTAGCTGTGGGAAAATATTCTCACTTGAGTTCATGAAGGTCACCAGAGGGGCTTCCCTCTGCTTTCCACTCTGCACTCTCGTAAGTCCCACCTTTTCTAGAAAGCCTGCCTCAGTTTCCCATCATGCATTTCCTTCTGCCCAGTTCCTTGTGTTACACATCAGTTTAACTCTTCATAATACAACATTTTGTGTTCTGCAGTTGATTTCATGTAATTTACATTTTCACATCTTGACTAAGACCCTGAGGCAAACCCGAGGCAGGTCCTTCTGTCCATCGAATCCAACACAGTACTGGCCCTGATGAGTCCTCTGAGAGGTGCCCCCAACATGGTCACCATGACCAATGTAGAAGGCTGGGGGTAAATCTGAGCCCACCAACTGATGGGGAAACCTAAAGTTCTTACAGAATTGGAGGCTTGGCACTCCTTCCACTGGTTCCTATTGCCCGCCCTGCTGCCTGGTCCCCAAGTGTAGGGTGGCTTAGGTGAGCTCATGGCCTGTGATGCACATTCCCAGATCTTTGAAGTCATTTCCCTGAAATCACATTTACCGTTCACAAGAAAAAGGCCAAAGCTGGACAAAGGCACTGCTGCCAAGACTCGAGCACTGGTAATTTCTTATGAGTCCTTTGTGATGGCAGAGTTTATGAAATGTAAGTAAACAGGCTTCCTCCTAATCCCTGAGCCGTGAGAAGCTGTCAGGGTTTATTTGCCGAGCCGTCCCTGCATGCCTGTGCATGGCACACCTAGGCTCCAGTGTTCCGCTCGTTAAAAGGTGTCTAATTTCTGTAATCACCTTGGAGTTTAATGGGTTTAAACCATGTGGGTTTCAGTGGAGAGAAAACATTATTTCTAGTCTTTTGGCTTCCTTTCCTGCCTTCCACACCTCTTCTCTTTCCTTGCCCCTCCCTTGTGAGCTGAATGGATTATAAAACATTAGCTGTGACCTTGTGGGTTGGTAAGGAAGAAAGGTTTCTGTTTCCCCCTCCTTCCTGCCTTCCCAGCCAGCACTGGCCCCTTAATGAGGTTCTAAAGATAAAGGTGTCTGGGGATAATTTCAGGACACTGTCACCTGTGGCCTGCAAAGAGCATGACTTGATGGACCTTTGATTTTTTTTTACCCCCCATCCGTGTCCTGGGAATAATTTAGGAGCAGGCCAACACATTTTGATTCATCTTCTCTCATTTCCTTCATTCTTGTCAAAGTCTCACTCTTTTCTAGAAAAAAAATCATGGTCTTTCTCAGTGCCCACAATGGGCAGAAACATCTCTGAAGCCATCACCTAAGGAGTCTTAGAAGTCCTAGTTCTTCGTGATCCTCCCTTCCTTTCACTTCACCTCAGTGTCATCACTTCCTTTGTCTCTCCCACTCCCTAACCCCCAAGTGAGAGATGGAAAGGAAGAAGGACAATATGTCGTCATGTCAGGTGAGAGGAATTAGCCTCATCTATAGATTCTGCTTTTATAGTCAAGCCATGAATAAGTACTGACATGACTTCAGGTCCTCCCGCAAGAATAAGCTGATAACAAATCCTCTTTTCCACTACAAGTCTCAAAACTCCTTCAGCTTTCAGCTCATGTCATTAAATGCTGAAATCTGACCTTCCCAGAGCACCACAGTGATAGCCTGGGTAGTGGGCCCCTGGGCTGGTGGTTTCTGGTGGCAAGAAGCTGTCCACATGCCTCAGTGCACCATACACGTGCTGTCACCTCTCTGAGCTGTGACTGTGAAGGTGGGGAGCTGTGGGTAGGGCAAATGTCATGTTCTCACTTAAACAGATGAGGAAACTGAGGTTCAAAGAAGTTATATGGCACATGGCACAGCTGATCCTCCTAGTGCCAGGCAGTGCCTTTGCCATTCTTCTCCCAAGCTGCTGATTTTAAGGTGGCTCTGCTCTTCTTTGGGGGAACCTGGAAGACATTCCCTGAATCTAGCACCCTCTTTGAAGGCATGCTGCATCTCAGTTGCTCATGGGCCGTTTCCTATTTTCTTTGGGGTTTTTCCACTTGCAGGTATTGTTTTCTCTACTTTATTCCCCCTGCTGTTTTTACCTCAGTGAAATAAAGTGAGAAACAAATCCTCAATGGTGCTGTATTAGTCTGTTCTCACACTGCTATAAAGAAGTGCCTGAGACTGGGTAATTTATAAAGAAAAGAGGTTTAATTGACTGACAGTTCTGCACGGCTGGGGAGGCCTCAGGAAAGTTACAATCATGGCGGAAGGCACCTCTTCAGAGGGCGGCAGAGAGAGAAGTGCTCAAGAGCAGGGGAAACTGCCTTATGAGACCATCAGATCTTGTGAGAAGTCACTATCACAAGAACAGCATGGGGAAAACCACCCCTACGGTCCAGTCCCCTCCCACCTGGTTCCTCCATCAACACCTGGGGATTACAATTCAAGATGAGATTTGGGTAGGGACACAAAGCCTAACCATATCAGGTGCTTTTCAGTGCGTGGGAAGGGAGGAGAAAAGCCATATAATCTAAGATTGTGTCACTGTCAACACAGTCCCCTCTTCCTTCCAGTAGTTGAGTCTATCTACGATTTGAACCACTTTCAAAAGGTAGTATGTGCAGACAACACCATCTGATATGTAGAAAATATTAATGAATACACATGCAAAAGAAGCTACTAGAACTAATAGAAGAGTAGAGCAAGGCCACAGGAGACAAGATCAACATACAAAATCAATTACAGTTCTTTATACTAGCAACAAAGAATCCAAAAGCAAAATTAAGAAAACAGTTCAATTTGCAAAGGCATCAAAAAGAATTAAATGCTCAGGAGTAAATTTGACAAAAGAAGCTGAAGACTCGTATACTAAAAAGTACAAAACATTCCTGAGGGAAATTAAGGAAGATCTACATAAATGGAAAAACAGTCCATGTTTGTGGAGTAGAAGACATGGTATTATTAAAATGACAGTTCTCCCCAAATTGATCTCTACATTCAGTGCAGTCCCTATCAAAATCCCAGCAGAGTTCTTGGCAAACATTGACAAGCTGATCTTAAAATTCATAAATTCATATGAAATTGAATAAGAAATGCAAAGGGCTCAGAATAGCCAACGCAACCTTGAAAAAGAACACAGTTGGAGGACTTAAATTCCTGGTTCTAAAACATACTGTAAAGCTACATATTCACAGTAGTGTGGTACTGGAATAAGCGCAGGACATATAGGTCAACAGAATGGAGTTGAGAGTTCAGAAATGAACCCTTACCTTTATCATCAGTTGATTTCCGAGAAGAGTACCAAGACCATTCAATGGGGAAAGGATGGTTTTCAATAAATGGCACTGAGACATTCAGTCCTTGCTGTCACACTATACATAAAAGTGAACTCAAAGTGGAGTATAAACCTAAACGTAAGAGCCTGTCACACAACTGCCTGTGAACTTATGGATGAGAAAGCGAAGGCCAACTCCACCAGCAGCAGAAAGGTGGGTAAGAAGATAAGATTATTGTATTGTCAAAGACTTCAGTAATTTCCAAGAAATAACTGAATGTGAGAGAGAAAATCATGTAACCATGGGGAGAATCCCCACTCTGGGAGAAAGCTGTTTGGATTCCACTAGACATTTGCAGCCTAGGAAATTTGGACCGAGAAATTTAAACCTAGAAAAATCCCAGGAAAGTGACCTTATTATGTTATAAAGGAGCTTACTTTTTAAAAAAAAAAAAAAAAATAGTTACTCCCCCCCAATTATTTATTGTGGTAAAATATGCATAAAATGTACCATCTTAACCAGTTTTAAGTGTACAGTTCAGCGGCATTAAATACATTCATAAAATTATGCATCCTTCACCACTATCCATCTCCATAATGCGTTTCATCTTGTAAAACTAAAACTTTATGCCTATTAAGCAGTAAACTCCTCATTACCTACTTCCTCCAACCCCTGACAACCACCATGCCACTGTTGAGCTCTATGAATTTGACCATTCTAGGTACCTCGTGTGAGTGGAGTCATACAGTACTTATTTTTTGTGTCTGGCTTATTTCACTTAGCATCGTGTCCTCAAGGTTCATCCATGTTGTGGCATGTGTCATAATTTCCTTTCATTTTAAGGCTGAATAATACTCCATTGTATATACATACTGCGTTTTGCTTCTCCATTTATCCTGTGGATGGACACGTGGGTTGCTTCTGCATTTTTATAGTTGCGAGCAGTGCTGCTGTGAACGTGGGCCTACAAATATCTCTTCAAGACCCCGTTTTCAATTCTTTTGGGTATATTCCCAGAAGCAGAATTGCTGACTCATACAGTAGTTCTCCTTTTAATTTTTTTAGGAGCTGTCATACTGTTTTCCACAGCAGCTGTACCATTTGACATTCATACCAACAAAAACAGCTACTTCTTATTTCAGAGTAACCCTGTGCATAGCTCCTTATCTCTCTCTCACAATCTCTTAGTGAGATAAGAGAATTAGTTACCATTGTCCTCATGTAGGCTAACACTTACTTTGTGTTTTTTATATAGCAGGCTGTGTCCCTGGCCCTTTAGAAATGATTAACTGATCGAATTCTCACACTAGCCCTAGGAGGCTGTTACTGTTATTACTTATGTATTACTGATAAGAAAATGGAGGCAAAAAGTTATTTTGTCACTTGCAGCTAGTGAGATGGGCAGTGTGGCTATGGCAGTGACCTCACCATGCTCCGTACCACCTCTTCCCACTTGCATTTGATAACTGAGGAAACTAACATGCAGGACGTTAAGTGATTCCTTCACGGTTATGCAGGAAGTTAAGCATCAGAGCCAGGGTCTCTTGACACCTCTAGTGTTTTTTTTTTCTACTATGTCAGAATACTCCCTCAGCCTGTGTCCACTAGGAGTGCGTCTCCACATATCTAAAGTGTTTGGTAGAGAAGAATTACAGGAGAACAAAAAAATCTTCCATTCTTAGGACAACTCATGTCCAAATTTAGAATAACTGCAACCCCAACCATACACACAGAATCTCAGGGCTTGAAGGTGTCTCTCAGAAATCCTCTAGTTCTGATAGGGACAGGAGGCAGGGAAATTTCAGGGCAGAAGAGGGCAGGTCCCCAGCAAGGACCCCACCCTCAAGCCTAATACCATGGCCCAAAGTGAGAACAAACATCACTGTTTTCCCACTCCAATGTTGCCTTTTCCAAAACCACCCGTGGCCCACCCCACCCCCTATCCTGTGCCTATAAAGACTCCAGAACTCAGCCAGCAGAGAGAAGAAGCGGCTGTGCATCAGAGACTATGGTTGGACATTGGAGAGAAGCAGCTTGACTTCAGAGAGACAGCTTGACAGCGCAGCTTCAGAAAGGAGTCTGGCCATCCCAAGGAAGATCACTTCCCACTCCGTCCCCTTTTCAGCTCCCCTTCCCACTCAGAGTCACTTTCACCCTCAATAAAATCCCCCACATTTACCATTCCTCCTGGATGCTCGACAACTTGGGTGTTAGGTGTGCAGGTGCAAAAGGCTATCACACTGACCCTCCACTGAGCTGTTCATACTTAAATCACCATGGATGGCAAAACTAAAAGGACAAATGGCAAAGCTAAAAGGAAACTGTAACACTGCTTCTGGGGCTTCAGGGATCACAGGCACCACCTTAGATGCTGCCACAGGGCCCTCACACAGTTTTGCTCCTGCTGGTGCCCAAAAGTGCTTGCTCTGGCTCCTGCACCTGCTCACCTGTGCTCCCCATTCCACAAAGGTGTAACTCAGCGGGACCAGATGAGTGGAGTCTGCCCCTGCCAGCACCAAAGCGGCTGGCTAGTTCTAGTGTCCATGAACTCTAGTTCCCTCCCACAAAGGGTCAGGGAAATATCCTGGTTCAGTTCAATCTCTCAGTCAGAGTTAAATTAATCAAAGCTAGTTATCTAGCTTGTGCATTTTCTGCAATAGGATACCCTTTGTCTATAACTTTGATTCTTTTATACCCCTACCAGATAGAAAATTCTTTTTGAGCCACCATTGACATTGACCTTGCTGTGACTTCTATTCGCAGTCCTGGATCTGCCCTTTGGAAAAATGCTGAGTCTAATTTTTTTTTTTTTTTTTTTAAGCAAGGTCTTGTTCTGTTGCCCTGTTAGCTGGAATGCAGTGGCAAGATCACTACTCACTGTAGCTTCAACCTCCTGGGCTCAAGCGATGCTCCCACCTCAGCCTCCCTAGTAGCTGGAACCATGGGTGCACACCACCACGCCTAGCTAATTTGTGTATTTTTGGTAGAGACGGGGTTTTGACATGTTGCCCAAGCTGGTCTTGAACTCCTGGCTCAAGTGCTCTGCCCGCCTTGGCCTCCCAAAGTGCTGGGATTACAGGTGTGAGTCATTGCTCCAGGCCAGTAAGTCTAATTTTTGCATGCCAGCCCATTCTGGATAAAAAATACAGGACTTCAGGAGTCCATTTTTCTTCTACCACCAACGTGCTCTGTAACCTTAGGCCATAATTTTCTCATCTGTAAAATGGAAGCAAGCTGTTTCGAGGACTGAATCAAGTATACCCAGTGCGTAGGAGCTTTATCAGCTGTTCACTGTTGCCATTTTTGGAAACAATAATTGCATTTGATCTTGATCTTACTTCTTCACTGTTAATGTTTGTTGTTCTTGAACCTTTTTTTTTTTTCTTTTTCATTTCATCTTTTGGCTTTCAGGCACATCAGTTTCAGATCTCTCTCCTCCAGATGTGCTTTGTCTTCAAACGTCTGTCCCATAAAACAGAAGCCAGAACCAAGCTCGGTACCTCTGGCCTGTTTGCCCATGCTGTGAGCTAAACATACAGTAACTTACATGGGAATAAGTTTTCCTAACAGGGGCTTTCTGATAAGCTGTTCCTATCCTATATGTTATTTGGAGTGATTGTATGGTACTTTCCCCAAATCCTTTCATCTTTTCTTTCTTAAAAGGTATTGTGTTGATTAAGACAAAAATTGTTAGCAATTAGTGAATTCAGATGTTTCCAGAATTTAGATCCTTTCCTCTTGAATGTCTTTTCATTACAAGCTTTACTCTGCCTCATGAGTAATTATTTTTCTATCTAAAAATATGTGTTGGATACTAGTCAAGCCTAGAGTTAGATCTTGTCATCATTATGTCATCCTTCCAGCAGGTGGTAGCAGGGCTGAAATTCCTTCTCTCATTCTTAAAGACAGCCTTCAAACTTTTCTTTTTTTAATTAGTAAATCATGGTTCTAATATTAATGAGAGAACTCAAGTATATAAAACAGATGAAAGCACTTCTACTCTGACTGATAGGGGAAACTTGGACCTGTTTGGATCACTATTGCTACAAAATAAATCACCCCAAAACTCAGAGGCTCAGCCGGTTGGTTCCAGCTCAGGGCCTCTTGTATGGCTACAGAGGGTTTGAACAGTGGGGATGGACGGGGTGGAAGCAACTGGGGGCTGGCTGGGCATCTCTTTCTCTTTATGGAGTCTCAGAGCTTCTCTATGTGATCTCTGTGCATGGCCTGACTTGGGCTTCCTCATAGCATGGTGGCCTCAGTGCAGTCAAGCTGCTCACTGGGTGGATGAAGTGTTCAGGAGAGAATATTCCAGTGAACGATGTGGAAGATGCACTGTCTTCCATGACGTACTCTCGGAAGTCACATAGCATTGCTTCTGCAAAAATAATCCCACCTGGTATCAAGGGACGTGTGAAATGGGAGATATTCCTGAAACGATCTTGAGAAAATATGTTCTTCTTCCCACCAATTCCCCCAAATTTAGGGCTCTTTAATACATAGTTGAAAGTTATTGGTATAAAGTATTGGAAACAGAGTGAGACAGGATAAGAAAAAATATTCTCCTCAACTTTTTTTTTTTTTTTTTTTGAGTCGGAGTTTTGCTCTGTCGCCCAGGCTGGAGTGCATTGGCACAATCTCAGCTCACTGCAACCTCCACCTGCGAGGTTCAAGCGATTCTCCTGCTTCAGCCTCCCAAGTAGCTGGGATTACAGGTGCCACCCCCACACCCAGCTAATTTTTCTATTTTTAGTGGACACGGAGTTTTGCCATGTTGGCCAGGCTGGTCTCAAACTCCTGACCTCAGGTGATCCACCTGGCTCAGCCTTCAATTTTTTTTTAATGTGCTGAATGTCTATATGACCTTGTATTTTTGTTTTATTTGAGTTTTTATTTTTTTCTCAAGCATTCAGTAGCCAGTTTGTTCCTTCACAAAAATGGAGATTAGGGCATAGCCACCTGTCTCCCTCACCAAGCTGTTGTGAGGATCAGATGAGCAACAACTTGTGAAAAGATCTAAATATAAATACCTCTGTTAGGGCCATCCACAGTGATTCTTTTTTACACTAACTGAAATGAAGGAAAGGCAAAAGCCACTTGCCGGCCACAAAGAGAATGCAAACCTTGATCAGACCTCAGGAGTTACCTCCTATTCCAGTTTCCTTTCCTCTGCCCTCACTTTTCAATTTGCAACAGTGAAATAATGGGCAAATTCATGGTTTCCTCGGCACTTTGTAGTTAGAACTGGAAGGAACCTCAGGGACCATCTAGTCCCGTTCCCATTAGGTAAAGTGGCCTGCATAGGTGCACACAGATGTTAGACAAGGCTGCACGGAGGACCAAGGTTTGCTGCTTCTGCAGACTTGAGGCTTCCCTCTTGGCAGGACACAAACATCTAGGGCTTGGTGGCCCGTGGCAGGTCAGGACAAGAGGAGGCTAACTGGTCACACCACCCATCCAGCCTCTGAAAAGCTGGGACAGGACTGGCTGGGATCCAGATGCTCATTGTGTGGGGATGAAATGTCATGTTCCCAAAGGAACTGGCTCATTGTTTAAACTGCCAAATATTTATTTAATCAACCAGACTACAACTAAAGAAGCCAAAGGGTCTGAATTTTAAATCCCATCAACCTGGCTTGAAGAAACAGGCAGTGGAGAAGGGGAGATGAGAGTCATTTCAAATCAGAAAATTGTGGTAAAGATGTTAATGCCAGACTCATTGTGCATATCACCTGGTGGGGGAGTGTTGGACTACTCACCGTCAAGACAGGCCTCGACACTTCCAGTCTTCCAGATGTCCCAGATGCTGTGGTTTCACTCAATTGAATTGATTGGTTGATTGACTGACTGAGACAGGGTCTTGCTCTGTCACCCAGGCTGGAGCACAGTGGCATGAACACAGCTCACCGCAGCCTCAACCTCCTGGATTCAAGTGATTCTCCCGGCTCAGCTTCCTAAGTAACTGGGACCACAGGCGCGTGCCACCACACACTCAGCTAATTTTTAAAATGTTTGTTGCTATGGGATCTTGCCCTATTGCCCAGGCTGGTCTCAAACTCCTGGGCTCAAGTGATCCTCTTGCCTTCACTTCGTGAAGTGCCTGGATTACAGGCATGAGCTACTATGCCTCACTAAAAGTGTCATTTTAAGTAATAGAATAAAAGATCATTCAGGCTGGTTGCAGTGGCTCATGCCTGTAATGTGGCAAGACCGTGTCTCTACAAAAAAAAAAAAATTAAAAATTAGCTGAACATTGTGGTGCTCGTTTGTGGTCCCAGCTACTTGGGAGGCTGATCCATGAGGATCACTGGAGCCCAGGAGGTTAAGGCTGCAGTGAGCCATGATCACACCATTGCACTCCAGCCTGGATGACAGAGTGAGACCTCGACCCCTGACCCTCCAAAAATCACTTTTAGATCAAATAAAATAGTATTAATGCCTATTTATTTGCACGTTGTTTTCCTTTAGCCAAAAGAATTCTCTTCTGCAATCACTGTATACAGAGGCCTCAGCCCACAAGTCATTACACTAACCAGGGATGATTCTCCTCACTCCTTTAAGTAACCAGCAGCAGTGACTAGCCAGTCATGGTGCAAGTACTTCAATATTCTCTTTCCAGAATCTTATTCAGAAAAACTCAGGCCATTAGGATTTATCTCACATTTGCAGAGATTAGTTATTTTTCTAATATTTCTAACAGATTTGAGAGGCAGTTTATTATTTTAGTTATTCCCTACCATGGCTGCACTTCTCAACATTCTCAAAACCCAGAAGCCGGATCCCTAGAGTGTCAGCTACTTGGCAGGCTGAGGAGGATCACCTGTGCTCAGGAGTTCGCGGTTGTGATGAGCTATGATTGAACCTGTGAATAGCCGCTACATGCCAGCCTGAGCAACATAGTGAGACCCTTGTCTCTTTAAAACAACAACAACAACTGTGCCTGGTTTGGGCCATTTGCTTTCCACTTGTAATTTGCTTATAAATAAGCATTTATTTAGTTTAGCATTTGAATTATTTTTGAAATAACTTAACTTCAAAGGATATTGCACACTCTAGAGATTATCCAGGAGCATTTCTTATTACTAATTTGACATTTTCTTATTGCTTTGTGCTCAAGGTCATGTATTTGCATTATTGCCACATATATGGGAAAAAATTAAAACCAAATAAAAATTTAAAAACTTTAAAGGACTAAAGAAAGAATAGTAAATAAATTCAATGTGAATTATTCTGTATTTTATTAACCTCAGAGTATATATGTGGCTTTGAATTGCTTACTATTAATGGTTGGGAGAAGAGTCCTTTTGCCATATCTTTTTTCTAGGGAACATAACTATTTCAGTTTAGGGATGCATTTTCAGCCCCCCAAAGCTGAAGTTAAGCAAATGTATGAGTGAGGTAGCAAGTTCATGTGTAATCTCCATATGTCAGGTCAGACAGCCCTTTCCTTCCTGGACATTGCCCAGGCAGCCCAAGAACCTGCCCCACGAGGGAGAAGACCCTGTCCAAGGTTTTACAATACCTTCATGATGACATTGGAGGCAGGCAAAGCAGTAGAGGGTTAAGTGAGTTGTCTGGGAGCTCTCCTGCTCCTGGGTACCACACACACTCATCAATACGGAGCTGTCATCCAGAAGGAGAGGGGAAAGACCAGAGAAGGAGAACAGTACCCACTCTTGTTAGCTCCCAAAGCAGTCCTTCCCTCCAGGACCACCAAGTTCCAGTGGGAAAAGGGTCCCAGAAGAGTTCTGTGTGATTATAAGACATCCCTCCTGCCCTCCCCATTGCTGTATGCACCTGTGCATCCATCCCACTCACCCAAAGAAATTGTCTAGTTCTGTCAATCTTATAGTCAGATTCTTTCTTTCTTTCTTTCTTTCTTTCTTTCTTTCTTTCTTTCTTTCTTTCTTTCTTTCTTTCTTTCTTTCTTTCTTTCTTTCTTTCTTTCTTTCTTTCAGACAGAGTCTTTCATGTCACCCAGGCTGGAGTGCAGTGGCGCAATCTCAGCTCACTGCAACCTCTACCCCTCCCGTCCCTTCCCCTCCCCTCCCCTCCCCTCCCCTCCCCTCCCCTTCCCTCCCCTCCCCTCCCCTCCCCTCCCCTCCCCTTCCCTCCCCTCCCCTCCCCTTCTCTCCCCTTCCCTTCCCTTCCCTATAGGGTCTTACTTCTGTTACCCAGGCTGGAATGCAGTGGTGTGATCAGGGCTCGCTGTAGCCTTGAATGCCCAGGCTCATGTGATTCTCCCACCTCAGCCCCCCGCCCCCCGCCCCCGGCGAAGCTGGGACTACAGGTGTGCCCCACCACACCTAGCTAATTTTTGTATTTTTTTATAGAGATGGGGTTTTACCATGTTGCTCAGGCTGGTCTCAAACTCCTGGGCTCAAGCAATCTGCCTGCCTCAGCCTCCCAAAGGGTTGGGATTACAGGCGTGAGCCTTGGTGCCTGGCCTTTAACGATTTTTTATTCTTTTTTTTTCTCCCTATAATTTAGTTACCATTGTTTTCTGTGGGTCAGAGAAGAACCATTTCTCTCAAGTCCATTGTTACTGTGCTGGGGCCAATGACCTAGAGCAGTCGTTTCTGGCTGTTTTAGTAATAGAATCCTTCCTTAATACGAATCTTGCAGAGAAGCTCACTATATAAACTTATGAAAGAGGAATCCTCCCTTTACTGAAGTGAGCTGGGGGCCAACCCCCAAGGCACCTCCTTGGTATCTGTAAGGATTCCCGGGGTAGCATTTTAAATCCCCTGGTTCCTGGGAGAAATCAGGACTGGAAATCAAAGTACCCTGGAGATGAGCATGGTGTTTGCTTTCCTGAAGACCCTTTCAGCATCTCACCGTCACTCATGTGTACATTAGGTATTTCTTTTCTTTCTTTCTTTTTTTTTTTTTTTTTTTTTGCAACAGTCTCATTCTGTCATCCAGGAGGAGTGCAGTGGCACAATCTCAGCTCACTACAACCTCCACCTCCAGGGTTCAAGAGATCCTCATGTGTCAGCATCCCGAGTAGCTGGGATTACAGGCACGCGCCACCATGCCCAGCTGATTTTGTATTTTTAGTAGAGACAGGGTTTTGCCGTGTTGGTCAGGCTGGTCTCGAACTCCTAACCTCAGGTGATCCACCTGCCTTGGCCTCCCAAGTTGGTGGGATTACAGGCATGAGCCACCGCACCCAGCCTCATGCATACATTAAGTATTTCTTGCCCTCCTGCTGGGTATAAAGCCCTGTGTCAGATGCTGGGGGCCTGGGAATGAATACGATAGACATGTCCCCTACTCTTTTGCTGAGAATAAGGTTTTAGCCTTTCAGAAACAAAATCTGACCCAGTGCATGAGGTCGTTTGTGTGTTCTGGCAACAGGTCATCCTGTGGGTGCTCCCTGGGCACATATGTCCTACTCAGATTAGTCAGACTCTCTTTCAAAGTATGCCCCTTAGGAAGCCATGAGAAGCCCAGTGTGCCAAGAACACTATGTTGTGATTCTAGAACCATCCCTGGGGATTAGGACTAGATACAAACTGTGAAGACTAAGAGGTAAATAGGAGAGTTCCACAGAATCATACCTCAGGGGCTCTTTGCAATGCAGTAACAATCTGCTTTCTGTGTTTATGCATTGACCAACCCTCCCCCACTTCACCCCCAATATTCTTTTAAGTAGGAGTTGAAGGGTATAAAGCTCAGCCTTTTTTTTTTTTTTTTTTTTGAGACACGATCTCGCTCAGTGGCCCAGGCTGGAGTGCAGTGGCACCATCTCAGCTCACTGCAACCTCCACCTCCAGGATTCAAGCGATTCTCCTGCCTCAGCCTCCTAAGTAGTTTTAGTGGAGACGTTGTTTTACTATGTTGGCCAGGCTGGTCTCAAACTCCTGGGCTCAAGTGATCCTCCCACCTCAGCTTCCCAAAATGCTGGGATTACAGGCATGGGCCACTGTGCCTGGCCTCATCTTATTAATGCAGGTTTTCCTACACTTAAATCAATTACATACAAATCTTCCAGTTTTCTCATTTTAAGTGCATTCTTAGAAATCGCGATAGAAAGCAGAGTGGGCAAGCCGATCATTTTGTTCACCATGTGCAGTCGAGTCTCTAAGTAGCTTGTAGTTAACTGCTTTTGCCACGAGAGGGCGATCATTGCTGGAAAGGCAGAGCTGAGTGGGCCAAGGTCGGACCCTGGGGACGTTGATGAAATAGCAACTGGTTATTATGTTCCATTGATCCAGGGCCAGAAAGAGGAGACCAAGGACCTAAAATGCTTTAGGCTTAGCTAGGTGATATTCTAGGAGGAGAAATTTTGGAACTGCTTCAGTTTCCAGCATTGTATTATACTTTTATGTGTAAGAGCCTGAAGTTCAACAGAAAAAAAAAAAAAAAAAAAAAAAAAAAGTCGGGGCGGAGCTGTCTTTTCTTTTAAAAATAGACGCATGGAAGCATGTGTTTGTTTGTTCCTACTTGGTGTTTTTGTTTTACTTATAAAATGAAAACAGCTGAAATAATTTCTGGATTGTTCTGAACTTTTGAGCACAGACTCCCAGACGGTTTCTGCGGTCTGGGCCCTCAAAAACCCACCTGATGGGGGATGGCGCCCATCTTTGGAAAAAGCTATTTGAGGCTCTGTGAAGCGGCTGGAGTTTGTTTGTTTTCCCTTGTATTTGAAAATGGAAGTCAAGCATGCTCCCAGGGCAGAGAATTCCGCAACTGTGACCATCTTGCAAGGGGCAGGAAAGGATTTACAGTGTTTTGCTAGACTAATCTCCACTTCCTTCTGGGGTAAAAATCCTTACCAGCAACTCCTTACCAGCGACTCCTCTTCTGGCTAAATTGGAGTAGCATTTTCCTATCAAAGTCATTTAAGATACAAATTACTCAGTAACCTGAGAGAAGGGTGGAGTATTCATTTCTAATGACTTCACAGAATTCCAGTCCTCTCTGAGCCCCAGGAGTTGTTGACTATCATCAGATGTTAGGCCTCACATCTTTCATTTGCTCACGGTGTTTTGCTGTCTATGAAAATGGTTAACTGGCTGGGCACAGTGGCTCACACCTGTAATCCCAGCACTTTGGGAGGCCGAGGTGGGTGGATCACTTGAGGTCAGGAGTTTAAGACCAGCCTGGCCAACATGGTGAGACCCTGTCTCTACTAAAAATACAAAAATTAGCCAGGCGTGGTGACACGCGCCTGTAATCCCAGCTGCTCGGGAGGCTGAGGCAGGCGAATGGCTTGAACCTGGGAGGTGGAGGTTGCAGTGAGCCAAGATCATACCACTGCATTCCACCTGGGTGACAGAGCGAGACTCTGTCTCAAAAACAAAAAACAAAAAACAAAAAAAGAAAATTGTTAACTGCCCTTAAAAATATAGTCTTACTCCTTTGACACTCAAAAGTTCTCTAAGTACATTTGCAAATTAAGTTCATATGAATTTCAGTTAATGATTCACTGCTCAGTAATTGGCAATCCCAAATTAATCAGATTTCCTTACACTAATGGTTTCTTTAATACATGATATTAGATAGTAATAGAAAGGACAGTCTTGACAATAAATGCTTAAATCATAGCATGAGGGATTTAGATTATCATCAGCAGCTTGCACCAGAAGCAAAGCCTGACTGAATATTATGTCCTTTGTAGATTAGATAGAAGAAGAATTAGGGAGATACAAAGAAACATTTTCTAAGCATAGTTAGACTCTGATTTTGGTGACAGTACAAACTAGGGAAGTTGGAAAATGCCTCATTGGCCTAAAACTGGTAACATATTATAGTAAACTAGGACCGGAGGCAACATTACAGAATTTTTTTTTTTTTTGGTAATTCTCTTGGACTCTTTCTGGGGGATTCTTAGTCTTACAGAATGTTGCTACTTGATGCTCATCCATGGCCTGTGGAGTTTATTGTCCTTTCATGTGGGTGTGGGGAGAAAAGGGCTGGGGCAGTGGGAAAGGGGAGGCCCCATTGTTGCTAACACCAAGCCCAAGCTTTCTGTAGATGTGGCTCCTCATTTTCAACCAGAAGAAGGAGAAATTTTCGATGTTCTAGCTTGAGAGACCATGCTGTTATTTGACCCTGTACATCCTGAACCCTTCAAAATATTTAAATTATTCCACACTTCAGCGCTGGGATCACAGATTATATGATAATAATTTACCAAGCTTCTTTTCTGCAAACAGGTAAAAGAGGAGGAGACATGGATGGTAATGTAATTTCTGGACAGTTTAAACCTAAAAGCCTGCTGTTAAGAGAAAAGGGGAAAGTGACTGTTCAAGACCTGTATCTTGAAAGAATGCTGTTTATCTAGTATTCAAGGGCCAGGGAGTGTGTCTATGGGTAAACTAAGCAATTCCTCCAAGAATTCTGACGGGAAACAGTTTTGGGGTTTGTCATAGTTTCTAATATTCTCTTAAAATAATCTGTTTCCCAACAAGTAAAAGCAGACGTCATTTCACGTAAAGAATTTCTGTGACTCTACCAGTAGCCCTTCCATCTTCTCATCTGTCCAGTTAAACTTGAATCAGAAAAAGAACACAACAATTTTGGTAAAAAATTTCTTGTTCTTCTCGTCTGAAAAGCCAAAAGTTATTGGTGTGTGAGGACCACAGTTCAGACAAGAGCTACTGTAACGAAATTTAGAGAAATTACTTTTCAGATTGACTTTTCTGTTCTAAAATTAGGTACTTCTGGTTGGTCTCTGCTTTATCTTCCTAATCAAGATCTGAGGTCACTGGAGGTCAGAAACATACGACAAAAAGGAATTTAAATATTTTCCAATTGAAAAAATTATCCTAAAATATCTTTATTATATTTCCAAGCCATAAATGATCACAGGTGCTTTGAGCCATGGTACTGATCCCAGGAAAGTGTTTGCAAAAGCTTAAAAACTAGAATGGATCAGTTGATTCATGCTTTAGCTGATGGCACTGTCTCTTGGGAAGCTAACCCACTCGCCTCTTGCCCATGGGGCCAGTGGAACACTGCTGTTTAGTTTGTCTTAACTACTTCTTCTGAGACTGTATTGGTCCCCAACCACCCATTTGCAAAGATCCAGCATCCTTCAAGACTATTTAACAGACATGCCAAAAAGCTAGATGCTGACAGTCCAATCGTCATTTTAACCTTGGCATCTCCCATGACAGAGTGTGGAGCAGCAGGCTGTGACCTAGAGGAAAGACACAGAAGTGGTGAGGGGTTGCAGGGGCTGTGGCATGGTGAGATGACCCTGTACAATATCAGGTGAAGGGGAAGCATTTATGAACTTCCTTTCCTTTGTTTTGATGTATCTGTGTTTCCCCCTATTTCTGCCTATACACCTACTTGAGCACTGGCTTGACTAAAGTTACCCCCAAGAAAATGTTGAAGTAATGAGTCACCTACCTCACTTCATTTTTTTGGGACCTCACTTTCTTTCCTTCCTTTCTTTCCCTCCAAATTTATTCATGAAAATAGATAGGCAGAGGTTGAGTTGGCTAAGGCTGTCTGTTCCTTTTTGATTTTTCCATTTCCAGGGGAAGAGGGCAGGAAACTATCCACTCCAATTAGGAATCCTAGACTTATATTCATTTAACAACTTTATATTATCTAGAACATTCTGTACAAATACATTGTAAAAATAAGTTATTTCTAGTGCTTGGGGCATAGTCTGTGAACTGATTTGTCTGTATATCTCGTAAATTTTCCATTTAGATGATCAGATCAGGACAGAAGTTTCTTGCTGTGCTCTTAGGCTACAGGCAACTGTTGTCACTGGCTGACCCTTGGTTATAAGTACGTGGGAACTATGTCCTGGGCGTCACAGACGGGAGGAGAAGAGTTAGTTCTGTGGTGAGCTGTGTCTTTGGGGTGGTAGGAAGTCAACCCCACAGAATGATTCTTCTTTTATCATTGCTTCTTTTTTAACTAAGTTGGCAGAGTTTTATCTTCTCAGAGATACATGGCAAAGGAAACTCATTTGGGCAATTTGAACTGGTGGTTACTCTGAGTAATATGGAATATGTTCAAACTGATGACATTGTATTACTCCTATGCATGGGCAGGAATTAGAAATGCTAATAAAATTGTTGTCAGGTAGAAGTTCTGAAGAGCCTAACATGATAAAAAGATAAGGATCATTTTAACCAGCACTTTTGCTAAATAGGTAGTTGTTACTGCTGTGCCCAAAATTTCTTTCTGTTCTTAAATTATTAAAACATTGTCTACATTTGCATTGGCTCTTAACTGGCCAAGCAATGCATTTCTTTCTACAGATAAATGTTCAGCCTGATCCTATGCAAGATATCACCATATCCTATTTGAACAAGTGCCAAATGAATGACATGCATTATATATACTGAGTCTCTGTCCATCAAAATAATTTTATTTAAACAGTTTGGATTAATAGGAAAAGAATGGTACTTAAAGTAGTGGTTCAGAGTCACAATAAATGGCCTGAGGTGACATCTGAGAGGCAGTTTTGGCGCGACTTGGAAGGCAGAGGTGACAGGAGTGCCTGTTAGCCGAAGGCAGTGAGTTTTGTGCTGTGGCCTGGCCTTTGCTCCCTGCAGTCTTTCTCGTCTCTTCCGCGTGTTCGGTGCGTATTCAGGTTTGGGCCCAGCCTACGTGGTGCAAAATGAAACACCATGTGTAATTTCAAGGGTGGACACGTCTTAGAGTTCTGAGCAACAGAAGAATGAGCACTTTATGTGTTACAGGAACGCCGCTTGCATAATAGATGCTCACAACTTATCTACTGAACATTGAATGGCATTCACAAAATTAATGCATAAAACTTTCAGTTAGTTTAAAGCAGAGCCTGGAGGTCTACAGTGAAGGGATTGCCCGTCCTTACCAAGCTAGACCACTTGGTAATAACTACTTAGCTAACTCTCCTAACCCTACAGACCAAGAATATAACGCAAGGTAGGGGTACAGTAAAAGTCATGTGAATCTGGAATGCCGGTATTCCCGGCATTTGTTGTGGGTTTCCTGGCATTAGATTGTTCATGGGTCAGTATTGCAAGAGAATGCACAATTTTTACATCATATTCTCGTTGAAGGCGGGGTTTCCTTACTGGCTTACTGATTATATCACTCGCTAAGGGATTTGTCAGAATGCAATGGAAACATCTTTCACTTTCATTGTTCATGAGAGAGACTGGTGATTTGTCTGCACTTTTACATTATCGGTGGGTAGAATCTCCCTTTGGGGATTCTTAAAAGAGGGTCACGAATTAGCATAAACCTTAGCTGGTCTGTATCCAGGATGAAAAAAATAATAATCTATTTTGGTGAGCCACTTGAGTCATAGGCTATCTAACTTATGAGCATGCGTACTCTGCTAGGTCCAGTAAAGGATTCAGAAAGAGACTTCAGGGGCTGCCCTGGGAAACAAGATCATAAAACAGTGTTGAATTGGGTTTTCTAGAGTAATGGTGCTCACCCACCTTGGTAATTCAGATAATCACAGCAGAGCAGAACCAAAATAATATTAAATATATTAATTGATATATCTAATTAATCAGTCATTATTTATTGGTGTACCATTAGGTGCAAGATATAATTCCTACTCATGAGGACTGAGAAAGACCAGTTGAAGAAGGGTAGAAAAATAACACCAACTTTAAAAATCTCTCTCTGATGTAACAATACAAGGCAATGGTAGAAGGTTGTCATATACAGAATAAAATCAGTCATCAGATGTGTAGTTTAAGAATTGCTGTGAATTCAGAAGCAGAAGAGTTCTCCAAGGGCTGTCTTCATTTGCAAAGGCATCACCAAGGAAGAGGAGGATAGGAAATGCCTGGCATGTAGATGGGAGAGACTTGGAGCAGTTAACCAAATGCCTCAGAAGTAACCAAGAGCAAGAAGTGGTTGTGATATTAAAAGAAATCAGCTCAAGTAGGGAATTGTGAGATACCAGATTGAAATTTAGATTACCACCAGACGAGGGGAGCTCTGGCCCTTGCAACTCCAAGGGTGATCCCTAGACTGGCAACATCGCATTACCTGGGAGCCTCTTAGAAATGCAGAATCTCTGGTCCCAGCTTAGACCCTGCAGAGTCAGAGTATTTGGGTGTGGAGTCCGGGAATTACGCTATAAAAAGTGTCCAGTTGATTCTTCTGCATGCCCAAGTGTGGAAAGCACTGCTGCTTACAACTGGGGCTTGCTTCCAAATGACAATGGAGATGCTTTGAAGAATCACTGAAGATGCTTGGAAGAGGAGAAGTGGCAGGTCTTCTAGTGAGCAGACAGACCAGGCATTTTGGAGACTTTCTTTTACATGGTAGCCTCTGCTGTATTCTCACTTACCTGTTGCTCACCACCTGGAAAGTGGAATATCTCCAAATTGCCAGTCACTAAGTATTGAAGTTGAAATGATATAACTGTTCTCTGAAGTGGTTTCTGAAGGCTGTTCGTAGGCCTTTTCTGGATACTGATATGGTATGCATCTAAAATATGTTTCTGTACGTAAGGATTTTTTAAAGTATATACTTTGCAAAAAATACTCCAATCAACAATGAGAACACCTATAGCGTACTTAGAGTTTAGAACATAAGACTCATTCATATGTTTTCTAACCATTTAAAAAATCAGTTTCCTATATTTTGATTCCATTCATTTATCTAACGCTTATCGGGAAATTCAGGTTTCCACATTACACAGTTAATATGGGCTATTATAAATCAGTATACCACTTTGATGGAAAAAACTTCCAGACTAAATCATTGCATAATCATTCATAGCAATAGCATCACTGTTACAATAAAATTAGCACAAATTTTAAAGTCTTGGTAAAAAGATTTTTGAATATTATTTTAGTTTTTCTTGGCAACGTTGGTGTAACAGTTAGCTGTAAGAAGGGCTATAAGAAGTTAGGATTGCTTTTTCCTGCTTTAAATAGTTCCAGACTGGCAATTTTGGGGCATTTCTTGCGGTCACCTATTCCCTGATTTTCTAAGCTGGGAAGAATGGAATTTTCTTAAGGTTGAAATCCTAACCTGAATTTTACTGACAGAACCACAAAGTGGTACTTAGCTGACAGACTCACACATGACGTTCACTTCTGCTGTTGAATAGCATGTGGGTCCCGGTGCTGGTGTTTCCTTTCCCAATCAGAGGACCTCTTCTCTCTTACTGATTTACAGTGATGTCCAGATGGTGGAGTGTGCCACAAAGCAGCCCACTCTATGAAAGACATGACATTGTATTCACCTAGACTCTAGGTGACTCTAAAGAAGGGAAGGGTCCTTTGGTCACAGGGAGAACTGTTGTGTTCCTTCAAAAGGTAGCAGAGACTTTGTGTTCTAGAGACTCGAGACCAGCTCTATAACCAGAGCAGAGGCTTCCTGTGTGGACCCCAATACACATTTTTGAAACTTAGCCTCAAGCACCTTCATTTTTGATGTATAAAAGATGGCATTTTATGGCTGGGCACAGTGGCTCACACCTGTAATCCCAGCACTTTGGGAGGCCAAGGCGGGCAGATCACGAGGTCAGGAGATCAAGACCATCCTGGCCAACATGGTGAAACCCTGTCACTACCAAAAGTACAAAAAATTAGCTGGGCGTGGTGACACGCACCTATAGTCCCAGCTAGTTGGGAGGCTGAGGCAGGAGAATCGCTTGAACCCTGGAGGTGGAGGTTGCAGTGAGCTGAGATTGTGCCACTGCACTCCAGCTTGAGCAACAGAGCAAGACTCTGTCTCAAAAAAAAAAAAAGATGGCATTTTATTGACAGCTCTATTAAATGATGTTGAGGGTGACTCCTGGAGTAACAGAAAGAGCCGTGGCTTTGGGATAGACATGGGCTCAAATTCTGGCTCTACTACTCACTATTTCTATGGCCTTGGGCAAGTCAACTCCTCTGAGCCTCTGCATCTTTGTGTCAAGTGTGGATGTTAACAGTGGCTTTCAGAATTCTTGCATCAATGGAAAAGTAGCTTATATTTGAAAATAGGAAGTGCCCAATAAATGATAACCATGATTACTCTTTACCTGTTAATTATGTCCTCACATTTGCCTTAGATTCTCATTTTCTAAGAAAATAAAAAGGCCAAGATGGAGATGGTTTGCTCCAAACAGCTAGGTCTCATCACTGTTCTCTTAAGTAAACCAAATGCGTAGAGATGCCCATGCCCTCATGGCTTTCCTGCACCTAGAAAACCCAAACCCTACTGATTTTGACGTCCTCCCCCTAAATCCCCACTCTTCTATGGAAACTTCCCAATAATAAAATACCGTCTAATAATGTTAATGTATTTCACTGGAGTTTCTTATCTCTCCAACCAGACTGTAGCCTTTTTGAAGTCCTCTATAAATATATACTAGTCAGCTGATTTGAAATGTGTTCATCATGGAGCCATGGGCAGCTACTGATTGAAGACTAGTGAATGAAAAATCAGAACTAATAGTTTTCTGAGCAGTTTTTAAGGGGTAGGCAGCTACAATAAAGATACCTTATTTTGGCCGGGCGCGGTGGCTCAAGCCTGTAATCCCAGCACTTTGGGAGGCCGAGACGGGCGGATCACGAGGTCAGGAGATCGAGACCATCGTGGCTAACACGGTGAAACCCCGTCTCTACTAAAAATACAAAAAACTAGCCGGGTGAGGTGGCGGGCGCCTGTAGTCCAGCTACTCGGGAGTCTGAGGCAGGAGAATGGTGTAAACCCGGGAGGCGGAGCTTGCAGTGAGCTGAGATCCGGCCACTGCACTCCAGCCTGGGCGACAAAGCCAGACTCCGTCTCAAAAAAAAAAAAAAAAGGTTCCTTATTTTAGTTTTCCATGAAGTAGCTACTATTGAATCTCAATTTTACAAATAGGGAAACCAACATTTTCTTTTGTCCAAGTTCATGCAGCCAGTTCATGCAGCTGAGCTAGGATTTGAACCCAGGCAGTCAGGATTCTGAGGCCAAGTTTGAGCCACTATACCACACCAGTGAGAATGAAGGATGAGGAAAGCTATAGGAAACTTTGAAAACGTCCATGGAAGGAGTGCCCAAACAGGGACTGACAACAGTCAAATCATGAACTGTTTCAGTTAGGTTCCCAAGCATTTGTGACATTACTCACTCTGTTTAAATAATGAATTTATGTGTTTAGAGAGACCAGCCTCCGATCTGAATTGTCAGCCATCAGTCTAAATCAAAGCTTCTACCCAGTCCTGAATCTCTCCCTTACTTGCTCTAACTACCTTTCCAAGTATTTAGGAACAAAAGATTTGTGAACAGATTAAACACAGGTTGCTTTTGTTCCACTCCTACAGCTACCTATGCCTGCTTAATGCAGACTACCCGGTGTTGACTGGAGTCTCTGCTCACGTATGTTAAACACATGCAGGAATTCAGTACCTTCTTCCGATAGCAAAACAATAGTTCAACAATTCTTCACAGAAGACCCTGCGCTATTATAGCAAATATTTATAGGTTTATCTCACCACACTGCTCAGTGTTCAGAGTAAATCTGAATGGAAATATGGAGATCAAAGAATTTAATAATTTAAAAAAATGTTTTCACGCTTTATCTGTCATCAAATGAAAGTATTAGTGAAGTGGTATGGAAATCCTCTTCAGCGTGCCTTCAGCCACCAGCTGTGCCACTTAAGATTTAAAACAATGTGATCAAGTGTTCAGAATCCACAGGATTGAGTTGTATGTTTACGTTAGTGTATTATTTCCAAGTTTCCAGTTTCCCCCGGATTAGCACATTTTAATTTCGGCTTTATTAAAGCAGTCAGAACATGAAAAGGGATTTAGCAGAGTGGAGATGTCAACCATGCTTTCTTACCATCATGAAATGGTTTACTTGGTTCCGGGCAGCCATGCATATGAATCCAACAACATGTCTATAAGATTAAAAGTCAGCCAAGTGGGACAAGAAATGCAATTATGGAGTGAAACCACAGCTATCTAGACATGGGTGGGACCTTCAGGTCCTCAGTTTGATTTCATATGACCCTACAGTTATGAAAATCCAACACAGCATAGTATCAACTAAACAGTAAATGCTTTAAATGTTAGGCATTCCTGGAGTGGCTCACATGAGCCCAGTATGGTGTTAGGCATTGTAGAGACATGGTCAGATACAGGAGACATGGCCCTGGGAACTCCATGAGATACCTGTTGTAGGAAGCCATGGTTTTGATGGGGTGTACTTTGTCCATCAGTGTGCTGGGATAGAAGACTAAAAGCCACTGGTTGAAGAAATGACTCTTTAGTTAGATTTACCAACACATGAAATTATCAGAGAAAAATGCTAACCAAAATGCAGTAGAATCACCAAGTGTTCATGTTAGAAGGCACCCCAGCAGCTGCCTAGTCCACTGGTTCCCAACCCCCACTAATCAGTGGGAAGTACCTGGGGAATTAAAAAAAAATGCACATTCCCAGGGCCCACCTCAGAATCAGAAGCTTTGATAGAGGGGCCTGGAAATCTATATGCTTTAAAATGCTACCAAGGGGTTCTAAACGTCTGCCAGCTCATCTGGTCCAGCCTCTCAGTGAACAAAGAGTATTTCTGTTCATAGCCTTGCAAAAGTGATCATCCAGCCGAGGCCAGCATCCCCCAGGTTGGAAGGAACTCATTACAGAACAAGGCAGCAAGGATCCGATGTTGCACAGAGGGTTGGAGTTACTAGAAGTTTTTATCTTAGTGTAATCAAAGGGACCTTGCTGTAACTTCTACCCACTGGGCTTAGTTTGACCCTTTGCAGTAACACAGACCAAATCTCCTTCCAATGTGGAAATCCTTCAAATATTTTAAGAGTTTCTCTTCAATTTGTCCTTTGTCTGATACTTATTTTATTTGCCCATTCATTCAGTTCAGATTGCCAGTCTCCTCTAAACTAGATTTACTGGGGCTGGCTGTTGCACTTCCCTCAGCTGCTTCTCGGAGGTCCTGGCTTCTCCTCGCCCTCCTGTTTGCCTTCCTCTGGATGAACTCAGTCAGCGTTGGGTGTAGTGCACAGTGTCCGACACCACACTGACCGTGTGGTCTGACCAGCTGAACCCAAGAGGAGCAGCAGGAGTGGTTGCTTCCCGCGTTCCAGGCTGTGTCCTGCTTCAACCGAAGACAGTTCTGAGACTAATCAGGGACCCAAACTGATGCAGACAGAAATCTCCGTGGCAGATCAGGAAGGGAAAATGTCAGTGTGGTTGAATTTACCAGGCATGAGTCACGTCCTGGTAAATGAATACATTTGGGGATGGAAGAGAGACACCGTCCTTCCAGTATTCCAGGTGAAGAAATACTGTTTCACTGGATACCTGAGTAACTACTGCACAGACCACACTATGCATGTATGATCAGGTCTGGAAGCTGAACAGATGCTCTCACATGTCATCTCTTAGCGGTAGGATCAGTCCTGGCTGCTACACTCAACCAGGGAAGGTAAGAGGGGGCAGCTTTTTTTTTTCCCTCTCTTTGTGTAGTGTGAGCAACCTAAATATTTCCATCTAAGCAGGTTATGGTTCCTTCCCACAATTGAAGGGAAATGTTGATGTGCCTGTTTATTGTGGGGGTCAGCTTCCTGGCCCGATTTGCTTATCTTTAAAACAGTCACAAGAATTTTGCAGATTCTTAGGAAAGAAAAGGATAAGAAAAGAATCCTTGTGACTTGACAACTGGTTGTAAAGTGAAGGAGTCAGTTAACAGGTTGGTGGTTTTACATACAAGAGATTGAAAAATGTTTCCTTGATTGTTTTTCCCTGAATCGGCTGGTCATTTTAATATCGATGTGGGCATGTTCTAATCCCCTGGTTAATCAGCAGGGTTTTTTTCTAAGAAGAATTAAACAGGCCGGGTGCGGTGGCTCAACCCTGTAATCCCAGCACTTTAGGAGTCCGAGACGGGTGGATCACGAGGTCAGGAGATCGAGACCATCCTGGCTAACACGGTGAAACCCCGTCTCTACTAAAAAATACAAAAAAACTAGCCGGGCGAGGTGGCAGGCGTCTGTGGTCCCAGCTACTCGGGAGGCTGAGGCAGGAGAATGGCGTAAACCCGGGAGGCGGAGCTTGCAGTGAGCTGAGATCCGGCCACTGCACTCCAGCCTGGGCGACAGAGCGAGACTCCGTCTCAAAACAAACAAACAAAAGAATTAAACAAGCAAAGAAACAAATAGCAGCAGGAGGAGCCACGATGAAATGGTTCAAGGATTGACCTAACCCAGGACTGCAGGTTTTATTTACTGCAGTATTCAGTACTTGAGCCTCCTGGAAATCAGAACTCCAGCATGACCTCTGTAGGTGTTGCTTTTTTTGTTGGTACAGGAACTGATAAGGTGACTCTTGAGTTTCTAGAATCAGAGTGGCGACCACGTGGGCTGCGTAGGTTCTGTGGGGGGCTCAGCTCCAGCATCAGTGATTGGAGACCAGGGAGACTCTGAGTTCTTCTTTACTGAGCTGCACGTGCACTGAGCCTGGACAGATGAGGACCTACAAGGGGTGTTTTGAACACCAGCTGTTAGCCTCTTATGTCCTGCCTGGGACACAGGAAGGTGTAGATGTGGGAAACAGGCAGAGTCTGATGCAGTCCCCACACCGGGTTGTGCGGAATTGCCTGAGCTTACAGGAAGAGCGTTGGTAGAGGGCAAGCCATCATATGGGTTTTGGCTGGGTTGGGGAAATGGGATTAGAACAAGAATACTTTTATTTCTATGCTCAAAAATCTTTTTTTTTTTTTTTTTTTTTTTTTTTGAGACGGAGTCTCACTCTGTCCCCCAGGCTGGAGTGCAGTGGCGCCGTCTCGGCTCACTGCAAGCTCTGTCTCCTGGGTTCACGCCATTCTCCTGCCTCAGCCTCTCAAGTAGCTGGGACTACAGGCACCCGCCACCACACCCGGCTAATTTTTTGTATTTTTCAGTAGAGACGGGGTTTCACTGTGTTAGCCAGGATGGTCTCGACCTCCTGACCTTGTGATCCACCCACTGCAGCCTCCCAAAGTGCTGGGATTACAGGCATGAGCCACCGCACCCAGCCTGCTCAAAAATCTTATAAGAAATGTTCCATAGGTCCTTAACTTTGGCTGCAAACAGCTGGCTACTGGTGGCAACAGGTGCCAGTGAGCAACCTGTTTTTTGATTTCTATTTAAGTTATTTCTTGGCTTGATGCAGTGGCTCACACCTGTAATCCCAGGATTTGGGGAGGCTGAGGTGGGCAGATTGCCTCAGTCCAGGAGTTTGAGATCAGCCTGGGCCTGGGTGACATAATAAAACCCTCTCTCTACAAAAAAATATGAAAAATTAGCCAGGCATGGTGGCATGCACCTGTAGTCCCAGCTACTCAGGAGACTGAGGTGAGAGGATCGCTTGAGCCTGGGAGGCCAAGGCTGCAGTGAGCCAAGATCATGCCACTGCACTCCAGCCTGGGCAACAGAGTGAGGCCCTGTCTCTCAATAAATAGGTAAATTCTTGATAACATCAAAAAGGGATTTGGCTAAGGCATCCTCTTGGCCAGATGCGCAGACCGGAGAGTGAAGCTTCTGCAAGTTGATCAGGACGTAGCGTTGGGTAGAGGCCTGAGGCAAAGGTTCCTGAAGCCTTCCAGCTTTTCTGAAGTCCAGGTGAACAGCCAGGGACAGAGGACAGTAGCCAGATGCCATGCCCCACAAATGGCAATTGATAGAGAAAGCAGCCAGTGGGGCGAAACCAGGAGGAAGCCAGGATACTGGAAACTGATGATTCAGCCTGGACATTGATGCTGGTCATGCAATGGAGGAAAAGAAAGAGTCTCTGCAAAACAGTACCACTGTGCTTTCTATTGGCTGGGTTCCCCGTCTCAAACCCTCCTGATTCTGTCATTTTCAAAGAGGAAACTAACAACATACCATTCCTGCTTAACTTTAGATGCTGCTATTGTTCGTGGCAGGAGATCGCTCTGGTGGTCAGCATTAACGAGATGTAGCCTAGTTGGGGGCTGCTGCATTTGTGCTGTCATATCATGTGATGAAAACTTCTTTTTCCTAAGATGTTGATGACCCCTGGAAAAGGAAAGTGTTCTCTGATCTATTGGACCAAAACTTTTCTTCTTTCCCCTGGCTTTCACACACAGATGGAAGTGAGTGGGACAGGGTGGCGGTAATTTGAGGTCATTCCCTGGGATAAGTGCAACTCTAATTAGAGGCAGGAAATGTTTATTTGAGTTTTATTGGGTGAGTCAGTTTGGTGCAGCTTTAGGTCACTCTAAACTTGGGGTATCCTGTTTAAGTCAAGTAAGCATAGTTTTAAGGACCTGGAAACAAATATCAGATGTATGTGAATAAAATTTTCACTTTTTCAACCAGCAGACTATAGAGTGGAATTTTTACTATTTGGCCAATTGTAATTGAATTGAACCTTTTCTCCAACAAAAAAGGCATCTCCCCTTTTACCAAAAGTGGGATGGACTCTGCCCTCTCTGACTTATAGACAATCATTATCAGAAAGAACCATGTCTACAGACAATGGAATATTATTTAACTTTAAAAAAGAAAGAAATTTGGAACAATGTGAATGAAACAGGGGGACATTATGCTAAGTGAAATAACCTAAACACAGAAGGATAAATACTACGTGATACTACTTAGCTGATGAATCTAAAATAGTCGAACTCATAGAAGCAGAGAGTAGAATAGGTTGATGGCTTCCATAGGCTGGTGGAGGTGGAATCAGGGAAGTGTTCAAAAAGAGGTACAAAGTTTCAGTTAGGAAAGATGATGGTAAGTCCTAGTGATTTGCTGGGCAGCATAGTGTCAATTTCACAATATTGTATTGTATACTTAAACATTTGCTAAGACTGGAGATTTTATGTTAAGTTTTCTCTCTGTCTCTCTCACGCACGCACACACACACGCGTGTGCCAAAATATAATAATAATAAAAAGAATGGACAGGAGCTTTGGGAGGTGATGGATGTGTTTATGGAATAGATTGTGGTGATGGTTTCATGGGTGTATACTCATCTCCAAACTTATCAAGTTGTATACATGAAATATGTACAGCTTTTTGTATGTCAATCAGACCTCAAAAAGTGGTTTAAAAAAAGAAATAATAAAAATACAGCATTGCATTTAGAAAGAAAGGGAAAAAGAAAAGAACTAGCCATGTGAAAACCCATTTTATACGTCCCATCTTACAATTGGTGTGGATGGAATTGGCCTTTGCTATAGGAGTTTGGTTGTGATAACCCTGAATTCGGGGAAAGACCACAAGAAGGTTGTTACACACTTGTGTATGGCTTTGAACAATGGGAGTTAGCGGGGGGTGAAGGCCTAGTAGAAGAAGGGCTGAAAACATGTGAAAATGACTTTTTAAACATCATTAAGGTGATTATTTTTGTTATTATTGCATAGGAAAATTGACATCACTAAAAATTATTATTACTCAGATAAGACTTTTTCATTCTGTATGAATTGACAGGCAAGTCCCCAGTAAGAAAAAAGAATCCTTCTTTCTATTATCTACACTGACCTTCTAGCAATACAGAGTTAGAAGTTCTGGGACACTGACTCAACAAGGCTCTGCCTGTAGTTCACACATAGTCTGTCTCCTTTAGAGCTGGAAAGTCCCACTCATTATTTACTGTTTTCATTTATTGTAATGATAGTTGTACTTTCTTTGTGGCTTAACTTTCAGAAATGGGGAAATAAATTTGATTTGGTTAAGTTTCCCAAAGTGGCTGTATATTTATTTCGTTTCTACCAAGGAAGTGTAGTAGTGAGGAATGAGGATTGCTTGTTTATCTTCTTCAAAGACAATAAAACATTTTGGACAATGGAAATGGGGAAGAGAGAGAGTAATTTCAGGCTGCCTTCTTCCAATTCACTTTGAACTCTGCTTCTAGAAGAGTTTTCCTTAACATCAACTTGATGCCATTTTACAACTCCAAAGACTTCCAGGGGCCGGACGTGGTGTCTTACACCTGCAATCCCAGCCTGTAAGAGGCTGAGGCAGGAGGATCACTTGAGGCCAGGAGTTCAAAACCAACCTGGGCAACATAGCAAGACCCTGTCTCTAAAAAAGAAAAAATTAGCTGGACATGGTGGCACATGCATGTAGTCTCAACTACTCAGAAGGCTGAAGTGGGAGGGTCATTTGAGCCCAGGAGTTCAAGGCTGCAGTGAGCTATGATCGTGCCACTGCACTATAGGCTGGGTGACAGAGCAGGACCCTGTCTCAAAAAAAAAAAAAAAGAGACTTTAGGGTTATTTACTTCCTACCTATGTTCTCAGAAGCACTTTTCTGTCTCCTTCCTACCTATTCCCTGCATCTATGCACTGTTCCCTAAATGACAGTTTTTTTTACTGAGCTCACACCTGCCTTCCTCATTCCCACATGTAATTTTCATCTCTGCTCACCTCTGCCCTTCAAGGTTGTGCTTCTAATTTACCAGGCCTTCTCCTCCTCCCACTCACATTGTTCAAGATTTTACTTAAGTGTAGTCTTTGCCCCAGTTCAGCTTTATCTCAAACAAATTCCTATAGCAGTGGTCAGTTTCATCAACACCAGTTGTATTATAGAAAATATAGGAGTTTCTGGCCTGGTACGGTTGCTCACACCTGTAATCCCGGCACTTTGGGAGACCGAAGCGGGTGGATCATGATGACCTCATGAGATCAAAACCATCCTGGCCAACATGGTGAAACTCCGTCTCTATTGAAAATACAAAAATTAGCAGGCGTGGCAGCATCCGCCTATAGTCCCAGCTACTCGGGAGGCTGAGGCAGGAGAATTGCTTAAACCCGGGAGGTGGAGGCTGCAGTGAGCCGAGATCATGCCACTGCACTCCAGCCTGAGTGACAGAACAAAACTCCATCAAAAAAAAAAGAAAGAAAGAAAGAAAATACAGGACTTTCCACAGGACTGTTTTGTATAATGATCTTCTCTAAGTGATAAAGCCTGGATGAAAGATGATTATTCTCTAGGGGGTGCTAAGATACAATCCAGATACATAGGCTTTACAATCTGATTTGATACAGGAGAGTTTAGCACATAATTATGCAACATTTTGTGCTGCTTTCCATGATTTCCTGTCTTCAGTTTCGAGCTCTTGAAAAACATAAGCCATGGCTTATGTCATCTTCTATATCCCCCAGCCATGTACCCAAAAGCTGGGCACCCAGGAAAGACCTGTTGCAATTGATAGGTTAGATGATATAGACATGGAAGGGAGAAGATGTTTCAGAGTGTGAAATTAGGACCCACAATTTCTTTATATGGTACATTGGAGAAATTGCTCATGCTGTCACCAGCACATCAAGTAAGGGCTGTTCCAAGCCTGGTCTTTAGTTGGTCATTTATGTGAAATTGATGTAAGAGCTATAAAATCTTTGCACGTATAAACAGCTGACAGGTGATGGAGAATCTGTGTATCCAAAGAAACCTAACTGCTGCTGAGGGGAAGCCTCTGGCTATCTGTCACACCTTGAAAGGCAAACAGGACAGGCCTAGTTTTCTCTTCAAAGGCAGGAAAGGTTAGCGCTCTGGGAAAATGGAGCCCGATGGGAATTTCAAACACACGGTGTGGTTCTTCCAGCTCGAAGGTCATTATTAACTATTCTTACCCTAAATGGCCGTGACACATAATCTCTTTGCTAATTTTATTATTTTACTTGCTATCACAAGACCGTAACTTTTTAGACATTCAGGTGAGATTAAGGGAGGAGGAGGTGGAATAAGGCTTTTAAAATCTTTGATTACCTCAGAAAACATATTTGCTTACTTTACCAGGAAGTTGATGTTTTGTTTTGTTTTGTTTTCTACCTATGCCAAGAGGGGATTAATGAGTAGCTGCCGGGTTTGCCAGCTTTCTTTTGATTTCAGTTTATGTAATTAAGCAGTTCTCAGAATGACTTGAGTTCTCACCCTGCGTCAAAACATGCTTCTCAAATGTGTTCGATCTGAAGGTCAGAAACAATGCAGACTCAGTAAAGGGAGGGGAAATGAAACTTTTACCTTGCTTTTAAAACAGCCTGAATGTATAAAAAAAGAGTTGATCATGCTTTGGGGTCATGAACATGGAGCTCTGTTGAGTAGAAAGCAAGTTAAAACTAAAGTTCAAAATGGGCTAAAGTTAGAATAGCTCAAGATGAGATTTTACAATAGAAATGACATGGGGAAACCAGCTCTGGATTACCTTTGAGTTTCTAGCAATCTGAACCTTATCCATGGTGGGTATTCAAGAACTCAGGCATTTGATGCAGACATAATAGGAACCCACTATATGCCTGGCTCAATTCTAGTTGCTTGGACTACAGTAAGGAACTAAAGCAACAAAAATTCCTCCTCTCATGGTGCTCCCTGGAGCGAAGGTTGGATGAGCAGATTTTGCTTGAGCACCTTCTCAGGTGTGGAGTTTGGAGCTAATATTGCTTAGGATTGCTAGGAAGAATAAGTGTGTTCCTCAAGGAGCTGAATATCTCACTGGGAAGTGAAGACAACTATCCAAAGAACAAAAGAACCACTCAAGTCTGTAAGCAAATACTGGGGTGTTAATATAGACAGACCCTCTGAAATGGTGAGAGTGGGCACCCAGCTCCAGATTCTGCAGACCCAGGCTCACAGCAGCAGGCTGACTTAACTAGCTAACTTAACTAGCTAAGCAGTAAGAATTTGCAGTTATGCGCGCACACACACACACACACACACACACACACACACACACGCTTTTTTAGAGGCAGGGTTTCACTGTGTTGCCCAGGCTGGAGCACGGTGGTGTGATCATGGCTCACTGAAGCCTTCACCTCTTGGGCTCAAGCAATCCTCCCACCTCAGCCTCCCCAGTAGCTGGGACTACAGGTGTGCACCACCATGCCTGGCTAACTTTTTAATTTTTTTTTATAGACAGGGTCTTGCTATGTTTAGGCCTCAAGCCATCCTCCCACCTCAGCCTCCCAAAGTGCTGGGATTCCAGGCATGAGCCACTACACCTGGCCTGCAGATATAAATATTTAGATCACTCTTTGCTTCTTATAGCCCCCTAACATTTTTTAGTTCTTCTATTTACAAGGTGTTTGTTTTTAAAAGAGATTATAACAAGTTCTTTTTCAGGTTAGTTCAATTCCCTTAAAAAACAGCAAGCCAGAGTTACCAACAGTTCCTGCCCTCATGAAGCACACAGACTATGGGGGGAGAAAGTCATAAATTAATTACACAAATAACACCTCAAATGTGTTAGATTTGAAGGTCAGCATTCTGTTGCGCTGAACGCTACAACAGAGAGTGTAGCACATCAGAGGGGATTTGACCTTGTCAGAGAAGTCAGGGGCAGCTTCCTGGAAGAAAAGATGGTTGTGCTGAGATCTGAAGGATGAGGAAGGCAGAGGAGAAAACATTCCAGGCAGAAAGAACAGCGTGAATAAAGCCCTGGGGCAGAGGGAACAAGGGACAGCTGGAAAGGAGAAGACTAAGAAGACCACATAGACTTTGAGGCATAGTAGAGAGTTTTCCGTTTATTCCTAGAGTACCAGGGAGACTTTAATAGAATCGAGCTATAGAGTCTGGGCACGGTGGCTCACGCCTGTAATCCCAGCATTTTGGGAGGCCAAGACAGGTGGATCACTTGAAGTCAGGAGTTTAAGACCAGCCTGGGCAACATGGCAAAACCCCATCTCTACTAAACATACAAAAAAATAGCTGGGCATGATGGCATTTGCCTTTAGTCCCAGCTACTCGGCAGGCTGAGGCAGGAGAATCACCTGAACCCGAGAGGCAAGGTTGCAGTGAGCCAAGATCACACCATTACACTCCAGCCTGGGTGACAGCACGAGACTGTCTCAAAAAACTAAGCAGCAGACTTAGAGGAGGAAGGGGGATGGGTTACAAGCAGATTTCTGTTTCAGCAGGGTCCCTCTACCTAGAGCATGACCAGCATTGGGAGGGGGAACTAGAGTAAATGTGGGGAGCATCAGCAGCAAGGCATCTGCAAGAATCTAGACAAGGGATGATAGTTGCTTGGGCCAGAATGGTGGGCGTGATGGTGGTAGAGATGGAGAGAGAAATGGACAAGTATACAGGGGAAAAGGTACGAAATGCAAAGGTACGATAAGTAAACATGACAGGACTTGTTGAGGACTCAGGGAGAGAGAGGTATTAAATGACTCAGGTTTCTGAAGGTGAAACTTTGCCATGAGACCTAGTTCATTGGGGTAGATCGTGAAGTCAGTTTTGGACATGTTGGGTTTGAGTGCCTTTGGGGCATCTGGATGGAGATGTCAGAACCGCATTTGGATGAGTGGTCTGGAGCTTGGAACAGAAGTCTAGGGTGGAGGTCTGAGCTTGTGAGTCATCTGCATAGAAGTGCCTTGGAAACTGGGCGTGGAGGAGATCCTCAGTGAGCACTCAGTGAAGATGGGGAGCATCTGGAGCCCAGCCTTGTGGGATTCCAACACTTAACAGCTGGGAAGAGGCGAAGCCCATGAGAGAGGCAGAGAAAGCCCTGCCAGAAATTTAGGGGGGAAATCTGAAAGCCAAGGGAAACAAGTGTGTGTTGAAAGAGGATGTGGTCAGGGAAGAAAGCTGCAGAGAGGTCAGAGAAAATGAAGACTTAAGATGATAACTGCTCAAATACCGTCTATAGCAACAGTCATAGCCAATCTTCATTTTGAGCCAGGCATTTTAACATATAATTTAACCTTCATGAGAATTCTGTAAGGCAGATTCTATTACTCAATCATTCGGATTTCTTTCTTTTTTTTTTTTTTTTTTTTTTTTTTTTTTTGAGACGGAGTTTCTCTCTGTCACCCAGGCTGGAGTGCGATGGTGCAATCTCAGCTCTCTGAAACTTCCACCTCCCGACCTCAAGCGATTCTCTCTCATGCCTCAGCCTCCTGAGTAGCTGGGATTACAGGAACATGCCACCATGCCCAGCTAATTTTTGTATTTTTTGTATAGACGGGGTTTGGCCATGTTGGCCAGGTTGGTCTCGATCTCCTGGCCTCAAATGATCCGCCTGCTTCGGCCTCCCAAAGTTCTGGGATTACAGGCGTGACACTACACCTGGCCCATCCTCATTTTTACAGATCAGAAAACTGAGCACAGAGAATCAAAGGCATTTGCCGGAGTCATTTGCAGCCAGTGAGTGATAAAACCGATATGGGAACGCCTCTTTCTCACCCCACAGCCCCTACTCTTAAACACTGTGTCCAGTGTTGGTAGAATAAAAAGCAGCCAGGGAGGAGGATGGGGAGGGGAGGTTCTTCCCCTTTAAAGATTTGGATTCTCCTAAACACAGTCAAGGAAATACTCCATTGTTGCTAAAGTCCAAGTCCAGGGCCAGTGACTATGGAATGGGCACCTCAGTGGCTGTTTGAGGTAGTGTGGTTTAGTGTTCAGTGCACGATCCAGCTGTACTTCCCATGTGAAAGGCTTGCCCCGGTGCTCCAGGGCAGAGGCTGTGAGGCTCTGTGTGCAGAGGCTGTGTCACAGTGTTGTCCCTGGCCTGCCAGCATTGCCCGGAAACTTGTTAGAGGATTCAGATTTTCAGACTCTGCCCCAGATCTTCTGAACCAGATATCTGAGTGGGGGGCTCAGGAATCCGTGTCCTAACAAACTTCCATGTGATTCTAATGCATGAGTTGAAGAGTCTTTGTTCTTGGAAGGAATCCTTGAAACGACAGAAAGTAGACCAAAATAATGTATAATCCTTATATTGCACAGATGCAAGATATCTAGGCAGAAACCAGATGGAGGAGAGTCAGTGCTTCTCAACCCTGGCCACACATGGAAATCACCTGAGGAGCTTTTACAACTACTGAGGCCGGGCCCTCACCCTTAAAAATTCTGATTCCGATGGTCTGAGATTGGCCAGAGCATTTAATTTTTGAAATGAGGATTTGAATGGAGAATGGATGATTGAATAAATAGTCGGCAAGGCAGCCCATGTACTTCTGATTACAAAATTGTACTCTGGGGAGAAAACGAGGTAGACCTGGAAGGAGAAGGGCAAAATAAATGGAAGAAAAACCGGACTTAGGTCCTTTGTGAATGTCAGTAAAGATTGAATAATTCTAGAGACTGCAGTGGGGATGAAAGTAGTTTGAATTAATAACAATTCTTAACTATGGACTTTATTTTCAAAGAGATGTCAGTAGTAAGATAGATATGCTTCCTAAATAAAGAAGCTCATTGGTAAATTTTGCTGAGACCTAATGGAAAATAATATGCTAATGTCCTCTGGAAGCTTCACTTAGATTATAGCTATGTGTTAAGAATGTGAGCCAGGCACGGTGGCTCACGCCTGTAGTCCCAGCACTTTGGGAGGCCGAGGCGGGCGGATCACGAGGTCAGGAGATCAAGACCATCCTGGCCAACATGGGGAAACCCCATCTGTACTAAAGTTACAAAAATTAACTGGGCATGGTGGCGTGTGTCTGTAATCCTAGCTACTCAGGAGGCTGAGGCAGGAGAATTGCCTGAACCAGGGAGTCAGAGGTTGCAGTGAGCTGAGATCAAACCACTGCACTCCAGCGTGGCGACAGAGCAAGACTCTGTCTCAAAAAAAAAAAAAAAAAAAAAAAAAAAAAAGAATGTGCTCTGCCTCTCTGGCCTCTTAAACCTCACCATTTACTTTGCTAACCTTCCTCTACAACTGATCTGGTCACTTTACTGGCCCCTAAACTTGCTTACTCCATTCCCATGTCCTGGCATTGGTTCCTGCCTCCCCCGACCTTCTTTTTCTCTTCAGGCCTAGCTACATCTAAAGTCCTCCATGGCCTCCCAAGTCAGAGAGCTCCTTTTTCCCTGAATCTTTTTAGCACCTGGTGTTTTTCATGCATTTGGCTCCTATTTTGTTTTTTTATCATTTTGCCCATTTTCCATCTCCACCCCTGGATTGTAAGCTCCCCTGGACAGCAATGGCTTATAATTCTTTGCCCTGACCTAGCAGAGCGTCCCACACCCTAGGAGCTTAGAATATAATAGTCAAGAAATGGTGCAAAGAGAATGTCAGTCCATCCTCTCCCCCACATTGTCATAGATTGCAGGTAAGAAGGGGCCACCTCCAATGAGGTGTGACTGTGGTTTGTCCATTCTGAGGGCTGCCTTGAGGGAGGAAGCCACAGGGGATCCTGGAAGGAATATCCTCCAAAGTAAAAAGTGGCCCTCGCAGTGAATGGGGGTTCACAGTCTCATGATTCCACATTGCAATCTGTTAGTCTCCTGGGACTGCCTCAACAAATTACTGCAAACTTGGTGGCTTAAAACCACAGAAATGTATTCTCTCACAGTTCTGGAAGCCAGGAGTCTAGCATCACTGGGCCTACATGAAGGTCCTGGCCCGGCCATTCTCCCTCCAGAGACTCCGCTCCTTGCCTCTTCCAGCTTCCGGGGCTGTCTGCATCCTTTGACTTGTGACAACTTCACTCCAACCTCTGCCTCTGTGGCCACTCGGCCTCCTCCTCCCTGTCTCAGGTCTCCCTCTACCTGCCTCTTACAAGGACACTTATGATTGTATTTAAGACCCATGCTGGTAATCCAGGATAACCTCCCCATCTCAGGATCCTTCACTTAATTACATCTGCAAAATCCTTTTTTTTTTTTTTTTTTTTAAGCCATATAAGGTAACATTTATACATTCAAGGGTTAGGACCTGGATATCTTTTAGAGGAGTGTTGTTCGACCTACCACACATATAAAGGCAACTGGAGCCCCAAAAGGGCAGAGACTTGTCCAAGGCCACACTTCCAGTTGGCAACAAAAATCAAAGATCCAGGTCTCCTTTCTGTCCATTTAGGCTACTTCCACTAGACCGAGCTGATGCCCACCAAAGGAAGACAGAGAGAAAGTAAAATTGCACTTCATACTCTAATCTGTGTACTTTATTCCTTTGTCTTCTTTCTGGATCAGGTGCTACCAGGATTCACCCACCTTTGAGGCTTCTTCCCCCTTGATTCCTGGTAACCTTATGCTGAGCTCACACTAAGCTGGCCTATGTGGGCAGCTGCAATCGAATGACCCAAATGGCATTTTCTTCTCTCCTTTCAGGACCGCCTCTTTTTCGTCATGGAATATGTAAATGGTGGAGACCTCATGTTTCAGATTCAGCGCTCCCGAAAATTTGATGAGCCTCGTTCACGGTTCTATGCTGCAGAGGTCACGTCGGCCCTCATGTTCCTCCACCAGCATGGAGTCATCTACAGGTAGCTTCTTCTCTCCTCCTCTCTTTGCTGAAAGTGAAGAAAATAAAGGATGCTTCAGATACTTGAACTGACTTCAGCTCCTGCCCACTCATCCCTTAGCAACCTGCTTTAGATTCGCTGTTTGTTCCAATTTGCTTACAGAAGGCTTTTTTGAGGGCTGTTTATTCCTGTGAATGTTAGTATTTGAATGGCCCTGGGAGATTTGACCCACTGTTTGTGCCAGTTTTGATTTAAAGCTCAAGCATGACATTTTAAAGGCTTGGTGCCAGGTGACCTTGGTGTGACCTTCGTTTCTCTCTCTCCTCCACCCTCTTCCTTGAACATCAGGGCATTCTCTTTACGTTTTTCTTCTGTGCCATGAACTTCCTCCCCTTCCCAGTCTCTTGCCACTTCCTGAGTTTGTTTGGCTTAGTTTTCTCCAGCAGATAGAATCAGGGAAGGAGGAGTTGCTTGAGGGACTGGGGGTTTATGATCTTGGGTGGGGAACAGGGAATCTGAACTAGACAATATCCAACAGGAAGTGACTTTTTGCAGATCGTCCAATCCTTTATTACTGCCCGCTCCCCTTCCAAGAAACACACGCACGTCCACACACACATGCACGCGCACACCAATTTTCCATAAAGAGAACAAGGCTATGCAGGCTCTTCTGTGAGGTCAGGAACGCTGGGAGGAGTAAATATTTATAATTAGCAACAAGGACACTAAAGTTCCTTAAGGTTTTCTCAGTGCTGTTAATTTCTTCACTTGGTCTTTGCTTCCTCTTTTTTTATTTTATTTTTATTTATTTATTTATTTTTTAATTGGGTAGAAGAGTAGCTGGCTTGGTTTCACCTAGCACTTGGTTACTCATCTGAACATTACTGACCTGCTCCTGGGAGCAGTGCCCTGGCCAGATGTTCTTCAAGGCATTCTGGTCAACCCCACTCCAGGCTTCCCTTCCTTCTGCCATCTCTAAGCTTCCTTAGTCAGTGATTTCCTAGAACCCATATAATAAAGCCCATGCTTCCTAGGCTGCCATTCACGGGCCTTTACCATGGGAGTCCATGCATTTTTTTTCTGTTGCTGCATATCTAATGACCGCAAACATAATGGTGTCAAACAGTACCCATCCATTATCTTGCAGTTTCCATGGGTCAGGAGTCCAGGTATGACTTACCTACATGCCCTGTTCAGGGTCTCATGAGGCTGTGATTGAGGAATCAGCCGGGGCTGCATTCTCTTCTGAAGTTTGGGCTCATCTTTCAAGCTCGTGTGCTTGTGGGTAGATTTTTTTTCCTTGCAGCTTTAGAACTCATGTGACTTGCTCCTTCAAGGCCAGCAGCAGAGCAAGTGTTTTCTGCCGTAAGTCTCTAACTTCAGGGAAGGTCTGGGCCTTCTTGTCAATGGCCCTAATCAGGCTTACCCAAGATAATGTCCCTTTTGATTAACTCAAAGTCAGATGATTTGAGCCTTAATTATATCTGCAATATCCCTTTGCCATATAATGTCGCATAACCCCAGTAGTGATATCACATCAGCTTTGCCATATTCTGTTGGTTAGAGGTAAGTCACAGGCTCCACCTTACTCAAGGGCAAAAGATTATAGGATTATACCAGAGCATGAGTTGGGGGTCACTTTAGGCTGTGTCTGCTACAGCTTCATACACCTTTCTCTCCTCACTTCCCACACCCCTTGTTTCGCACCCACAAAGGTTCTTAGCTTTCCTCAAACTCACCTGCCAATTTCCAACTTTGCTGTGCTTCTGCCCTCATTTGTACCTCCTCTGTCCAGCCGCAAAACGCCATGCAGCACTGCCTGCCTGGCTCCATTAGCCAGAGTGAGTCTCTGCATCCTTCACACTTTCCTTTGTGAAGAAATTGCAATTTGAGACTTTCATTGCTGCACCTGCCACTGTTCACCTTGTGGTAGGATTGGACATCTATATGGATCCTTCTCTAAGTTTCAAACTCAAAGGGCCATTTCTTCTTTTTATTAAACCTTCAATCTTCCTTTATTCTTATTCTACATGCTCTTCTTGATTTGTGCATAATAAATATCAACATAGGATCATTGACTTCAGTTAATGATCTGAATGGCCTTAATCCCTATCCTGAAAGCAATTTACAAGCTACTTAGAGATGCAGGAATTGGATACAATGCACGTACTTCAAGGCTGTGCCTTGTTAGGTGCCAAGGACAAGAAGAAAAACTGCCATTCCTTGAGATGTCTTCCCCATCTCTAATAGAGTGAGTACAATCACCAACATTTTATTGCAGGGATACAGAGACTCAATTTAAGGAATGTGTCCAAAGCCATACGTGGTAAATGACAGGCATAGGAGGTGTAACTGACACACCAACTAATGCTGCACACCATGACACTTGGTACCCCGCCTTTTCAAGTCCAACTCTAAACTCCTTCGCTAATCATTTTAGGTACTCCAAAACTTGACCTTCCCTTACATTTCAGCTTCCCTAAATGAATGTCTTCCTTTCACCAACCTGTGACCACTTTTGCTCTATTGGCTTCTATGAGCCATTCTCTTCTCCCCACCTCCCTTCCCATTGCCCTAACCATTCTTATCACCATGGCTAGCTCCTTCATCCTGTAAATGCTGGTTTCCCCCAGGGCCTTCATGCCTCTTCATTCTTATTCTACATACTGGGCAATTTCAACCTTCCCATGGCTTCAGACAACTTCTACATGCCAATGACTCTTCACATCTCTATATCCAGCATTCCTCTATATCTAGCCTCCCATTATTTCCAGAGCCCCACACAAGATCTCCTCTGTTAAACCTCTCCCCATCAACGTTGGACCTTCCCAGCCCTCTCCCTTCTTCCCTGGCTAGTTTGCAGTAGTCACTGTCTTCACTAGCTTACTGCCTCTTGGTTTTCTGCCCTCCAGTCTATCCATCCTCTTCCCCTCCATTACTGCCCACTATTCTAAAACACAGCCTGGTTGTTGCATGTTCCCCTTCTTAGCAGCCTTCAGCCCTTATAAGATAAAGTCCAAACACCTTTGGGAACCAGACCCCAGGCCCTGGGGCTGCTGTGCATAGCTTTGTAGTTTGGGCCCAGCAGAAGTGAGGGGCACAGGTAGTGGGTGGGGGAAGGTGTCCAGCCCCTCTCCACTTGCATGGGGAGCTTCAGCCCTCAGCAAGGGATGCTTTTCTGCCCAGAGGAAATGGAGTTTTGTGCTTCTCACAAAGACACTGTACTGTTAACAGGGCCCCAGGGCCCTGATGACCTTTTGGCCCTTATCCCCATTGCCACCCTTTAGGCACTCCAAATTACTTGCCATTATCCCCCAAATATCATTCCCTCTCACTTCTCTGAGACTTTGCCCCCATTGTCCCTAGGATTCCCTTGCTCCTAATCTGTGTCTGCATCAGTGGTTCCCAGTTCACATCTAAGATCTGACTGCCTCAGGGTCCCTGGTTTAAAAAAATACAGATCCTATAATACTGGGGGAGGGGAAATAGGTAAGGGGATGGGTGAAAACAGGATGGTCATGAGTAGGTGATTGCTGAAGATGGATGATGGGCACTTGGAGTTCACTATTCTGTCTCCTTTCATGTATGTTTTGCCATAATAATCATAAACACAGATTCCAGAGTAATACTCCTGGAGCTATTGATTCAATAGATCTGACATATGGAGTTTAGGAATTTGTATTTTTTAAGAAATGTTATCTAGGTGATTGGGAGACCATAGCTGAAGAGAATTCATCCTTGGGACCTCATCAAGCACGCCAGCTGTGAGCGGCCTCCCCGACTCCCTCCCATAGTGGGATCATGCCTCCCCTGAGCAACATGACAGTCTCTTTATTGCGCATTCTGCTTGTTCCCTCTGCCACCCCTGGGTTTTTACTTATGATACCTCTTCTGTCATTGAGAACTCCACCTGAGAGTGCGTACCTAGTTGATCTAAGACGGTATCCTACTGGCAGTAGATGATCAATCAATATTTGTTCTTGTAGTCTCTACTGCCCCAGAGTCTTCTAATCCAGTGGGTTGCTACCTCACAGGTGTGTATTTCTCAAGTCTTTGTTTGAAGCATTTCTAGTATACAACATATTTCTTTTTCTATGACCCCCCAAAACACCCCATTTCTTCTTATCTTTTATTTTATGGATTCATGAGGACCCTGTGGTCTGTGTTTCCCATGCTGCCTTTGTATCAAGCTGCAAAAGGCTCTGAGAAGGGCTCTCTGGGAAAGTCTGTATGAGGTTGAGGGAGAAGTTGTGTGTATGTGTTTCTGCCTGTTGGCTTCTGGCTATTCTGATCCAGGCAGAGACCATGTTTTGTGTGTGATACAGGGAATTTATGTGGGAGACAGGCAAGACCAAGTTTAGGAGGACAAGCGTCATTGCTTAAGTTGAGATAGAATTTTCCAGCTTTCCTGTTGGAATTGATACACAAGCTAATTAGTAGCTAATTGGTCCATGTCCAAGAAGTAAGAGAAGTCATTTCTCTGGCTCATGCTTGAAAGAGAACCCAAGCAGATAGACACAATCTCCTTTTCCTCTGGTCTCTTTCCCCCTACACAGCAGAGGGCGCTGTCTCTGTGTTCCCTGCTGGACATGGAGTGTGGGGAGGGGTGGGGGTGGGGTTCCTGTCCCTTGTGCTGCAGTAGAAGAATGCATTAGATCACCTGTTTCCACTCTTCCTAATTATGGCATTTAACAACCCGCCCCCCCATACACTTGTAGACACTGTGGGAGGTTTTGGAAGGGTGGGCCTTCCGTCCAAGGTTGATTCAGGGAAATTCCTCCTCCTCAACATGCTGCTCAGTGCTTATGCATGTGACTCTCCGAGCCGCTCAACCGCAGCAGCTGACTTTCAGAGAATACTCCCTCTGTCCACATATCGTGAAGGAGAGATTTTGTGATGATGTCTCAGACAGTGAAGGGAGCAGGGGGGCCTGGGAATGGAGCTGAAGGCTTGGCAGCCAGGAAGGTATCTTTTTTTTCTTTTGTAATCCGGAAGTCAGGAGCGCTGTGCAGCAGAGGGTGGAGAAAGATGTAGATTCCACAGCCCTGACCAAGTGTCCCCATGCTTTCTGCCTACATCCTCATCAATAAAGTGGGAATGGTAGTTATACCTGTCTTACAAAGTTGTAGGGATTTCATGGGTGGATAGGTCTAAATAATTTAAAATACCACCTGCCACACAGTAAGTTCTCAGTAAATGTTAGCCAGTCACATTATACCTCAAATTTACATTGTTAAGATACAGTGAAAGAACATTAGAGATGTCTTATCCATCCCAGTCACCAAAAGGGATGCCTGAAATCACTTTAGAGAAATGAATTATTTCTTGTCCTTTTTTCTTCATTCTTTCCTTCTGATAAAATTGAACTCTTTCTTTTTTGAAATGATAAAGTAGTAGTCATAGGAAAAATAAAAATTTAAGCAGTGAAAAAAGGTGTAAAGTCCATTTTTCTTCATCAAACTCATAATTACCCAGGGGTAAACAGTTTAACAGTTTCTAGAGAACTTTCTGAGAAATCTTCTTGAGCAACTTACAAAACCTCTTTGTGACTGGTCTCTACTTGTGAAGTTCAGATAGTACCTGCCTTGTCTCCTTCAAAAGGTAGCTGAGAGTGATTACTAGAAGTCAGACTGTGATAGAGGATATGAAAGCCAGTGGGAAATGACAGAGCATCTTATTATGTTACATATCATAAATGATTAACATTTGTCATTTTGAGCACTAAAATTTGGTCTTTATCCACCAGCGGAGAAAGGTATAAGTTATAAACTCTCCCTCCCTAGATTCTCCAAGCCTTTTGATTTCTAATGAGCCCTTATCATCATTCCCTGGGAGTCAGTCTTCCCTCAGTGCCTGTCGTGTGCCTGGTGCCAGAATTGGGCAGAGGGGAGAGAGAGGAGGTGCCTCTGCCTTGGCGAAGCCTAGATTCTTCTGTACTCGGGAGGTGCTTAGAAAGGGCTTTCCTTGTTGACCATGATGTTTACAAAAAGTCAAATAAGAATTAAGAGCAAGGAACAAAAGTTTAGTCAGAACCTCAGTGCATCTTATAAACCTGTCTTAACTATCTTGTTCTCTCCAGAGACGGGGAACAAAGCCCATAGGAGAGGCTTAGGAGGGGCTTTCCTAGAAGGAGCTGGGGTTGTACTGAGGTCTCTAGCTGTGCCCTCCAAACCAGGCCTCTGTATGGAAAATGCATACGAAGTTGTGATATAAATTTTAGTCCTGCCATCCTGCTAGTCAGAGGGGAAAGTGTGTGCCTTAATCTCTGGAATCATATCCTGCCATTGGCACACAGTTAGGGATTTCCTGACTTGGATGAAGGTCTTTAGTTAAACCTGAATTAATAACTGGAAGGTCTAACGTGTAGTCTCATCCTCTATTAATACATTATCAAGTTATTTAAAACTCTAATACAAAGAAAGGGAGGAGAAAGTAGGGGCATCTCTTTTTGCCTTTGAATCTTCTAGGACCTGACCTTTAGAAAGTCACCGAAGGTACTTGGGGATTGTTTTCCCCAGAAAGCATTGTTCTCAGCTGTCAGTGTTACCCCACCCATTATAGAAAATGATATTTTGACATAAAACTCCTAAAGATCTAAGGACCGAGTCTCTAATGGAAGGAGATCAGCTACCATGGCAGAAATGATGAGTGAATGTTAAATCAGGGAGGGCCTTGGAGACTGCATAGTCCATCTCCTTCGTTTTGTAGATGCAGAACTTGGAAACCAAAATTGGTGGAATAACTCAGCCGAGTTCACAGAATGAGACAGTGTAAAGCTTAGATGTTACTTTAATCAAAGATATACATGTAGATGAATCAGTTCTACATTGTGTTCTGGTAAATAACAAAGCAGTTTTTTTTGCCTTCCCTCCCCTCGATTTCACCTTCCAAAGAAGCAACCACATTCAACTCGTAGCTGGGTCTTTTGGTATGTACCTCTGTATGTAGAAACAATGTTATCTTATTGTTACTTTTTTTTTTTTTGAGACAGGGTCTTGCTCTGTTGCCCAGGTTGTCATGCAGCATTACAGTGATAGCTCACTGCAACCTGGAACTCCTGGGTTTGAGGAATCCTCTCACCTCAGCCTCCCAAAGTGCTGGAATTACACAGCCGTGAACCACGGCACCTAGCCTTATTGTGATTTTAAAAACAATTATTTTAGACATTCTCTAGTGACTTTCCACTGTGGAAGATGAGGATTTAGTTCTGTTTCTCACCCACTACCCACCTCCACAGCCCTATCACATATGCATACCCTTCCCAACCTCCCATCCTCTCAATATAGTTTTCTGTAATTTTGGTTAAATGAATATATATTATACATTAGTATGACTATGAAATACTATTTGGAATTCAGTTATGTGGTATGCTATAGTTACTTTTCCTTCCCAATGCATTTTTTTCTGTTTATTTTCTCTGGAGTTAATAAATATCTCTTTGTTTTCTGTGTAATTATTATTGATTCAACCACAAACTCTTCACAAACTGTTCATATCTCCTTTTAGGATGTTTAAGTATAATCAGTATTCTATTAATTTCATATTCTTGGATACATTCTTCGCCAAGCTTTGTAAACTGTTCCAGTCTAAAAGGTTACCTTCTGCCCTGTGTGCGTGCCACAAAGCTGTCACCCTGGGATTCCACTTCACTTTCATCCTAGGCTTCCTTTTCCCACTGTCATGTTAGGTTCCTGGTTCCAGTATCTCCTGCCTTCCTCTTTTTGTATACTGCATCAGTTTGGTGAAGCACCTTTAGTAGATTTCTGAGAACAAATATATAGGAAGTGAAATTTTGAGACTTTCCTTTTATATCTAAAATCATCTTTATTTGACTCTCGGACTTGATGAAGGAAGAGTTTGACTGGGCATAGAATTTTAGATTAAAAAGAATCTTCAGATGAGATCATGTCCTTTGCAGGGATGTGGGTGGAGCTGGAAGCCGTTATCCTCAGCAAGCTAACACAGGAACAGAAAAGCAAACACCACATGTTCTCACCTGCAAGTGGGAGCTGAACGATGAGAACACATGGACACATGGTGGGGAACTACACACTCTGGGGTCTGTTGGGGATGGGGTTGGGAGGGTGGGGAGAGGGAGAGCATCAGAAAGAATAGCTAATGGATCCTGGGCTTAGCTAGGTGATAGGATGGTCTGTGCAGCAGACCACCATGGCATGCATTTACCCGTATAACAAACGTGCACATCCTGCATAAGAACTCAGAACTTAAAATAAAAGTTGAAATTAAAAAAAAAAAAAGCATTTTCTCTCAATTTTAAGGTACTGTTCCATTGTCTTCCAACTCTCAGTGTTGCTGTGCAGAAGTCTGAAGTCAGTTGGATTCTCGATCATTTGTATGGATCGATTTCTGTTTTCCAGAAGTGTGTTAAAACTTTGTCTCCATTATTCTAAAATTATTGAATGATGCGACATAGATCTGTTTTCATCTATTGCATTCACCCAGGATAGATCTCTTCAATTTAGAAAATTAAGCCCTTCAGTTCTAGAAAATGTATTACTTATTTCTTTAATGATTCTTTCTCTTCTGTTTTCTCTTTCTGGAACTATCATTCAGATATTGGACTAGTCAACTTGGGGTTCACCGTAGACTAATCTGGGTGGCCCACTTAGTTGGGGAGCCTCAGACTATCACTATTTTTAGGACTTTCCTCTTGGAGTGCTTCGATTACTCCCAGAGTCTTGCCTAAAGGGAGATGGCCTAGTGGCCAGCACCGCAGGAACCAAGTGAAGCCAGATTGGAGGACCCAGCTTCCAGAGTACACATGTTTATTTAATTCTCCTATGTTCAGTACTATACCCTCATGCCCAACTACCCTCACTCCATGCTTAGTCTAGAGATCCTATTTCACTGCTCCAGAGAACAAACCTCTAGGGACAGGGAAGGGGCCATGCCAAGAGGAAAAAAGAATCTGGGTTTATAACTAGTTTTCAAGCAAATCTCTCTTTTATCTCTCTCCACATCACCCTCATCTCCAGAGTAGCTGTTACTGCATATTTCCTGAGCTTTGGGGATAGGAAGGTAGAAATTCTGCAGCATAAATTTGATTGCTCTTGACCTTCCCCATTGCTGGTTCAGGATTCTGTTTTCTTGGATCTACTAATTCAGTTACTACTCATCCGTTTACTTTCAAGATTCCAACATTGTGTTGCGTTGTTTCTTTTCTTATTCTCTCCATCTTTGTGTGTAATTTTAGGAAGGAAAGTAAAATAGTGGTGAATATTCAAAATCTACACTCTTTATCCAGAAATGAATAAGAATCATAATAACAGCAGCAACAACAGCAGCAACAATAATAGCAAAACACGTACTTAGCCTTTGTGTAGCCAGACACTCTTCTAAACACTTTGCACATATTAACTTATTTGGTTGTCACACCAACCTTATACAGTGGATACTCTTATTGTCCACTGAATTTATGACCTTTCCAGAAAAGAGATCTTGCCACATCCCACGACCATCACTGGCACTGTCAGGTCACCCTGTCCTCTTTGCTGCCAGTCCCAGTTTTACGTGGGAAGCAACACTGTATGTTGGAGACAGCACAGACTTTGGGGTCAGAAGAATGAGGCTGAATCCTGGGTCTGCCTCATCTTTGTTGTGTTTTCCTGGGTAGAATAATTAAACTGTTTGAAATGCAGTTTTCTCACTGTTCCATGGGAATTATAATGCAAACCTCTCTGGACTGTTTTGAAAATTACATGAGAAAACATTTGCAGAAGTGCTGAATGCAATCTTTGACACACCTAGTAGGCTCCATTATTATTGGTTGGCTAAGCAGAGAACACAGTTTTCGAGTCAGAGGGTGAATGGGCTGAATCATGCCCCCGACCCCCAGATTCATATGTCGAAGCTCCAATCCCCAGTACCTCAGAATGTGATGGCATTTGGAGATAGGGCCTTTAAAGAGATAATGAAGGGAAAATGAGGTCATTGGGTGACCTGATCCAATATGGATGATGTCCTTATAAGAAGAGGAGATTAGGACACAGACAAGCACAAGGGAAGACCTTGTGAAGAAACTGGGAGAATACAACCTTCTGCAAGCCAAGGAGAGAGACTCAGAAGAAACCAACCCTGCCAGCACCTTGGTCTTATGCTTCCAGCCTTCACAACTGTGAGAAAATAAATTCCTGTTAAGTCACTCAATCTGTAGTTTTTGTTATAGCAGTTCTAGCAAACTAATACCAAGGACCTCAGTTCAAGTCCTAGTGTTGTCACTTACTAACTGTGTGGCGCTGGGCAAATGACCTCATCTCTCTGAGCCACAGTTTCCTCATCTGTAAAAGGGCACCAATAATGTATATTAAAATAAGAGTGCAAGGCCTATGGACCTGGCATAAATTATAATAGTTAAATAAGCTACTGGGCATAAAAATGTCTCCAGGGTTGTTTGGGGGCTCAGCCAGTGCCTGAGGAGTTACAGGTACCCCCACGATGGTGGCAGTGCAGTAACACTGCAGTCTGGGAGGAGCAGGTTGGTAGATATGCGAATGTGTGTCTCTTTTGCAGGCTAAGGGCCCAGACCTCACAATCAGGTGATATTTTATTCATGTGGTCACTTTGGAACCCGGGGACAGAATACGTAGATACTGATAAATGTGCATGACAGTAACCAATAGGCTGCAAGGGCTGACATATCTGCTTGCATTATAAACCTTCAAAGTCAGCCAGGTGCGGTGGCTCACGCCTGTAATCCAGCACTTTGGGAGGCCGAAGCAGGCAGATCATGAGGTCAGGAGATTGAGACCATCCTGGCTAACCCATCTCTACTAAATATACAAAAAAAAAAAAATTAGCCGGGCGTGGTGGTGGGTGCCTGTAGTCCTAGCTAATCGGGAGGCTGAGGCAGGAGAATGGCGTGAACCTGGGAGGCGGAGCTTGCAGTGAGCCAAGATTGTGCCACTGCACTCCAACCTGGGCAACAGAGCAAGACTCCGTCTCAAAAAAAAAAAAAAAAAGAAAGCTGCAAAGTCTGACTTCGGTGCCTTGACTTCCCTGTTGGGCTCCCTTTGCACCCAGCCACCTTCATAAGAACCTGGCCCCACGCCCTTGTCGTATAGGGCTTCAGCTTCACCAAAGAAGCTGACTTTGGAAATGTGCACTTTAGTCATAAGAATCATTCTGTCCTTCTCCCATGTCATATAAATGAAGGACTTGTCCCCTAATAAGGGAATGCCAAATGCCAGCATGAGTTTTTCAGGAGTCATCACTGTTTTTTTTTTGAGACAGAGTCTCGCTCTGTCGCCCAGGCTGGAGTGCAGTGGTGCAGTTTCGGCCCACTGCAAGCTCTGCCTCCTGGGTTCATGCCATTCTCTTGCCTCAGCCTCCCAAGTAGCTGGGACTACAGGTGTCTGCCACCATGCCCAGCTAATTTTTTTTTTTTTTTTTTTTTTTTTGTATTTTTAGTAGAGACAGGGTTTTACCATGTTAGCCAGGATGGTCTCGATCTCCTGACCTCGTGATCTGCCCACCTCATCCTCCCAAGGTGCTGGATTACAGGCGTGAGCCACTGCGCCCAGCCAGTCATCTCTTTTTCATGAGTCCAAATCTACTTAAGGCTGAGACTATCTTTATCCCAAACTGATTCCATGCAGTGTTACCTGCCAATGACAGTTGCGGGGGTGAAAGCATTGTGACCTAACAAAGGGGAAGGGAGGAGGAGATAGGAGAGACCCAGCTGACTGGGATGAAAGCCAAGTTTACATTCCTTGGAGGAAGCCGCGTTATTGCTGACCAGCTTAGAAGTAGAATTCTGACTGCCATTGACATCAGAGGTTCAGAGCAAACAGGAAGTTTGGAACCAAAGGGAAATTCCTGATTGAATTTGTTTGAGTGTTTCAGCTAGTAATGTGTGTTCAGAGCAAAAATTATGAGGGACCCCGTCATCTCTTATTTTTGTGTCTTTCATGGTAGCTTGTATAGAACTGAGAACCCATTATAGTGGTTAAGGGCACAACTCTGGAACCCCTGGTCTCTAGCCCTGCCTCTGCGCTCATTAGATCTGTGATGTCGGGCAAAGAACTTAACTTCCCTAAACCTCAGTTTCTTCATCTGTTAAATGGGGTTATTACTCCCCCCCGACTCACACAGAAATATTGTGGGAATCAAATGAGAGTTAACACAAGTAAAGCAGTAACAACTGGTTCTAGTACAGAGTAATTGCTCACTAAACGTTAGTTACTGTTATTATTATCATTGTTATTCTATTTTGCAAGTGGCTGAGTGCAGAGTTTGTAAGATTCACTTTGTCCATCTCAAAAATGGGGATGAATGTATCCTGCTAGTTAGTCAACTGATGAAAACGCTTTGTCTGGTTAGAGTCTTCCAAACAAGGGCTAATTTGAGGTGTTGGGACCCGTCCTATATAGGGGAATTTGGCATCAGTGTATTTTATTTTATGACTATGCTGTGTTCTATAGAAAGTAGATGTCTTGGAACAATTATCGCTTCAATATGTTCAACAGCCAGTATTGAATGCTCCAAGGCTTAGTCATACGATTTTTGTTTCTTCAATGCCTTTGGCTAATGATTGAGCGACTAAAAATGGGAATTGTTTCAGCAAACAAGTGGCAACTTTGCCATGGTAAGCAGAGTCCTGTGTGAATGTTTGAAGCTGGTCTCTGTGCTCGGTCCCTCCCAGTTGGCCGTGTTTGTTTCAAGATAACTCAGGCTGGAAGTGGGGTGAGGAGGAGAGTGGTAGGGGTACCCCAGTGAGCTGAGGCCGTGGAGACTACACTTAACTGGTTTTGCTTCCCTCTGGTCATGCAACAGCGAGCTAAGGATTCATACTGGTGATTGTTGCCTCCTTCTCTCTCCTTGTTTCTGGGTCTCTTCTTCTAACATTCTTGGCCAATTAATTCTGATAAGCAAGGAGTTGGGTTGCTCTCCTGCTCAGAAGCCTGCCATGACTCCGTTATCACAAGATCACATCTACACTCTTCTGCCACTTACTCAAAGCCACTCATAAGCTGACCCTGCCCCTAGCTTTCTCTCTGGAGTTTGTATACTGGTCTCTTTCTACCCCACAAGATGACCCCTTTCCATCTCCTCAGTGGCTTCTCTAGCCAATCTCCTCTTTGAGTCACTATTTGAGCCTAACAGAGGTGCTCATTGACAGGCCTTTGACATACCCAGACACAATGTGCATTTATTACCAAGATCCTAAGCATCAACAGTCACAACACAACATGTTTCCACCACTCTGTGCCTTTGCTTAGGAATACCTTACCTTTTCCTGGAATAACTTTTTTGGTTTTTCTTTTTTCTTTGCGCTAACTTTTTATCCTTTGAGATTCAGCTTCAGATCATTTTTCCTGGCTGTTAGTTAGTTATTTCTTCCAGCAAAGTTTGTTATTTCTTCCTCCTGTTAACATTGCATCTGCTACATTATATTCTAGCACTTCTTATACTGCATTGCGACTATTTCTTGGTTGGCTGACCCTACAGAGTTCCCATGGGTTATGATAAATATATGGTTATATCCAATGGCCCATGATTTCTTGACTAACTCATTTATGTTTATCAAGAAAACAACTCCGGGGAGGTGAGGGAATTTTCTAAGCATATTTGGCTACAGGATACATTTTCTAATGGATTTCTCTCTGGAGCACTCTTTCCCTGGGCCTCCTTTCTGTGTGCATGGCCCCATTTCACCTGTCTTTTTAGTCTTCACAAGGTCTGGTTGGTGAGTTGCTGAAGTGGAAAGAATACAGAGTTAGGAATTAGGGACCAGAACTCCAATAAAGCTCAGTCTTAGTTGGGTGGCCTTGAGCAAATGACTTCTCTTGCTGGGTCTCAGTTTTCCTACCCACAAAATATGGTGACCAGACTGGATGATCCAGCTCTGTGATCCTAAGATTGTTTGGTCTGGGAATGCCTTGAACAGCATCTAAAAATGACTTTCTGAAAATACTGTCTCCAAATTACCTCAGTGAGGCTCCAGAAGGTAACTGATCCCAAGTAACAAGAGTGCCCTGAGGAACATTCAGAGATCCGGGCCCACAATTCCTGTCATTCCTCGGAAGGTGAGACTTCATTGGCCGGTGGTCCTGTGCTCTGCTGTCTGTATGTCAAATCACCGTCTGTGGGTTTTCCTCCTTCTCTAATTTACCCAAAATCCTTCCTCTTAACCAAAACAGATAGCTTTTTGGGGATCTGATGTTGCCAAGTTTAACTATTTGCTCTTGTGGCAAGCAGAGCTCCTTCAAGGGGCTATAACCAACCATGTAAGCAAGAACTGCTGGCTGAGGAACAGGGATGCTTGCTCAGAAGTCCTAGTCCTGTCAGGATTGAGAATGCCACAGCCCCAAGACAACACCCTCTTGGAAGCAGGGCATCTCTCATGAAATCCCCTCCCTTGATGGAAATCTGCTCATGCAAAAGCATTAATCAGAAGGGGGTTTCTTTCTAGATTTGTACTTTTGTCTGGGGAAGCAACCAAGAAAAATATCTGGTGTTTGGAGAGCAGTATAATTTAAGCAGACATTCATTTATTCAGTCAACAAATAACGAGTAAGTCATTGTTGCTGTGCCAGGTATAGGACTCCAAGATGGCATGGCAAGGAAGAGGAGCACATTCTGTCTCTACCCTCATTTTGAATCTTCCTTCTTTCCTTTTCTTTTCTTTTCTTTTTTGTCTTCTCTTCTCTTTTCTCTTCTTTTCTTGATGGCATCTCGCTGTCACCCAGGCTGGAGTGTAGTGGCATGATCTCAGCTTACTACAACCTCCACCTCCCAGGTTCAAGCAATTCTCCCACCTCAGCCTCCCTGAATAGCTGGGATTATAGGCACCCTCCACCATGCCTGGCTCATTTTTGGATTTTTAGTAGAAACGGGGTTTTACCGTGTTGGCCAGCTAGTCTCAAACTCCTGACCTCGAGTGATCTGTCCACCTTGGCCTCCCGAAGGGCTGGGATTACAGGTGCGAGCCACCATGCCTGGCCTATTTCTCTTTTTTTTAAACTGATAACCAGAGAGACAGTCTCTGCCCCTTTGGCGCTTGAATTTAGGTGGGGATGACAGACCATAAAAGAAGCAATAACAATAAGAGTTATGATAGAAAAAAAAGATGGTGTTGCCAGGGAAACATATCACAGGGATACCACAGCTGGTTTGGAGAAAGTCAGGGAAGGCTTTCTGGAGGAAGTGACCTCTCCCAGAGAGATCCAATGGGCTAAGTAGGAGTTGGCCAGAGAAAGAGGACATGGAAGAGTGGCCCAAGGAGTGGGAATAGCATGTGCAAAGGCTCTGGTGGAGGGAGAGGGAACACCAGACGGGTCTGTGGCTCCACAGAATTTGTATATGCCTGGAACCCAAAGCACAAATAGAGGCCAGGGACCCTAGCCTGAGAGGCTATCGAATGACTGTCAAAGCCCTATAAGTGCATAGTGACATGACCTCAGGTTGTATCTGGAACAACATGTGGGAACTGAAAGATGATCCTAGTATTTAACAGAATGTCAGAGGTGGGAGAAAACTTGGGAGGTCAGTCCTCCAATTCTCTCTTTTATAGATGACTAAACTGAAACTCGGAGATGGTGTGGCTTGTCCGAGGACACTGGATCTCATAGCAACACAGACAGAACCATGAGATGGGACTCTGGTGTTTTGATGGTGTATGCTGATAAGCTGGCTTTCAAAAAAGAAAAAACAAAAACCCAAAACCCTGATTTGTAGCATTAACTGATTTCTATGATATAAATATTCCCCCTGGGGCCGATTTCAAGCTATCCATGTTGAACAACTAGCTCACAAAATTCTGAAATTTTAACAATCTGCTCTTGTGAGCTGGTGAGAGTTAGCTACTGCTCCCAGCAGGAAAACTGATTATGCATGTCTCTTCCCCGTTCTGTGTTCAGTCACATTACATTGGTAGCTTGAAATCAGCCATGATGGTAGTACTTATACCATGGAAATCAGCAAGGTTTTTCCCCATTGGAAAACCATTGTTAAGCGAATACCAGGACTCCACTGGAGTATGAAGTCTTCAGGACTAGTAGTCAGAGACTCTCTCATGAAGATAACAGAAAGCATTCCAGTGCGTTAACAGGACTCCACTGGAGTATGAAGTCTTCAGGACTAGTAGTCAGAGACTCTCTCATGAAGATAACAGAAAGCATTCCAGTGCGTTAACAGGCCTACACTGGGTTACTTTACATCTCTGGTCTTGATTTCTTCACCTGCAGAATGAGGATAATATCATAGTTCAATAAAGTTCAGCTGTCTCTAAGATACACCATTATTTTTATTTAAATAAACTTTTTGTTTTAGAACAGCTTTAGATTTACAGAGTAGTTGCAAAGATAGTACAGAGAGTTGCCACACACCCTACACCAGCTTCCCCTATTAATGAACTAATACTGATACATTATTATTAACTAAGCCTGTATTTTATTCCGATTTCCTAAGTTTTTACCTAATGTCTTCTTGTCGTTGTTCCAGGATCTCATCCAGAATATCATATTACATTTAGTCATCATGTCTCCTTTGGCTCTTCTTGGCTGTGACGTTTTCTCAGCTTTCCTTGTTTTATGACCTTCACAGTCTGAGGAGTACTGGTCAGGTATTTTGAAGAATATCTCCCAATTGGGATTTATCCGATGTTTTCCTCATGATTATACTCTGATTATGGATTACACAGGAAGACCTCAGAGGTGAAGTCTCATTTTCATTACATAATATCAAAGGTCCATACTATCAACATGACTTATCATTGATATTGACCTTGATAGTCAATATCAAATGTTTGCCAGGTTTCTCCACTGTAAAGTTTCTCTCCTTTTTCATACTGTATTCATTGGAAAGAAGTCATTATATAAAGCCCACACTTGAGGAGTGAAAAATTATATTTCACCTCTGTGAGGGCAGAGTAGCAACGTAATTTATTTAGAATTCTTCCGCCTGGGTGCATTGTCTCCTCCACCATTATATATGTATTTGCTCATTTATTTATATCAATATGAACTCATAGATGTTTATTTTATATTTTGGGTTATAATTCAATACTACTTTATTTTGTTGCTCAAATTATTACAGATCTGCTTATTGGGAGCTCCTTTAGGTGGCTCCTGTGTCTCTTTGACATACCCCCATCATTGTGGAGTGGTTTGGTTTTGAGCACTTTCTTACTTTCTGGTATTACAAAATGTGTATTTCTTGCCCCAGTCCTAGAATCAGCCAATTTTTCCTAGGATTCCTGGCTTCTTTTATTGGAGAATGGAAATAGAAACCAAAATCTAGGTGTGAGGTGTGCTAGTGGCTACTGGGATGTCATTTCTTGTAGGCCCTCTCAAAGGACAGAGCAAGGACTTGTATGTGTTCTAATTCATGAATACACACATACACGTAACTTATGTATAATACACATATTAAGTATTTCTATAGTTGACGCTTGAAAAACATGGGAGTGAGTGAGCAAATTGAAAAAACAGTTGAAAATCTGTGTATAACTTTTGACTCCCCCTGGGCTTAACTACTGACGCCCTACTGTTGCCCAGAAGCCTTACTGATAACATAAACAGTTAATTGGCACATATTTTGTATGTTACATGCATTATATACTGTATTCTTAAAATGTAAGCTAAATAAAAGAAAATATTTATAGAAAATCATAAGAGAAAATATATTTACAATTCATTAAGTGGAAGTGGATCATCATAAAGGTCTTCATTCTTATCTCCACATTTGAGAAGGCTGAGGAGGAGGAAGAAGATGAGGGGTTGGCAGAGATGGAAAAGGTGGAGGAGGTGGAAGGGGAGGCAGGAGAGATGCGCATACTTGGTATAACTTCACAGGAATATATCATAATTTCTGTCAGACTCTTTTGCCTTTTCATTTCTCTAAAAATATTTCTATACTATACCAATTCTTCTTCCACCATTTGCTTTAGTTTCAGTGCCCATAAGATAAAAAGGTCCATGTTCTGAAAGAAGTCAAAAGTAACCTTGAATAATCAGAATCCTCTGCCAGATTGCCTAATGTCAGTTTTTATTCTGGCACTGCTGCTCTACTTCTTCTTCCTCATCATCTGGCATTGCTTTGGAAGCCTTCGTCTCCATCAAGTCACCTTCTGATAATTCTTCTGATGTGGTGTCTATTAGCTCTTGAATTACCCCAAGATCCCTATCTTGAAACCCCTCACCTTGTACCTTTTTTTTTTTTTTTTTTTTTTTTTTGCCATATCCCAAATCTCTTTCGTGATTTTCTTGATTGGTCTGTCATGAATCCTGTGAAGTCATGCACAACATCTCGACAGTTTTCTCCTGCAGGAATTTATTGTTTCAGGCTTAATGGCTTTCATGACTTTTTCTAGAACAAGGATGGCATCTTCAGTGGTGTAACCCTTCCAGAGTTTCATGATGCTCTCTCTGTTGGGGTTCTTTTCTGTAGCATTGACAATCCTTTCCACAGAGTACTATATATAATGAGCCTTAAAGGTTTTTAGGATCCCCTTAATAAGAGGCTGAATTAGAGACATTGTGTTTGGGGGCAAGTAGACCACTTTGACATCTTTGATGTTCAACTTATGGGGTTCTGGATGGCCAGGGATATTGTTCAATATCAAAAGAACTTTAAAAGGTAGTCCTTTACTAGCAAGGTACTTCCTGACTTCAGGGACAATGAAACCCATTGTCCAACGAAACCAATCCAGAAAAGGTGTTCTTGTTGTCCAGGTCCTTTTGTACAACCAAAAGACTGGGGGCTGGAGTTTATCTTTTCCCTTCAAAGCTCTAGGGTTAGCAGCTTTATAGATAAGAGCAGGGTTGATTATAAACCTGACTGCATTTGCACAAAACAGTGGAGTTAGAATATCCCTTCCTGCCTTAAATTCTGGTGCTTGGTTATCTTCCTTACTAATAAATCTTCCTTTTTTTTTTTTTTTCCCCAGAATAGGGCACTTTTGCCTGCATCAAAAACCTATTTGGGCAGATGTCCTTTCTTCTCAATGATTTTCTTAATGGTGTCTGAGAATTTGTCTGCTGCTTCTTGGTAGACAGAAGCTGCTTCTCCTGTTATCTTGACATTTTTTAAGACAAATTTCTTTCTGAAATTATCAAACCATCCTTTGCTGGCATTATATTTTTCAGCTTTAGATCCTTTACCTTCCTTTTGCTTTATCATATAACTTCCCTTCTTGAATCATATTAGAGTAAAAAGGTATTTCACAAAAAGTGCAAGGTTTTCATGCCTGCTGGCATAGCTGCAACAACTTTACAAATTATCTTTATCTTTCCTTTTTTTTTTTTTTTTCACAATAGTGCTTACATTTGATTCATTTATCTTGAGATGTCAGGCAACCACAGATGTATACCGCAATTTATGGCACATATCAAGAAATTCAACTTTTTCTTCTAATACCATGACTTTTGAGAACACTTCCAGCATCACTAGTGAATGGCACTGAGTATTGTACTAAACAATGAAAAATACTCAAGAACCGCCAGAGATCACTTTTTACTGTGATACACAATTTGCTGGAGAGAGGAACTGCTCATATGGAGGTGATTAGCATCACATGGCCTTTTAAGGAGATACTCACAACACTTGAGCTTACCACAATAGCAACAGGAAGTGGCTACAAAATTATTATAGTAATACAGTATGTAGTACAGTTAATTTATGCAGTTATGACTTAATATTGCATCTTTATTTTTCATGACTGCAAATGGCACCAGGTATGGTTGGTGTTTGCGTAAGTTTTGATAAATTTTAGCTTTTTATGATAGATTTATGTATACTTTTTAGTAGTAAATGATAAAATAGACTACTGTCTACATATATTGTATTATTCATGACATGCCTAACTTGTGCTTAATTTTTTCAATATTTCTAGGGTATGTGGTTTGTCTGCAAGTTTTTTCAAGTTGTCTAAATCTCCAAACATTTTTCCAATATATTTATTGAAAAAAATCTATGTATTAGTGGACCTAGGTAGTTGAAACTCATGCTGTTCAAGGGCCAATTGTATATGTAACCATCTTTGTCTATGTGAAGCTATATGAGCTCACACTGATGTCTAATTCTAATCTGTTAACATATGGATCATTCTAGCCTCTTGCTTATCTGTGAACTCCCACTCTGACATTAAGAAACCTAGCTCCCACCACCTGCCACCCATTTACTTAAGTGTTCATTCCCGGTATATATGCATAGAATTGTTAACCCACAGTACTGTGGGAAAAACTTTATCAACTAGGGTACTGTAGTAGTTTGCTTGGGCTGCCATAACAAAATACCACAAACTGGGTGAGTTAAACAATAGAAATGTATTTTCTTATAGTTCTGGAGGCTGGATGTTCAAGATCAAGGTACCAACAAATTCTGAGGGCCATAACAGAAGGATCTGTCCCAAGTTTCTCTCTTTGGCTTGCGGATGGCTGCTTTCTTGCTACTTGTTTGCATGGTCACTCCTCTGTGCACATGCACACCTAGTGTCTTTCTGTGTGTCTGAATGTCCACTTCTTATCAGGACACCAGTCAGATTAGAGTAGAGCCCATCCTACTGACCTTATTTGAATTAAATTACCTCTTTAAAGGCCCTGTCTCCAAATACAGTCATTTTCTGGGGTATAGAGGGTTAGGGCTTCAACATACAAATTTTTGAAGAATACAATTCAGTCTCATACCAAGTGTAGCGCTTAGGCTTAGGTCAGCACCTTTCTTATCCACCCTTCAATGAAGTTGTTTCATACATTTGTGATACAGATTAGTTATTTTGTCACATGTTGCACTCCATCTGGGATCTCTCAGTTTCCTAAATAATTTTTCAAATTTGTGTGTATTAAGTTTCACTCTTTGTGCTGTAAAGTTTTATGGGTTTTAACAAATGCATAGCATCATATAACACCATTACATTGTCATACAGAATGGTTATATTGACTTAAAAACCGCCTGTGCTTTACCTATTCAACTCTCCCCTCTTGTCTTAAGCCCCTGGTCACCACTTGTCTTTTTTACCAACACCATAATTTTGCCTTTTCAGAATGCCATTTAATTGGAATCAAACACTATGTAACCTTTTCGGACTGGCTTCTTTCACCTGGCAATATGCATTTAAGATTCATCTATGTCTTTTTGCTGCTTGACAGCTCATTTCTTCTTATTTTGTAAATAATATTCCACTTTATGGCCGTACCACAGTTTGTTTATCCATTCACTATTGAAGGACATCTTACTTCCAGTTTTGGTGATTATGAGTAAAGCTACTATAAACACTCACATGCAGATTCTGGTGTAAACATGTTTTCCAATCAGTTGGGTAAGTACCTAGGAGAGCAATTGCTGGATCATATGGAAGACTATGCTTAGCTTTCTAAGAAACTGCTAAACTGTCTTGCAAAGTGGCTGAATCATTTTGCGTTTCTATCAACAGCAAATGAGAATTCCTGTTGTTGCACATCCTCTCTAGTAATTAGTATTGTTAGTTCTTGGATTGTAGTCATTCTAATAGGTGGGTAGTGGTATCTAATTGTTGTTTTAATTTGCAATTTACTAATGATAAATGATGTTACACATCTTTTCCTATCTTATTTGACATCTGTATATCTGCATATCTGTAAAGGTATCTTTACAGATCTTTTGCCCATTTTTTAATTGAGTTGTTTTCTTGTTGTTGAAGGGTTTGTTTTTGTTTTCTTCTAAGACAGGGTCTCACTCTCATGAGACTGCAGTACAGTGGTGTGATCCTAGGTCACTTAATCTTGAACTCCTGGGCTCAAGCTGTCCTCCTGCCTCAGTCACCCAGGTAGCTGGGGCTACAGGTGTATGCCATTGCGCCTGGCTAATTTTTTAGGTTTTTTTGAGATGGGGTGTCGCTCTGTGGCCCAGGCTGATCTCTAACTTTTGGCCTCAAACAACCGAAAGCTCTTGGATTATAGGTGTGAGCCTCCATGCCTGGCCTTATTGTTGAGTTTCAAGAGTTCTCTGTATATTCTGAATACAAATCCTTTATCAATTAAGTGTTTTTCAGATATTTTCTCCCGGTCTGTGGCTTGACTTTTTATTATCTTAATAGTGTCTTTTAATGATATCATATCTTTTGCAGCAACACAGATAGAATTGGAGGCCATTGTCTTAAGTGAAACAACTCAGACACAGAACAACAAATATTGCATGTCTTCACTTGTAAGTGGGAGATAAATAAAATATGCGTGCACATGTGAGTAGAGTGTGGCATGATGGACAATGGTGACTCAGAGGGGTCAAAGGGAATGGGTGATAGAAGGATACTTGATGGGTACAATGTGCATTGCTCCAGTGATGGATGCACTGAAGAACCTGACATCACCACAGTGCAGTATATCAATGTAGCCAAATTGCATTTCTACTCCGTGCATATATACAAATAAAAAAGTATCTTTTGAGGAGCATAAGTTCTGAATTTTAATAAAGTCCAACTTATCAATTGTTTTATTTCATATATTGTGTTTTTGGGTGTGTTGTATCTAAAACCTCATCACCAAACCCAAAGTCACCTAGATTTTCTCCTGTGTTTTATTCTAGAAGTTTTGTAGCTTAGTGTTTGATATTTAGATATATGATCTATTTTGAGTTAATTTTTGTGGAAGGTGTAAAGTCTATGTCTAGGTTCTTTTTTTTTCAATATTGACGTCCAGTTGTTCAAGCACCATTTGTTGTCAAGACTATTCTTTTTTCACTGCATTGCCTTTGCTCCATTGTCAAAATTCAGTTGGCTGTATTTGAGTCTATTTTGAGGCTCTCTATTCTGTTTCATTGATTTTTGTGTCTGTTATTTCCCCGATACCATACTGTCTTGATTACTATAGCTTTATAGTAAGTCTCAAAATTGGGTAATATGAGTCCCCCAACTTTCTTCTTCTTCAGTAATGTTTTGGCTCTCCTATGTCTTTTGCTTTTCCATACACATTTTAGAATAAGTTGCTGATATCTGCAAATTAGCTTCCTGGGATGTAGATGGGTATTGTATTGAATCTATAGATTAAGTTGGGGACAATTAACATCTTAACAATATTGAAGCTTCTAATCCATGAACATGAAATAACTCTTCATTTATTTAGATTTTCCTTGATTTCTTGTGTCAGCGGTCTGTAGTTTTCTACATATAGATCCTGTACATATTTTGTAAGATTTATACTTAAGCATGTAATTTTTTTGTGTGCTACTGAAAACGGTATTTTTTTAAATTTCAAGTCTCAATTGTTCGTTGCAAATATATAGGACATCAGATGACTTTTGCATGTTAACCTTGTATCCTGTAACCATTCTATTATGCTTATGAATTACAGGAGTTTTTGTCAATGATTTTGGATTTTCTACATAGACAATTATGTCATATGTGAATAAAGACAGTTTTGTTAATTCCTTCCTAATCTGCACACCTTTTATTTCCTTTTCTTGTTTTATCACATTAACTAGAACTCCAATACAATGTTGAATAGGAATGCAGGGAGAGGACCTTCTTGTTTTGTTATAGACCTTAGTGGGAAAGCATCCAGCTACTCACCATTAAGTATGATATTAACAGTAATTTTTTTTGTAGATGCTCCATACTAAGTTCAGAAAATTCCCCTCTATTCCTAATCTGCTGAGAATTTTTATAATGAATGGTTATTGGATTTTGTCAGATGCTTCATCTGCATTAATTGATAAGATCAAATGATTTTTCTTCTCTAGGCTATTGATATGGTGGATTACATTGATTTTCAAATGTTGAACCAGCCTTGCATACCTTGAATAAATCCCACTTGGTTGGGTATATAATTCTTTTTATACATTGTTAGGTTTGCTAATTTTTTGACAAATTTTTGCATCTATGATCATGAGAGATATTATATTGGTCAGTAGTTATATTTTCTTGTAATATCTTTGTCTGGTTTTAGTGTTTGGGTAATGCTGACCTCATCAAATGAGTTAGGAAGTATTCCTTTTGCTTCTATATTCTGGAACAGATTGTGGAGAATTGGTGTCATTTCTCCCTTAAGTGTTCTGTAGAATTCACCAGTGAAACTCTCTGGGTCTTATACTTTCTTTTTCAGGGGATATTATTAATTACTGATTTGATTTCTTTAATAAGTAGAGGCCTATTCAGATTATCTCTTTCTCCTTGTGTGAATCTTGGTAGTTTGTATCTTTCACAGAATTGGCCCATTTCATTTAGTTATCAAATTTGTGGGCATAAAGTTCTTTACAATATTCATTTATTACTGTTTTCACATTCCTGTGATCAACAGTGATGACACTGCTTACATTTCTTATATTGGTTATTAGTGTCTTCTCTGTTTTTCTGGGTTAGCCTGGCTATAGTCTTGTCAATATTATTCATCTTTTTTAAAAAGCAGGTTTTGGTTTTATTAATTGTTCTCTATTGTTTTCCTGTTTTACATTTCATTAACTTATGCTCTAATTTCTATTATTTGTTTGTTTCTGCCTTAGGTTGAAATTGCTCTTCTTTTCTAGTTTCTTGGGACAGAAGCTTAGTTTATTGATTTTTAAGTTTTTCGTGTTTTTTAATGTACACATTAAATGCTATAAAATTCTTATGAAACACTGCTTTCACCGTATTCCACTAATTTTGATAGGTTGTATTTTCACTTTCACTTAGTTTAAAATATTTTAAAATATTTCTTAAGAGTTCTTCTTTGACCCCTGTGCTCTTTAAAAGTATATTGTTTTATCTCCCAATAATTAGATATTTTCCAGCTATTTTTCTCTTATTGATTTCTGGTTTAATTCCATTATGATCTGAAAATTTTTTTGTCAATTTTAATTCTTTTCAATTTAAGGCAGTTTTTCTGGTCTAGATGTGATCTATCTTGATGACTGTTCCATGCAAGCTTAAGAAGAATGTGAATTCTTATGTTATTGGATAGCTATTTTATAAATGTCAATTAGATTAAGTTGATTGCTAATGCTGTTCAGGTCAACTGTATCCTTATTGATTTTCTGCCTGCTTGATCCATCACTGAAAGAGGGGATTTGTCTGTTTCTCCTTTCAGTTTAATCAGTTTTTTGGTAACAGCTTCATTGAGATATAATTCACATACTATGTAATTCATGCATTTAAAGTGTACAAATCAATGGTTTTTAGTATATTCAAACAGGTATGCAATCATCACCACAATCAACTGTAGAAAATTTTCGTCACACCAAAAAGGAACTCTGTTCCTTTTAACAATCATCCCCCAGTCCTTCCATCCCCTTACCCTGAGCCTTAAGCATCCACTTATCTACTTTCCTTTTAGATTTGCCTGTTCTAGACATTTTGCATAAATGGGATCACACAATACATCGTTATTTGTTACTGGCGTCTTTTATTTAACACTATGCTTTCAAGGTCCACTTTCTAGCGTGTATCAGAACTTCTTTTATCACTGAATAATATTTCATTGTTTGGATATACCACATTTTGTTTATTCACTCTCAGTTGGTGGACACTTAGGTTGTTTCTACCTGCTGCTGTAAATATTAGTGTGCAAGTTTTTGAGAAGACTGGTGTCTTCATTTCTCTTGGGTATATACCTAGGAGTGGACTTGCTGGGTCAAGTAGTGACTCCATGTTTAACTGAGGAACTCCTTGCATGTTTTCCAAAAATGGCGGTACCATTTTACATTCCCACCAGCAATGTATGAAGGCTCTAGTTTCTCCAAATCCTCACCAACACTTGTCATTATCTGTTTTTCTTATTATATATCCGCCTGGATCATCATATCCCACAGTGGTTTTGAGTTCTATCATTTCTTGCCTCTGTCAGTTTTGACACCCTGTTGTTAGGTGTATACCTGTTTAGGATTTTTAGACCATCTTGAGGAACCGACATCTTTATCATTATTTAATGCCCTCTTTTTGCCTGATAATTTTCTTTGTTTTGAAGTTGTCTTTGTCTGAAGCTAATATAGGCACTCCTGCTTTCTTTTCATTAACATTAGCATAGTAATTCTCTCTATCCCTTTACTTTGAACCTGTCTGAGCCTTTATATTTAAAGTGGTTTTCTTTTAGAAAACAGATCGTTGAGTATTGTGGAGTTTTGGTTTGTTTTGGTTTGCTTGCTTATTTTGCTAATTTGTTTTATCCACTCCATCTCTGTCTTTTAATTGATATATTTAGACCATTCACATTTAAAGTTATTGATTATTGATATAGTTGAGTTAATATCTACTCTCTTTATCCCTGTTTTTGTTTTTTTGGTTTTTGTTTGTTTCTTTTTGAGACACAGAGTCTCACCCTGTCACCCAGGCTGGAGTGGTGCAGTAGCATGATCTTGGCTCACTGCAGCCTTCACCACCCGGATTCAGGCAATTCTCATGCCTCAGCCGCCCCAAGTAGCTAGGATTACAGGCACGCGCCACCATGCCTGGCTAATTTTTGTATTTTTAGTAGAGACAGGGTTTCACCATGTTGGCCAGGCTAGTCTCGAACTCCTGACCTCAAGTGATCTGCCCACCTTGGCCTCCCAAAGTGCTGGGGTTACAGGTGTGAGCCCCCGTGCCTGGCCTCTTTATCACTGTTTTCTATTTGTTATATTCATTTTCTATTCCCTTTCCCTCATCTTTTTTTTTTTTTTTTTTACTAAAAAGAAAAATTACCAGTTGTAGGTTGCATCTTAATTTCAGATTTGTTAAAATATGAAAAAAGTGTGTTCTAGAATCTATAGCATATTGTCATAGTACCCTCCCCATAGAGAGATTGTGAGACTTAAATAGAACAATGCATTAATGTACTTAGCCCAGTATTTGGTTAGGCAGTGAGCACTAGATATTAACCATTGCTATAATTACTCTATTAGTGCTGCCCAGCTACTTTATGGACCTCACAGCTGATTTAGATACCCCAATTCTATCACTGCATCACGCTTGAGAATAATTACCCTAAATACATAGTTCTGGCTGCTGTTTTGTGGTCAGCTACTGCAAGTATGTTCTCTTTGCATGTTTATTCTGTGGTCTGTGGTTAAATGCAGAACTCTAAAGTCAGACATCCATGTGTTTGAATACCAGACTGTAGTTACAGATATCTGAACTTAAAGAGGTTTCTTAATCTCTCTCAATCTCATTTTAGTCACCTGAAAATATTTATACTAATACCTTCCTCACAGAATGTGGCCAGGACCTAGCAGGGGCCCAAATCATAGATATTATTATTGTCATCAGTTGTCCTCATATCTCTTCCTCTTAACAAGGTGCTCCCTGTGGCTCAGTCTCCCTTTTTGAGCTGACAACTCTGGGGAGAAGTACTTTGGACCTGACAAAGGCAGAGGCTGCGTATAAGAATTTAAGCATTAGCAGGGAGAATGTCTTGACCTATGGGGAAAGATCTCTGCAGGTAGAGTTTGCAGTTCCTGACTTGCAGTGGAAGGGGGATGTGCTGCCTGCTCACCTGCCTCGTGGAGAGGCTCCCACCTAGCCCTGGGTAGGGGTAGCTTTTGGGCAAAAAGAGATTCCTGAGGGATGAAGGCAACAGGGGTGACATGACATGTGACCCCTTCTCATACCCATCATATCATAAAGCAGTGAGTCATGAATGAGGACCAGCCACTTATTCGTCAGTCCTGGCTCTGGTGGGGACCTCAGATAGATGACTGGGCTTTGTCTCTACAGTTTTCTCTTCAGGACTATTTGAGATACTGTTAGTTATTCATCTTCCTTTATTTCATTATTTTCCTCTTATATTTTTGACATCTGACTCTGCAGTTTGGGTTTAATGGGAAGGAATCACTGCCTCTCTCTTCACTCCCCAGACACATTTTAATGTCTGAACATCTGCGAGGCTGGGCCTATGGACCCGAATGAGCAGGGAGAAGCATATCTGCAGAAGAACCCTGCGGTTCTTGGCTCTGCTTCGCAGCAGTGGTGGGTATGTCGACTGGCACAGAACTCGGGGTTCTGTATAGACCTCGGGGGTATAAACCTGTGTAGACCTCAGCCTGCCCTGAGAGGACATTTCTGTGTCTTTCTTAGTGTCCAGTGATCAGGGGGGCTTTGTGGATGATTTTTCTGAGTTAAGATTACAGTCTTCCCAGAGATTGGGCATTGCCTGACCAATAGGGCTGGAAATAATATTGTCCTCCCAGAGTCCAAGGCTTTTAAGAGAATCTAAAACCCTTTCCCTCAAGAAAGCCCATTCACTGTGCCTTATGATTTCGTGAGAATTCTAATATACTGATGTGAGTTTAAAATATATGTGTGTGTGGTGAATTAGAGTAATTGTCTGGATTACTTAAGCCAAAAAAAAGGCAAGATTTAGAGAAAAATATTCGAGACCTTTATAATATATGTTTAGGGATCTTTCTTATGATTATGTATTCTAGAAGGTCCCAGGAACTCTTGTGCCATTGACCTGGGCTGGTGAGGACGTACCGGGACAGTCCCATGAAGGTGTCCAGCCTCTCCCAAGTGGCCCTCCACATGAGTCACGCTGCTAGAGAATTGTTCCATCTGATGTTCCTGCTTGACCACAGTGTAGTGCAAGCGTCAGTTCTAGGCACTGTCACGTTCTCTTTGGATTAAGATGGCAGGGAAGTAGTATTTCACAAGTATCAAGTATCCAAAGCAGAACAGAGGTGCTAAGCTCAGCCCATCACCTTGGCCTCTTGCCATCTGCTCTTCTGCACTTCCATAGGGCAGACATTCCCAGACCTTGCCGCCCATCCTGCCAGGTCCCTGTGAAGCATGGGGAGTGATTTTGCTATTGGCAAGAGTCTAAAAACCTAACATTTTTTTGCACAAAGAGATGCACATCTCATAAAACCCAAATCCGCAGTGAAAAATTTTCATCTAGTCTATCTTGCTCAGAGATTTGAGCCACCAAACACATGGCTGAAAGAATAAGCTGAGAGGGGTGTAAGGAACCAAGAAGCCCCATTTCTTTTCAAATTCCTCAGCATTCTCCACTGGGGACCCCTTTATCATCTAATCTCATGCTATGTATATACAACGTGGTATCTGGCCATTGTTGCATACAGCAGGCCAGATTTTGAAAATACCTCTGTGTGCATCAGTGCTTGCATCAAAGCTCCCAAGTTCTTTTTGTATATTTGTCTGAATTATAAATCAGTGTTTTAGATTCAAGCAAGATTCAGAGGTATAATTAAGCCAGCCTGGAACCAGACACAGGCCGCTTTCCCCCTCTGTAATTAGCACCCCATCACAGAGGGTACCAGGTACCACGGGGAACTCGACTGCAAGAGAGTAATCCCACCCTTTGCCTTCTCTTTTATCTTTGTATATGACTCTTCATCTTTGATTTTCTTTTTGATATAAGACATAGACATTTCTTTACTTCTAGAAGCCTGTGTCAACCAAAGGCCTAAAGTTACAGAGGAAAGAGCTTGCTTTATAATGTTCCAGGGCAGGAGGATTGGGGTGAGGTTTCTCCAAAAGGTGAATGATCATTTGCCCAGTGGCTTATGGGATTTTGGAGTGTGGGTACAGATGTAATGCTTGCTTAGTCTCAAAATGTTTCATTTTTATTAGTTTTGTCTCCCCAGCCAAATTGCTAGCCCTTGGAGGTCAGAGACCATGACCTCTCCTTCTCTTGGATCCTCCAAGGTACGCAGCTTAGGGCTGTGTCCAAGGTAAGCCAACTTCAGAGAGGTGACCACACTCCTCTGTGATGGAGAATGTCACGTGAGAGTTGCTTCCTAGGACTTCTCAGGAAACAGTGTGCACAGGTGGACATGAGCTGCCTTGCACCTGCAATACACAGAATTCTAACGTAAACATCCCTGTGACCCAATAATGAGCAATTTGGTAACTGTGACCTGGTTGCTTTCATCTCAGTTTCAAATAATAAGATGGTTAAGAAAAATGTGAAAGGAGGTTGGAGAACTGCTGAGGTCACTGTTGATACTTTGAAACAATTAGGAAATCAGAAGACTGGGTTACTATGAGTATATGCTCCCCACCTTTACAGTCTGCCCTTCACTGAAAGCAAGTGGGTCCTTTGATTGATGGGGTTTGGTCTGTGCAGCCTTCATTTGCTTGTTAGCCAAGTTCATGGTCTATACATCTGTCCCCACCCTCCTCTGTGGCTGGCCAGAGACACTAATTCAGTCATCACACATGGTGTTGTTTCTGAAAAGGATGCCTATTGGGAGAAAAAAAGCCCCCTGAAGGTCTGGCTAGAGCAATAGGAGGAGTAAAAGCGTCCCTTACTGAAATGAGGGAAAGGAGAAAGAGTAGCCATGGAGAGTGCACTGCAGCGGTTAGGTCTAGGAGGGGAAAACAAAACCGGAGAGCAGGCATTTCACTTGGAGAATCTAAAGAATTGCAGGGTGGTTTCTCTTGCTGTTGTTTGAAGGGAAGCCAGCAGTCAAGAAAATTATTGGTCAAATTTCACAGAAGAAGGAACATGATACAGAGGATTTTAGTTTAAATAGCTCAGAATCAATCTGATGTTTCAAGGAAAATGAAGAGAACAATTGACTATCAAAAGTACTGGAGACTGCCACTGAGTTCTTCCCAAAAGCAAGTAAGGGCACCAGAGTGGGGGGAGTTTCTCTCCTTTGCCATAAGGAAATAGGCTGACTTTTTAAAACCAACATACCAGAGTTTACACATTCAAATGAGTATTGTCCTCTCCTTTAACTGTCCTCTTGGGAGACTTCATTCTCAGGGCAAAAATACTGCTTTACATTGAATACGTCTACATTCCTCTCTAGGTTTTTATTTGACTACATAGTCTCTTTTGGCTAATAATCCTGCTTTGGGGGTAGATCTGATTTCTGAAAATCATTTTGTATCCAAAATAATGTAAGCCCATAAAGGAAAAACCTGATTTTTCTGAGTTGGCTGTGAAATGATGGATTCTGAAATTAATTCTACATGGGGTCCGGAAATCATATGGGCAGAGATTTCAGTGCTCCCCATGGTACCTTCTGGGGAGCCGGAAGTTCAGCCAACGTGGGTGATTACTCACTTGTGAGTCAGATACTCCTGTGATGGGATCCTCCCTCCACATGTGGATCCTAAGTCAGTTCTTTCTACCTTCTGATCCTCAATTTTCTCACTTTAAAGCTGGGATAATAATAGTATCTACCTCATGGGATTACTGTGAATCTTAAATGAGATGATGCTTGGGAAAACTCATAGGAAGGGCTTAGTAATTGCTTATTATTATTATTATTATTATTACTATTGATCCCTTACATTGCCATAATGTGGAGCCAGGTACATGGTAGGTAATCACTGAATCGTTGTCAATTGGTTGCAGGGTTGTTGCTGAGGGTGTCAGGTTTTGACTTGAAAGTACACCTGTATTTGAAGAGTTGGGTCATCTGAGGTAACTCCAGGACTAGAAAAACATTTCTAATCCTCAATCCTGTAAAACACTTCAAAATGGCATTTGTTCACCTCTAAGATCTACCCTAGCTCTAATAGTCCCTGAAATCATGATGCTGAATTACATAAAACAATGGGATTAATGTGAACAATGAGAAAAAATGTTGATAAATAGCATGGATAATTGAAAAATGAATGGTCAGAGCCAGGTAACTCTAGAGGAAAAGCTTAGATGACAGTTTTGTGGAATGATCAATGGGAGAGACTCCTTTGAGGTTGTTTAAAATGATGACATCATTGTTTAACTCCAGCATGGGAACCATCACCAGGAGGAAACCTACCTGAAATTCTACACTCAGAAGAGTTGGCACTTGGGTAGCTGTGGGACATGGTGGAGAAAGAAACTACGCAAAGTTGGCCAAAGAGCTTGTCACTGTTCTACAATTATCTCAAATTGGAAAAGGAGGTTTTCACCACTTTTCCAAAGGTTTGGAAGAGAAAATAGCTACTGGTGGCTGTGAAAACACTGCATTGGCTGCAAAAACCAGTGTGATCTGGTATCAGAAGCAAGGTGTTAAATATTATCCAAAAAATGCAGACACAACATACTCTTCATGGAAAGCCTTGGACTAACAAAAGAGAAAAATGGAGATGGCTTCAATAAGGAGGCTCCCCATGCTGTTGTAACCACAGAATACAGAGCATGAAGAAACGGACTTAAGTTACAGCCAAAGAGATGGCAGATGAGGCCTAAGGAAAAAGACTTTCTTACCCTTCTTGAAGATAAGGCATAAGAATGAAGATCCCTAGAGATGGATGGGAGTCACTGTGGAATCTGGCAGTTTGGGCGTTGACCTGTCTGAAAGCAAGCCCAGAGCAATGACCCCAGGGAGTCTGGAAGCCTCCAAGAAAGCAGAGACTTCACCCAAGAGTCTCATTCGAACAACCTGACTGAATCTCAGCCTGCAACAGATGGAGCAAAAGTTCCATCTTAGGATGCTGGAGGCTAAATGGGTTAGGAGTAGAGGGGGAAGTGCACGAACTCAGCTCTGGGAGGAAGAGAGCAAATGGCCTGTGGAAGTTTTCCTATCTCTGGCTCTTTGGAACCATGGAGTCAACATGATAAAATTAGCAGAGCTAAGTAGGCAGATTTGTGGGGATGGAGGCATAATTGGTCCTGTTTTTCTCTAGTCTTGACCTAACTGAAGTTCACTGGGTATGTAATGGAAAAAAAACAAGCAGCTTGATATAAAAATGCAGGAAATGCCTGCAATCACTGCTGATTACAGTAGCAGCCTTCCTTCTGTTATTTTTGTGAAAGAGAAAAAAAAAAGAGGGGGGTTGTTAGGTCTTTTTTTTTTTTTTTCCCTTTCCTAAACTTTAGAAACAACTTGGGCTGTTAGTTCTTTTTAGGGCATTCTTTACTCTAGCTAAATGATGTCACTTAATCTTTATAAATAAAGTGGGTGGGGGGAGACATTTAAATTCTTATCATAAATAAAATTCCTAAGTATAAAATACATACAAATGGTTCTAAATATGGTTTATTGGCCCTAAGGGCTTATATTTTCTGAATTCCCCTAATTTCTAATCTCTCTAGGCTGAACAGGATAAATTTAGCTTTTAGCGTAGTGCCTCATTTTGCAGTATGGTTTGCGTTCGTGCAAGGAGAGGAACACCGTTTCCAGCGATTTATCTCACAGAAACCATCTCTGCTTAGCAAGTGAAGAAATATTTGCAAAGAGACTCTTTCAACCAGGGAATTGAGAAACACGCGTTGTTCCGGCAGCAGAGAGAGAGTACGTAGATTCTCACCAAAATGGAGCTTGTGAGGAACACTCCACTCAGCGTGTTAGTATCACTACTTATATCTTAATTTTGGCTTCAGGATTCTCAATTCCTGTTGCTAGAATTTAGATAGAACTATCGAAGTCTGTAATGATAATGTGTCTTTTAAAATGTCACCTTGGAATTTGTTGGATTCTGCTGGCTGAATTTGTTGGATTCTGTTGGATTTTAGTTGACGGGTACCCTGGGAGTTTGCAGCTGGGAGGCTCCTTGGGCACCTTTTGGAGATACTGTGCTTTGTCTATTAAGCCCTGGGGCTCCTTTGTTCATAAGGTTTCAAAAGATGCTGTCATTCTGGGACTGAGAAAACTCTTCTCCCCAGCATGAAGCTCAGATAAAAAATAGAATTTGGTTCTTAAGCAGTAGCATTGTTAGGAGGAAACGCACTGACCTCGTGTTCAGACACTCATCAGCCATAGTCTCTTCACCTCCCCAATGAAAAGTGGTTCTTGATGTTCCTCTAGCATAATGGTTCTCAACCACTAGTGGTCATTTTATCTCCAGGGGAGATTTGGCAATGTCTGGAGACATTTTTGGTTGCTGAAACTTGGGCATGGGGGCCAGGAGAGTGCTGTTGGCCTCTAGTGGGTAGAGGCCAAGGATACTGCTAAACATTCTGCAATGCACAGGACGGTCCTCACAACAAAGAATTATCCAGCCTAAGACATCAGTAGTGCCCAGGCTGGAAAACCTGCTCTAGATGCAAAGTTCTCTGCTTCTGTGACTCTGAAGGTTTGGGGTAGCTGTGAACTAACAGGTCTCTTGTTTTGGCTAGTAAGGTGTATACAGATTTTGCCATGGTGTTTAGGTAGAGTACAGCCAGATTTGCAGGTTTCTCAGACCCTGGAGAAATCAGATGGAAATGGTATAGGCTTTTTGAACTCTTCTGAAGATAGGAGAAGGCATAAGGGAGAGACTTCTATTTGTCATTTCACTTCTTTTCTCTACTCAACACGTTTTTGTAACTTCTCAGATTGTATTGAACTTTCTTTCAAAGAATGCCACCCATGTTTCAAAAACCAGAGGGTTGTTTTCTTTTCCTGTCAATATTAAGTCAAGAAATATATTTAATCTATCCATACTGTAAAAACTAGAATAGTCTGAATAGAATCCTGTCTTCTTACTGATGTGTTAATATCAGCTTTCCACCACTTGCAGCTGTTAGTTTGTTCACCATGAATCTGTGGCATTTGACCTACATGATCAGGAAGATGATTTTTTAAAACCCAACTCAATCAAAGCTGTAAAATTTATTGTCTAAGAAAGCATAGGAGCCTTTTGAACTACTTGGATTCATTCCCAAATTAAAACCCTTTCTTTTGAGATAAACTGTGTTTCAAACAAACCAAACTTTTTAAAATGTCACTTTACCATCACGGCGCCATCTAACCAGAGTGTCTTCACCCACCCTTTCAGCAACTTTTGTCGGGATTGTGTGCCAATAATGCTTTGGTATTCTTGGGGTTAATAAGCTTAAGAATACACAGGCAGACAATTTTCATTTCTACCTTGTTGCACCCATTGTAAAGTAGTCATCGCATTGTTTATGGCCTCTTGGGGCCAGACTGCCTTGAATGTTTTATGGCGTGAGATCAGTCCCCATGATCTGAGGTGGGCCCCACCCTGCACCCTGAGAGATGTCCCCTGGTTCTGTTCTCTCTGACACCAGGGTGCCTGGCACAGTCATTGCCTGTCTTTGACATACAGGTACCTGCAACTCCCTGCCCAGTCTGTACAGTATCACACGGTGGACTCTGAGATATTATAGAGGTGCCCATAGGGAATTTACAGGACCTGGCATGGTGCTGGGCTTGTAAAAGATGGCTAAAATATATTGACCAATTGGTGGATGGGAATTCCAGGTTGATGGTCAGGCTCACTAAATTCAATGCAAAGATCATAAACGCTAGGCTTTCAGCACATGTCAGTGGGCACATTTAGTCTGACAACAGACAGGTGTGCCAGCCCTAAATGCATACCCTCAGGGCCTCATACACCTAAACATGTACTAAACTGGTGCTCATGAATGCCTGTGGACAGGAGTCAAGATCTGACCATGGAGAAAAGACAGCACCGTTCTTTCTTGCCAGTCAGCTCACTCATTGAGACGGCTTCTCCTAAGCTGGGTTTGCAGGGAACTTAAAAGGAGTAAATCAGACCAAGGGAAATCATTTACATTCACCAGTATTCTTCTCTTTTCACCCTTTTTCCCTCCTTCCCTCCTTTCTTTTTTCCTATTGAGATATAATAGGCCTACAGTCGAGTACCCAGTCCTTAGATATTAATTAATTTTTACATGAATACACCCCTATGTAACCCAAATGAAGATACAACATATTCCCAGCACTAGGCAGACTTCCTTAGGCACCTTTCAGTCGGTGCTCCCCACTGCCTGGAGAGGTAGCCAGCATTCTGCCAATAGGTAAGTTTTGTATTTAGGTCTCTTTATTTGTGTTTTGTGTTTGTTTGTTTTTGTTTTTTTGAGATGGAGTCTTGCTATGTCGTCCAGGGTGGAGTAAAGTGGTGTGATCTTGGCTCACTGCAACCTCTGCCTCCTGGGTTCAAGTGATTCTCCTGCCTCAGCCTCCTGAGAAGCCGGGATTACAGGTGCCCGCCACTATGCCCAGCTAATTTTTGTATTTTTAGTAGAGACAGGGTTTTGCCATGTTGCCCAGCTGGTCTCAAACTCCTGACCTCAAGTGATCCACCCGCTTTGGCCTCCCGAAGTGCTGGGGTTACAGGCATGAGTCACTGCACCCAGCCCACTTACAGGTCTCTTTAAAACTGACCTTAGTGATGAAATACGTAAATAGTCCTCACTGGGCGAGGTTGCATCCCTCTGACCTTACCCAGGTTTGGGTTGATAGATGAAGTTCCTCACTTTTATAAAGAATAATAATTATATTTGAGGGGTTAAATTGGGCCTAACAGTAAGTGTTTTCTGTACATTCTTTCATTTAACCATCGGGAAGATAGCTGCAAGAGGTAGATAGAATTGTCCCCATTTTACAGGTGAAGAAACTGAGGCTTCAAGTTTTAACATGAAGCAAAAAGTCCAATGGCCAGGAATTGGGGGCACAGTGTTGAAACCTGGCTTTTTCTGGCACAACAGGCTGGGTTTTTGTTTTTGTTTTTGTTTTTAGCAGTACACCAACAAGCACTAGTCACCATTATAATCAGGAGAGTCCTGGTGAAATCAAATTATTTTTTATGTAATACTGAGTTCTTTCCTCCCTGGTAAAATATGTTGAAAGATCCTAGAAAGCTTTACCAGATCACCTTGACATTAGTCATTGTGGCAATATTACTGCCCAGGGGCCATCGTTTCTGAAACCTGTCTCTGAAATGTAGTTTAAACTTTAAGAGGAAAGCTGACTTAAGTTCACTAGCAAAAAAAAATGTGCAAATACAAGGAAAGGAAAAGCTTTACAAAGGAAAACACTTGCCTTTTTTTTTTTTTTTTTTTTTTTTTGGTCTACACACAGCTTAAAGGAAACTCAGAGTAAAGAGATAAGCAAAGCACATGTTTTAATGTCTTAAACTATTCCCTGCAATTATGGAGCAGTAGCTGACAAGTAGTGAGGCTGAAATGAGGATCATTTGGGGGAAGTCAAACGCAAGGGATTATTTTTATTGAGGGGAGGGATGATTTGTCCTGTTTACTCTTAGAATCCTTAAGATCACATAGACCAAAAACAAAGTTTATGGGTTTATTTATTTCTTTCTTTTGGAAGACAGAGTCTTGCTCTGTTGCCCAGGCTGGAGTGCAGTGGCATGATCTGAGCTCACTGCAACCTCCGCTTCCCAGGTTCAAGCAATTCTCATGCCCCAGCTTCCCGGGTAACCAGGACTACAGGCACGCACCACCGTGCCCAACTAATTTTTGTATTTTTAGTAGAGATAGGGTTTTGCCATGTTGACCAGGCTGGTCTCAAACTCCTGACCTCAAATGACCCACCTGGATTATAGGCGTGAGCCACCATGCCCTGCCAATTTTTATGTTGTATCTATTTCTTCTTCAGCTATCTCAGATGTTTGATGGTAAGGATTTGTACCTTTCCAAATCAAAGAAATAAAGTTGCCTACAATGAATGAAGAAGCAAATGTTTATGAGGCATGCACTGATTGACAGGGTTGCTAACTCAAGGCAGTGCTGAGTGCCAGCAGTTGGCAGGTGTCAGACAATGTCATCAAACCATCCTGGGTTGAAAAGTGATTTTAAAATGTTTACTTTTTAATAAAGAGATATGGGCCGGGTATGGTGGCTCATACCCGTAATCTCAGCACTTTGGGAGGCTGAGGCGGGCAGATCACTGCAGGTCAGGAGTTCGAGACCAGCCTGGCCCACATAGTGAATCCCTGTCTCTACAAAAATATAAGAATTAGCCAGGTGTGGTGGTGCATGCCTGTAATCCCAGATACTTGGGAAACTGACGCAGGAGAATCACTTGAACCCAGGAGGCGTAGGTTGCAGTGAGCCAAGATCGCACCACTGCACTCCAGCCTGGGCAACAGAGTGAGAGTGCATCTCAAACAAAAAAAAAGAGAGATACTAGTGTTGGGTGGCTGACACTATTCTTATTTCTAATTTTAATGGTGTTGCTGCCTTCTGAGATGTAATAAGGAATATGAATAGATGGCAATCTATAGAGAATTTTCTCTTAATGAATGGTTCAATTTTATCCACTGATACTAATATAAATAAGAATCACCTCCTCTTTGAAACCTCACTTCATTGGTTTCCTTGATACTGCCCTATCACTTTGTGTTCATTCCCCAATCAGAGACCCCTGCTTATGTTAAAAATGACCATATAATCCATGGCTCTGCATTTGTGTTCGCACTTGTGGGCAGAGGAAAGGGATCATGTTCTTTGTAGCCAACACTTCACTCATCGATCTATGTGTGACAAACTACAAACTCTTTGAAGACTGGGCTCATTCCCAGTCTTCTATCTCTCTGATCTCCTAATATATCCAGCAAAAATCCTTAGTCACTGTGGGGAATGATAAGGATGATGTTGCTGTACAATTATAAAATACCACATGCCCCAAAACAACTAAAAATATTTCTCCACTAGCAACCTCCACTTAATCCATGAATATGGTAAGTCTTGAAAGGAACTTTTTAGACACAGTTAAGTCTTAGCTGGAAAAAGGGATGTCTCACTTGGCCTATCCCAAAGTGGCACAAATAAAGAGACTTTGTTAGTTATTTGCCATGGTGTCTTGCCTAGTTCAGCCACTGATTGCCCAGTATTTTCTCCCTGTAGCCATTTCTCAAGTTCTTTACTGCCGTGCTTAGTTATATGTCTGCATGTAAGCTTTAGAAAATTGGAATCTAATTGATTTACACTTCTCTAAATATTAGTAGAAAAGTCTTTGGGAAGAGCATTTGGGAAAATGAATTGATGGTCAGTACTATAGTCCATCCAGTCTGTAGAGCTCAGTGATACAAACCGATAGGAAGGGAAAATAGGCATCATCCCCGGTATGTGGTTGACAAGGAGTACTGTTTGGTTGCTGATATACTGTGCCTCACTAGAAACTCCTTTGTACCCAGCCAATAACAGTGACTTTGGGGGGACATTTTAGGTAACAATGACTGGATTTAAAATAAAAGTTTGAATTTGTGGGAGTCATTTTATCTGAAAAAGAGAAATATTTTCTCAAGTCGGTATGTCGTACAAGAGGTGGCTGTTACATGACGGCATTAAGAAGGGGCTGGGGGAGGATGGTCGGTTTCCTAGATATGGTTAACCATACATCATCAGGAGAGAAATGAACGAGTCATTGACTTCATCTAGCCAAATACAACTGACTTTTCAGTGTCTTTGAATAAATATACCTTCACAGTATACAGACACTTAGTAGGCACATAAGAGAGAATTCTGAGAAAAATCAATGTTCTGCCTATGACAATGAGTCATTCTTAATTCACATTAGAATTAAATAAGCATAGAAATCAAAGTCCATTGCATACATGATTACTGCTAGAGCAAAACGGAGTGTGAATCAAAATCCAATTGTACGTGTCTTCATTCTGTCTGAATGAAGTACCTGTTTAAAATGATTAAAAATGATTTAGGACAAGTTAATCTGCTCCAACAGCATGGCAGATGTAAGCAGCAGGCTTGGACTGCCAAGCCAGAGCCCTAATACCCCAACAGGTCGGTTCTTGCTGAGTGGGCTCAGGCAGTGTTGTTTTACCTGCCTGGCATCCAAGCTCTGGCACAGGTAATGCTGTTTCCAGAAGAAAAGTACTTAATGGATGTTTCTTTGGTAAATACTCCAAGGTGCCTGTTGTCTTAGAAGCAGATTCCGTTCAACCCACGGAGATCTCTCTGGGTCTCTTCTTAACCCCTCTGTTCATTCTTAGCCATCAGATATTTACTAAGGGCCTATTACATCTCAGGCACTGTGCAGCGTACTGGGGGGAATATAGTGGTAAACAAGACTCAGTTCCTTTGTCCCCTCTTTGTAGACCTCGCTGCCTATTGGGGGCATTCACATTTTCTTGTAATATATACTATACCAGAAAAGGTATAGTGCCTTGGACCCCTTAGGAGGGGCACTGAACCCCCACATGGACTCCCATGTGGGAGTCCATGAATGCTTCTTACAGAAAGTGATGGGAGTTTGCCAGAGAAGGCACTGGGGGATGCTGTTACAGACAGAGGAAACAGTTTATGCAAAAGCCTGAGAGTGAACACTTAATAGGCATACCTTTTATTTGATATTTACTCGTAATTAAATATGTATTTCCCATTTGAATATCAGATTAAAAGGCTTTTCCTGGTGGTAATTTGTTTTTTTTTTTGCTTTCTTGTGTCTCCCCATAGGACCTAACACAGAACTAGGTCTATGGTAAGGGCTTGACAACTGTGAATTTCCTCCTCCCTTCCCTTGAGCAGTCCCGTGTGAGGGTGAATGCTGCCGTCACAGCCTTTACTGGGAGCTAATGGGTGAGGGCTACAAAGAGCATGGAGCCAGTAGGTGCTGGAGGCAGGGCAAGGGTGAGATGAGGAAAGGCTACAGACAGCAAACACACACCTCAGCGGTTTACAGCTTTCTTAAGACCCAACATTAACAGACTCGTCCTAGGTGAGCTCCTTTGAAATATGAGTGTTGTTGAGCTTAAAAATCTAGAGTCAGTGAGTGCTATTTTAAGCCTCCAGACCCTTGGCCTAGGAGTTTAGGGGCAAATGCAGAAAAACGAAAGCTTGAGAGCCAGAAAGCCTACAGATCTGGGCCTTCCCGGTTAGCTCTAGGGGAATTCTAGATGCTTCAGTGTCCATTCTATGTTTAGCTTCCAAGATTGTTCAGTTCAAAATTGTTGACCCTTGCCCTTAAGCAATTTATCATTGATATTTTCTTCACATCACTAAAATCCTGTATTCTTAGGATCTTTTAAATACAGTGTTCCGCACAGTGAGTCCTCCAGGTTTTATTAATATACTTGATGTTTTCTTTTATTTTGAAGCTGCAGTAGAAATAGCTGTATAGACTTTTTTATATATATAAAAGAGACAGCATGTCCTAAACCAGCATCTGATCCTAACCTCTCAGCGTCTAGATGTTCACAGTCATGGCAATATTCATCCAGTAGCTAATTTTTGCCCTGGCCTTCTCTTAGGGCATAGAACCCCACTGCATTTGTAATGCTGGTCATATTGCACTCGACTGCTTTTCACAGTATTGGTCTCTGCTATCAATCAGCGCTGTGCACTTGTGGGGAATGTATGATGGCCAGCGGGGCCTCTCCACACTGACTTGGATCTTGAGATAGTTCTGAGTTGGTAAACCTTTGACAGTGAGTGGCTATCATTGTGGGCAGCCTTTTACCATTGAGGATCAAGGATTAGACTGTCCTGGAACTTGGGAGTTCGGTCAGAGTTCTCAGTAGCATGCACAGCTCTGTCTAACTTGCATGGATAAAGAATTTGCTGGAAAAACATGAGACAGCTCACAGATACAGTAGGCAAACTGGAAAATCAATGGGAAAACGGACAGGAACTAAGGAGGCTGGAACACAGCTGTGCTTCTCAGACACGGCCATGGGAAACCACAGCGGGTCAGCTCACAGCCGGTTTGCCTTCATGCCACTGCCTCAAAAGTCACGGGAGTATCAAGAAGGCCAAGCCTTGGTGTTCCATTTGCTTCCCAGTTCACACACTGAGGTACGCCCTTTGTGGCAGACAAAGTCAGCTACAGTGGGCAGTAAAGATAAAATGAAAGCAAGCAGGTGCACCCACCAGGTTGCAATTCCTGGACGAATTATTCCAATGATATCCTCTTTCTATTCCTTACCTGGTTCCCCCTCTAGTTGGTGTTGTCATTGGCCATTGTGTTGTTCCCTTCCAGCATCACTTGTAATGTTGTCAGGCAACAACAAAAAAGAGCAGATACTCGAATCTGTTTAAGTGACAGTGGTTTTTTTAGTATGTGAGAAAGGGGTAATGAACTCATGGTTTAAATGGTTAAGTTTGGAAACTGCTCATGAAGGGCAATGGGAACTAATATTTGTTAAGCACCCACTCTGTGCCAGGAACTGGTATAAACGCTTTCCATATTACCTCATTTAGGCATCACAGTAAGCCTTTCAAATGAGTACTGTTATCCCCATTTTACGGGTTAGGAACCTGAACCTAAGTGAGACTAAGACATTGTATTCACACATTATTAATACTAAATCAGAGTAATCTTCAAACTTAGCCTGGGAGACGTCACGTTCTCCTGCTCAGGCTCAGGTGTCTCGGCTTTACTAATCCTTTAGTAGCATCATGGGAGCGCCCTGTTTTGGTAAATGTTCTCTAATCTTTATGTCTTCGATTTTTTAATCCCTTTTCCAATGGCCCCAAATACGTGATTGACCATTACAAATAAGATTAATAAGCCAATGAAGTGTCATCATTGAGAAGTCAGGGCTGGATAACCACACACCTAAAGACCTTCTGCACTGAAAATGTTGGTGATCCTGGGGAGAGACCACCAGAGAGTGACCAGGCAGTCAGTATTTCTCGCCCTGCTCCTGGGCACCTGACTCTGGAGCAGGTGCTATGGACTTGAGGAAAATATGGACAGCATAGCAGATGTGGGTCCTTCTTGGAGGAGCTCAGGGCTTCTCAGGACCTTCTCCTCCACCGTCCAGCCTAGAAACTGGGTGGCTAAGGGTTTGCTCTGTGAGTTTCAAATCTTAGTTTCCCACCCCCATACTAGCTGTGGGCCCCTGGGCAAGGCGTGCACCTTCTCTAGGTCTCAGATTTGTCATCTTTAAAATGGGAGTGATGATAGTACCTATTTCAGAGGTTGGGGAGAATTCAAGGAACCCCTCCACATGAGGCACACCAGTAAAGGCTCAACAGCACCATCAGTAAGCACAGGGTCTTCATGGTTTTCTCCTTGTTTCACATGAGGATGGCAGAAGCCAAGTCTTAGAATGATACCTCCCATCCAAGGAAGGCAGGAGCCCAAGGCAGGTGCTCAGTACATAGCTGTTGATGAGTGGAAAAGAAACGAGGGCATGGACCAGAATTAATCTCAGCATGTACGTTCACACCACTTTTACTCCTCAACGTTATTTTATTTATTTTTATATCTGTTGATTGTCTCTATCCATGCTGGGATATAAACACCAAGAGGATAGGGAACATGATTCCATAGTGCCAAGAACAGTGCGTGTCACGTGGTAGTCACTCCATGAATATTTGAATGCATGAGTATATGGGTTTTTTTCTATGAAAGGGAACAAGCTGACAGGGAGCCTGTGGGTAGCCTCTGCCCTGGAACCTCCTAAGCCCTGGGCTGACTGTCTCATTCTTCCACCAGGCACTCCAGGCAGCCTCGTGTTCTTGCTGACTGAAGGCTACCCACAGGAAGCTGCCTGTGCCTGCTCCTTGCCCTAGCAAACTACAGGGCTCAGGGCAGAGCCTTGCAGATTGGAAGCTGCTGAGTTTGATGTTGTAAGACTCGCTGGGAAATGCTGCCATTTGGATTTATTATTTTAATTGTTTTATAGTTTATATTTATGCCCTGCAGTGGTTTTCCATTAAATCAGAACACTTACGTTTTCAAAAAAGAGCAGGTATGCTTGTGGGTGTATATCTTAACAGCTAATCTCTGGCAATAAAAGCTGTTTGACAGTCATCAGCAGATTAGGAAATTAGTATTTGTTTAATTTACCTCCCTTAGGGACTATTAGCACATGAAAATAGCGATTTTTTTTGTGTGATTTTCTTTTTTTAGCCTGATAAGATGACAGATTTTGCTCTTGTATATTCTTAAGGTTTCAGGTATAATTGTTTTTGTGGTTGTTTTCATTTTTATTAGCATAAACCATTGGGTTGGTAAAAGTAATTACAAAATTGGAAAGAGACAACACAAAGTATAATCTAATAAGTTATAATTAAACTTTTATTGATTTTATGTCATATTTATACCATATGTATATATTATACCATATAAAATATGAACATGCGTATATAAATATACCATTACGTATATTAATCATACTATATACTTTATCATACATACTTTGTTATACATTATATGTATACTTTGTTATATGTAATAAAGTATATAGTATGATTAATATAACATGACATTGATACATAGAAACATTGAGAGTTACATGTTGTCTGGGTACATTCTCACAACACATGTTAATTATCTTTTTAGCTTTCACTGAAGTTTCAATTTTTGTCATAGCACTTACTAAAATAAATTTTTAAGTCATGATTTCTTTATTTCAGAATCGACTGCTTAAAGGATTTATTTGTCATAGATCTGAACCACCAACAAATTCCACATTCCTTTCTTCAGTTTGGTCAAAGCACTTGCTTTCTGGCTGAGAAATATTCCTTCCACAGACCTCATTACTCTGTTTCCACTTGGTCTGGCTCATTTGCTGGCCGGCTAACCTACCCACACGTAACTTCATTAGAAAACACATTAAGATATGTCCTCTACACAGGTAGAAATGCTGCTTGTTTTAGACCCTTACAGTAGCTTGAGAAGAGTAAAACTACAAATGGTAAACGTGAGGGTCTGCTATACTATGTGTGCGCACCCTTGTGCCATCAGGATGCTTCCATGACCTGAATCGTAATTGAGAGACTTTGCTTAAAAACTGGGGGTCACTTTTTCCCAAAGCAGAGATAGGTTATCCTTTTTAAGTACCTCTCTCTTCCTTGAATATAACTTACTAATATTTCATCCACATCTATGGCCAAACAACCTGCTCTAGTGTGAGTATAATCCAGCTGATGACTGCCAGCAAAGTCAGGGATTGAACAGCACTCTGAATTTTAGCTGAATGGCTTCAAGAAAATTCAAATCTTGCTCCAAGTAGAGTCTTCAGGTTAAAGGAGGTAAAAGGAAGCAGTTGGCTGGGGATGGACTCAGAGGCAGGGGTAAGGCTGTGGCCTTCAGGAGGGCCCTGGAGAGGGAAATCTAGACTCTTCCTGCCAGGATTTGAGAAGTGGTCTTGAAGCTGTGCCCCATGCCTCATCACCTCTACTGACTCTCCTGGATCTTCTGATCCATCTCTGCAAGTTCCCTGGGGGAAATTACATTTCAAGCCATAAGGGTCCATCTTAGCTCAACGACATGGAGCAGATTTGCGAGTAGTTCAGAAGGGATCATAGTTTAGGGAAGGGTGATTTTTAAAAAGAAGGAAGTAAAGAAATGTCCAGAGTATAGGCACCCCTTCTGATGGGCCTGGTGGAGTGGAGAGGAAAGAGATCACCCAGGAACACTGAGCTGATTTGGGCTGGGTCACCATTGCCCCAACTAACCTGCTCCTCAGGGACGGCCAAGGGTGGGCAAAGGAGAAGCTGCTGGGTCCTTCTTGCTTGGAAGACTGGAAGGCTTATGGAACACGGAACTCTGGTGGGTTTTTTTGGGGTCTTCTCTGAATGGGGTTCTTCTCACATGCCAACTCTACTGCCTTGAAAAAGGGCATGTCGGCCGGGTGCGGTGGCTCATGCCTGTAATCCCAGCACTTTGGGAGGCCGAGGCGGGCGGATCACAAGGTCAGGAGATCGAGACCATCCTGGCTAACCGGGTGAAACCCCGTCTCTACTGAAAATACAAAAAATTAGCCGGGCGTAGTGGCGGGCGCCTGTAGTCCCAGCTACTCAGGAGGCTGAGGCAGGAGAATGACATGAGCCTGGGAGGCGGAGCTTGCAGTGAGCTGAGATCCGGCCACTGCACTCCAGCCTGGGTGACAGAGAGAGACTCCGTCTCAAAAAAAAAAAAAAAGAAAAAGAAAAAGGGCATGTCTCCCAGTGTCACTCCAAGAGTTATTGCTTGCTTTTCTTTTTTTCTTCAAGTGGAATTCTGGAACTCTCCTTCTGTCCCATTGGCAGGTTTGAGGTTTACAGTTCCTTTCTTTACTAAAGCTATTCACTGGGCAGACCCTGATACACACAATTCCTCTATTAGTCTGGAAAGTCTTTTCTCAAAAGATATAACAAATTATTATTATTATTATTAATTATTATTATTATTTCTAAATCAGAGTCTCAAAGCATAAAAAGAAAAAATAAATAAATAGAAGTAAGGGCAAGTGACTCTATCTGCCTGGGCCTCAGCTGGATGAAAAGACCTCTGAACCACGCAAGTTCAGAGCCCTTCATGGACTGACTACACTCTTTGTTTGAGATTCTCTCTCTTTTTGGGTTTCTCGAACACCAAAGTCCTGTGTGGTTGCTCTGTCCCACGTCCCAGCCATCAGGCGTTGTGCTTGCTCACAGATCATTTCTAGCCCTCTTCTCTTCTCACACTATATGTGATCCTCTTCTCGAAAAATCTCACCCACATTCATTCTTTTCCTGCAGCCCAAACCTTCACATATTACACCTAGCCAGCATGTCCAGTGAGGTCCCTCTAGGGAATCAGTAATGTTCAGCATGCACGAGCTCATGCATGAGCTGAACTGCTGCTGTCCTCCTGCCTCCCTCCAAACCCTGGGCCTTCCTGGTATGTCATAAGTGCTCAGTAGATGTCCATCACATGGAGAAATGGAGGCTGTCTTTATCTCTAATCGCCTTTGATTTGTAAACTCTACCACATTATGTCCTCCCCAATGAAGAGGAGGACTCTTCTTAATCTGCCTCATTCGCCTGAGCCCGTGCAGCCTCGTTGTCCATCAGACCACAGGTCTAGGCCCGTAACAGGGCGTAAGCGCAACCCCGTACCCCTTCTTATTGGCATGTATGCATATGCGCACACGTGCGCGCACAGACACATTTCTTAGCCGTTGGAAAGCACCGCATGGTCTTAAAGCAAATACCTTCCATGGCCAAATTAAACAAATACAAATGTAAGACTTCTTTTTTAAGAATAATAAAATCTGTTTTCTGTCACTTCAGAGGTCAGTCCATTTTCAGCCTTCTAACCTTGAATGAGGCCTCTGATATCCTCCAAGTAACTTGGGTGACCCCCACTTTGCAGGAAGACGTGCCTTCCCTACATCCCCGTCAAATTGTGTGGAGTTACATTTGCGTTTCCTCAGCTCTTTATCTGGGCTAGGGTGACCTACAAGGGGCTAACCAATCTCCTAGCACGTGGCTCTTTACGTGGCTGGACATGGAAGACATACGCCTACTAGTTTTGGCAGCATCTGGTCCTGACAAAGGAGCTTGAAGTGCAGTTTTCTGGCCTTCCTGTCCGGGAATTCTGGACCCTGCATTGGGTTCTATGGTCCACTTCCACCAGGCTCCAGGAACGCCCCCAGAAAGGTTACTCTTGGTCCTTCAGCTGGAGTGGCCCTTTCTGTGGCGACAGAGTACTGGCTGGACTTGGAGCTGCAAATCTCTGGGCCCAAAAGAGGTGAGACCAGCAATCCTTGCCTTCTAAGGCAGTGATGATGTCCTGTTTCTCCCTCTGGTTTCAGAACTTGCCATCCTAGTACTCTGGCCTCATGTCCATCTCTCCCTCTAGACCCTAGGCATCTCCTTGAAAACAGGGATTGTGTCTTTCTTCCCTCTCCATATCCTCAAACAGACTCCAAGTAGAAACTCAGTAACTATTATAGAATTGTTACATAATAGGGCCAAGTAGACAATCAATGTATCAGTAGTTGTAATCATGCCGCCAATTAGATGGATGCTAAAATGGACTTCATAGAGACCCTGCCCATCATTTTGTTCTGACATTCAGTGAACATCGAATACTGGGTACTTTTCAGGGCCCTGGGGACCAATCTGTGAACACAAAGGCACCATCTCTGTTCTCCTGGAGTTCATGTGAGGAAACCAATAATGCTCAAGGAAATAAGCAAAATAATGACAAATTGTGGTCATTGTTGTGGAGGAGCTGACCAAAGTGCTGTGACTGAGATTAAAGGAAGGGTTGGGGTTGGTAGTGAGGGGCTGCTTTAGGTAAAATGGCCAAGAGAGGCATCTTTGGGATAAAGGCAGAGACCTCACAACAAGAGGGTGTTGCTTGGTTCTCTTCCTGAGTATAATAAGGAGAATGGATTGGAGAGTGCAAGAGAAAGTTGGATTCAGCTGCCTCTGATGGTTTTGGCCTTAGTTTTAATAATTTTCAATAAAAATGTTTTAATCATTCCATACATTATCTGGAAATGCATGTTCATATCATCTGGCTGCTTGGGGCCACGATCTGTGAATTCACTTTTCTGATCTTATTCCTTCATCCATTTTGAACAGTAGGTATTGAGACACTGGGATGCATCAGACACTGTGGGGACTTGGAGACCCTGCCCTCATGGAATGGTCGCTTGTGGAGGATAGACACTCATGGTGGAACAGGAGACAGGGACCACCCAAAGGTTCCTCTGGCCTTCTAGCCTCATCCGTCGTCATACACTCTCCTGATCCAAACTGGATGGATGAGGCTAGAAGGCCATGGGGGACCACAAAGGGCCTCTCACACCATGCTGACAACCCTGCTTCTGGGGTGCCATTGAAGAATGCAAGCAGCAGGGGAGCATCATCTGATTTACATTTCGTGTAAAAATGCCTGCTGGCAAAGGTTTGCTCCAAAGTGGAAAGGGGAAACATTTGGTGTGCAACAGCCAGGACTGCAAGTTCAAGCAAGTTCTTTCACGGGCTCCAGCTGCCTTTGCTTCCTGGATCTTAGACTGGAAGGACCCTTGGGGATTAACTTATCCAGCCGTCTTATCTCATATGTGAGGACAGTAATGCTCAGAAAAGTGACTTGCTTGTGGTCAGTCTGTCCTGGGCTCTGCCCAAACAGCTGTTTTGATGACCAAGTTGATTGACCTGGAGAGGGATAGGGGAACTAGGTGTAAGTGTCACGATGGATCATCAGGGTAGCTCATCCACATGCTGGAAACACAAGGCAATGCGTTTCTCCTCAGCAGGGATCAGAATTTTATCCATGAATATTAAGGATAAGAATGTACTTTCATTATTATGGGTTAAAAAAAGTAATTGGATGATCATGCAATCAGATAAGCAACTCTGTAGTGATTCCAAGGCTTAATGCCCAGGTACAGCCACAGGCTGTTTATTATTATTTTTTCTGTTGGCGGGATCAACCAGGTACCAGGCTATTTATTTTGGCTTCAAACCGAGATATTGTTTGACACCTCAGGCTTCCAGCTGTCAGTGTAGTGGCTCAAAGTCTTCTCTCTCGAGTTGAGAGGACATCTATTTGATCAAAATAGCATTGTCTGGCTTATCAGTTACATCTTATAAGCATGTTTCCATAGTTAGAAACAACCACCGCCCCAAAAACTACAACTGTGTTCTCTGTCCCATGAAAAGGCGGGCGTGTGGACACAATGTATATTTTTTCTCCTCAAACAACACAGTGAAGTGATTCAGAGCATGGAAGTGGGGTCAGGCAGGGTGGACTCTGTTGCTCACTCACCACCTGTATGTCCTGGGCCAGTTAAATAACCCCTCAAACCCTTTTTCCTCATCTAGCAGGTAGGGATAATATAGTCTTACCAGATTCACAGAACACTTCTGGGATTAAACGAAGTAAGGAATAGAAAAGATTCCACACTGGGCTTGGGATATAAAAGCATTTGGAAGAAGAAAAGTAGTTAATTGTTTTGCTTCTAAATGATTGAATTTTTCTATGCAAAGACTTGGAGAAGAATTTCCCTGGAGATTGACCCAGAATGAAATATTATCGTTGACTCTCGGTTATCAGCACTGCAATGGAGAACTTGAAAATCATTTACCTTGGGCTCAGAAACAAATTATGCTTTTTTTTTTTTTGATGGAGGGGCAATAAACGCACTTTGTTTGCCTTTGTGTTTGGCCTCTGTCTGGTGGTCTTTGAGGGACTTGCTTCCTGAGAGTGATGGGAGGTGCCTGTGCAGAGAATGTCAGGAAGAGGGTGCCTGCCAGTCACCAACATTTGCCACAATGTTGAGCTGGAAAAAATATCCTTCTCTCAAGTGTATTACTAAATTTATGAAGGTGCCTGGTAACATCTGCCAGAAGAGCCAATATTCCCGTCTGATTGACCACAGTCATTCACGAGTCTTCACTATTTGTCCCAAAACAAGCAGGATTTCTTCATAATCTCCCTTGAGGGCCTGCTCTAGGACACGAAGTAATTTTTCTACTCTCTTATCTTCAAGTAACTGGAGGAATTTGCTGTTATTTCTGCAGCACTCAGGCCTGAGCTTTGTGGAATTTGCATGCCAGGGAAGTGAGGGCATTGGAAAATGAGCGAAGAATAAAGGAGCATTACAGGGCTCTTCTATGGTGAATTTTCAGGTCAAGCATAAAAGAATTGTTTCCCATTCTTTCTGATATGTTAAGGTCCTCACACGTGCTAAGTCTTTGCTAGATGCTGTATGGTTTACAGAAGGAGAGTTTTCTGGCTGTTATTCTTAGGGAATCTACCATCAATATAGAAAAATACAATTTTCCAAATGGGAAAGGATAAATTCAGATGAGATAGCTGAGGTGCAGGGTAAAGAAAACAGGATTCCACTAAACATCTACAGTTCAGGTCCCAGTCACCTCCCTAGTCTTGTTTACTCACCCCCACCCCACCTCAGGTTCTTTATCTGCAAACCCATGATGATACCGACTGCCCAGGGCTGTTGTGGGAAGGAAAGGGATTCTGTGTGTGATAGCACACAGTGGTGGCCAGTCCTGAGAAGTATAAGTGTCTGGAAGCTGTTGCGTGAATCCTGTTGATCAACATCTGCACAGCCTCACCCCTACCTGTGAGCCCCATTGTCTTTGCTTTCTTCCCGGGGAACTTTGCGTTTCCGTACACAGTGTCATTCCCCAGTCCCGGGGAAAGGAATCCTGACTTTCTCACTGGGCTATGCTAAAAGTCTCAGTCAGTCTCATCTCTATTCCACATCGTTTGTCCCTTTCCCCTATGTTACAGTTGTATATACTTCATATGTTTCATCCCACAGCATCTGTCTCAGTGCCTCATACACGTAAGAGACCTTAAATATTTTTCAAAAATAAAAGGATTTTTATGGATTTAGTGACTTGCACTGGCATGGGATGTGTATTTTAAGAAATGAGTGTTAGACCCCTGGAGGAGGCAGAATTTCTGGGATATCGTGGATCTGGCGCTGTGCTAGAGCTTTCTCAGAGGTTACGTCATTCCATCATGGCAATACTATCCCCATGTAACAGATAAGAAAACTAAGTCTTCCAGATATGTTGGACCAGCCCAACCTTACCCAGCTGGTAAGTGGCAGAGTTGGGATTCAGATTCACAGCTGCCTCACTTCTGGTCTGACATCGGGAAGAGAAGCATTGGGTACCCACTCAGCATCTCAGATCACATGTAGGCACAACTTCTTATACATAAATTATTATACCCAGAATTACATACATGAATAGCCAACCTGGGAGGCAATTCTTAGAAGCCAAAACATGTGTTTCAAATTATTCTAGACACATTGCTAGAGACCTGAACCGTCAGTTTCTTTGCTGGGCACAGTGGCTCATGCCTGTAATCCCAGCACTTCAGGAGACCAAGGCAGGTGGATCATTTGAGGTCAGGAGTTCGAGACCAGCCTGACTAACATGGTGAAACCCTGTCTCTACTAAAATTACAAAAAAAAAATAATAATAATAATTAGCTGGAGCGTAGTGGTGCATGCCTGTAATCCCAGCTACTTGGGAGGCTGAGGCAGGAGAATCGCTTGATCCTGGGAGGCAGAGGTTGCACCAAGATAGCGCTACTGCACTCTAATCTGGATTACAGTGTGAGACCCTGTCTCAAAAAAAAAGTCAGTTTCTTGTCACGTTAAAAGTAGAAGTAGAATTTGACCCACCACTGGTCTCATCCCATCTCCAGCAGTTATCTTGATACAAGACCTTCCTTGCATACCAGTTCTCCCTCAGTCTTAGACCATTTCTTCACTGCCTTGCAGCAAAATCACATTAGGGATCTGTTTGTACTCACTGATGCCTTTCCATTTTCCTCCCCTAATAAATTAGTTTGTATAGTTGGTCTTAGAAGTCAAACTTTTTGTTTTTCCCCTGACACTATAACTGCTAGGTCTTATTTTTTTCCTGCTCAGATAGGTTTTATAGAATATTTTTAAAGTACATTGTTTAGGGAATTTCCTTTCTTGCCATGTTGTGATTTTCTGGAAGAGATCTTCCAGAAGAGCTTCATTGTGTCACCCTGCTTCGAAGTGGGTCTGTGCCTGGTAGTGTCTGTGATCCCTTGGGCTCCATGTTCTCCTCACCGCAAAGACTTCTTTTCCCAGCCCAGAGGAATTTTAGTCCAAGCATCAAATAGAGATTTCCAACTCATACCTCTCTCATTTTATCTGATAGGTGGTCACAGGCAGTTATGTAGGGTCAGCCCACGCTGCCTCTTACCAGCCATGTGACCTCCGACAAGTTATCTTTTCTGAGCCTCAGTTTCCTCATACATTTAAAAATGTAGGTTGAAGATGCCAAATGTGAGCAGGCTTGGTAGAGTCAGGATTCCTGTCTCCCGGGAGTAAAATGGCAGAGGATGCGCCAGGCGAATGCATCCTTTCCTTGTAGCCAGGGCATGGTTTCCAAATCTCTGTTTGGCTCCAGGCCAGGCCATGTTAAGAGCCCTGATCACTTCTTAAGACTCAGATTAGAGCAGTGGTCGTCAACCAGAGGGCCTGCAAGGGACATTTAGCAATGTCTGGAGACAGTTGGTTGTCACGACTGGAGAGGGGGCGTACTAATAGCATCTAATGCATTTAATGCATAGATGCATAGCGTCTCATAGCATCTAATGCATAGAGACCAGGGTGCTAGTAAACATCCTGCAGTGTACAGGACAGCCCCCCACAGCAAAGAATTATCCAGCCCCACATGTCAATCTGGTCACAGCATGGCAAGGTTAAGACACACTGGACTTGAGGGAAGCTGAAGAACCTCGTTCTTATCACATTCCTATAGCCCACATCCCATTTGGCTCTTGGCACTGGGGGAGGAAGTGGGGTTCCATGGAAGTTCTCGTAAGTCTTCATTCAAGTGGAGAGTAAAGTAGCCATCCATCCAGGTGTCAGACAACAAGGGCTATCACAAAGGCGTTCAGGCTGAGGGGGAAATGCTAGGAGTGGCCCTCCTGAAATCAGGGACCACCAAAGATGCTATCACGATTATTACTTAGCATTTTTCTTGAGGTTCCAGTCAACACAATCAGACAGAAGAAATGAATTAGAAGTATAAGTACTGAAGAGGAAGAGGTAAATTAATCATTAATAGCAGACAATTTGAAAAATCCAGGAGAATCAACTGGAAAACTGTTACAAAAACTGAGGGTTCAGTATAATGGCAAGGCACAGAATGATGAACAAAAATCAATACCTAGCCTGTACGTGTGCGACCAGATAGAAGACATAACAGAAGAAAGCCCCCATTTACCAGAGGAATTTAAAATATAAAATAATAGCCTGTATTATTTTGAAGTGGATTCCATGACAATTAACATATAAACCCAAAACAACTGTGCTCTAAATAAGATACAAGTTTATTTCTTTTTCATATGAAAGTTATCTGAAGGCTGATGGTCCAGTGACCATTCCTAGGACTTAGTCCTTGTCTTTATGGTTGTAGGTGGCTGCTACTACTTTAGGTATTATATCCTCATTCATGCAATATACAGAATATATAGAAGAACATATATGTGTGTGTGTATATATGTATGTGTGTATATGTGTGTGGGTATATATACATATGTATATATGTATAAATATATATGTGTATATATACCCACACACACACACACACATATATATAGAGAGAGAGAGAATATATAGAAGGAGGAAAGAAAAAGAAGAGTAAGGCTCTTCCTTTTAAGGAGACTTCCACACATCTGATTGCCTAGAACCTAGTCACATAACTACACCCAGCTCCAAGCGCAGCTTTTAATTCTAGTTCGTGGCTATGTAGCTATGTGCCTGGCTTAAAAAATAGAAAGTAAATGTTCTCTTACAAAGGAAGAAAGTGAGAATAGATATTGGGACAACCAGCAATCTGCCAGAAAATGTCATAAGAAATTTACAAGATCTATATGAGAGAATTTTAAAATGCTTCTAAGGGACACAGATGACATGAAAATGGAAAGACACAAAGTATTATTGGATAAGAAGGGAAGACTCAACATCTTAAAAATATCAACTCTCCCTAAGTTAATTTATAACTTTACACATATTCACAATAAAGACATCACCAGGATTGTTTTTTAACTAGACGAATGGTTCTAAAGTTCATATGGAAAAATAAACAGGAATGGCCAGGAAATTTTGAAAAATAATAATATGTAGACCGGTACTACCGAGTGTTAAAAGGCATTATAAACCTGCAATAATTAGAAGAGTGTGGTATAGAGTGATGTTGTAGAATAAAAGGTACAGGAAAAATCCAAGTGCATGAGAGGATTTAGTACTAGTATTTGATGAAGGTGGTATTTCAATCAGTGAGGAAAAGTGACCTATTCTACATATGGTATTGGGACAACTTACAAAGTTTCTGAAAACAAGTGAAGTTGGATATATATCACACATCTTTTATCAGAGCAAGTCCCAAATATATCAAAGACTTACATTTATCAAATGAAAACATAAAAGTACTAGGAGAAACCTCGGGAGAATACTTTTATAACTTTGAAATGGGTAAAGCCTTTCAAATTAAGACATAAAATCCAAACTCATGTTATAAAACATCAATTCAATTACATAAAAATAAATAATATTGGCATGACAAAACCACCATAAGCAATGCCAAAAGTCAGACAAAAAACTGGGATAAGTGTTTGCAATTCTTATCTTACTGTATGCCCTTTCATGCTTGAAGTTTGTTTCCTAATATAGAAAGAGCTCCTAAAAATCGATAAAAAACAAACACCACAAAAGAAAAATGGGCAATAATTCATGGAAAAATAATACAGATCTCTTTTGAATACATGAAAATATGCTCAAACTTACAGAGAAACTTAATAATATAATGAGATACTGTTTTCACCTATCAAACTACCAAAACTTGATAATATACCATGTTGGCAAGGATGTGGGAAGCAGGCACCGTCATATGTTGCTGATGGAAGTATAAATTGTTCTGCCTCCAAGAAGGGCAGTTTGGCGACATCCATCAAAATTCACATTCTTGTAGTACCTGATTCAGAAATTTCTTTTCTAGGAAATGTGTACAGTTACCTTCACACGTGTGTGAAATGTCCTATGTAGACGGTTATTCACAGCAGCACTGTTTGATAGCATATGCCAGAAGCATCCTAAATGTCCCCCAATAAATACAGTGGAGTATTATATAGCTACAATAAAGAATTAGAAGGCTCTTTAAGTGCCAAGACAGAAAGAGCTTCAATATGTATTAAGTGAAAAAGATAAAGTCCCAAAGAACATGTACAGTAAGCTCTCATTTAGTTAAATGAGGGGAAATGAATATATAATCATATTTTCTTATTTATATATAAAGTATGATCAAGAGAATACACAGGGCATGAATAAAAAGAAACGCCTGTAGAGAGAGAAAAGGGTGCCAGGGAATGGATGCAGGAGGGAGAATTTTTACTGCATGCCCTTTCATACTTTTTGGTTTTTTGAACCCATGAATGTATTACCTATTGAAGAAAAATTGAATGAAACTGTAAATAGATAAATGAGTATAGGCTAGTCACATTGGCTCACATATTAGGAAAGAAATTTTGCTGGGTTTACTCCCCTCTATTAAAAAAATGACCCCCCTCTTTAAAAAATGTCCCATTCCTCAAAAGTACCCTGGCCTTGCATTTGAGGACCGAGTACACAGGGACTAATATCTGGGCAGTTGTCCCTCTTTGCAAAGCTGTCAGTCTCCAGCAAGTTTGATGAGTTCTTGCTACCTGCCTGACCATGTCCCCTGAACACTGAACACCATGGGAACCCTCAGGAGAATAGACAGCCTGCCCGGTTCTGCCTGCCAGCAGGACCCCAAAGTAAGCAAGGCTGGGAAACCATTATTCCCAATCTTCCTCCCCAGGAGTGTCTACAGGCCCCTAGCAAAGAGGCAGCACTGAAAACATACAGCCAGGAGACTCCTGGGGCAGGAATAAGGAGTGGAAATTCAGAGGTCCTGGGGTAGCAGTGCTAGTAAGAAAACCATGAAGGAATCTCTTAGGGAAAGACTAGCTCTTTCTCTTCCTACCACCTTCCACCTCCACTGCATCTTGCCCCTACCCCCACCCCTGAGCCATCATGGCACTGGGCTTCCCTGAGCCATCCCATCCACTGAAACCCCACTCATGAACTGCTTGCCACTGAGAACCCAGTGCCAGGCAAGTTTAGTCCCAGAGGTGTGAGCTCTTTTCTTTATAATGGAACTGAAGACCCCCCCAGAGAAATAGAAAGTCCTGGCAATGGCCCTTCTGGCTCCCGGAAGTCTTTGGACCCACTCTAACTTTTTCTGTCATTAAGGAGAGGAACATAAGTCCCTAACTCTTCCTGGACTTGGTTTTATATGGACAGTTAGAGTTTTCAAGAAATACAGAGGGGTAATTGGAGGAAGTGACCAGGGGCAGGCTTCAGGCCTCAGTGGCAAGACAGCCGGAGGAAGCATTGTGGCCAGGGCCTGCCCCAGCCATAGCCAAGGGCAGCTGCTGCTTGCTGCCTGCAGACGATGCTTGGCTGTGGCAGCCACCCTGGACCACATTTCTCCTGGGGAGAAGAAAGGGTAGAAAGCAAAGGGAGGGTAAGCATCTGGGGCCAGTGCAGGGGAGGGCAAAGAAGAGCAGGAGCTGGGGAGCAGTGAGGCCTTCCTCCTTCTTTGCCCCGCCTGAGGCAACCCCGGGCAGAAGGAAAGGCGGAGACTTGCAGCCTGAGTCAGAAAAGGGGCAAGGTTCAAGCTGGCTTGGAATCTTCTGAATCCATTCAATTTCTGCAAAATTAGAAGAAGTCCTTCCTCAGACATAACAAAGGCTTTGAAAAGAGTGCTTAGGGGATGGCATTTGGGGTATTTTATGAAGTTGGGCTTGGTGACTGGCATTAGAAGAAGTCAACCAATGTGAAGGCAGGAGGGCAGAGGAGTGCGGCACACAGGGACAAGGATGCTGGCTTGCAGGGCAGATCCACCAAGCCTTCACCACCTGTAACTACCTAACTTCTTCTGGCTTCCATTGACTTATTTCTGTAAGGGTAGTTGCCACGTGTGCTTGTTCTAGCTCACAGTGCTGTGCAATGGAACTGTTTAATGGAATTCACAGTGCTGAGCGTGGACCGTGAACTGCGACGTGCTTCCCACACATAAAGAAGCATCACTGTTGTTCCTTTTCCAATTAGTATCACCATTGTGCTGATCGTGTGTGCCATGGGGCTTGGCAGCACTGGATACTACAAAATAGAGGAAATAGAGGGGCATGTGACTCAGTGGGGCCCCAGCTGTCAGCTTCTCAAGGACTCGGACATTTGCAAGTAGGCAGACAGTTCACCCGGTTCCCTTGAACTTGGTTCCTTCATGAAGAAAGTGAGTGTGACAATGTTAAAGACCTTCTACTTTACACACATCATCAGTCCTTCAAATAAGCCTACAAGCAGGAGCGTGTCATTCTGATTCACCAGATAAGGTCACAGACCAGCAAGGTGACTTTACCAGGACAAGGCTACAACCAGTGCTACAAACTCAGGCCCTGAGTCCCAACCCAGTATTTGTCTCACTGCTCCATCACCCATAGCCAGAGCTGGGCCTTGACCACACACAGTGGCCAGGGTCGGGGTGAGGGAACCCTGGTCCCAGGGGCTCAGCTTGGTTGGGCTCACTGTTCTTTCTGTAGTTCATGAGCATTTGCTTAGAGCAGCACATTTTATATGCTCTTTTCTCTCAAGAAGTCCCAGCTGTAAGCAGAAACGGGGTCATGGGTACAATGCAGGCAGGTCCTAAAGTGCTTCCTGCCCCACCTTTGCACTCAGGCCTGGATCCCCGGCAATGACCGGAGTTCACATCTTGACACCAACAGGCCCCCCTGCTTTCTGTGTGCAGAGGAATGGGCCTCATTTGCAAGACCCTTCACCCTCCATCCCAGAATGGCTGTTTCGGGGAGCCCAGGGTGGAGACCACAATGCAGTCTGGGTTCTTCTACGGGATCAGGCTTGCAGGTTCCAGGCATGGTGGCAGGGAATTCTTACCTAGAACCCCAAAGTGTAAAACAGGCCCCAAGGGAGCTGCACTGTTTGAGACTGGCATGCCCCTATGGCTCTTGCTTGCTGCACAGAACCACGTGGGCTCTGTGAGTCCAGGTGATAATAAGCAATGTGCCTGCCTTCCTGCCTCCAGACCTTTCCCCCACCCAGCCTGCTGGCCCCTAGGAAAGAGATCTTACAAATGCGTTGTGCTCATGCAGGCAGGATGCTTATTGCTGTTAGCATGCATTTCAAATTCTTTTTCCTAGCATTCCAGGCTCTTTGAGCAAAACATTCCTGTCTTGCTTCACCATTCACTGCGGCCCAATTCTCTGGCCTCCTCACTACCTTTTGCATCAGGTATATTGGCCTTCTCCTCTCTCCCATCTTCTCTCCTCACAGTGTATCCGACCCTTACCTCCTAGCCAAGTTTCTCTTGAGGGGCGCTATTTCCTGGAGGCCCTCACTGCCTGCACTAGCTGTTTGTGGTCTCCTGCTCTGACACACAACAGCTCGCTTGGTGCTCTATAAAGTAGCGCCTGACTCTTAGGTGGTTTTATCTGTTTCATTGATGTCTCTATGTGTCATGCAGGGACCCCCAGCTGATCCCCATGGTTAGTTCATAAGGGACAGGCGTAGATGCTTCTTTCTTTCACAGCAGGGTCTGATTAATATGAATATGGGTGCATAGCAGGGCTTCCATATATACCTACTGACTTAGATCTATTAAACCACAGCAGTTGATATATTCCTGGGGTTACGGACGTTCCTCCCTCTTGCTGAAGAAAGCTGAGGTGCCATTAGGGGCTGACTAATGTGAGACAGAGCCCCTGGACTCAGATGGGTTTCAAGAAATGCAAGCTTCTTTCAGGACTTTTTTTCTGGAGCTTTCCCTAAGATATGCACATACCTTCAACTCAAGAAGATTATATTGGGCTGAGTGGCATGTTGACAATATGGTCCTGGCCTATCTTGCAGGGATTTGAAACTGGACAACATCCTTCTGGATGCAGAAGGTCACTGCAAGCTGGCTGACTTTGGGATGTGCAAGGAAGGGATTCTGAATGGTGTAACGACCACCACCTTCTGTGGGACTCCTGACTACATAGCTCCCGAGGTAAGACCTGTGTGCAAAGGTTCACCTCCTCCTGGTGCCAGGACCGAGGCAGGGGTCCAAACCCATGCACTGGGGTCATCTAGTGGTACTGGGGGAAGGCTCTGGAAAACCAGGATGGATTCTAGGGAGGAGGGAGAAAAGGGAAGGTAAAAAGTTTGTTGATTGATGTCTGTCAAGAAGTCCTAGTGTTGGGGAGATGATGAGTGAAATGAGAGTAACAAACTGTTTCCCAAACCTGGGCAAGTTCTCACTGAACATCTCTTTCCCATCCTAGTCCAGAACCACCAATAAATCTTTGACCAAGAGAAATTTGTTGACTTTTATTATTGTTTTCATGTCTTTAAAATCAGAATAGGGTGGGCACAGTGACTCACGTCTATAATCCCAGCACTTTGGGAGACCAAGGCAGGCAGATCACTTGAGTCCAGGAGTTCAAGACCAGCCTGAGCAACATGGTGAAACTCTGTCTATACAAAAAATACAAAAATTAGCCTGGCATAGTGGTGCAAACCTGTAGTCCCAGCTACTCGGGAGGCTGAGGTGAAAGGATCGATTGAGCCCAGAAGGTTGAGGCTATAGTGAGCCATAATTGCACCATTGCTCTCCAGCCTGGGTGACAGAGCAAGACCCTGTCTCAGTAAAAAAAAAAAAAAAAAAAGTAAAAAATAAAATCAGAATACAGGAGCATCACTGATCACGGGAACTTCACTTTATCAGCTATAATTTACTAACAGTGAAACCAGGAACTGTTTGCCATTTCCCGCATAGTGGCAGCTGTACGCTGTGGGTACACAGGATGGAGCAGGAAGAGGAGAGTGACGGCGCCTCATTATATACAGATATCAGAGATATTCACTGTGGCCCATTCCAATAGGTCGCCTTTCATGAAAGTTGTTTGGGATGTTTTGCTCGGCATGAAGTGTTTGTTTGCCTTATTCCTGCCCAAACTGAGAGATACCTGGTGTGATATGATTCAGGTTTAAGACATGGCCTGTCATAGACAATCAAAATGATCTTCATGGTTCTGAGACATGTAAGATAGGAAAGAAGTACCAATCCCCACTAACATCGCCCATGGCGGATCAGATAGGTATTAGCCCATTCAGAGCTCATTTCTTTCAGTGGGCATTGTTAGAGCACCTGCTAGGCACAAAGCAATGTGGGGATAAAGAAATCACTGAGACACTTGTCCTATTCTAAAGAAACTTTTGGTCTAAAGGGAGTGACAGATAAGTAAACAACTAATTAAGCAGAATAAATAGGCACATAAAACAAGATGGTATCCTCAGGGATCAGGAAAGGCTTCTTGGAGCACCTGGTGGATGAATTGAGTTGTAAAGAATGAGGATTTCCTTTGACGGAAGGGGTGGGGAGGGTATTCCTGAAAACAACAGGACTGGAATGGGGGCAGGACAGGAAAGGAGGTTCAATGTCCCTGGGCCCTAGATCCTTTGAGGGCAGGGTCTGTGTTTCTAATCTGGGTACTGCCAGGATCCAGCACACAAATCAGGCTCTTATAGAAAGGTTTGTTAAAAAATGAGAACTTATGACATTCCACCATGAGCAAAGGCCAAGGGACAAAAACATCTTGGGCTTTTCCAGGACAGTTAAAAAGTGTAGCTAGATCATAGGGTTTCCTGGTACTCATTGTAATGAATGAGATTGGGATAAAGACCCAAGGAATGTGGCTTTGATCCTGTAGGATCTGTGGACCCACTCAGGGTTCCAGTGGAGGAGGGTCCTAGTCAGATCCATCCCAGGAAGAAGGCAGGCCACAGCCATGCAGATCAGAAGGCAGGGAGTGAGGGACTGATGGTCAGGAGGCTTCACAGACCAGACAAGACAGGGGAGGTCGGAGGAACATCTCGAAGTGAAGGTGATGACTAGTAGGTGGTTTCCCTTTAGAACCTTTATCTTTTAAGAGATCTGAAGAGTAGGGATTTCAGTCTCTCTGCAAGTGTATTCCCTTAGCAAGAACACTAGGAATTCAGCCTTCAAGGAGCAATAAATGAAAGTGAGAGCTTTCAACAGGGAACTGCTTTTCTCATCTTCTTCATTCATTCTTCATTGTTAGAATACTCAGTTCCAGTTCCTCTGTAAGTCGATGCTGGAGTCTAACAGTTGACAGCCCATGGTATAGTTAAGGACCCAACCCAAGACAGAACGTTCACTTTATGATGAACAAAACAGCCACTCAGCTTTCATGAAAAGCAATCCATTGATGAGACTCACAATGAACAACTCTGATCTCTGTTCACAATGAAGCACAGACACTCTTCCTTCCTGCTCTAGCCTTTGTGCCCCCTATGCAGAAACATCTCTGCACTGGCAATGACAATCCCTGGTCTTGCTGTAGGCAAATTACAGCTGATAAAGGTATTGCTGCCTTCATCGAGGGCTACTGGGAAGATTAAATGAGATTATGCCTCTAAAGCATTAGCCCAGTGCCCAGCCCACAGGGAGTGCTGGCTAAATGGTGGCTTCATTGTTATCATCATTGTTGGGTTGTGTGATGGGATAGGAAACACAATCCTGAGAATTGAGTCTTGAGTCCAGACTTGTCCACAAATGCACACATGTGACCTTGATGAAGTCACAAAATGTTTTTGAGTCTCAGATTTCTCATCTTTCAAAGGAGCCATAACTCCTGCCCTACCTACCTCATCAAGCTGCTTTGAGAATCTAATGAGATTAGAGCATGGAAATGCTTGAGAAAGCAGAAGCCTCTATTCAAATGGGAGAGGTGATAAGGTGCTGAGCTAACCTCAAAACCAGAGACACCTTTGGAGGCATGAGCTCTGCCCCAAGGCTTCTCTTCCTACCACATGGTATGCCCTGTGGCACCCCCTCTGCTTTCTCCACTCCCAGCCCCTGCTCCCCAGGAAATGGCCACCAGCCTTTGGTAATGGCATCATCAGGCCCAATGCCTTCTCCCTTCTCCCCAGCTCTGACACACTTGAGGGGTTGGCTGCCACTCCAGGTGCCTTCCCGTGGCATGGAAGCCTTACCCTTCTGCCCAGATCCATTGCCGACAGTTAATTAGGAAGCAGATAATTAGAGCCAAGCCTGAAAGGAATCTTACAAAAGATGCCACCCAAAACGAGAAGGCTGTGGAAGGGGCCTGGAGCGGGGTGGCAGGGTGGCTCTGCAGTTTCCACAGCACCATCCAGTCTCAGCACACACAAGCCACCTTCTCCCCACCCCTTGAAGGCACAGAACCCAGCTGCCTCCCTCCGAGAAGCTGGAGGGCAGCCACTGTAGCACCCAGTGTGCCCTGAGCCCAGGAGAGAAGGGAGCATGCCCGGTAGATACACACGGTGGCCATGCATGCTAGCCAGTCACAAAATGTTGACTGTCTCCTGGATGATAGAACAGGCTAGCCGCAGCAATGGGCTCAGGAGCATGTTACAGCTCCTACCCTCTGGTACCTTTTAGTTGCACTGGGGAGACAGTTGGCCATGAAAAAATAACTAACAACACAGTGGTATGTGGAAAGTGAGAAAGTGCCTGCAACTCGTAGGGACAGGCAGGGGTCTTAAGTTGGGCGCTGTGTCTTTCCAGGGTGAGGGAGGAGTTGGCGCTGGCTTTGGAGCACAGAAGAATCACTGGCTCCTCAGGACAGTGGAGCCCATGGCTCTGACCTTACAGCTCGAGGAAGACTAACCACTGGGCTTAGACCAAAGGTATTAGCTAAAAAGATTACCAGACCCAAGTAATGTAGAGTTGGCTGCATTTGCTCACATTCCTTTTCATTCCAAATTCAGAAGATTCCTAAACTGTGAGTGTTTTAACTGTTTCTAAATGTTTCTTCTATCCAAATCTGTCTAGTTAATCCTAAGCAATTTGTAATCTCTAGAAGGGTATTTTGAGTAGACCACAGAAAGTCCAGATACTTGAATTCAGCCTCTTCCCTGGCCACCATGAAATCTGAGAACTAAATTGGAGCCTTGTCCCCCGCCTGAGACGTTATCTGCCCAAGGTGTCCTATGGGCTGGAATGACGAGGCATGAACTTTACCTTGTTTTTCAGGGTCCTCAAAGTGTTCCCCCTTTCAGGACATGCACACCAACCTTGTTTCTCCTTCACTTTTTGAAATTCTTTGTAGAATTATGGACCTGGATTGGCCATCTCATCCACCCTCCTGTTTCTGGGCAGAGCCATGCCTAATCCTACTCTAATAAGAAGAGAAAATAATTGTGGAATGGGAATATCACTTCATGATCTCTTCCTTGTAGAGGGGACAGCTCAGCATTTATTTTTCCTCTGAGCCAAACACATCATTGCCCTGCTACATATTTTATTTATATATGTTATATTTTAAAGGCGTACTGTAAAATACAAAGCTCTCTATAGCTGAAAGGTGATATTAAATTCTAGTCTTTTCTATTGGATCTCGTCCTCATATATATATGATATATATGTATGAATATATATGTGTGTGTATATATATATACACACATCATTGACTTGCTACATATTTATATGTGTGTGTATCATGTATTTATGACATATGTGTATGGAGAGCAGACCAAATAGAATAGCCAATCAGAAAAGATCCTTTTTTTTTTTTCTTTTGGAGATAGGGCCTCACTCTGTTACCCAGGCTGAAGTGCAGTAGCGTGATTATGACTCACTACAGCCTCAACCTCCCGGGCTCAAGTGATTTTTCCACCTCAGCCTTCTAAGTAGGTGAGACTATAGACATGCCACCATGCCCAGCTAATTTTTTTTTTTTTTTTTTTTTTTTTTTTTTAAAGAGACAGGGTCTTATCATATTGCCCAAGCTGGTCTCAAATTCCTGGACTCAAGTGATCCTCCCACCTCAGCCTCCCAAAGTGCTAGGATTACAGATGTGAGCCACTGCGCCCAGCCAAAAAAGATGTCTTGTATTCAGTAGCATCATGTCATACATGCATTTAATCTGAGTGAATTTGACTCTACACCTTTGGCTAGAGGAAGAAAGAGAGACAGAGAGCATAGATAAGACAAGTGACTGTTGTCAAAGGCAAAATGTACCAATCAAGGAGATGGTTTGATTCTGGTCATTACAATAGGGAGTTCATTAGTGAAGGTGGCCCCAAAGGAAAGGAAAGGGGCCTAGGGTTTCACAGAAGCAAAGCGGGGGATTCCTCAGTGTATCTTATGGGAATCATGATGAACAATAGAGATGAGTTTTTTCTTAAAATATGCAAGAGTATAGTAGTCCTTTATAGGTAGACCATGACAGGGTGGGGAGACTTATTCATTGCAGTTTCCTCTCCAGGAGCACAGGGCTCAGGTAAATTCAGTGTTGCACCATTTAAAGAAGACCTCTGCTCACCTTTCCACTCAGGCAGTGAGCTGTGCCCTGCACTGTGTGTGAGATGGGAGACGTGACCTCGCTGCACTCTGAGTCACTTACAACTCGCTCGTTCTCTCAGTCTGCATTGTGCTCCCCTGACCCTGATTTTAGTGTCAAAATATGCAGTTTTTTCAAATGTGGCCCTCATGCCAGTCAGGAACTTTATCTGGTGCTCATGTTCCCATTGGAAGACAGACTGTCGATACTGACTTTGGAAAGAAGATAGCCGGCCCCCAACATAGTGCCTCCAAACTCAACTGTCACTGAATTTGCTGATTTAGAACTTCACATGGACTAGGACTCAACGGTAGGGAGGAGTGAGTTAAAATTGAAGTCCTTCCCACGGGCGTTCGTAGCACGGGTGTCACTGGGGTGGGAGCCTTTGATGGTGCCTGACATTGCCGGTTTCCTGAACAGATCCTGCAGGAGTTGGAGTACGGCCCCTCCGTGGACTGGTGGGCCCTGGGGGTGCTGATGTACGAGATGATGGCTGGACAGCCTCCCTTTGAGGCCGACAATGAGGACGACCTATTTGAGTCCATCCTCCATGACGACGTGCTGTACCCGGTCTGGCTCAGCAAGGAGGCGGTCAGCATCTTGAAAGCTGTGAGTTCCTGCCCCTCACCCATGGCTGTGCTCTCCTGGGCTCCTCCCCTACACACACACACACACGCGCGCACACACACACACACACACACACACACACACACTCCCTTCTCCCTTTCTCTGTCCAGCTTTCTCCCTCCCACTTCTGCTCATCACCATGGAATGGGAAGGACTAAGGGCAGTTGCCACTGGGAGTTCAGGCGCAGTGCAGAGGGCTGCTGCCAAGAGAATGGGGCCCGAGATGACTTGCTCTTCTGGTGGGAAAAGGAGCGCATGTCTGTGCTTCCTGAGATGAGGTGCTGTGTACATCTGTGTCCTCCAGCCTTTCAGAGGGAAGAGAAGCAACTCAACTTTGCTGACATCACCTCTGCCACTTCTGTCACTTCCTTACCTGTGGCCTGTCTTCATCAGGGACCTGTGAGGGAGAACAGAGAGGAGGGGAGGGAGAGTGGGCACTGCCCAACTGTGTCCATGACAACATCTCTGTGGCTCAAGAGCCAATCAGAAAAGATCTGGTCCACTGGAAATTCATGCAGTCCCGCTGGATGTAGACAAATAATACAGAGACTGACTCTGCCCTAGGAATCATCCCTCACATGGGAAAACCCCTTATGCTTTCTCAGCACAGCCATCTCTACGATATAACAATGCTTGTACTGTGTCAAGTGAGTGATGTTACCTGTACCCTTTTGAAATCCGTGAAAGCTGAGGTGCAGGGAAGTTAAGCAAGAAGTCTGCCCAAGGTCACCCCTCTGAGCTAAGACAGCACGAGGGTGACAGCCCAGGGACCAGGACTTCCAGAACTTGGCTTCTTCCACGCATCCGAATGCCCCAAAATTCAGTCGTTTGCACATTGTAGTCACAAAATTTGCTATCTTCAAGTGTCTTCTGCACTATTAGTTGCTTTTCTTGTTCTTTTAATCAACTTCCAATATTTACCTGATTATATGTATTTTACGAATAATTTTTTTTTTTTTTTGAGACGGAGTCTCGCTGCGATGGCCAGGCTGGTGCTCTCTTGGCTCACTGCAACCTCCTCCTCCCGGGTTCAAGTGATTCTCCTGCCTCAGCCTCCTGAGTAGCTGGGATTACAGGCACCTGCCATCATGCCTGGCTAATTTTTGTATTTTTAGTAGTGATGGGGTTTAACCATATTGGCCAGGCTGGTCTTGAACTCCTGACCTCAAGTGATCCGCCCACCTCAGCCTCCCAAAGTGCTGGCATTACAGACATGAACCACCGTGCCAGCCTGTATTTTACAAAGAAATTTTATACCATTATCATAGGTAGAAAATCAGTATCCCTTGCCATAATGAATTAATGTAATTTTTTTTCAAGATGGATTCTTGCTCTGTGGCCTAGGCTGGAGTGCAGTGGCGTGATCTCAGCTCACTGCAACTTTCACCTCTCAGGTTCAAGAGATTCTCCTGCCTCAGCCTCCCGAGTAGCTGGGATTACAGGCGCACACCACCACGCCCAGCTAATTTTTGTATTTTTAGTAGAAATGGGGTTTCGCCATGTTGGCCAGGCTGGTTCCTAACTCCTGACCTCATGATCCACCCATCTCAGCTTCCCAAAGTGCTGGGATTATAGGCGTGAGCCACCACACCCTGCTTAACGTAAATTATTGTATACAAATTTTTGAAAGATCTAAAACCATTTTGTAGGTATCTGAGGATGCATGTACCATGTTTTAGAAAATTCCACATCAGAACATGTTACCCTTTTCTGTAGTTTTTTTTCTCCTTCCTTTCCTTTTTCCCTCGCCTCATTCCTTCTTTCCCCTCTGCCCTTACTCTTCTCCCTCTCTCTTTCATTCATTCATTCAATGAACTACTATCTATTGAGAGCTTCCAACATGCCAGGCATGGTGCTAGATGCTGAGTAAGTATTGGTGAGCCCTGGTCTCTGCCTTGTGGAGTTTCCAATCCAGTGAGATTATTTATTATTTTTAATAAGTTAAAATATATCAATATATAGCCACAATTGGGATAAGAGAAGTGAAGGAGGCAAATAGAGTATGTTCATTCATGCATTCATTTATTAAACAAATATTTATTGAGCATCTAGTAATGACTATTTTATTCATTTATTCCATAAATATTTATTGGCAGGCATTATGCCAGGCACTGGAGACACAAAGAACACAGTCCCTGCTAACAGACTAGTGAATAAATGAACAGAACAGACAAATGGCTGTATATTGTACTCAGTGGTAACGAGTGCAAAAAGACACATGCAGCGGCTCAGCAAATGAGGAGTAACAGGCTGCATGGGGAGCTCTTGAGTCTGGAAATGCCTATCCCATGAGGGGACACTAAGGGGAGGTTTCAGTCAGGTGGCTACTGGGGGAAAGGATGTCTGTTCAGAAGGAACAGCGAGTACGCAGGCCTTGGACTAGAAAACATCTGCCAGGGTGGACAGCCCAAAAGGAGCTCAGGGAGAGTGGGTGCGAGGAGGGTGATGGGATGGCGGTGTCTGAGTATGCAGGGCTTCTTCTTCTTTTTTTTTTTTTTTTTTTGAGACTGAGTCTCACTCTGTCGCCCAGGCTGGAGTACAGTGGCATGATCTCGGCTCACTGCAACTTCCCCCTCACCGGTTCAAGAGAGTCTCCTGCCTCAGCCTCCTGAGTAGCTGGGACTACAGGCATGCACCACCATGCCTGGCTAATTTTTGTATTTTTAGTAGAGACGGGGTTTCACAGTGTCAGCCAGGATGGTCTCGATCTCCTGATCTCGTGATCCCCTGCCTCTGCCTCCCAAATGCTGGGATTACAGGTGTGAGCCACTGCGTCCGGCCTGAGTATGCAGGGCTTCTTATGCCACCATGAGAGCTTCTATTCGATTCCCAGTGCAGGGCTAGCCTTCGGAGAACCAGGCAGGGGAGTGACCTGGCTGGTACACCTAGAAGGTAGATCTGGCTGCTGGGGAGAGCATGGTTTGGAGGGTGCCTCTCCTGCCAGCCTCCAAAGTCCTCCGCCCTTGCCCCAAGCCAGTGAGAAGGCCTCAGGGGTACTAGTCTTATTTAGGGGAACTAGTTTGTCCAACTTTCCAAATTCAATGTGTGTTCTGGGCCAGGCCTCTCACTCCGAGCTTGGTTCTTGCTACTCGTGGAAATGACTTCGTTGCACTTTTCTGCCTTGATGTCTTCACACCCTCATTTCTCCTCGGCCCCCTGTGGCTCTTTGAAGCTTTCAGGATCCCTGCCTTGGAGCCTGCCAGCCACATTCACTGGCTCAGTCAAGCCCTTCTGTGTTAAAGCCCTCCTTGTCCTTGCCCTCTGGGACTGGGTCTCCTCTGGTGTTGGGCAGCTGCTTCTCCATCTCCTTTGCTACCCCTTCTGCTGCCCTCTGAGTGCTGACGTTTTCAGAGGTTGACTCAGTAGTGTGTTCTCAGTGAGGCTTTTTTTTTTTTTTTTTAATACAAAAAGCTAAAACTTGTCCCCTTCCCTATCCACCTTTATCCTGCTCAGTTGATCCCTAATAGCAGTTTCACTTTCTAACCCACTATATATATATTATGTATTATGTTTATTGTCTGTTTTCTGCCACAAGATTGAGCTTCATGAGGGCAGGAACGTTTTCCAGCCTATTTCTCAGACGCATCGCAAGGACTGAGAACAGTGCCAAGCACATTGTAGGAGCTATGTAACTGGTGAAAAACAGAAACAGCTCTTAGCTCTCTGTTCTTCCCATTTTATCACAGATTGCTAAGTTAAATGCCTGCAGGAGCCCAGCAGGAGCCCTGGAAGGTGAACAGGACTGGCTGGGGCAGGGTAAATGGAGACCCCTGATGATCCCCAGCAGCAATGAGGACCTCACCTCACCAGATCTGGCTTTCCAAGAGAAGCACAAAATCCAGATTTTTATGTAAAATCTCGAAATGTTAACTGATTATAACTAGTTCAATGAAACGATTATAACTAGTTCAACTGAGAGCCAAGGAAAACTTTGACCTGGGTGTCTCTTGGGTGACAGTCTTTGAGGGACCCCTGCTCTTCCCAGCTCCTTGCTGGTGTCACTCACTGGCCCCTGTTCGGCTCCTTCATGGATGGATTCTGATCACCGCCTCTCTTGTTCCTCAGGCCTGGGCCCCGGGTCCCCTGGGTACCCTGTGCTCTCCCCTGCACTGCACTCTCCCACCTCCCACCCTGCACTCAGGAAGGGGTATCCCCAGCCAGACCCATCTTCCAGCTTCCAGGCCTGTGTTTCCAGTTCCCTACTCACTTCCTCCCCTTGGCTGGTCAGGGGTCCCTCACATTCAGTATACACCCAAACAGCTCTGGATGGTCCCCCTCAAATCTGCTCACTCTCAAATTCCGTGGCTCAGTAAATGGCACTGTCTTCCTGTCTAAGCAGACCAGAAATGGGGTGCTATCCCTCTCTCCCCATCACAGCTAGCCAGACATCAAGTCCATGCCCCCTGCTAACCTTTTCCATCTGAGTTACCTTTCTCCATCCTCCTCCCCACTACCCCCATCGGAGCCACCACCACCTCTCCCTTGGTGAACTGCAGGACCTCCTAACTGGCGGGCGGGTGGCCCCTCTTACCTCCTTCTCATCTCTGTAGAATGATCTCTTAAGAATGCAAATCTAGCCATTTCATGCCTCATCCCCTACTTAAAACTCATCACATTGTGATTTAAGATCTTTATCTTCCACACAGCCTCCAGGGTCCTGCATCAGGCCCCGCCTCCCCCTCAGCCACTCCCCCTCATCTGCTGGGCTCTGCTGGACTCTGCTGGACTATGTCCAGGGCCTATAGAATGCAAGTGTCTTTAGTGTTCCTTCTCCCTGACCACTCTCCCCCTGTGCCCTTTTTGCCCAGGCACATTCCTCCTTCAGGTCTCAGCCTAGGTGTTGCTTCTCAGGGAATGCTTTGCCAAGTTCCTTGCCCATCACACTGTCAGAGCCTGCTGTGCTTCTCTCGGGGCGTTCATCACAATCTTCGCTAATTGATTCTCTAGCAATGACATGTTTCTTCTCAGCCTCCCTTACTCTTCTACATGCCCCGTGAGGGCAGGAACCATGTCTCATCACTCACCACGGCACTTGATGCAGAATGACTCGTGTGTCCAAAGGAAGCAGAGAAGGGATTTTCATCGATGAGTACAGGGCACCTGCTAGGCCAGGCATTCAGCGAGACTCTCAGTATCCAAAAGTGGCTCCCAGCCTCTTCCATTCTGACTTTCCTACAGGAAAGCACTTAGGAAGGGCATGTCACCCAGTGTGAAGGAGCATTGCTTAGGGGGACTCAATTGTCCAACTTTTCAAATTCTGTTTTGTTTAGTTTATATATTTAGGCCTTAAATATTTCATTATTTGCTTGCTTGTTTGATCGCATGTTATTTTAAAAAACACACACACAAAGCATAAAATGGGATACAGTGAAAGGTGTCTGTCTCATCCTTGCTTCCATCTGCCCATTTCCCACACACTCTCTACTCATGTTTGGACGCTTTTACATATCCTTCTGGAATTTCTTTAGATATATACAAGCAAACACAAATATAACTTATTTCTTTTTTCTGTATTATACAATTGTAGGAATGCTGTACACATATCTCATTTTCCTGTCAATGGTGTATCTTGCTTTTTCCACTCAATGAGATCTTGCAACAGGCATATCTTCACTGGTTCTGCCTCTACTTATACTTTGGAGCTGCAATTCTGGATCACTGCAGAGGACTCTCTTGGGTAATTAACTTGGGGTGGACATGGGAGCTTTTGCCTCCTGATTCCTGGAGCCCGATCTCTTCCCAGGTCAGCTGAGTAGCTAAGGGAAAACCTCAGCTGCACCCGAGGCCACCAGAACACTATGCCCAGCAGAGCTGGCCACCATCCCAGGCCCCAACACCAGCCCATCACACCTCCCTGTGAGTCCCCTGCCAGCATACCAGCTGAGCCCTTTTATTTTGGAGACCTTAGAGCAGTGGCCTTTAACTAGGGGCAATTTTGTCCTGTTCCCTTAGACATTCAGTAATGTCTGGAGATATTTTTGGTGCTGCTGGCATGCAGTAGGTAGAGGCCATGGAGGCTGCTAAACTGCCTGCAATGCACAGGACAGCTCTCCCCACCCACCCTGCAAAGAAGTATCCAGTCAAAAATGTTAATAGCACGAAGGCTGAAAAACCTTGACCTACAAAGATCCAGAAGTTAGAAGTCATGCCTAACCGGTTAACGAGTTTGTGAGGGTGAGACGTTCATGAGAAGAGCATTTTCCCCCTGAGAAGAGCGTCTGGCTCAGGGGCAGCTTCCTGAGATGCCCAAACCTCTATGTTTATCCCTGACCCTGATGCTTCCCCTCCCAGAAAAGGGAGGACGGGAGGAGCTGAGGAAGTGAGGAGTCTACTGCACCCTTGGCCTCAAAACACTTCATTTCCTCACACTGTCACTTGACTGCAGGGCCAGACCAGGATTTCCATGACTCTAGCCACTGAGCTGTGTCTCCGAGGGCCTATGTGAAGGTGATGCAGAACTTTAGAGAAGGCCATTTGTGTCATAGAAGTATGCAGTGCACAACCTGCGCAACAGTAAGTGGCTGTGCCACAGTCTCCCTCCCTCAGCACTGTGCCCTGAGACCCAACCTTTAGCCCCTCACTCCATCATCACGATTTACTGAGTGTACAATGGGAACCAGGCACTGAGCCAGGTTTGGGGCAGATAAGACAGGTTCCTAAATCATAGAGCTCACCAAAGGGAAGAGATGTTTAGACAAATTATAATTTAAATAAACCAGAAGCATGGGGTCTACGGTATCAACAGAGGAGGGAATCTAGGGAGGCTTCACAGACGAGGTAGCATTTTGAGTAATTCCTAGAGAAGGCCTAGGGACTGGAAAGGGACTTTCAACCAGAGGGAAGAAAGAATGCAAAAGGACAGCAAGGTAGATAGACAGGGTTCAGGCTGAGGAGCTCCTGTGTGCCAAACTAAGGAGTATGGACGTCGTGGTGGGAGCCTTCCAAGGAGTTAAAGTAGGGGTTACCTTGCTGACTTGTAGATGAGAAAGATGAGGCACACTGGTACCATTCCTGACTCAACGCCTACTCTCCACCCCTTTCACTCTTTATCTGGGGCTGTCCCCTCTAGTCGCATTGAACTCGAGGCCAGGTGCTTTGGTTCCAAGGGCACCAGGCAAGAAATAGTTACAGGCTCTCTCCCTTGCTGATTAAGCCTGAAATTCTACCAAAGATGTATTCCTTTGGATTATAATTTATTCTCTCAAGTTCCTCTGTTTAGATATTCAGCCTTCACGCTACGAAATGTGACATTTTGTCTCTAACACACATACACATACATATACACACAACACACACGTGCTGTTATTTCGGGTAGCTATCAGAAATATTTCCACCCACTGGCACTTTTTTTCCCCAAGATTTTATTGGTATACGTGTGCTCGATTAAATTAATGTTTACCCTCAGGACTGACTCATTTAATAGGAATAACAAGTTCACCTGGGTGTGTGAGGCACACAAGACACCACCCAGAAAATATAAAACACATCTATGTGATTTTTACCTACAAGCATCGAAAAGGAATAAGCCTTTTTCTTGCTTTTTATCTTTTGACCTTCATGAGCATTTTGTGTAGAGATTGCAAATTCAAACATAAAAGCAGTGGAGAGGGGCTGGGTCCAGGAATAGGAAAGGAGCAGGAGGAGGTATTAATACATTTGATCATTTACCTGGTCCTTATTCCTTACCTCAAAAAGGACTGTTGACCTCTCCGTGTAAATGAGTTTATTAGACTGCAGTCTCCCTGATGAGAAGACCTGAGAATCTGGGGGGGATCAGAGAGTAAGAGCCAGAGTTCCTAATCCCAGCTTGGCCCCTTGCTAGCTGGGTGACTTCGGCCAAATTAGCTGACCTCTGTGTGCTTCTAGTGCCTCATTTATAATATAGAGACAATGATAGTACCTCATAGGGTGAAATGAGTTGATACATGTACTAGGTCTAGAACGGTGACTGGGACATAGTCAACTCTATGTAAGAGTTAAAAAAAAAAAAAACCCCAACAGATGTGGCCCCTGAAATTGCAAAGAACAGACTCGGGAGGTGATGCTGAAGATGCTGCCTTGGCTGACCTCCATCAGTCCCTCATAGCCTGTGCTGGCCAGGCCTCTGTCACTAATTCCAACTCTGTCCTCATCCCCACAGTTCATGACAAAGAATCCCCACAAGCGCCTGGGCTGCGTGGCATCGCAGAACGGCGAGGACGCCATCAAGCAGCACCCATTCTTCAAAGAGATTGACTGGGTGCTCCTGGAGCAGAAGAAGATCAAGCCACCCTTCAAACCGCGCATTGTAAGTTGGTCCCCGTGCATGCTTGGCACCGTGGGTCGGGCGCAGGTACTTGCGGGGCAGGCTGCGTGCACCCAGGAAGAGCGGTCAGGGGATGTCTATTACAGCAACAATGACAAAGGCCAGGGGAGGCTGAGGCTCTCCCTAAGACAGTGTCTTTAGGCCCCACGTGTTTGCTGTTGAAAACATGTAACCTACTACAGCAGCACCCAAGACGATGATTTACATGGGCCACAGAACACCTTTTGTGTTAATAGATATTCAATTTATTTATTTAGATTGAAAACGACTAATGATACTAGTTTTCCATGTATGGCAGAGACATAAGGTTTCTTTATGAAGAACTGGGTTTGTTTTCTAAATGGGTCAGTTTAAAGGCAAATATTAATTAAATATTAGCCGTGGTCATTCTGTGGGACTAGCACAGAGCACGAAGCTGGGATTCACTGACTGGCAGCGGGAAGGATGGTCCTGCGGGGAGCTTCTGGGAGGCCCACTGCGTAAAAGCGCATTTCTGTGAGATACCCTCTCCCTTCTCGGCCGCACGTTCCCTTCTACCTTCCAGATTCTCAGGCCTGCTGTGATGCCAGTTGGAGGGGGAATGTAACACAGGGCAGTTGAAGCTCAGAGCTTTCAGTCTGGGCTTGATTCACAGAATAAAGACCGTGTCCTGGCAGTGGCCTTCTGCTGGAATGGGACGAGGGTCATGTTGCAGTCCTTAAAGTTATATAGCGTATGTGTCTTAATTCTGTTGTGTTGTAGCCCATTGACGCAATCAGTCATTCAGACTGAAAATTGAGGTAGCCGGCTGGCAGGCTTGCTGGGAGCTGAAGGGGATGTTCAGTGTAAGAGTTTACTAGGCAGGGGCCCCAGTGCTGTGGGACTGTGGAACTGGGGTCCCAGGCAGGGAAGACTTGCCATCAGGCAGTCAGCCCTCAGTCACCCGGCATACTGTCAGATGAGCCCCTGCTCCCCTTCTCCAAGTGCAGAAAAGACCTTCCTGTGCCTTGTGAACCATCAGAGAGGAATTCCATTCTATTCAAGGAGATTTTCTGGGGAGCCGTTACTGACAATGTTGTGATTCTTAGAAATGTTCCACGGTGGGAGTGGGGGTGGGGGATAGTGTCAGTGGACGGGTGGGGTCCAGGCCTCAGCCAGACTCGAGCACATGGGGTTGAACGTCCCCAGATGCTTGGTCCCATCACCACTCCTCATTTGCTTCCTCCTTTGGTTTTCATGTTTTCGCTGGATAGCACAAGCTTGGAACAGCCCAGATTTAGGATCACCTTCTTCCTTTGTAAATATCACTTCCTCTTCAGCCCTTCTCCACCACAGCTCCAGGCCCATTATTCCAAGCCAGGAAGGCTTAGAGTCTGAGCTCCCTGGGCCAACTGTCCTCTGCTGCCACAGGGCTCCCTGCACATGCCACAGCCTGCCCAATGGCTGGGGGCTGAGGACCTCTGCAAGTCACCTTTAAGAACAGGATTAACTGTGCCCCTGGCAAAATAGGGGAAGTAGGACCCCAGAGGCCTAAAAAAGGAGGAGGAGAAACTAAAGGCTCAGATGGTAGGGTGAATTTTAATTTCTCTTTAACCTAAGTTAATCAACCCAAAGAAGAATGAGAAGTAGGGCTAAGAATCCAGGCCCAGCTAACAGAAACGCAGGAAGAGACTGAAGCTGAGGGGATTATCAGTGCAGGGCTACAAGATGACTTAAACTTGAGTCTCCAGGTCTCAGCAAAACCACATTAAACCAGGCTTACGGAGCACCAGGCTCCAGCTGTACTGGCAGAGATGCAGGAGCAGCCCCCTCCTGCTTGGGGAAGAGTGGGGAGGCCCAGTGGAGCCCCAGGGGGCACCGTCAGCAAGGGGTGTGAGGAGAGAGAGGGTCTGGGGTGTGGCAGAGGAAGCCAGGGGGGTTTTGTTGAGAGGCCACGGGGTGGGAAGGAAGTAGGGAAGAACCTTAATCATAAAAGACACAAAGGAAGTTTTAGAGTGTGGATTCATGAAGAATCATCTCTCCCTGAGGTACAGCAGATTCCAGAACACTGCCAAAGCCCTTTCCAAAGCCCTGGCAGTCACAGGAATTCCTCACCGGGGCTCACAACTTTCAGTTTGAGACTTTGAGCCAATGAAAGTGCAGGCCTTCTGAGAGGCATCCCTCTTTGAGCAGTACGTGGCAGGAAGGGTGTGAAGAACAGGGGTGAGGTGAACAGGTGCGAGGCTGAGGGATGGGGAAAAACCTAGACAGAGAGGAGAGAGGAAGAGAGGGAAGGACAAACCGGAAGGGAGGCAGGCACATGACTTACTCCACTAACATGCAGGTGTTGCCTTGCCTCAGACAGGCAGGGAGCCCCTTAAAGCTTTCCCTGGCCAGAAGTGAAGGTGCTCCTGTGGGCAGGGGTGTGAGGGGGCTGGGAGCCAGCAGGAGGAAATACATCCCTGGGTCAGGGGTCAGGCAGGAGTCCACCTCTGCCTGGACATCTAGAGCACAAGGGACCTGTGTTTTCTGTCCTTGGGCCTCTTGAGAGTTCCCTGCTGGGAGTAAAGAGCAAGAAAGACCCTGTTTGTTTTCTTTTGCCTGGAGGGTCAAGGAAGCCTTCAGGGTCCTTATCACCCCACGAGAGGCTGGCAAAGAGAAAGGATGGGGCTGTCCAGGAGCTCCCGCCAATTTCAAAACTGCCTCAGTCTTCCTAAAGACTGACTTCCTCATTGCCTTGAAGGGATCTCCTGTGCATGTTCCCACTCCCCTGCCTCCCCAGACCTTCAGAGTTCACCTCAATGCTCAATGCTGTGGAGAGGGGCGGGGTCAGGGGAGAGGGTATTGATTAGGTAAGTTTGAATTCAGTTGGGAGGAGAGAATTAGAACATCTGGAAAAAGGAAGGCTGAAACGGAAAGCTGACGTTGTTTAAGAGGTGTTTCTGGCCACACTTGGAGCTGAGTAATGTTGATCCTTAGAGAGTTCTCAGCTGCAGGTCTTTAAAGACTTCTTCAAGTTATTTAAATGTCTGACATTTACAACCTTGGCGCTAGAGATTTCTCTCAGGAGAAATACCAAAATTGGGGAAAAAAATAAAAAAGAACTGTCCACATCTAGTTAGCAGGTTGGAAAAGTGACCCAGATCTGTCCCTAAGTTGAAAGCTCTTTTCTGAAAAATGTCAATAGCACCAGCCGGAGTCATCTGTGGGCTTGTGTAGAAAGAGCAGAAATACATTTTAAATAGGATGAAAGCCCAAGGAGTAAAGTCCATGGCAGTGATGCACATACTGCATTTCTCGTCTCAGAAAGCCTCAAAAGACTAACGGGAAAACTCACTTGAAGTTTTCATGTGCCATCGCACCCCTGTAACCAACTCGGGGCTAAGCCCGAGGATGTGGGTGCCTGCCTAGCTCAGGTACCAGCAGTGAGGACAACTCTGTGCCGCGTGAGCAGAGTCAGACTTACCACAGGCAAAACAGATGGCCACCCACAGAGGCCACTGGAGAGCCACGGGGAAGCTGAGGTGTACCCCACAGAGGCCACTGGAGAGCCACGGGGAAGCTGAGGTGTACCCCACAGAGGCCACTGGAGAGCCACGGGGAAGCTGAGGTGTACCCCACAGAGGCCACTGGAGAGCCACGGGGAAGCTGAGGTGTACCCCACAGAGGCCACTGGAGAGCCACGGGGAAGCTGAGGTGTACCCCACAGAGGCCACTGGAGAGCCACGGGGAAGCTGAGGTATACCCCACAGAGGCCACTGGAGAGCCACGGGGAAGCTGAGGTGCACCCCACAGAGGCCACTGGAGAGCCACGGGGAAGCTGAGGTATACCCCACAGAGGCCACTGAGAGACATGGGGAAGCTGAGGTGTACCCCCACAGAGGCCACTGGAGAGCCACGGGGAAGCTGAGGTGCACCCCACAGAGGCCACTGGAGAGCCACGGGGAAGCTGAGGTGTACCCCACAGAGGCCACTGAGAGACATGGGGAAGCTGAGGTGTACCCCACAGAGGCCACTGGAGAGCCACGGGGAAGCTGAGGTATACCCCACAGAGGCCACTGGAGAGCCACGGGGAAGCTGAGGTGTACCCCACAGAGGCCACTGGAGAGCCATGGGGAAGCTGAGGTGCACCCCACAGAGGCCACTGGAGAGCCATGGGGAAGCTGAGGTGTATCCCACAGAGGCCACTGGAGAGACACAGGAAAGCTGAGGTGTACCCCACAGAGGCCACTGGAGAGCCCCGGGGAAGCTGAGGTGCACCCCACAGAGGCCACTGGAGAGCCACGGGGAAGCTGAGCTTCATCCCCACAGAGGCCACTGAAAGACACGAGGAAGCTGAGGTGCACCCCACAGAGGTTGTCCTTCTATTCAGGGGGCAGACTGCCATCACAAGACAGGATTTCCTTGGACTTAAGGCATCAAATAACTTGAGGACATGTGAGATGCCTTCCTAGAAGAACTGGGAAAGAAAGGGCTTTGACAGGGAAGAGGGAAAACTGGTTTAGATCCCAACATTGGGAAAAAGCCTCCAAGTCACCGGATCATAAGCAGCCAGGGACAGTGTGCAGTTGTTGGTCCTGGCTCTTTGACAGACTCCAAGTCAAAGGCAAGACACTGTGAGAAGGGAAAGGATCAAGTCCGTGAGCAAACACCGTCAGCCTTGCAATTTGGCGGTGGCCTCAAGGAGACATTGGGCATGTGTTTAAGCAAGCGAGGAAAGCAGCTGCACCAGTGCCCTAATCTGGCAAAACTGAATACCTCCAGGGTGATTCATTCAAGTGCCTGAAGCCCCTGAGGGAGCTCCAGGTTTCCTCTGTCTTGGGTTACCTCCACTTGCTTCCAAGCCATGCCCTTTTGGCATCATACCAGAATGCCACCAGTCTCCAGAAACCTGAATTAACCCACTCCTCAGCTGGCCATACTGAATCTGGGTGACCTGGGGGGTGTCCTGCCTGTCTGATACAGGGAGGATCTGGTTTTGTCAGGTGGGCTGGTGCTGGAGGTGAGGCTGGGAGAGGTCATGTCACTTACAAAGAGCCAGGATGCAGTGGCATATTTTTCCAGAGCTCCTGACCCTCTCCACTCTCACTACAAGGACAGAGCCCCTTCGTGGAAGAACCTGCCAGGCACAACAAGGCTGTACTCTGCCCAGGCTGGCTCACTAGAGGCTGGGGGCCCCTGGGTCACCACCACAGAGGCCGAGGATGCAACAGCACAACAGCTTTCAGGCCTGACTTCCATTCCTGCACAGGAAGCCTCGCCCCTCTGAAGCTATCACCAAGGAGATTGTCCAGATTCATAGCTGGAATTTGGCCTCTGGTCAGGTTCCATCATATACCCCAATTGGCTTCTGTTCCCCCCAGGCTTTTGCCTTCTTGAGATGTCTGCTAAGCTGAGATTTCTGCTCCCCTGGCTCCTAAGCCTCCCTTGTCTAACCCCTGCCCTGACTCACCAGCTGTCACTAGTCCAACTGGGTTTCCTGACTACAGGCCAACATCCCTTTGTACTAACCCCCACCCAGTGCAGTTTTCAGTGGCCTCTGCTTCAGCGTGGAGACTTTCCTGTGTTTCGTTCTCTCAGCTCTCTTACGTATTCTCCCTCCTCCACTTTCCCTTTTGTATTCCTGTTGTTCACCCTCTGTCCACCCACTTAATGAACTGAGTTTGTGCAAGCGATGTGCCATCAACACCAAACCAAAGGCTTTGCACCATCACGTACTCAAATCAGTTTTCCGGGGTGGCTTGCTTCAAAGCAAGGACACACAGTGGGGGGCTGTTTGGTGGCAAATACCCCAGCACTGAAGAGTCGGGGAGACAGGAAAGCCAGCAAGGCTGGAGTCAAAGCCTTTGATGCTGGAGAAAATCTCCAGCCCTAGAATTCACTGGTCTATCCCATTGGGGATTTCATCCCAAGATAATGGCATGGTCTAATTGCCAATGAAAGTAGCACATTTCGCTTTTGTGTTACCGGTGGGCTTGCCTTCTTTGGGGACTGTAGGGGCAGAGCGATGTGTTTGGTGTGGTTGAAGGGCACCATCTGACCTTGCAGATCTTGGGGACGTTCTGCTCACTCCTGGCTTCCCTGCTGTGTACGCATTCCTTCCCCTCAAAAGCGTTCAGCTCTGAGACTCTGGCTCCCAGGGCTTCAGCACTGAAATGGGGGGAAGCCAGCTTAGGAGGGAGAGATTTGCCTCCCCAGAAACCTAGTTGTCCTCAGTGAAAGCCAGAGGCAATGAGGGAAATGCTGGCCAAGTAAACTTCTCTTTGTGTACATGTTCTCTCTTTTCAAGTTTGCTTCAGTGTGAATGTCCCTCTTTAAGGTAAGGCCTCCAGAGTGGGGAGTCTCTCCAGGTAGGTGAGCCCTCAGGCCCGGTGACATAGAGGCCCCTCTCAACCTCATGATCCGTTTCCATCCAGCCATCCGCGCTGCATGGCGGGACCCCCGAGGGAGGCCTCTCCTGCATGCTCCTGCATGACTGGGCTGTGCTGAGAGAAAACCTGGGAAGTGGGCTCGAGACCCGCACACTTCACCAACTTAGCGACCTGAGGAGGAGCCCTGTTGAACAGGCAGCCCCTTCCCCTAAAGCCAGCCCACCTGCCTAGGGACCACCAGATAGCATGGGTTGTGATGATGGAGGCCAGTTATGACACCATCCTCATCCTCTGTCCTGGCAGAGCTGGGGCAGGAGCAAGGCTGGGTTCTGCAGCCCCTCCTGAGGACATCCCCCTGGACCGTGTCCGCCACATCCAAGCGGCTTACCATCCAAGAGGCTACAAGAACCCTTACCATCCTAGAGCCCGTACCAGCCAAGAGGCTACAAGATCCCTCCAAGAGCCAGGGCTCTGATCCAGGGCTGGAGGGCATGGGAAAAGTCCAGAAACCTGTTTTTGGTGGTTGGCCCAGCAGGTGGCATGGTACAGTGGACAGGATATTGGCTTTGACTTCTGAGAGACTTGGGTTGGAATAAAATTGCTGTCACAGGAAAGTCATGTGACACTCAGAATTCACCTCACCCCCGGACCTCTGGCTTCCTTGAGCCTCCTTATCTGTAAAATTGGGTTACCATGAGAATTCTCCCCTCATGGAATTATAAACAGGAATAGCTGGGTACTGTGGTTCCTACCGATAATTCCAGCACTTCGGGAGGCCAAGGCAGGCAGATCACTTGCACTCAGGAGTTCGAGACCAGCCTGGACAACATGGCAAAACCCTGTCTCTACAAAAAATGCAGAAAGTAGCCAGGCGTGGTGGCATTCACTTATAGTCCCAGCTACTTGGGAGGCTGGGGTGGGAGGATCGTTTGAACCCAGGAGGTTGAGGCTATAGTGAGCCATGTTCATGCCACTGCACTCCAACCTGGGTGACCAAGTGAGATCCTGTCTCGAAAAGAATTATAAACAGGAATAGATAATAAGTCTAAGCTACTTTGTGCACTGTAGATTCTCAATGAATTTTAATTCCCCTCTCTCCATTCACCACCCCTACCCTGGCCTTTTAAAGGCCCTCTTCTTCTCATCCCCAAACTCCAAGAATCAACAGTTAAGAATTGCAGGAGGTTGGTGTGATGTTTGGAGGCTGGGTTTTGGAATCAGATGCAACCAGTTTCTAATTTGGGCTATGGGATATTGGGAAAGTCACCACTTCTCTCTGAGCCTCGGTCTGCTGATCATAGTACGGGGGTTTTAAATATCTACGACCCAGGGTTGCTGTGAAGAGTCAACAAATCTAATTACATGAAATGAGTAGCACAGTGCCTGATACAGGTGAACACTTGGATGGTGTTGATGTTGATGGTGAGGAGGACAACAGGAGACTGAGGCCAAGGGAGGCTGGACTGCATAACACTCCTGTCCCAAAGGGACTGAGGAGCCAGGAGTTCAGATGAGGGGATGGCACCATCCAGCAAGGCACCAGCCATTACAGGGCAGAAAGCATTTGAAGACAGGGAAGGAGCACAGTTCAGAATGCTGAGGCACCCGTGGTGGCATCATTCCAGCACAGCCACTGGTATGAGCTGAGTGCCAAGAGGAGGGAGGTACTGTGCGAGGGAGGTACTGACTCACCCCAGGTGCCAGCATTCCCAGCCCTTTTTGCCTCTTGGGATGGCACCCCAAGTTCCCCCACATTTTCAGCACCCCCCACCCCCCGCCGGTCCCCTGCTTTTACTCTGTGACCATGCTTACCACCTTGACGTTCCCTGCCTTCATTCTCAGTAGTGTTTTTGCTGGGCACAGCTGTGCAGCTCTCAGCACCCCAGCCTTGAAGTGATAGCGGTCACCAGTGAGATCCTGTTCCAGCACAGCAAGCTCCCAAATATTTCTAAGCTAAACAGCCTCAGCGGAGCATCTTTGACTCCACACAAGTGATTTCACCATTTTAGAATTCCGATTGCAGGAATTTTGCCATTTGAGAATTCTGATTGCAGGAACGTTCCTGTGGCCTAGGGGTGGGAGGGCCAACGAACACATCATTTTCATCCCCTACCCCCACTCCAGGGAAGAGTTTGAGGCCTGGGCTGGCCTGGGCTTGGCTGGGCACTTTCATAAGCTCCTAAGCTTTTCTTTATGTCTTAATGGCTGTTACTTTGGTATATGCCTTCCTGGGTTCATCAAACTAGTGTTTCTTGAACTTAATCTCCTCCCTGCCCCACCAGCACTTGAAGTAACACACACACAACTCACTGGGGAGCAGGGGAGGACTTCCTAGGCCATGCCTGATCAAGCCAGAGGACAGCAGGAGGAATCAGGGAACATTTCACAGAGGAGCTGGAACTTGACAGAGAGCTGGGAGGGGTCAGGAAGAAAGAACTACCTGGGAAAAGGCATAAAAGGAGAAAGGGGAAGGCAGGATTCAGATCAATTATATTCAACAAGGATTTGTTGAACATGTCCTTTGTGCCCTCTGTGAAGCCCTGAAGCCCTAGAGGGAGAAGCTTGACAAAGGCAAGGAAAGAATCTTCTGCCATCACCCTAACATTGCCACCTTGAAAAGCCTCGATGGCAGAATACGTGGTACTGCAAAACACTTAAGGGATAATAGGCACTAGGGTAAAATCTGGCATCTGACCCCTAACAGGATGCTCATTTGGGAGAGGGATTTGGAGCTTTGACTTTCAGGGTTAGAGGACAGAGAGAAGAGGGCCTCCCCAAACAGGCTGGGAGCCAGGGTTTCTGTGGGTCCTGAGAGCCTACGTCAGCCCACTTCCAGTCTTGGGTCTTGCAGAAGATCCTGTCCGAGTGGGGCTGCATTGCTGGATAAGTAATGCCCTCCTGCCCATCTCTGTGGAGAGGACTAAAGGATGGTCTGGCTGCCAGGAGGGACAGGGGTCAGAGCCTGGTTTGTGTGTATTGAAGTGAAGGCAGACAGAGCCTCAACTCTCCCTCACAGAGGGGCTCAGCCCTCCAGCCAGCGTTTGTTCCCGGAAGACTACAGGCACCAAGGGGCACTTTGCAAGCTGACCGGGTTGGCGGGGGCGGGGGTGGTTCTGCCCGCATCAAGTGGAGGACCTTTGATCTCTGGAGGCATATATGTCATGGAAAAGAGACACTCTGGGGAATCCAGTTTTGCACTTGAAGGATCAGTGCCCTCTTTACTTCCCATTGTTTGTGCTGGGGAGGGGGATGATAACAGAATTAGGTTTGGCCGAAACTTCACATCCCATTGTTATTCTGGAATTCTGGGATTTGACTAATACACAGTAGGTTTGTGAAGGTTCGTTAAGTTTCCACATCAACCTCAGTCTCCTCAATGTGAGAAGGCCTGGCCACATAGTGGCAGCCTCCTGCCCTCCATGTTCCTCTGGCTACTCCTTTCTGGACCTACTCCACCACAACAGCAGCTTTCTCAGAGCACAGAGCTTGGATGTCAATGGAGTATTTCAGGTGTGAGAGCCTAGCTAGGTGTGGAAGAAGGTGGTGAATGGCTAGGCCAGGGAAATATGAAATATATTTGCCTTAAGTAAGGAGATGGAAAGATAAGCCCTCCAGAGTAGGGCTTATCAACTGAGATGACTTAGAAAATAAACCAGATCCTGACCTAGGACTTTAGCCACACTCCTTCCCCACCAGCACAGCAGCTGACATCTCAGCTAGTGTTGGCAGTAACAGGATTTGCAATCTTCCTGGGAGGCATGGCAGACTCGGACTATAGGTACCTGGGGTGTGGGTTTTCAACCAAATAATTGAGAAGACAGTCACCCAAAAATGTGGCACTGCAGAATGCAGCACCCACTTTGTATCACAGGCAGTGAGCTAAGGGGAAGTGCTGGACAGAACAGGGTGCTGGTCTCCACTGTTACTATCTGTGAGACCCTGAGAAATTCACTGACTCTCTCTGCTCATTTCCTGTAAAATGAGGGACTTAAGTAATCCCTAAGATTTCTTCCAGCTCCAGCCACGTGACAGCAGGGATTTGCAGGGTTTTTAAATCAATTGTATTGCAATAAAATTTACATAGAATAAATGCACCCATTTCAAGTCCACATTCTGATGCATTTGAAAAATGTATATATCCGTGTGACCACCAGCACAATAAGTATATAGAACACCTCCATCCTCCCAAGAAGTTTCCTGCCCATAGCCCCAGGCAACCCTGGTCTGCTTTCTGTCACTGGAGATTAGATTCGTCTTTTCTAGAGTTTCTTATAAATGGAGCCACATAGCATGTACTTTTTTTGTGTCTGCCTTCTTTCACTCGGCATCATGTTTTTGAGATTTGGGACTTACAATTTTAACTTTAGTGTGGACATTTCCAAGCATATGTAAAAGTAGAGCGAATCATTGAAGGCATCCCCATGTGTTCATCATGCAGCGCCAACAATTAGCAATGTACGGTAATTAGCAATTAGCAATCAAGGGAGACAGTTCTATCTGTTTTGTTCACAGATGCATCCCCAGGATTGAGAACAATTCCTGGCACATAGTAGGTATTCAATCTGTATTTGTGGAATGAACAAATGAATTCCCCAGATCTACAGTCTTTTTTTCAGCTCTATCTCAAAATTCTCTTCTCACCTTTTATGGCTCAAGATCAGTTCCAGTGTATGCCCGGGGATTTGGGGTCATAAGATCCTGCTTTAGGAAACCTGAAATTATTGTTGAATGGTGAGAGAAGGTGGGCGACCTCATCTTGACTTGAGAGGCACATGTTAGAATGTTTACAGTTCCCATTTCACAGGCAGTGCAATAATAAATCCTGGGCCAAGAGAACTGATCTCTATCTAGAACATTTTCCTAAATAAGTGAGGGAGAGATTGGTAAGTGGAGGAACTGAGTCTTTGCCAGGGCCAGATTGGAAAGTTTCTTCTTTGGATACCAAAAATATCCCTGGAATGGTAAACCCAACAGCTGTCAGCAATAACACGGCTTTGAAAAGTAGACGATAAATGAAAAAAGGCCCCCAGTTAGAAGCAGAATGAGTCCAAGTTGCCACTGTTTTCTTACCCACTTCTAGTTGGAGACACAGGCTCCTGCTGCATCACCAGGCTCGGGTCCTGCCACTGCACATCCTGCTGCGGGGGGCCAGCTCACTGCAGGGCCTGGCTCAGCAAGCTCAGGCCCCAGGCAAGCCAGGGCAGGCAGGGTACTGTCTCCTCCTGAGGCTCTTTATTCCTGGATAGCCACACAGCATTTTCTACCTCATGTTCTGTCCCAGGCATCTCCTGGGGTGCCCCTAATGTCTATGAAACAACCCCAAAAGACTTGGTGGGGATGGCGGCCTCTTGCACTGTGAGGAGTACACGGCAGAATGCAGTTGTTTGTTTGATCTTAACACAGTAACACTGCTATTGACAGAAACCATTGAACTGGCAGCTTGTGCTGGGCACAGTGCTGCGTGTCTTTGTGCAGATGGCTGCATCGATGCCTCCCGGCAGTTCATCATAGAAGGCAGGATAGCACATGCCAGGGGCACAGCCTCGGGGTCAGAACAAGCTGATTCCAAGTCCTAACTCCACCTCTTGCCCAGCCTGCACCTTAGACAAGACGTCTAATGCCTCGGAGCCCATTTCCCCATCTTTACAATGGAGATGTGATCACAGCACTCTGCTCCCTGTGGAGTGGGTGTGAGGTTACAAGAGCCGGGCGTGGAAGGCATCAAAGCACTGGCAAAGTCTCCATCTGTAAGCTTTGTTATGTTTTCCTCCTAAAGAAGCTAAGGCTGTCCCAGGCACTAAGCTGGTGCTAGAAATACAAGGCAGATGCCCATGTGGAGCTCCAGTCCAGTGGAAAAGACACTTCAGACTGAGTCATCATTTAGCCCCAGTTATGAGGAGTACCAAGAAAGAGAACCCCGGCACAAGGGTCAAGGTATATATAGGAGGGGACTAGCCTGCTTTGGGGATCATTCCCCCAGGAAGAGGCATTTCCTTTCCCATACAGCAGCACCAGACACATCCCTTGAGTGGCCTCAGGAATGGTTTCAGAGCTCACATGCAGCATCCTCTCAGTCTGGCTCTTGGAGGGCTGGTGGGCTCTGGCGGAGAGAACGGCTGTGGTGCTCTGCCGTCCTCCAGAGACTCTGCAGGCTTCATTCCCTTAGCTGAGAGCCTGCAGAGCCAGGCTGAGCTGGGCCCTGCTAGTGTCAGAAGCCCCAGGCCCTCTTTGCCCCCAGGCACTGCCAGCCTCTTGGGGGAGCTAAGACTCCTGGGGCACTTAGCAACATACCCAGGCTGTTTCGAAATCCCAGAGTGGATGTCCTCTGGGGCCAGTGTACACTGGATGGACGATGTGGACTCATCCATAACCAGGTGGCCCGATGTGGCTGGAATGTACGCTTTATATTTTTGTTACCAAATTTCAGAAGCAATGTGTCACAGCCAAAGGACTGCATGGGTGTGGGCCTGGGAGGGCCTGGATGCGCCTGGGAGGGTTTGAGGAGCAGGAATAAGCGCCACCCCTCAGAACTGCCCAGAAGTGCCTCCTTCACTAACAAGAATGGAGACATAATGTGTTTGGAGCTAATGCTTTGAGACTATTGGCTTCACCTGCACGTAGAAGACACCTCTGGAAAGAGGCTTAGATACAGAGTCTACATCCAGGGGAGTGTTCTCAGCCATTTCTACATGAGACAGCCTTCCCCGCAGAGCACCGTATGGTCACTGAGACCAGAGGGGATGCCCCGTGCTGGGGACCCCTGTGATCTGAAAGACTTCAGCAAAAGGGGGCACTTCAGGTCCTGAAAATACTTCTCAGGGCTTTCTCCTTTATGTGGATTCCTCAGAGACAGTTACTGTACCACTTAGAAAGCCAGGCTTTTTATAAGGGAAATGTTTAAATCAGTGGTTCTTAACTTAGCAGTGGTATCACTACCCCCTTGGAGAATCTGATATAGTAACCTCGGTCTCCAGGAAAACCCTGAGGTGTCCATAAACACAATACACTGTTCTATATTCTACCAGGTTCATGGAAACCCTGAAGCCGTCCTCTGAGGCAGGGGTCTGCAAACTGCAGCCCGTGGGCCAAATCTAGCCCACCACCTGCTTTTGTGCAGCCCTAGAATAAGAATGGTTTCCACGCTTTTTTTAATGGTTGAGGAATACTATTTCAGGACATATGAACACTGTATGGAATTCAAACATCAGTGGCCATAAAGTTTTATCGGAACACAGCCACGGTCACTCATTTACATAGGTTCATGCTGCTTTTGGGCTACAGTGGCAGAGTGGAGTGGTTATGACGGAGACCGTATGGCTCACAACATCTAAAATATTTCCTACCTGGCCTTTCGCAGAAAAAAATCCAACCCTTGCTCCAAGGGTGGGAACCCCATTTAAGAAGCTTATTTTATATTCCTTACTTTTGCTTAAAATGATTGAGCCATGGAATTTAGACATAGAAGCAGCATTGAAAGTCTCCTTGAAAAGCTTCTCACTTTACCAATGGCAGATGAGGAACGTGTTCCCCAGGTTTGCAGGAGCGAGAGCCACGAAGGGGCTCTGTCCTGGGCCCTCCCTTTTATCTGTTGGTTTCTGAATTGGCACTGCCTTCTGAAGGAACCTTTAGGTAGTTGCCCTGAAGTTTTGTTTCAAAGCATCATAACACATGTTAGAAGTTTGGTGGCAGTCCCTGAAAGCTGTGTCTTTAGACCTCAGCTAATTCCCAAACGATAGTTGGCTGAACTCCTTTGATCTCTGTTTGCTGGGTGTAGGGGAGGAGGTTTGCTGTTAGCTAATACCTGAAGCAGAGTTTTCCTTTTTCCTAAAGGAACTCCGCAAATGGAATTTGTAAAAAAAAAAAAAAAAAATTTTTTTTTTTTTAAATAGTTTAGCAAACAATAATAAGACTGGAGAGGGGAAATAGTTGAATTCCATCAAATAGCGGACCTGATAGAATTCAGTTGTGGTTGATTGTTCAGCATGCCTGGCAGTCTGAGAAAATTTGGTCCATTTAGCAAATAGATGTGTGTGTCTGACTGCCTCCAAAGGAGTGAAGCAACTTTCCCTCAGAAGTGATTTAGCGAGGAAGCCAACCAGATTATGGGGAAGGGGCCTGTGAGGCCCGGCCTGAGGCTTGGGCAACTTGTCCCTACGGCTACAGGGGCCACCGAGCTGCCAAGACGCTTTCCGTTGGGCTGGGGAATGGCGGGCCAAGTGGCTTCCCATTTTAACTGCCATTTGTGCCCTTGTGCTTAAAAAGCAAGTGGGTCTTCAGTTTCTTCTCCCTTAAAAGGTGGAAGCAGTGATCTTTTCAACAATGTAAAGGTCACACACTGGAGGATTGTGAGACCCATTCAGCCAGGAGATAACTTTTTAAAATCGAATTAGTAGGCCACATTTAAAAAGAGATGTAAGTGAAAATGTAGACTGGGGCATTTAGTGGCAACTCCAAAGACCTGGGATCCCTGGGTCTGTGTCCCCGACAGGCGGCAACAGCTGGTGAGGCATGCAGCCCTCAGCTTGCTGGGCTCCTCAGTTCCCGGGGCGCCCAGGCTCCCCCGTGCCATTGGACTTTGTGCACACACAACACAACACACACAGACATCCAAAGACACACACATGTCCCACTCATTAGAAAGAAAAGGAGATCTGATGCTTTTTAATGTTTTTGAGATAAGATCTGGCACTGTCAAACCCAGGCTGGAGTGCAGTGATACGATCTTGGCTGGCTTGCAACCTCTACCTCCTGGACTCAAGCCAACCTCACACCTCTGCCTCCTGAATAGCTGGGATTACAGGCACATGCCACCATGTCTGGCTAATTTTTGTATTTTTTTTGTAAAGAAGGGTCTCACTATGTGGCCCAGGCTGGTCTCAAATTCCTGGGCTCAAGCTATCTACCTACCTTGTCCACCAGAAGTGCTGGGATTATAGGCATGAACCACCACGCCCAGCCAAGAGATGGTGTTACAGCCTGCAATTTTAGCCAGCAGTGCTAAAATTTGCTTCTTTCCTTGTTTTTCTAAATTCCTTCCTTGTTTTTCTCATCTTATTCCAGAAAGTTTAAAGATGGCCCACCAGTATACATAAAGTTTACTATGAATGTAATGTCAGTGGAAAGGAAGAAAGAGAAAACAGCACAGGAAGGCAAAAAGGAATCAGGAATGTTCTTTTGGGTGGGTCACATAGTTGGCTCTTGGCCTCCAGTGAAAACTAATTGGTTCTAGATTTCATGTACATGGGAGAAAAATGCACACAGGTGGCCCAGGTGAAACAATGATTATTCCGTGAACTAAGACCAAATAGAAAGTTCTCTCCAGGATCATCCCAAAGACAATTCTGTTTGTTCTAACCATACAGTTGTGATCTATAGATGTATTGAGGAAGGAACAATGCCAATAATTTACTCGATGCCATCTACTGTTCTTACCACTTGATTGTATTCTTTCATTTAATCCTTATAACAAATATGGGGAGGACTACTAATGTCCCCATTTTATGGATGAGAAAATGGCGGCACAGAGATTACATAATTGGCCCAAGGGCACAAAGTTAGTACCTGGAGAGGCAGGCATAGAATTCAGGCAGTTGGGTTGCAGAGCATGAAGGCTAAGCCACTAAGCTACCTCCTCTCACAGATCGGCATTTAAAGAAACCAGTCTGATTCCACGAGAGTTCTCAGATGTCCCGATTTTATAAAGACCAATATAAAATAGACCAAGAAGTCATGAAGCTGAGAAGGAATGCCAGTATATAGCAGGAACTTGCTATGTGTTGGAGGAGGCCAAATCTAGAATGGTCTTAGGCTCCTAAGCAGGCCTTTGGACAACAACAACAAAAAAGGCCTTTTGAAATTGTTAAAAGAAGAAAGAAAGAGACCCATGGCCTTTATATGGAGGGACTCCACCAGGCTGCCCATCAGAATCACTTATGGAGCTTTAAAAACTCACTGTCTGGAGATTCCAATTCGTCAGGTCTAGGACCATGCTCAGGTGTCTAAATAGCTGTGTTTGGTTTTTATGCACAGCCAGGATTGAGAACCACTGTGTTAAAAAATGGCAAAAGGCAGACCTGTTATTTTGCCTCCAACTTTTCCCCAAAGAGAAATAGCTCCAAAGTACAAAGGTAAGGATGAAAACCACAAAGGGAAAACTGAAACCCAAGACAGGCAAGTTACATTTAATAAAGCTCCCCTGGGGAACCCTATTATTCCATGCCCAGACCAGATCCCAAAGCAATTAAACAGAATCTCTAGAGTGGGACGAGCATCTCAGTGGGTTGAAGCTCCCCTGGGTGACTCCAGTGTAGGTCCAGGTGAATTACATTCCAGGTTACGGAAGAATCTGCTCTGCCTACTGGTTGGTAAATTGGAAATGATGGGATAGAGTAGTGATACCAAGTGATAGGAGAAAAGCAAACAGTCTCCCAGTATTCAGAAACTGGGAAAATGTGAACTTAGGACACTTTGAAATTGATATTATTAAAGCAAGTTTCTCGAAATTCTTAATGAGAAGATAGTTTGTGGACATTTAGGGAGCAGTAATAATCACTTGAAGCAATTAACTTCATTTCCAGCAGAGAAATGCTCAGCCATTTGTATCTTTATTCCAGCAAAGCAACTGAGCAAAATGAAAACAGTGACCATGGCTGGTTGCTTCTCAATCAATTTCACAACCACACCCCAAAGAGTGCTGGTGGGACTTGATGTCACCTTTGTAAGAGGGCTGTTTCAGGGACCAGGTCAAATGGCTCTGGTCCTGATCCTGTGCTAAATAATATTTGTGTAAATGTCCCAATAGATTGGAGGCATGCCAATCAAATTTTAGGATGACATAAAGCTGGAGGATATAGCAGATAAGATGAATGATAGACTTAAAATGACATTTGCATTGTATTTTAAGGTTTATCTGGACTTTACCTACAACCCTCAGAAAGCTAGGTATGTCTGTTATCTCTACTTCCTAGCTAAATACACTGAGATTCAGAGAGGTAAACTGCAGAATCATGGTGATCTTGACAGGCTAGAAATATGTCCCAAAATAAGAAGAAATCAAGGTTAAGTCTGGATTTTAAAAACCAATTTCAAGCTGGGTATGGTGGCTCGCACCTGTAATCCCAGCAGTTTGGAAGGCAGTGGTGGGAGGATCGCTTGAGCCCAGGAATTTAAGCCCAGCCAGGGCAACACAGCGAGATTTCTTCTCTCTATATACTTAAAAATTTTTTTAAAAATCAATTTAGAAAAATAAGATTGGAGTTTGTATTAGTTGCCCAGGGCTACTGTAACAAAGTACCAAAACCTGGGTGGCTTAGAACAATAGAAATTTATGATCTTACAGTTTGAGGCTGGAAGTCTGAAATCAAGGGGTTGGCAGGGTCTTGCTCCCTCTGAAACCTACAGAAAAATCTTTCCTTGCCTCTTTCAGCTTCTGGTAGCCGCAGACGTTCATTGGCTTGTGTGGCACAGCTTCAGTCTTCACACGTGTCCCCGTGTCTCTTCCCTCTGTGCATGTCTGTCTCTGTGTCCAATTTCCCCTCTTATAAGGACACCAGTCATATTGGATCAGGGCCCACTCTAATGACCTCATCTTCATTTGATTACATCTGCAAAGAACTTATTTCCAAATAAGACCATGTTCTGTGGTGCTAGGGGTTAAGACTTCACATATCTTTTTGGGGAGACACAATTCAGCTCATAATGGGGTAAAATTGGATTGATACAACTAAGATAGTGTCAACGTTTTCTCATAGCTACTTAAGAAATGATAAAACATTGATACTGTCTTAGACAACGTTAATGTAATTTAAGGGTTCACGCCTACTAGAAAGTAACACCACTGCACTTGGCACTGTTCAGACCACAGAGGTAGGAACCTAGCACTCACCTCTGGCCACCACCTTCTAAGAAGGAGATGGATTAAAAAAAAAAAAAATGGCTGGGCACGGTGGCTCATGCCTGTAATCCCAGCACTTTGGGAGGCCGAGGCAGGCAGGTCACCTGAGGTCAGGAGTTCAAGACCAGCCTGACCAACATCGAGAAACCCCGTCTCTACTGAAAATACAAAAGTTAGCCAGGTGTGGTGGCACATGCCTATAATCCCAGCTACTCGGGAGGCTGAGGCAGGAGAATCACTTGAACCTGGGAGGTGGAGGTTGTAGTGAGCCAAGATTGTGCTATTGCACTCCAGCCTGGGCAACAAGAGCGACACTCCGTCTCAAAAAAAATAGAGAACTGCCATGGACTCCCAATAGAAAGTTCCATGGGCAGTCCAGTGCCAGATGACCCTTTTATATGTTTTGACCTGTTTACTATAAAGAAAATCCAAAAGTATGAATATTTCTTGGCTAACAAAATTATAAAGAGGAAGAAGGGATGACAGATGATTATGTTCAGAGAAATTTTTAACTTGAGAGTTAAGAGATTCTCATTTTTGCCAGACAGGGCACTATGCAGTGATACCTTCCTTATTTCATTTAACTTCACACATCAGTATGAATGTATAAACATATACACATATATTATTTTAATTCGAATGTATGGCTATAAAGAATATATGCATCTATGTGAGGATCTAGTTAATGTTGAGATGTCGAGGAAGTGTTCTAATTATTTAAATTCCTTTTCTTTTAGAATATTTAAAGGAGAAAAGTGGAGCTTAGATAAGAATATGGACATTTCAAAGCTAGGACGACCTTGGGATTTGGCTGTTATAGTGACTAAAATTATTTTCAGCCATGAACATTAAGTGTCTGCTGTGTGCCCTGCCTTGCAGTAGGTACCTTGAGGGGTGTGATGGGGAATACGATACACATGAAATAGCAGAAGGGGCTAAATGCATGATCCAGACAGTGCCATAGGAGCTGGGAGGAGGGCAGGTTGGAATGAGACTGGAGTTAGGGAAGTCATAAGAAGGAGGCTCACATGGGACCTAGAAGGATGCTGGCATTTGGGAGACCATGTAGAGACAGCATATCTCAGTTCAGGTCACACCCCATGCGGCAGAGGACCTCTGACTTGGGGTCACTATGCTACTTGTGCTGTTGCTGTCACGCCAAGCAGAGTTAAGGGGGAAGGCAGGGACCAACAAGGTGGCCACATGAAAGCCAGCCCTATGCCCCAGCCTGTAAGATCAGGGAGTTTTCTCAGTGCTTTAAAACAAAGTCATCAGCTGATCTCCTGGGAATCAGATGAAGACAGAAGCAGACGCTGCTGGCTCCTCCGAAAGCTTGAGTTTATGACTTCAGCACAGTGAGGGCTGTGAGAGACTGTGCTGGCCAGACAGGAAGTAAGCATTGACGCTGCCTGCCCACCTCTGTCCTGGGCTCCCACCACCACCACAGCCGCTGAGCCTCTAGGCCTCAGAGTTGCCTGAGCTCTAAGGCGGGCCCAGTCTCTGAGAGGGATATGGAGTGACCTGAAACTCTTATTTCGTTCAGTTCCACCTCCCTCCCTGACTACAGACACCAAAAATGTACCCTTCCCCCAGAGTCAGTCCCAGATTTCTCAAATCCAAGACCTTATTTCTGAAACGATGCCAGAGGGAATCGGAATGTTGTTTTCCTCTAACATCAACCACAGGGGTCAGGGACATACCCACCAAGTCCCTAAAAGTATCTGTCTTGATGGAATTTTCCCAAACCGTGGTCGAACCTGTTTCTGTTTCTATCTTGAGTCAGCAATTAGAGAACTCTAGTGCCCCAAGTCCTGGGAGAAGACATTTCATTAATTGGGCCTAAGCCTACCTGTTTTGCAGGCCCCATGGTGCTAGTGATGGTCTGGCTCCAGGCCCTTCATGAATCAGACTACAGCCATACCCCCTTCACCCCCTGCCTCCACTTCCCAAAATCAAAACACCCCCTGACGGGACAGTAGTCCCTGGTCCTGAACCCAGATCACGTTACTGGCTCTAGATAAAGTAGCAGCAAGAGAGGTGCTTTTATTAATGTTTTCCAGCTGATATCTATTGAGTACGCAGTATGTGCCAGGCATTGTGCTAGGCTGGGGATAGAATGGTGAGTTCAACCCAGTCTCTGCCTGCAAGGAGCTCATAGATTAGTTGAAAAGAAGAGGCCTCCTCAGTGTGGTGAGTGCTAAGTTAGGAGAGATGGTGAGGGCACCCACAAGAAGCTTTGTTCAAGCAGCCTTGGAGGGACAAGGAGAGTTCCTGAAGGAAGGGCATGTACACGGAGGTGAGGAAATTGCATGGATGTAGGGCAGAAGGCAGGGATGGGGAAGGGCATTCCAGGTAGAGGGATAGGTGTGCAAGGCTGGAGCCAGGAGAAAGCAGGAGAAGCCCCACAGTTGGACAGTGCCAGGGAGATGAAGCTGGGGGAGGAGGCAAGGACAAGCTCCTGAAGGGCCTCAGAAGCAGGTGATTGAAAGATCTCAGGACTTTACCCCAAAAGCAGTGATGTGCAATGGAAGCATCTCGATTGCTGGAGGAAGCACTAGGATGTTCAGGCAGTCCTGGGCTCAGCCCTAGTTCTGGATTTGGAGGCACAGAAAGAAAGGTAAGACTCAGTCCCTACCTTCAGGAAACTCATTGATGGGCAGATTCCATGCACTGTGTTGGGTAACAACCAAGCTGTGCATGATGCATGCCCATGGCACACGAATGCTAAGATTTGAAGGCATGATGGGAGCTATCATTTATTGAGTGCCCTCTGTACGCCAGGTTCTGCAGAAGGAACCTAACATCACATCTCACTCAGTCCTCAAGGCAGCCTATAGTGTGCCTGTTACCACCCCCATGTGTGACAGATGAAAAGATCACGGCTTAAAGAGGTTAACTTCACAGCTTCAATAACCAGGAAGGGATGGCACCAGGATGAGCTCAGCCAGTGATCTTCCTCCTACTCTATGCAGCCTTCCCTAAGTGTGGGCCGAAGGTTGTAGGAAAGGCTTCAGGGATTAGGAAGGGACCAGAAAGTTAGAATGTTGTTCCCTGTGTTCCACTGTCATCTCTCAGGCTCTGCAGTGGGGGGCAGGAGCCTGACATTTAGGCATTAGGGGAGGCAGGGATAACTGAGGATCACAATAAACAAGTGTCTCTGAGAGCCTGCTCCTCAGAACCTTTAAGTCAAGTCCTGTGCCTGCTCTGTGAGGGAGGAAGCAGCTTTTCAAAGAATGAAATCAGTGAGTAGAGAATATAATCTGCAGTTCTTTCCAAATTTGAGGATGCTGTGCTGCCTATATACCATTAATAGGGGATGGGTTTTCCCAGGGACGTTTGCTTTGGAAAATTCCTAAGCCTCTAATGTTAACACTTAGAGATTGCACATAGTGGGAATAGTTATTTGAATTAGAAATGGGTGACTCACATGTACCTAAAATCTCTCCAAGGAAAGTAGGGTAGGGGCCAAGTAGTATAAGGAGATGGGTGAGCCAAGTCTGTAACGATCATGAAGAATGGCATATTCTCTCGAATGCCACAGATGATTCTGGAACCTCTAGAATCGCAGAGCTGAGCTAAATGGCTCTCCAAGGTAGACCACCATGAAGCTAAAGTCCTCTGGGAATGACACCACTAGCAGTATTAATTGAGCCTGGTTCCCTGGTTCACAACAGCAAGTTGGGAAATTCAGACCTCCTGTAGAATCTAGCTTTACTACTAAGCTCAGTTGACCTCAAGAAATGAAACCAGCTTCCATGATTAACAGACACTAATGACCAACAGGTGAAACACAATCAGGTAAATAGGGAGAGCCAGTGCCAGACAGCTTACAGATTTTCTGAAGGTCTTCATACACAGGTTCCTCTCAATTAGCAGCCAGCTGGGAGGGAGCTAGGGATGATTCTGAAACCGGGAGAATCCTGGTCACTATATCATACATGAGTTGAAAAGAGGGGGCCTCCTCAGTGTGGTGAGTGCCAAGTTAGGAGAGATGGTGAAGGCATCTCCTGCCTCCACGCCTTATACAGCCAGCCCTCTGCCTGGATTATACCGGTCTACCATAGACCTGGACATGGCCCGTCTTTGGTGATGTTACAAATGGAGTATTCCTCTTGCCGTATTCCTTGACTCTCTTTTTCTCTCTACTGCCACCCCTACTACTCCATTGTCCCCTTCGGCTCCAGCTCCCCCCAGTGTGGATGCCCCTGGCTTGCCTTCTGGGATGATACCCAGTGCTTCCCCAATTGTTGCCACAGCCTGCCCAGCCCACTCCTCCCTCTAGACTCACTTCACCAGGCACAGAGGGCCCATAGCCTGCAATCCTCCCCAGTCAGTGAATCCCTCCCCCTTCCACAGAGATCTTCAGAAGAGGTGTCCCACACCCTTTGCCCAGGCGCCACCCTCCCGCGTCGATGTGCGTCACTGTTGGGATGGTCTTTGTTGTTTCCCTCTCAAGCAGGGCCCTCCTTTTCCTCTTGTTCTGTACACACTGGAGAGGGAGAACAGATGGTCCTCCTGCCGGGGGCCAGCCCTCCTGGCAGAGGTGACCAAACTACCCAGCTTTCCCTTCTCAGGGGCAGCATGGATGCCCCTCAGCTGCAGGTTCTGTTTCTGGGAATCCCTTGGGTTTTCTGTGTGTCCTCTCCTTCCACCTTCCAAGGTCTCTGAGACCTGCTGACCTATGCAGCTCAAGCCCAGAAAGAAGACACCAGGCAGGACTGGTGGTGCTAAAAGATGGTAGAAATCAGTTTGTCCCTTCTCCGTGCTGTTTGTGATTCTGATTTCAACCTGGGGCCATTTGAAAACAGTCCCCTGCGCAGCTCACCCGGCCCATGTTACCCCTATCTTCCTGGACTCACAGCTGTCTCCCACCATGCTTGCCTACTGGCAGGCCTTTCTGGCTTTATTTTGCCTAGTGGTGTTACCTAAATGTCTCCTGGTTGAACTTGACTCTTGTTATATCTTCCAATTTCTCCCGTGTCCAGATTTCCAGACCTTACCCACTGTGGAAGGCATCACACTGAAACCCAGACATGAATTCTGGCTCTGTTCTTAACCAGTCCGGTGACCCTGGGAAAGTCACCAAACCTCTCTGAGCCACAGTTTCCTCATCTGTAGGATCAGGATGTTACCGGCCTGTTCTGAGGATCAAATGAGCAAATAAATGCAAAGATGCTTTGTAAACTGTAAACCAACATTCTCCAAACTGCATTCTGTAGAACCTGCTCTCAGGAGAGGTGTTCATAAACTACTTAGGAAAAAAAAAAGAAAGTTTTAGGTCAAGTTTGAGGAAGCCTGGCCCAAACAAAGCAAACCAGATTTCCTCACTCCAGAATTTCTCGGAGACTAACTTGACAATGTGCATAGCAAATCTCCAAGAGCAGGGTAGAAAACATGGCTTTGTGTCAAAACCCCTTTTTTCATGGACTACTTATTAACTTCTTTAGGTTACCGGTTTCCACAGAGCATAGTGTATATTAATATTATTTCTCCTACAACTAATAATGTGAATCTTTCCACAAGATTTATTCCATCATCCAGGTCACTAATCCTGGGTAATACCAGTTAATCAGTGTCTGAAAAAAGTATTGCTGGAGTCCTTGCCTTTAATCTTCTGGGCATTGTGCTCTGTGCTGTGGGGGAGAGGGTACCCGCTATTGAAGGCCTCTGCCATTGGACTCCAGCCCTAACTCCCACCATCCTCACACTGCACTCTGCCCCTGCAGCTTGGTGAACCCACTGGCCTGTATATGCATCTTTTGTCTTTCTATTCCCTGCCTTTGTTCCATCCTTCTCCCTGCCAAAGTACCTCCCTCCCATTTCTACCAGTACAATTGTCACCCATTCCTCAAATTTTAGTCCAAACCCTGCCTTCTCCATGGAAATTTTTCTAACTAAAGCGATGTGTTCTACACAGGACTACTGGCCCCTCAAACTCAACTCTAAGCCCCTAAAGGCAGGCAGCATTATTTATACTTCCTGATTTTCTCCAAAAACCAGGATTCATTTGTGGATTGATTGATTGCTCCCTTCCACCCCACCCCCCAGAACCATAAGGCTCACAGTTGTACTTTGGGAACTTAAACCCAGAGGTATGGGTCCTTCAGAGCTGCGGAGTCAGTGGTGAGTTTACACTCTTCATTCAATAGACACGTACTGCTAGGGAACTGCTGGGAACCCAAGGTTGAACAAGACAAGGTCTCTGCCTTTAAGAAGCTCTTGGTCTAGACAAAAGCATAAAAACATCATGGCAAGTCAATGTGCTGAGTGTAATAATTGAAAAAATATGGGAGCACACAGTTGGGTTCATGGTGAGAATAAGTGGAAATCGAGGCAGGCTTCTAGAGAGGATGTCACCTGGAGCAGACGTGGCCGGATTATGGGGAAGAAGGACCTCTGGGAGGGGATTCAGGAGGGAGGTTGTAATGGAGCCAGAAGGTTATAGCAGTTGCTGGAAGAGGGTGTGAGATGGGACCTTTGCATCATACACACACAAACACACACACACACACACACACACACGTCTGTGGGAATCCCACTTCCCTGCTTTTCCATCATACCCTCTCACCCCTTCTTCCTTCTCACCTTGACTCATTCTTCCTCTCCTCTGTCACCTCCGGGTCCTGGGGCCATCCATCGTTACCTCATTGGGACAGCCCCGTGTCTGCTGTCTGTTGGTAGCTAGAGGCCTGCTTTGGTGACAGGCTGGTCAGTGCGGTGCCCACTCCCCATGGGGGGCCCTCAGGAGGGAGGGCAGCCTCCACTTACCACTTTCTCTTTTCTTCCCACAGAAAACCAAAAGAGACGTCAATAATTTTGACCAAGACTTTACCCGGGAAGAGCCGGTACTCACCCTTGTGGACGAAGCAATTGTAAAGCAGATCAACCAGGAGGAATTCAAAGGCTTCTCCTACTTTGGTGAAGACCTGATGCCCTGAGAGCCCACTGCAGTTGGACTTTGCCGACGCTGCAAGAAGGGGTGCAGAGAAGACTCCTGTGTTGCAGAGACTCAGCAGGTCTTGAACTACTTCTCCTCCTCAGAGCCCCAGTCCCATGTCCACTGTCTATTTATTGCATTCCCTTGCCCCAGGCCACCTCCTCCCCCTCCCACCTGGTGACCAGAAGGCGCTCTCGGTTCTTGTCTCACCAGTAATACAGACTCATTGGGTCAGCAGTTAGCTGTATACACTGCCGTGTTTGGACCGTTGGCAAGCCTGGTTCCACTCCTCAGGGGCTCCTGGCAGTGAAGCAACTTCAGTTCTTTTACTGCAAAGAAAAGAAAAAAGAAAGCAAGCAAACAAGAAGACTCTGGCTCTGCTATTGGACACAGATCCTGACCCCTCTTGCTTCTTTTCCCTCCTGCGCCCCAGCTTGTCATCCCTGCCCTTCTGTCCTGGAGAAGAGACTGGTGCTTCTCCGCACGCACGAGGGAGGGCGCCCTCAAGGCATGCCCTCTGAGGGAGGGAGACCAGAGATGCAGGGATTGGCCAGCTGGGTTGGTTTGCTCTGGAATGGCTAACTCTTGCCTGCTTTGGTTTTAGCTTTTCAGCATGCCAAAGTCATGTAAGTTTGTGTCTTGTGGAAGAAATCCTCTTTGTGGAAAAAGGAACGCGGTTTTGAACTCTGTTAACATTTGAAAGATATATTTTCAAATTCACTTTCTAATTGGCCAAAAGATATAAATTCCAGTCTGAATACAGGTAGATATTAAAGGGCTAATACAAAATGAGAAACCGGTCGTCCAAGGTGGATGCTGTCAGTGACCGAGTGACACATGAGGGCTGCATGAATTGAGAGAAAAGGCAGCAAGTAGCATTCCTCATCATTCAAGTTCTACCTGGACACAAAGGCCAGGACCCTGGGGTTCCAACAAAGCTCAGCTCCCAGATTCTCTTTCCAGTTTCATCCTAAGTTCCTAGCATAAACACTATTTATTTTCTGCAGCAGTGTGTTATTTTAGCGCACTTATACAAAATGGTAGTACTACTGTGTTGTGATTTTTAAACATTAAACATGTAAAGTTATATATGAAATACCTGCTTTTGGAATAAGCAGAATGAGGCTAAACATGGGTTATACAAAGGGTATCTGGAGACTGAACGGCAACTTGTTTGAAAACTGACAGTGTCACAAGATGTACTCAGTTTTGTTTCTGTGTGACATGCAATGGCAACTCATGTGGACACTATTTAAGGGATGTGACATTACCTCCTGTAGATATGCTAACAGTGTTATTCTTTCATTTCCAAGGGTTCTGTGTGACTTTGTGTATACGTTTCCTGGAGGTCATTTGATTACCTAATTTACTGAACTGATTTAGCAGGGAATGGAATCCATTCCAACTATTGCACGTGGATTTCCCAGCTGCCCCTAAGTATATATACTTGTGAGTGGCAAAGTGGCACTAATGAAGCTTTTTGCCTTTTGTACATTTGAGATTTTTGTATATAGTGTTTGCTGCAAGGCCTGTGGAATTAATTCATTGAATATAGAGGTATCAACTGCTGCATGTTCAGGCATATTATAAAACTGTAGTCTATGAAAGAATAATTATAATAATGTCCAGGTGCAATACTCTGTAAGTGGATTGGTTCAAATTACCGAGACATAGGTGTGCTCCTTTATGGGGGATGGGGGGTGTGTTGGGGATTCTTTGTATTGTTTATTTCATTTTGGTTTATTTTAAAAGATGTAAACATGTATTAAGCTATATTAAATCTCACATACAGTTCTCCTGTGCTCTATTATACCCTGATAGAGATGGGGGAGAGAAAGGAATGTTTTTGATGGTGGTTTCAAAGCTTGGACAGTAACTATCTTGAGCCCACAGAGAGTCTGTGTCCATATTTGCATCTGGCTGGTCATAGCCTTTGTTACTAATGATGACATTCAGTTCTCTTTTGTTTTTATTTTTTAAAAACTCAGGTGTAATTATTATCTGTTCTTATAATAATTGCAAATATTAAATATTATGATATATCAATTCATGTGTTTGGCATACCAGTGAATGATGAAGAACATTAGATTAATTTAATTTATCTTCGGTAACTTGACATTCTGGAGAGAGACTATCTTCTGGAGTTGAGTACAAGCACAGAAACATCTTTACGGTGGCATCATCTCATTTTTTAGGAAGACATGATAATACTGCCCATCATACTCATGTGTAACTACTGTTCTTTCTTCTGCTTTCTTCACCATTTTAAACTTTGGACAACCAAGCAAGCTCTAACTGCAATGCCAGATGGCCTTGTCCAAGGGTCTGGTGTTTGCATGGCAGTGGGGACTGGGCCTTTCCTACAGGACAACTGGCAAGTTTGCTGGGAAGTCAAATAATACATTCCACCTGGCAGCTGAAGGCAGTCAGTCAGTCTGTCCCAGAAAGGGCCCTTTTTAGCACCCAAGGCTGGGCTGGCTGGGATGCCTCTGGCTGGTGATGTTCTCACACAGGCAGATTTAAATCCAGCAAAGGTCTATAGAAAAAGGCTTGTGTGTTCCTTGAGTAATCGTTGTTTCATTTTCATTTTTACAAGAGTTTGAAAATAGACACACTGTTAACACTTCTGCCAGTTTTTTCTAATCTTTCCCGCCCCACCCCCTTTCTCTCTCTCTCTCTCTCTCTAAAAAATAAAAAAAAAAAAAGGGGGGGAATGCAAAAAAAAAAAAAAAAAAGCCAAAAAATATATATGAAGGATAGCTGTTCTCCTGTGTTCTCTCATTATGGGCTTCGTGAAGTAGAAACATAATTTTTTTCCTCCAAAGGTGAAAAAACAACTTATTCTTGCTTTTAAAAAAAAAAAAGAAGGCTAAAAAATTACCTCTTTTTAAATTATGTGCAAAATAATTCTGGCTAACTATAAAATGTATTCAATTTTAGGATTTTTTTTTTTTTTTTGTATTGTGATGCTTTATTTGTACATTTTTTCCTTTCTGGATGTAATTTTAATCTCTTGCCATTCATTAGTGTTATTTCATTGTAAACATTATTGTGCCAAATGTACTGTATTCAAAAGGATGTGAATGTGTATTGTTTCAGAACCTAATAAATACAATGATGTTAAGTCTTATTTCTCAGTGCCAGTAAGAATTTTTAATCTCCGTTATGAGTGGCAAAGTGGCACTAATGAAGCTTTTTGCCATTTATATATTAGAGATTCAAAAATTCCTAAACCTAAACGTGGTTTCAGCTTTCCTTTCTCCTTGGAAGATGCACAAAAGCTGCAAATGACCATATTTGCACATTCCCCCTTCCTCTGTGCTTCTGGGCTGTCAGAAGGAATTAGGGGACCTGTGCCGACTGGACATGGCTCTCAGCTGCCTTGGCCTGTCTGCCTTGGGGTGCTGGGAGATAGGCAAGAAAGCACCTGCATTTTTGTCTTTCCAGAGAAGCAAATGCTGGACCACCTTGCAGCCGATGCCCGTTTGAGCCTCCTCATGACTCAGTTTTGGGCCTGATGCTTGGAACTATAGGCCTTTGGGGTCCAGGGACTCCTCCTAGGGCAAGAGTTCCGTGCAGGCTGGCCTGGAGCACAGACTGGCCGGGGGGCTCCACGCTTCGCTCTTGCCCACCTGCCCCACGCAGCCCGTGTCTGTGCCCATCCTGCCGACTCCTGGGCTCTCCAGGTTCCTCCTTCACTCTGGGATTCCTTTTCTGCCATTCAAGCATGTTGGCCCGGTACTGCAAGACTCCTCCTCTTTCCCCAACACAAACTTTTCAAGAATGTTTGAAACTCAAAAGCACCCTCTTGAGTACACCAGAAATTTCCATTGGCCAGAATTTCCTGTTCCTTAAAAGTTACAGAAATGGGCCGGGTGCGGTGGCTCATGCCTGTAATCCCAGCACTTTGGGAGGCCGAGGTGGGCAGATCACCTGAGGTTGGAAGTTCAAGAACAGCCTGACCAACATGGAGAAACCCCATCTTTACCAAAAATACAAAATTAGCCGGGCATGGTGGCGCATGCCTGTAATCCCAGCTGCTTGGGAGGCTGAGGCAAGAGAATCGCTTGAACTCGGGAGGTGGAAGTTGCGGTGAGCCAAGATCGCACCATTGCACTCCAGCCTGGGCAACGAGCAAAACTCCATCTCAAAAAAAAAAAAAAAAAAAAAAAGTTACAGAAACGATTGCAGTTCTACTATTTCTTATCCTAAGGTAAGGGGATGGCCTCCCTTGTCACCCTCTACTCACAAAATCACTTCCTCATAAGCCCTCCAGTGACTGGCATGTCTGCCCGAAAGGCCTCTTCTCTCACAGTTTTTCCTCTCTCAGCAACATCTCCTGCCCACCTGGAGATCTAAGCATGAATATCCAGACCCACCCCAAGAAGGATGTGTTTAGCACATAGTTTTCTCTCTGATTCAGGCAGTTGTTTCTAGGTAAGTGACCACCCAAGGAGAAGCAACCTTCCCACCAGCTTGTCTGTCTTATCACAAACTTAAACAAAATTAGGAGAAACATCAAACTCATAGAGGCAGAGAGTATAATGGTGGTTGCCAGGGTCTGGGATGAGGGTGGCAATGGGTAGATGTTGGCCGAACTAACAAAGTTTCAGTTAGGATAAATACACTCCAAAGCTTGATTGTAGAACATGGTGACTATGGTTAATAATAATGTATAATTGAAAGTTGCCGAGAGAAGATATTATGTGTTCTCACCACAAAAAAAGAATGGGCTGGGGCCAGGCACAGTGGCTCACACCTGTAATCCCAGCACTTTGGGAGGCCAAAGTGAGAGGATCACTTGAGCCCAGGAATTCAAGACCAGCCTGGTCAATAAAGTGAGACCTCATCTCTCCAAAAAAAAAAAAAAAATCAGCCAGGCACTGTGGTGCACGCCTGTGGTCCAGCTACACAAGAGGCCACAGCAGGAGGATTGCTTAAGCCCAGAAGGTCAAGGCTGTAGTGAGCCATTAATTGTGCCACTGCACTCCAGCCTGGGCAAGAGAACAAGATCCTGTCTCAAAATAAGAAGGAAGAGGAGGAGGAGGAGGAGAAAGAACGTGAGGTGATGGATATATTAGGTTGGTGCAAAAGTAATTGTGGTTTTTGCCATTTTTAAAAGTAATACTAACACTTTTACCTATGTAACAAACCTGCACATCCTGCACATGTACCCTGGAACTTAACATAAAAATTAAAAGAAATACTATATACTATTTTAACAAATTTTAAAAAGTAATGGCAAAACTACAATTACTTTTGCACCAATCTAGTATCAATTAGCTTGATGTAATCATTTCACAATGTATACTTATCAAAACATCACATATACCGCAAATATACACAATGTTTACTTGTCAATTATAACTTAATAAAGCCAAAAAACATCAGCAGAAACAAAAGGAGCTGTTGTAGGAAGGTCAGGAGATATCCGCAAGCACGTGGCTGAATGAAATGTGACCAGCCTGCACGTCCCTTTACCTAGAGCTCTGGAAGAGAACAGCTCCAAAGTGCTGGAGACAAGGGACTCGTCCTCTCAAATTTCTGTGCTCTACAAAGCACTGAGAAAGGTCAATTGCTGTCAGTATATCTGGTTTGGAACCTCTCTTCCCACCCTCAACCACATTCTAGCTGAGAAAGCCAGGCGCTGACCCACCTGTTCCAGGGGAGCTCTGGGCAGGGTCCCTAGCAAGGTTCAGGTGGCTGCAGAGCTGCTTGAGGAGAGTATGTGTGGCTGTGCCCTGAACTAAGAAACAGCCAGACTAATAGATTTCTTGCCAAGGAAATCTATGGGGATATTATCCCTTCTCTATTTCCTTGTACCGAGGTGCAGACCATCACTCGGGCTACCAGAAGCCCGAAGATCCCCATGCAAGGCAATCTCAGAAGCACTAGGCATGTGTTGTCCTCATGTTTGGAGTGGCAGAGAGCAGGTGGAAAGAAGGCTTGAAAGCCACATCATGAAGTCTGTTTCCTACTTCAAAGTACTTTAGCCCAGACAATGACATTACATATGTGGTATGTTAGTTTTAAGCTATACTTGAAGGAGGACCCTTCAAGTACAATCAGAAATACATTTTTCAGGGATGGACAGCAGGTTGAATAAATAGTATTTATTCAGAAAGCTACTACAAGTTCTTCAGCCTTCTTTTACCTCCCAAAGCACCTGGGAGTTTTGTCATTAACATAAGGGATGCTAGAAAACTATTTTCTCAAGGAAAATGGTGGCTTGTTTAGCATAAAGAATGTTAGAAAGGTGACATTAGTGGTGTCTGAGATACGCAGATTGGCAAAGATATCTCAAGATAAATCTCCATGTTTTAAAACACAGGATGTGAAAACCTAGGGAGACTTCAACTTTTCTAGTAGTTGGAAAAATGCACATTTAAATCGAACCGCGATACCACTTTACCTCCACCCAAATGACTAACTCAAAAAGTCAGACCTAAGATGTGGAACAACTGGAACTTTCAATGTTTCTGGTCTCAGTAGAAAATGGTACAAGTACTTTGAAAAACTTCGTCAGTGTCTGTGAAAGCCATATTGTATACCTTTGACCCAGGAGAAAAATCTATCCACTATGGAAAGAAAAATGAATTGTGAAATATTCCCACAATGGAACACCATATAACCATAAGAATGAGTGACTTAGAGCTACATGCAACAACACAGAGGATTCTTCTAACATAATGTTAAGGAAAAGAAGCCAGGCCAAAGAGTACACACTGTGATTCTATTGATATAATCCATGCTCTTGGAAATCAGGCTAGTGGTTAGCCTTATACGGAGGCGAGGTCGTGACTAGGAGGGGCACAGAGGGGCTTCTGGAGGTACTAGTTTTGTTTTCAGAACGAGGAGCCGGCAAACAGGTGGGTTCACATTGTGACAATGCATTAAGCTCTATCCTTAAGATCTATGTACTTCTCTGTAGTGCACTTCATGTAGAACCCCATGGCCAGGTGTGGTGGTTGGTGCCTGTAATCCCAGCACTTTGGGAAGCCGAGGTGAGCAGATCATAAGACCAAGAGATCGAGACCATCCCGGCCAACATGGTGAAACCCTGTCTCTACTAAAAATACAAAAATTAGCTGGGCATGGTGGTGCACACCTGTAGTCCCAGCTACTCGGGAGGCTGAGGCAGGAGAATCGCTTGAACCTGGGAGGTGGAGGTTACAGTGAGCCGAGATCGTGCTACTGCACTCCAGCCTGGCAGCAGAGCAAGACTCCGTCTCAAAAGAAGAAAAAAGAACATAAGTAAGTGAATAACCCTCTGCCGGGTACAGTGGCTCACACCTGTGATCCCAGCACTTTGACAGGCCAATGTGGGCAGATGGCTTGCACCCAGGAATTCAAGACCAGCCTGGGCAACATGGCAAAACCTTGTCTGTAAAAAAAAATTAGCCAGTCATGGTGGTGGCGCCTGTAGCCCCAGCTACTTGGGAGACTGAGGTGATCACCTGAGCCCAGAGATTGAGGCCACAGTGAGCCGTGATGGCACCACTGCACTCTAGCCTGGGTGGCAAAATGAGACCCTGTCTCAAAAAAAGAGAAAATACCCCAAATCTAGAAAGACCTTTGTCTATTGCCCTTGGAGACGGCAACCTTGGCTGAACCCCTACATGGCCTGTGTTTCCTGCTGCCTTGGAGGTGTCCTGTTGTCTAACTCCCACAGACAGCCTGACGCTATGGGGGAACAGGGTCACATTCGTTGTGGGAAACCTTTCTTGGGAGGCACTATCAGAAACACCCAAAAGGACAAGGACCTGGGACTCGATGGAGCTTTCAGAATATCCACAAGGCTCTCTGTGCCTACTTGCTAATAAATTGTATTTGTCTCAGAGGGTGGGCTGAGAACTTGTTATGGAGTAACTACGTCTCCCCTTCTTGCAGCTGTAGGAATCTACCAAAAATAATGCAGGGATGTGCACCAAAAATTGGCTTAGGGAGCTTGCCCACCTTGGGTGGGTAACTGTACCTTTCTACACCTGTTTCTGTATTTGTAAAATGGTGGTAATGAGACCTACAGCCTCAAGACCTGTTGTGAAACACCAGTGAGATCAAAAGGTCCAAGGCACAGCATCTGGTTCCATTGCCATCATTTCTCCTCCCTGAGGCACTCGCACCCCCACTTCTTGATCAGAGTGCAGGCTGCACCACAGGAAAGCCTAGCTTGGTGTAAGGAGGGCAGCCTTTCTTTTCTGTTTTCTCTTATCTTTCAGATGTCCTGCTCCTCAGCACTCCTGGGGGCGCCTGACACAAGGAGTGTAAGGAGGGCAGCCTTTCTTTTCTGTTTTCTCTTATCTTTCAGATGTCCTGCTCCTCAGCACTCCTGGGGGCGCCTGACACAACCCGCCCCACCAGTGAGGGACCCTCACTGCAGGCAGAAAGGAGCATATCCAAGGCAAGGTTGTGGCCCTCAGGGAACTGCCAACCAGCATGAAACAAAACAGGCCGCATGCAGGAGGGCAGCGGAAGGCAGGCAAGAGAGACAAAGAAAGCCCTGCTGACCATACGAGGGAAGTCCAGAGAAGCAGGGGAGGTTTGCATGATCGAGGCAGGCTTCCTGGATGAGGCAGTGCTGAGAGGGCACTAAAACGGGAGGAAGATGTGGGCAGACAAAGGGCAGGGAAGGGCAGTCAGCTTTGCATGGCATGGAAGGGCTGGGAGCTTGGGGGGCTTGGGTTCCAGGACAGTCCTGCAGCAGCAGCCTTCAACTTCATTTCTCAACATGAGAGTGTCAAGGTCCTGGGAATTGTTTATAAAGTGGTTTGATGGTTTTTGTAGGGGGGACAATCTTTGAAAGCCCAACCCACCCCTTCAATAAAGACACCCTTGTCTCTGGGTATGATGGCAGAGTTCATGTTTCAGTGCTTACTTTCCCCAGTTGGATCAGGTAAATACTGCCAGAGGGTTGAGATCAGACCAGGCTCAGCTTTGGCACCTATGTGCAAGGTGAACAATGATACATGCCACTGCCTCTCAGGCCTTACGTACATCGGAGCAGGAGGCCACCCACTGATTGCTTTGGGAGGCTCTGAAAAGGCTGACTTCTGGGAAACCAATTGCAGAATCTACCATTCATGCTTCCTTCTTTAGGTTATTAATAACCTAAAAAACCTTCTTTGTTCCAGACACTATACTAAGTATGTCACATTAATTAGCCTATTTAACCTCACCAAAACCACATGAAGTAGATACTCCAATTATCCCCCATTTTATAGATGAGGAAACTGAGTCTCAGAAATTATATAGTTTATTTAATTCTTAGAGATTCATAAAGCTGTTGTATTTGTATGTCAGTTGTACAGTTAAGGAAACTGAACATTGCTCAGTTCACGGACCTAGCAACAGGCCAGATCTGGCTGAACCCCAGAGACCATACAGAAAGTACTTGCATTCATTCACTCATTCATTCATTCACTCATTCATTCATTCACTTATTCCACAGATTTTCATGGAGTTCCCACTACATGTAAGCCATTCATCTAGACATCAGTGAACAAAGACAAAAATCCTCGCCCTTACACAAGGCAAGGATGTTGGCAGAGAATAATAAACTGTAAACATGACCATTAAGTAAATTACATAATGTGTTAGAAGGTCGAGGCTGCCCCTGATATTTAAGGAATAGTATAAATGGACTAAAGGGCTAAATATTTTTAAAGTTATAAATTATAAAGTTATAAATCAGGGTATTGTTAAGTAAAATACATCCTAACTTTGTCCCTTGAGATATACATTTTCATAACAACCTGAAAGGCCAGGTTTGAATTTGGAATAGGACTCCTTGGAGTCCTGGCTCCCAGGAACGTGGCTGCCTGGGGAGAGCTGGCTCTGCTTGTGGGCTACTCCTTCTCTTCCCACTCCAAGTTGTGTCTCACACCAGTAGGACACCCCCAGTCATCATGTCCAGCTTCCATCCACACTCCTTGGCCAAGGGTGCACGTGCTGGGGGTTGAGTCACCCTGGGAGGATGGGCCCGAGGATGTGCAGACTCTGACAGCAAACTCTGGACCATGAGTTTGCTCATGGCAGGGAATTCCACATCCTAGGTACCCAGAGGTAGTCTAGCAGCAGGGCTGCTGGCTGCAGCTGCTGGCTCCTTGGCCCTTGGAAAGGGGGAGAAGCTGGAGAAGGGATCCCTCTAAATTGCAGAGCCTGGGCAGCACCCCTCCTGCCTGGATCTAGGAGTGTCCTGAGAAGATGGCACATGCTATGGAGAAAAGAAAGAAAACAACGCCAGAGAGATCACAACGTGGGATGAAGTCGTTGTGATTTTCCCTAGGGCTGAACTATATTTATATGTAATGGAATGAATGAATGAATGAATGAACCAATGAACAGTCATTCAGGGCTCCCAGAAGCATCCCAGAGAACAAACTGCTAGGATGAGGGGTGGGAAATGGCCTGCCGAGATTCACTCAGCCTTCCTCTTCCTGCTAGGACCAAATCAAATAAATAGACCCTCCCAAGAACCCTTCTTTGGCATTTGATCCCATCTGGGTGGTGGTTTTTCCTGGAGCAGAACAATGTTGTGATCATAGAATTATCGGCCACCCACAGCTCTGAGTTCCCAGGGCTCCTGCAGAGAATGGTTTTCTGAGAGCACTTCCCCCAGGAATACATTCACCCAGGGCCAGCAGGCCTGGCTCTGCCTCCACCCCAGATCTTTACGTGTGCATGCATAGAGAAATTTTCACATCATTGCCAGATTTCCTAAATCTACCTCACTCCTACTTTATTGTCCTGAGAAAGGCAGGAGGGCGAGGAGGAGCGAACGAGGAGAGACTCAGGAAGGAGGAGAAAGGCTACATGGGCAGAGTCCCAGGCAGGCTCAGCTGTGTCCGGCTGTTCCCTGCTCAGGTGAGAGTGGGCCTCTGGCGGCCTCTGTTCTGGGCAGTTGTTAGGTCACTCAGCGCCTCCAGCAATTCAGCTGCTCCAAGGAGGCACCACTCCGAAGGGAAAGGTGAGGGCCCATCTTAATGGACATTGTCCATCCAGAGGCAAGGGTGGTGAAACAAAAGACAGCAGGCCAAGGGCCAGATGGAATCTGAGCAAGGCTGGGCTTGCAGGCCCTCCCCACCCTCCCCTGCAGCCTTCCCGTCTAGGCCAGTGTCTCCACACCTGAACCCACCATGGGGATGGGAGCTGTGGGCCTCATCTGGCCAACACCTCCTTCAAAATTGTGGTCCGTGTTAATGACCTTCGTAAATGGCCTTACTTTCTACCCGCTCTCTCCCAGCTGTGCAGGGGCATGTTAATCTGCACTCCATGTTGATGTTGGGGGTTGGGGGTCCTGGGTGATCCCTGGCAGGGGCAGAGGAACTGATAGAGTCTAGTGTGGTGGGGATAATGGGGGCCAAAGGTAAGGCAGGTGGGGCCAAGCAGGAAATTCTGTCCTACCCCAATCCTCTTTCGACTCTCCACCCAAAGAGACAATACAGGAGAGCCAGAGCTGGGCAAGTGAGGGGCTGGGGACCAGCTTATGCCTGTAAGTCATAGAGAAGGCAGGAGAGAGGGCTTGGGGAGGGGCAGCAGCACCAGCCTGGCGCCTTCACTTTGGCGGAAGTGGAGCTGATTGCCTTGTTTGGGGAACAGATGCGCCTCTGGACCCTTCTCCCCCTGCAGTCAGTTGGAAGGAAGGAGACTGGCTTCCAGTGGTGCCTGGGAGGGGTTTATTTGGACCCCATTCTAGAAATGAAGGCTCTGACGTTCAGAAAGGCCAGGAATTTGTCCACGCAACATACCCAGCCTCAGGGACAGATGAGCACTCAAGCCTGTGATTTGAATCTGGGTCTGGGTGGCGCCAAAGACCCGGCTCTTTCAACATGCTTCTGGTCACCATGCCAACATAGGTCCTGCACACTTGCTTTTCCTCTCCAGAGAACTTTCACCTCCATGTGAAATACACACAATTGCTTGGGGTATGATTATGCTGGTGTTGTTCCCTCTAAGGGATCTGGTTGTGAACACAAAGGCATAACCAGGAAACAGACTGAGGTGTCTGGGGGTTCTTGCTCTCCTTTCCCACTCATCTCCCTGGGCCTCCTCCTACCAGGACCCTGAGAGCTTGTCCTCAAGTCCAACAAAGCCTCTGCCCCTAGACACCCTGCCCACCATCAAAAAAAAGAAACCATCCTTACCGACTGTTCTAGGCAGGAAGCTGAGTTTTCAGTTCACTGGAAAACAGGAAATGCCTCCAAGGGCCTGAAGTCTTTTTAGTGGCTGCACCCTTCATGCAAGGGCTGTGTCCCAGGCCAGCTGCTGAGGACAGCCCTAGAACCAAGGCTATGCCAACTCCAGCCCGATGAGCGAGTTCCTTGGTGCCCTACCTGAGTCCCCTCTACCCCTGGAGAAGGAGCTGATCCCTCCATCCTCTGCTCAGGACACTGGACCTTCTGTACTAAGGCAAGAGGGCTTGGGATGTCAGGGCTGCTGCGTGAAGCACCAGAGGTTGATCAGTGTTGCAAGAAATAAACAGTGGCCAGGGACTGACAGCACCCCAACCTAAGGCTGGCCTCTTACTCCAGCCAGATTGACTTCTAAACCCCATCAGAGATAGGCTGAGCCTCAACAATGACTGACTTCCCCACCCTGGCTACAGGCTGACCCTCTAACCTTGACCTTGTCAGAAACCAACTTTTAATCACAGGAATCTAACCCTGGTCACAGACCAAACCTAAAAACGTGCCAGCCTCCTCATTCATTCTCAGTCACTGATTGAGCTGCTACTGAGCCCAGCACCACCCTCACAGCCCCCATAGCCTGCAATGGGGGTGGCGGGCCCCTCGTGTGAAGCTCTAATATGAGACTGGTTGTGAGTGGGGGTGGGGGAGGGGAGCAGAAGTCTTGTTTGAGACCTGATCTTATCTCTACCTTGCTACGTGACCTTGGGCTGGTCACATCATCTCCTGGGCTGGGCTCTCCATTTCTTCTTCCACAGTGGGGTGACAGGCCCAGATGGTCTCCAAGTCCCTATCCTCATGGCACATGCCATTGGGGGAAAGCCAGGAGTGATCTAGAATGTGAGGTGTCTCGGTCAGGACTGATGTTACTCTTGGAAGTAGGAAGATATAAGAGATCAGGAACTTCCACTTTTGCTTAGTAATTAATATGGTTAAAGGAATTCCTCCGTTTGAATGTTGTTTTCCTGGTTCTACCACAGCCTCTGGAACCCTGACTGGATGCCATCGATTCTCCTTCCTGCCTCAGCTTTTCCATCTGTAAAAAGAGCTGTGACATCAGCAGTTCAGGAATTTGGAAGGATGGGCAGATGGGCCTGTATGAACATGAACATCTGCGAATTCAGACAGAAGACTTCAACTGGAAGACAAAGTCACATTCTGGCTATCTATGTTGCTCACCCCAAAGACAGAAGCAATAGGATAATTTGCAATGACGGCCCTCCAAGGCCCCAGTGCATGAATTGTAGGGTTGCAGTTTAGTTCCCTAGAGAGCACCAGGATGGGGGTGGGGAGGGTGTGGGTTCACTGAGGAGGGGACAGACTCCACCTGGAACCTGCCATGATCTGCCATCATGTCCCCGATTAGCTGCACACTGCCTGAATTTCCACACTCAGGGAGCAGCAATGCGACGCGCAGGCACCATCCTGACCCGGGACTGGAAACGCACACTATCACCTGTTACTGCTCACCTGTACAGGGCCTCATCCCTATACCAGTCCTCCTCCACCTCTCCGCTGAGAGCAGGACAGTGAAAGAAGAGGCAGATACTGACTGGATAAAATCCACAAGAGCAGTCGAAGAGGGATAGTTCTAGAGGAGCAGTTCTCAAAGTGAGGTCTGGGGACTCCTGGGTGTCCCTAAGACCCTCTTATGGGTCTATCAGTTGTCCAATGTTGTGGAAGAAATTACTCCAAAGCACAGCAGCTTAAAACAACACACATTTATCTGCAAGTATCTCACAGGCAGTCAGGAATCAGGGCAGGCCTAACGGATGCCTCAAGGTCCCTTACAGACTACAATCAAGTGGTCAGCTGAGGCTGCAGTCTCATCTGAAGGACCGACTAGGGGAAGATGTCCTTCCAAACGCATTGCCGTGGTTGTTGGCAGGATTCAGTTCCTCACTGGATATGGGCCAGAGGTCTCCTTCAGTTCCAAAAAGCCAGTCTTATTGTAATGTAATCTTCAAAGTGATGTCTCACCACTTTTGCCATATGTATTCCTTAGAAGGAAATCACTAGGTCCAGCCCACATAGAAGGGGAGGGGTTTACAGAAGCATATGAATGTTGGGGGGCAGGATCACTGGGAGACATCTTAGAGGCTGCCTAACACAAGATCCTTGAAGTCCTCTCTTTTCCAACTGCATATCTCTGTGATGCTGGATTTTCTTCATATTCTTTGACCAAAGCATATCTTAATGTATATAATGCAAAAGCAGATGTAAGAATCCAGCTGTCTTCTACTCAGCTGCACATTAAAGAGATTTATAAAAATATAAAACAACGCCGCTATGTTGATAGATACAGCTCAATAAATGCAAGCTCTTTGGAGCCCTCATAATTTTTAAAAGTATAAAGTGGTCCTGAGGCCGGGCGCAGTGGCTCATGCTTGTAATCCCAGCACTTTGGGAGACCAAGGCGGGCAGATCACCTGAGGTCAGGAGTTCGAGACCAGCCTGGTCAAAACAGTGAAACCCCATGTCTACTAAAACTACAACAATTAGCCAGTGTGGTGGCAGGTGCCTGTAATCCCAGCTACTAGGGAGGCTGAGGCAGGAAAATTGCTTGAACCTGGGAGGTGGAGGTTACAGTGAGCTGAGATAGTTCCACTGCACTTCAGCATGGATGACAGAGCAAGACTGTCTCAAAAAACAAACAAAAAAAGGGGTCCTGAGATAAAAAAGCTTGAGGACTACATGTCCAGAAAAATAGAGCTAAGATACTGCCCAAGGAGGGCTGCCCTGGGTGGGCATGGGGGACAAACCTGTAATAAGCCTTCCAGCAGCCAGACATTACCAGAGCCCACAATCCTGGGAAAGGTGGGGGGCGGGGGTCAAATACAGCAAGGGAGAGGAAGGGCCTAGATTCCATCTTTTGCTTTCTTTACACTTTTACGCAATGTCTCTATGTTTGTCTTTTATACATTTGTGTGCATAGAGGTTCACCGTGCACACATATTTCTTGGCAAGAGCACGAGTGCATGTACATACATGGGTGTATCTGGGCACCTGTCATGGTTGTCATGTGTGCACATACATGTGTGTACATATGCCTGTTTAAGCACAGTGTGCCTGGAGCCCCTGAGAATGAGCAGGGCCTGACCAGCAGGTCCAGGGGCATCCTGTGAAAGGAAGGGGCAGCAAAGGGTTGGGTGGCATGGGCCTCTACCACCTCCACAGCTGTGTATCCCTGAAATCCCCCAGCCCTCAGCCCTCTGCTCTCAGCATGACTCTCAAATATTTTCATCTTCTATGGGAACTTCCTGTCCAACTTCCTGTTGTTCTTGGACTTTTCTTTTTTCGTTTATTTGAAGGTTGTAATTCTTTAATCTGCCTTTTTATTTTGCCCAGAGAGGCACTGTGGTCCCCAGCCACCTCTGAGGAAGGGAGAAAAAAATCTTGCCAGACAGGCCAGGTCCTTGGCTGGAGTTAAAGGCTCCCAGGAATTGAGCACAGGGACTGAACTCCTTTTTCCAACAAGATAAATGAAATAGTTTTAAAACCCCAATTTGTCTCAGAAGATATTCAAGAGCTTCTGCCTGCTGTGCACCAGAGTGAGGGATAGCGGGAGAGAAAGAGGCCTCAGGACAGGTTTCTTGGGGGCTCAGGAAGGGCTGCCCTGAGGCTTACAAGGCACCGAGTCTCATCAGTTTTGCCCCTCCATTCTCCTTTCCTTCAGAACCTACCAAAGGGAGACCAGCCAACAAAGAATCCAGAAGCACCTGCCGGCCAGAGCCAAACCTCAGCTCAGCCCAACCAAGTCTCCAGCCTCATCCCCCTGATCAGTCCCTCCCCACAAATGGTGGTTCCTCTGCAAAGTCCGGTGCCTGTGCCCTTGCTGTCCTTCTATGCCCTTCATTTTCCATCCAGCCTCTACTTGATCAGATTATTCTTTCCAGCTGTCATCAAACGGCCTCTGAGAAGCCTTCCCTGGTCTCCCAGGCCGAGGAAAGTGCTTCATCCATAATGCTCCCTGGCCAGGCCCTCCCCAGGGCTCCTTCAGCACTGGTATCCCTCAGCACTGCTCCTACTGCCTGCCCCTGTAGCTGGTCCTGTGGTTGAGTCATCCTTGTCTTTGTATTCTGGACTCCCTGTGTGTTCCAGCAGACCCCAAATGCCTGCAGGCCTGCCGCAAACCTGCTTCTCCCAAGGTGAGCCGGGGTTCCGAACTCCATTCCCTTTTCTCCTCACTTCCCTCTAGCTGCTTTCAAAGGGCAGGTCCCCTTCTCAACTAATCTCCCCTGCCCAGGCTGGGAGCTAGCACAGTTAGTCCCGAATAAGTATTTGTTACTTGTGTTGTTTCATCTCCAGCAGTGCATTGCTTTGTTAAACTCACCCTGTTCAATTGTTAATAGCTGATGTGTCTTTCCCTCATCAAGCCCTCCCTCCTTCCCCAGCTGAGAGGTGTTTACATTTTAGCTAGAGACAAACCTGAACCGAAAAAAACAAATGAATCTGCAACAGTGAGATTTTACGGCACCCTGAAGAAGGTGGGGGTAGAGGGTGGAGGGGAGCACCCCTCAGGCCTTGAACTGTCTCTTTCACCCTTGCTTAGGGCTGAGCTCTTCCTAGCTGTAGGATGCCAAAGCTAGACCACTCCACTTCTCTGGGCTTGCCCAGAAAACAAACCAGTCTCCTCTAGCAGGAACTTCCGTAAATATGTTCAAGTGAAAATGCGACTCTTGGGCTCCATCCCTTAACTCCTGAAGTCGGAATTGGAGGGTGGAGGGTTTCAAAGGTGACCTCATGTGTGGCTAAGGCTGTCGAACTCTGTCCTCACAGTGTCCTCAGTTTCTAGCTGAGTGACTGCCATGGTAGGTACCCCATAAATGTTTGAAGAACTGAATGAGAGGCAGGGCAATAGAGTGCAAGCAGCCTGGGTCTAAGGGATCTGCCATGTTCTATGGGACCCTGGGCACATTCTGTGCACTGCTGAAGTGGAGACATTCTCCCCTGCCTTGCAGGGTTGCTGGAGGGGCCCCTCAAAGGCCAGGACGTACAGTGGTGCCCAAGGAGGGTGTATACAGAGAAACTGCTCAGCCCTGTCTTCTGAAACTAAGGAAAACCAGCAGCAGCCATATGCTGGGGCTTTCCCTCACCAGCCTTGGCCGGAGGGGCTCCTTGGAATCAATGTTTATGGTACTGGGATTGTTCCTTGGGCCAAGCTCAAGCAGGTAGCATTCCTGGAATCTGTTGTTTATTAGCAGGGATGAGAGGACAGGACACCACTTGCTGGTTAAACCATCTCCTCTAGACCTTATCTCTGCCCAGCACTTTTAAACACAACCTTTGCCCTGGGGCTGCAGCCCTCTGAAGCCACCGCAGCTAAATGAGGTACATCTGGGTTTTGAGTCTGTTGATTCACACTTAACCTCCAGGGAGTTCTCCTTCCTCCCCTAAAGCTCCCTCTAGAAACTTCCCGCAGGACCCAAGAGGGAACCTCTGCCAAACCAACCCAACCTCCACCATCTAATTCCATTGGTATGGATAAAGCTCATATCACCCCAGGCCTCAAAACTCATAAGACAAGGAGTTCAGATGGTAGTTTAAAATGTTTCCCTTCTCCTAGCCTTGCCCAAGAGACTAATTCCCTATTACTTCAGCCTTCACCAGAAGTCCAGAGTCCTCCAGGGTCTTACTGCTCTGATCCGTCGGGGCCTAGTTTTATCCAATCCCCTAGCTATTCCCTCCTCAAACCCTCCCACTGACCTCTGTCATGGACTATAACTGTAGCTCACTGTTTCTCTCTCCTGACTTCTTTCTATGAGGCTTTAATATCCTCGTAGCCACCCCACCACGTTCTCCCAGTTCCCTGCCCATCTTGCCTCCAACTTTTCTTTTTTTCTTTTTTTTTTTTTTGAGACGGAGTCTGCTCTGTTGCCCAGGCTGGAGTGCAGTGGCGCAATCTCGGCTCACCGCAAGCTCCGCCTCCCGGGTTCACGCCATTCTCCTGCCTCAGCCTCCTGAGTAGCTGGGACTACGGGCGCCCGCCACCTCGCCCCGCTAATTTTTTCTATTTTTAGTAGAGACGGGGTCTCACCGTGTTAGCCAGGATGGTCTCGATCTCCTGGCCTCGTGATCCGCCCGCCTCAGCCTCCCAAAGTGCTGGGATCACAGGCGTGAGCCACCGCGCCCGGCCTCCAAATTTTCTTCTACCCTAACTCAGTCACTTCCCTGCCCCCGTGGTCGCCCCACTCCTATTCAACACCAGTGACTCCAGCACCTCTGAAACTCAACCACAAACCTCCCGTCTTCTCACCACAACCTTCTAGCTTTCTAGGCAAAAGTACATCGACTTTTGTGTCCCATCAATGTGTTTTCAACTTCATTGAGACTTCCAATCCATTGATTCCATCACTTTTCACTATCATCTTTCTTTTATCTTCAATTCTTTTTGTACAGCTTAAATTATATAATTACTACCTTTCAAACACTCTCAGCTTCCTTGGGATTTAGTGTTTCTTCTCTGGTAAAATCCTAATCTAGGTTAAACTCAACAATTTCACCATGCCTATCCCTGAGCAACTACACATTGGTTAAGAAAATCACAAACTATTTATTTATTTATTTATTTATTTATTTTGAGACAGAGTCTCTGTTGCCCAGGCTGGAGTGCAGTGGTGCGATCTTGGCTCACTGCAAACTCCACCTCCTGGGTTCAAGCAATTCTTCTGCCTCAGCCTCCCGAGTAGCTGGGACACCAGGCGCCCGCCACCACACCCAGCTAATGTTTGTATGTTTACTACAGACCGGTTTCACCTTGTTGGTCAGGCTTGTCTTGAACTCCTGACCTCGTGATCCACCTACCTTGGCCTCCTGAAGTCCTGAGATTACAGGCGTGAGCCACCACGCCCAGCCGAAAGTCACAAACTCTTACTCACTGGTTTCCTCTTCCGTTCATGAACAGTAAACACAGTGGACATTTAACTTTTTCTCACAGTCCTTGGATGGTTCCCAAATAAGTTTGCTCTCCCACTCTGCAAGATCTTAGTCAATACCTTCCCCTCTTACCAAACCTCTGACAGCTTCCCACCCACGTTCAGCTGATAACCTTGCCTCATGCTTCATGGGGAAAATTAATGCCATCAAACAATTCCTCATCCTCCTACCTCACAGTCTACCCTGGGGAGGACACAACCAGGACAATTCAAATAGAAACCATTATTATGGACATTCTTGATTTGCTCCTGGTTTTAATGGGAAATCTTCCATACTTCAATATTAACTGTAATGATTGCTATAGGTTTTAGAGAGATGTCTCTTTTCATGTTACCTTCTAGTACCAGTTGGCTATGAGGTCTGTTTTGTTTAACATGAGTGAGTGTTGAATTTTATTAAGTACATTTTCTATATTGATTGATATAACTAAATGGTTACAGAGATCCACAGACAATAGAGTGGCAAGTGTTGTAAGTTACTGAGATTTGGAGTTATTTGTTACATGACATGAGTAAAGCAAAATTTAGCTAATATATTTTGTAAAATGGATTTTTTTTTATATTTTCTGAAATAATTTGTATATTTTTCTATTCTCTGAAATGAAGCTTTCATGTGAAATCATCTGTGCCTGGTGTCTTTTGGGAGAAGGCTTTTGGTTACCAATTCACTTTCTTTCGTCTCATTTTTTTTTTTTTTAATTTGCTTTATGACTCAATCCTCATCATGTATGTTGTTCTAGGAATATATTCATTTCATTCAAGTTTTCAAATGGTTTCACACTATTTTTATTTTTATATAAGTGAGGTATTCACAAGGCCCACAAATCAGAAGGTATAAAGAGCTTCTCACTATATAATTCTTTATATCTTTTGATTTGTGAGCCTTGTGTTATCAATGTGTTATCAGTTCCATTTGATAACAATGAACTAGGTAACTCCAACCTACCCTGCTGCTGAGTATAAAGAAGATACAATACTTTTAAAAATCATAGATATATCAAAAAACTTGCCGCAGGCTGAGAAATATTTGGGAGACAAGGGAAACCTGGAGAGTTAAGCCTAGTGATTCCAAGCTGTGCTTGGCCCTGAGATAATTTACCTGGGTAAACAGCTGTGAAGCAGACCCTAACTCCTAGTTGGTTGCTTTATATAATTCACCGTAGTAATAATTATAAGCCAAAACCCATATAATAGTTTCAGTTGATTCAGAAAAATATTTGTTAAAAATAAACAACCATTTATGATAAAGATATTTTTAAAACGAGGCAGACAAGAGGCTCATAGAGCACTGCAAAGAAGCAGATTTTTCTGGAGCTCTTAGGGGGCAAGGCCATCTTTCCTCCCCCCTTCACCCAAAGCTCAGCTACACTATGAAGAATATCAAAGCCAAAATTCAAAATGAGGAAGGAAAGCAAGACTTCTAACCAACAGCTTCTGATTTTCGCTAGCAAGCTGCTCAGGGATGACCTTACTCTCCACACTCAAAATACCTAAACAGAATTTATCTACCGTGTCCCTGGTGCTGTGTTTTGGGGGCGTTATCACTGGGTCTTCCTCCGCCAGTCTACCTAGAGATATTACTGCAACAATTACCTATTGAAAATATTACACCTCGCTGAATACCTTGCTTCAACACAGAAAAAAGTGCAGTTGTGCCAACAATTTATCCCCAAAGAAAGTCAAATAAAGGCTTTCTCCTCATTTGCCTGATAAAGGTGACCTCATTTCTGAGTTTTGTAAGACTGGGGTCTCAGTGAAGCTCCCCTTTGGTTGACAGTAGCAATTAAACAACAAGAAGAACTATAACCTCTTAACAAATTTGGAAAAGAAGCGAATTCCCTAAATTTGGCAGCACATCTTACATTCGATAAGTAAAATGTTGGAAGTTCTGCCTTTGAAATTGTGAGGAAGACAGATACCTGCTGTCACTATGTAATCATTTCCTCTATTCAGCATTGTACCAGCATGTCCTAGCTTGTGCAACAAGGCAAAGTAACTAACGAAACTAATACCAAGAAAAAAGAAACACTTGTGAAAGTAGGAAAACAAGAAACAAGTTATTTCCCAAACAGATAGTTGTCTGTGAGGTAAGCCTAAAAGAATCTACAGCTAAATAATTTGAATTAATAAGAAAATTTTACAAAATATCTCTGTACACATTCATTGTTCAAAACCAAACTGTATTTCTATATATCAGCAATAAATAGGTAGAAAATGAAATTTCTAAAAATAATATTTACAATAACATCAAAAAACATGAACCACCTAGGAATAAACAGCAAGTTGCATATAATACCAAGGAAACTACAGAATATTACGAAACATTAAAGAATACTTTAAACAATGGAGAAATCTACTATGGTCAAAGTAGTAGAAAATTTAATTTATGCAATGCTGCTGTGGGAAAATCTGAGCCTACTTAGGTTTTTTCTCCCTTATAAATGATTTAATCTTTTTTCATGACTGGCCGAAAAGATTTTCTTTCTCTTGGTTCTCTTGATGTAGATGTGATATGGTTTGTTTCTGTGTCCCCACCCAAATGTCATGTCAAATTATAATCCCCACGTGTCAGGGGAGGGACCTGGTGGGAGGCGATTGGATCTTGGGGGTGGATGTCCCCCTTGCTTTTCTTGGGATAGTGAGTGAATTCTCATGAGATCTGATGGTTTAAAAGTGTGTGACACTTCCTCCTTCACGCCAGCTCTCTCTCTCCTGCCACCATTTAAAGAAGGCCCTTGTTTCCCCTTTGCTTTACACCATGATTGTAAGTTTCCTGATGTCTCCCAGTTATGCTTCCTGTTAAGCCTACAGAACTGTGAGTCAATTAAACCTCTTTTCTTCATAAACTACCAGTCTCAGGTAGTTTTCTGTAGCAGTGTGAGAATGGACTAATACACTATGTCTTCATATTGGCCACTCTGTCAGTTTGCTATGGCATATGGTGTGCCCTTTCATTATGTAGACTCAAGCTGCCATTTATTGCAAGGTTTCAAAATTCTCCTGAATTCTGCATTCTAACTTAAGATTATCTAAATATCTGTTCCACTCCATTTTTCTCTTTTTAATAAACAGTGACTCCACTTACACATATGTTGATCTCCTTCACCTGTGTTCTATATATTTGCCCCTCTCATCCTTTGAAAACCTTTATTTCTGTTACACTGTGGTCACAGTTTCAGAAATTTCTGACAACCGTGTAACTCACTTATTTTCTGCCATGCCTAGTTTGTCTTATTTCCCTTTTAATTTCCTCTTTGTTTCCAGGATACTTTTCTTTGTTTCTCTCTTTCCTGAGTGCTACCAGCTCCTGTTTTATCCTCTGTATTATTTTACCATCAACTCTTGATTTCCTATCTCTTTCCTGAATTTTTACGTTTTTTTCTTTGTGGTCTTTTTTTCACAGGAACTATTGCTTTATTAGGTTTTAATTTTTAAATTATAATAAAGTGTTTTCATAGGATTTTTTTCTCTCCCTTGGCAATATTTTTCTGATGAGTGTTCTGCATCTAGTAAATATTGCTGCCCTTTCCCAAATGATTTGTATTTTCCTGGCCCAGCTATTTCTACGAGACAGTTTCATGGAGTTATTTTTGCTGATATTTTTCACAATCTGCTATCCTGAGGCTGTATTACCATTCTCTGCATGTTTCATTGCACTTTTCCTGTGCCTCATACCCTATCCAGCCCTGCCCGTGATTTCTGTCTCATTTCTGCCCTGTCCTTCTTGGACCTTGAAACATGTATTTAAAGGTACACGATCATCACTCAGGGGTGGGATTCTTATCCCCACGAGTAAGTTTTTGACAGAGTTCTCTCATGCCTGCTGCACCTGGGCTGTCCAGATATTGTCAACAGTCTATGGTACACTCTTCCAGATGTTCACAGCTTTGGGGTTTTAGAATGTGGATAAGGATTATGGATCTTTATTTCTTTTTTTTAAGTCTACCTGTAACTGGTTTATTTTTGCCTGTGTGTGTTCTATGTTAATAAAAGTCATTTTTTTTGTTTCTTGAATATCGTAAAATAGTAATTTTTAAAACCATTTCAACTTTCATTTTAGATTCAGAAGGTTCATGTGCAGGTTTGTTACATGAGGATATGGTGTGTTGCTGAAGTTTTGGGTATAATTGATCCATCACCCAGGTACTAAGCAAAGTAATCCAAAATTAGTTTTTCAACCCTTGTCCCCCTCCCACCCTCCTACCTCTAGTAGTTCACAGTGTCTATTGTTGTCAACTTTATGTTTATTTGGTACCCAATGTTTAGCTCCCACTTATAAGCAAGAACATGTGGTATTTGGTTTTCTGTTTTTGTATTATTTCACTTAGCATAATGGCCTCTGGCTGCATCCTTGTTGCTGCAAAGAACATGATTTTGTTCTTTTTTATGACTGTGTAATATTCTGTGGTATATGACATTTTATTTAACCAATCCACTGTTGATGGGCAGTTAGGTTGTTTCTGTGTCTTTGCTATTGTGCCTAATGCTGCCATTAACATATAAGTGCATGTGTCTTTTTGGTAGAATAATTTATCTTTTTTTGGATATTGACCCAATAATGCTGCTCCTGGGTTAAATGGTAGTTCTGTTTTAAGTTCTTTGAGAAATCTCCAAACTGTTTTCCACAGTGGCTGAACTAATTGACATTCTCATCAATAATGTATAAGCTCTCCCTTTTTTTTGCAGCCTCCTCAGCATCTGTTGTTTGTTTGTTGTTTTGTTTTTACTTTTTAATAATAGCTGTGGTGTGAGATGGTACCTCATTGTGGTTTTAATTTGCATTTCTCTGATAACTAGTGATGTTGAGCATTTTTTCATGTTTGCTGGTCACTTGCATGTCTTCTTTTGAGAAGTGTCTGTTCATGTCTTTTGCCCATTTTAAATGGGGTTGGTTTTTTTTTTCTTGTAGAATTGTTTACGTGCCTTATAGATTCTGAATATTAGATCTTTGTCAAGTTCATAGTTTACAAATATTTTCTCCCGTTCTATAAGTTGTCTGCTTACTCTGTGGAGAGTTTTTTTGCTGTACAGAAGCTCATTAGTTTAATTAGATCCCAGCTGTCAATGTCTGTTTTCATTGCAATTTCTTTTGAGGGCTTAGTCATTAATTCTTTCCCAAGGCTGATGTCCAGGATGGCATTTCTTATGTTTTCTTCTAGGATTCTTATAGTTTGAGGTCTCATGTTTAGATATTTAATACATCTTGAGTTAATTTCTGTATATGCTGAAAGGTAGGGGTCCAGTTTCATTATTCTGCATTTGGCCATGGCCAGCCAGCTATCCCAGTACCATTTATTGAATAGGGAGTCCTTTCCCCATTTTTTATTTTTGTTGACTTTATTGAAGATCAGATGGCTGTAGGTGTGTAGCTTTATTTCTGAGTACTCTGTTCTGTTCCTCTGGTCTATGTGTCTGATTTTTTTGTACTAGTACCATGCTATATTGATTACCGTAGCCTTATAGTAGAGTTTGAAGTCAGGTAATGTGATGCCTCCAGCTTTGTTCTTTTTGCTTAGGATTTCTTTGGTGATTTTGGTTATTTTCTGGTTCCATATGAATTTTAGAGTGGTTTTGTCTAGTTTTGTGAAAAATTACGTCGGTAGCTTGATATGATTGTGTTGAATCTGTACGTTGCTTTGGGCAGTATGGCCATTTTGACAATATTGATTTTTCTGATCCATGAGCGTGGAATGTTTTTCCATTTGTTTGTGTCATTTTTGATTTCTTTCAGCAGTGTTTTGTAGTTCTCCTTGTAGGGATCTTTCACCTCCTTGGTTAGATGTATTCTTATATAATTTTTGTAGCTATGGTAAATGGGACTGTGTTCTTGATTTGGCTCTCAGCTTGAACATTATTGGTGTATAGAAATGCTACTGATTTTTGTACGTTGATTTTGTGTCTGGAAACTTTATTGAAGTCATTTATCAGTTCCAGGAGACTTTTGGCAAAGTTTCCAGGGTTTTCCAGGTATAGAATGATATCAGTGAAGAGAGATAGCTTGACTTATTTTCCTATTTGGATACCTTTCATTTCTTTCTCTTGCTTTATTGCTCTGGTAAGAATGTCCCATACTATGTTGAATAGGAGTGGTAAGAGTGGACTTCCTTGTTTTGTTCCAGTTTTCAAGGGAAATGCTTTCAGTTTTTGCTCATTCAGTATGATGTTGGCTGTGAGTTTGTCAGATGGCTCTTATTATTTTGGGGTATGTTCCTTTAATACCTAGTTTCTTAGGGATTTTTATTATAAAAGGATACTGGATTTTATTAAAAACTTTTTATGTGTCTATTGAGATGATCATATGGTTTTTGTTTTTAATTCTGCTTATGTGATGAATCACATTTATTACTTTGCATATGTTGAACAAACCTTGCATCCCAGGAATGAAGCCTACTTGATCACAGTGAATTAACTTTTCAGAATACTGCTGGATTCAGTTTACTAGTACTAAAATACTTATTTAAAGGGTTTATGTATCTCAGAAAACAAACAGAAACAAGAAGCATTTGGGAGGGAAAAGGAAACCTCACAAAAGCAAGAAGTACTATTCTTAATATCCTTAAGAGAGAAGAGACTTTTCAATTTTAAAACAAAAAAGTGGTATGTTATTTTTAAAGAGAGTAAGGAATATTTGAAGAAGAAGAAGAAGAACAACAACAACAACTAGGCTCTCAGAAATATTTTTTAATGGTAGCAGGAAAAAAGTCCCAATAGAATGATTAGAAAATTCTTGACCATTATTTCTTTAAATATTGCTTCTTTTCCCATTCTAACTTTCCCTTCTTCTTCTGGGACTCCAATGATATGTATGTTGAATATTTGTTACTGTGTCTCATATCTCTTTTATGCTCCTTTTTGATTTTTTCCCATTTCTTTTCTTTCTGTGTTTCAGTTTAGATATTTCTTTTCTTTTCTTTTTCTTTTTCTTTTTTGAGAAGAATTTTGCTCTTGTTGCCCAGGCCAGAGTGCAGTGGTGTGATCTCGGCTCACTGCAACCTCCACCTCCTGGGTTCAAGTAATTCTCCTGCTTCAGCCTCCCAAGTAGCTGGGACTACAGGCATGTGCCACCACACCCAGCTAATTTTGTATTGTTAGTAGAGGCAGGGTTCCTCCATGTTGGTCAGGCTGGTCTCGAAATCCTGACCTCAGGTGATCTGCCACCTCAGCCTCCCAAAGTGCTGGGATTACAGGCATGAGCCACCTCACCTGGCCTAGACATTTTTTCTTAATCTCTCCTTTAGTTCTGTAAATCTGTCTTCTCTCTGTCTAGTCTATTGTCCAACTTGAGAATAAAAAATATTCCTATTTTCTTAGGTAAGAATACACTCTCTAGCAATAACTAATCACTAAAAGTGGTTTTATATTCATTAGTCATGCTAATTGACCGATTACAACTTGTTTTAGTAACTATGCTTCTGAATGCAGCAAATCAACAACAACCTTCATTTGATAATCTATGCTGCTATAGCTAATGATCAGCCATTTCCTGAATACATTTACTTCTGAAACTCTTCCAATCCTGAGCTCCACCCTTCCTTAAACTCTATACAAGACCAGCTTTAAGCTCTACTCAAAGATAATGTGTCTTATAATAATAGCACAATACATTCAGCTTTTTATCATATAGTAAATGATGGTCTCTTTTTTGACAAGCTAATCCAATGAGGTTTTTTTTGTTTTGTTTTTGTTTTTGTTTTTGTTTTTGTTTTTCTGACAGAGTCTCGTTCTATCACTCTGTCACCCAGGCTGGAGTGCAGTGGCAAAATCTCTGCTCACTGCAACTTCCACCTCTCAGGTACAAGCGTTTCTCCTGCCTCAGCCTCCTGAGTAACTGGGTTCTTTATTTTGTTCCATTGGTTTAAATGTCTGTTTTTATACCAGACCATGCTGTTTTTGTTGCTATGGTTCTGTAGTATAATTTGAAGTCAGGTAATGTGATTCCTTCAGTTTTGTTCTTTTTGCTCAGGATACCTTTGGCTATTCTGGGTCTTTTGTGATTCCATATAAGTTTTAGGATTGTATTTTTCTATTTCTGTGAAAAATGTCATTGGTATTTTGATAGGGATTACATTGGCTCCGTAGATTGCTTTGGGTAGTATGGATATTTAAACAATATTAATTATTTCAATCTGTGAACATGGAATATTTTTTCATTTTTCGGTGTCCTCTTCCATTTCTTTCATCAGTGTTTTATAGTTTCTATTGTAGATTTCTTTTACTTCTTTGGGTAAGATAATTCCTAGGTATTTAATTTTATGTGTGGCTATTGTAAATGAGATTACTTTTTAAATATATTTTTTCACACTGTTCACTACTGGCATATCAAAATGGTTTTTGTGTGTTGATTTTGTATCCTGCACCGTTACTGAATTTGTTTATCCGTTCTAGCAGTTTTCCTGCAGAGTCTTTAGGTTTTTCCAAATATAAGATTATGTCATCTGCAAACAAGGATAATTTGACTTCTTCCTTTCCAATTTGGATGTCCTTTATATCTTTTTTTTTTTTTTTTTTTTTTTGTCTGATTGCTCTAGCTAGGACTTCTAGTGCTATGCTGAATAATAGTGGTAACAATGGGAATCCTTGTTGTGTTCCCGATCTTAGAGGAAAAGCTTTCAGTTTTTCCCTGTTCAGTGTAATACTAGCTGTGGGTCTGTTGTATACGGCTTTTCTTATATTGAGGGATGTTCCTTCTATCCCCAATTTTTGAGGATTTTTTTCATGAAGCAATGTTGAATTTTATCAAATGCTTTTCAGCATCAATTGAAATGATTATATGGTTCTTATCTTTATTTTGTTGATATAATGTATCACATTGATTGATTTGCATATGTTGGACTATCCTGAATCTCAGGGATATAAATCCCACTTGGTCATACTGAAAGATCTTTCTAATGTATTGTTGAATTTCATTTGCTAGTATTTTGTTGAAGATTTTTGCATCAATTTTCATTAGAGATGTTGACCTGTGTGTGTGTGTGTGTGTTTTTTAATGTGTCTTTGTCTGGTTTTGGTGTCAAGGTAATACTGGCCTCATAGAATGAGTTTGAAAGTATTTACTCCTCCTCTATCTTTGGAATAGTTTGAGTAGGATTGGTATTAATTCTCTTTAAATGTTTGGTAGAATTCAGCAGTGAAGCCATCAGATCCTTGTTTTTTTCTTTAGTGGGAGACTTTTTATTATGGTTTCAATCTTGTTACTCGTTATTGGTCTGTTTGGGTTTTGGATTTCTCCCCAGTTCAATCTTGGTAGGTTGTATGTATCTAGGAATTTGTTCATTTCTTCTAGATTTCTAATTTATTGGCATATAGTCACTCATGTTAGCCCCTAATGATCCTTTGAATTTCTGCAGTTTCAGTTGTAATGTCTCGTTTTTCATTTCTGATTTTCTTTATTTGAATATTGTCTCTCTTATTCTTAGTCTGAATAAAGATTTTTCAATTTTGCTTAACTTTTCAAACAATGAACTTTTTGTTTCATTGATCTTTTGTATCGTTTCTTTCACTTAATTTATTTCTGCTCTATTCTCCAGTATTTCTTTTCTTCTACTAATTTACATTCGGTTTGCTCTTGCTTTTCTAGTTCTTTAAGAGGCATCATTAAATTGTTCATTTGAAGTTTTTTTCTCTTTTTTGATGTAGGTACTAGTAACTACAAACTTCCGTCTTAGTAGTGCTTTTGCTGTATCCCATGGATTTTTGGTACACTGTGTTTCCATTATCATTTGTTTCAATAAATTTTTCAGTTTCCTTCTTAATTCCTTTATTGACCCACTCAAGAGCATATTGTTTAATTTCCACGTATTAAAATTGTTTCCAAAATTCCCCTTGTTAATTTCTAGTTTTTTTCCATTGTAGACAGAGAAGATGCTTGATATTATTTCAATTTTTTGAATGTTTTAAGACATGTTTTGTGACCTAGCATATCCTTGAGAATGATCCATGTGCTGAGTCAAAGAATGTGTATTCTGCAACTCTTAGGTGAAATGTTCTGTAACTATCTATTAGATCCATTTGGTCTATAGTGCAGATTAAGTCTGATGTTTGTTAATTTTCTGTCTGGAACATCTTTTCAATGCTGAAAGTGGGGTGTTAAAGTCTCCAGCTATTACTGTATTGGGGCATATCTCTAATATTTTTCTCTATCTCTCTCTAATAATATTTCCTTTATATGTCTGTGTGCTGCAGTGTTGGGTGCATATATATATTTAAAATTGTTACATCCTCTTGCTAAATTGACCCCTTTATTATTTTATAATGACCTTATTTGTTTCTTCTTATAGTTTTTGTCTTGAAATCTTTTTTTTTTTTCCTGATATAAGTATGGCAATTCTTGCTCTTTTTTGGCTTCTATTGGCATGGAATATTTTTTCCCATCTCTACTTTCAGTCTATATGTGTCTTTATAGGTGAAGCGTGTTTCTTGTAGGCAATAGATCAATGTGTCTTATTTTTTCATCCATTCAGCCAGTCCATATCTTTTAAATGGAGAGTTTAGTCCATTGACATTCAATATTATTATTGATAAGCAGGCCTTCCTCCTCCCATTTTCTTATTTGTTTTCTGATTGTTTTTTGTTCTTCTCATCTTTCTTTCTTTTCTTCCTGTCTTCCACTAGGGAAGGTGATTTTATCTGGTAATATAATTTAGTTTCTTGCTTTTGTGTGTGTGTGTGTGAATCCATTGTATGATTTTTGGTTTGTGGTTACCATGAGACTTGCAAATGCTATCTTATAACTCATTTTTTTAACCTGATAACAACCTAACACTATTTGCATAAACAAGCAAGCAAATAGAAAACTCTCCTTAACTTTGTCCCCCTGCTTTTTACCTTTTTTTGTTTCTATTTATATTTATTGTACTATATCTTGAAAAGTTGTTGTAAATATTTTTGATTGGTTTTTTAGTCTTTCTACTTAAGAGTAGTTTACATACCACAGTTACAATGTTATGATATTCTGTGTTTTTCTATGTACTTACCAGTGAGTTTTATACCTCTAGGTGATATTTATTGTTTATTAATGCTCCTTTCTCTCTTTCTCTCTTTCTCTCTTTCTCTCTTTCTCTCTTTCTTTCTTTCTTTCTTTCTTTCTTTCTTTTCTTTCTTTTCTTTCTTTTCTTTCTTTTCTTTCTTTTCTTTCTTTCTTTTGAGATGGAGTCTCGCTCTGTCGCCCAGGCTGGAGTGCAGTGGCCGGATCTCAGCTCACTGCAAGCTCCGCCTCCCGGGTTTATGCCATTCTCCTGCCTCAGCCTCCCGAGTAGCTGAGACTACAGGCGCCCACCACCTTGCCCGGCTAGTTTTTTGTGTTTTTTAGTAGAGATGGGGTTTCAATGTGTTAGCCAGGATGGTCTCAATCTCCTGACTTCGTGATCTGCCCGTCTCGGCCTCCCAAATTGCCGAGATTACAGGCGTGAGCCACAGTGCCCAGCCGGGAGTTTAATTATTAAATGCCTTGAGGTAGTCTTCTCTGGGTTAAATCTGCTTGATGTTCTATAACCTTCTTGTACTTGGATATTGATATCTTTCTCTAGGTTTGGGATATTCTCTGTTGTTACCCCTTTGAATAAACTGTCTACCCCTAGCTCTTCCTCTATCTCCTCTTTAAGGCCAATAACTTTTAGATTTGCCGCTTTAAGGCTATTTTCTAGCTCTTGTTGGCATACTTTTTTAAAATTCCTTTTTCTTTTGTCTCCTCTGACTGTATATTTTCAAATAGCCTGTTTTCAAATATTTTCAAGCTCACTAAGTCTTTCTTCAGCTTGATCAGTTCTGCTATTAAAGAACTCTGCATTCTCCAGTATGCCAATTCCATTTTTCAGCTCCAAAACTTCTGCTTGATTATTTGTAATTATTTCAATCTCTTTGTTAACTGTATTCAATGTAATTCTGAATTTCTTTGAGTTTCCTCAACACAGCTATTTTCTTGAATTCTCTATCTGAAACATCACATATCTCTGTTTCTCCAGGATTGATTTCTGGTGCCTTATTTAGTTCTTTTGGTGAGGGCACGTTTTCATGGATGGAGTTGATGCTAATAGATGTTCTTTGCTGTCTGGACATTGAAAGGTTAGGTATTTATTGTAGTTTTCACTGTCTGGGCTTATTTGTAGCCATCATTCTTGGGAAGGCTTTCCAGATATTTGAAAGGTTTTAGGCATTGTGATCTAAGCTGTATCTGCTTTAGGGAACATTCCAAGCCCAGTAACACTATGGTTCTTACAGACTGACTCATAGAGGTACCATCTTGATGGTCTTGGCCCAGATCTGGGAGAATTCTCAGGATTACCAGACAGAGACTCTTGTTCTCTTCTCTTACTTTCTCCCAAGCATACAGAGTCTCTCTGTTCTGAGCCACATAATACTGGGAGTGGAGTGATACAAGCACCCCTGTGACCACCACTACTATGACTGTGCTGTGTCAGACCTGAAGCCAGCACAGCATTATGCCTCGCCCAAGGCCTGCTGTAACCACTCCCTGGCTACTGGCTACATTCACTCAAGTTCCTGGGTCGCTACAATTAGTAGGTGACAAAGCCAGCCAGTGTCCTTCATTTCAGGGCAACAAGGTCCCCCAGTCCCTGGGTAGGTCCAGAAGTGCTTTCCAGGAGTCAGGGACTAGAGTCAAAAACTTTAGAAGTCTACCTGGTGTTTTATTGCATTTTGGCACAGAAACCACAAGGTACAGTCCTTCCCACTCTTCCCTCCCCTTTCCAAAGGCAGAGGAGCCTCATCCTATAGCCACTGCCACACCAGGCCGTGAGGAGTACTGCCAGACTACCACTGATGTTCCCGTAAGGCCCAGGGTCTCTTAAGTCAGCTTGTTGTAAATGCTGCCTGACCCAGGACTCATTCTTTAGGGCAGTGGACTCCCCTCTGGCCCAGGGCATGTCTAGAAATGCCATCCAAGAGTCAGGTCTTGGAATCAGGGATCTCAAGAGCCCACTTGGTTCTCTTACCCCCCATTTGGCTGTGCTGGTACCTAAGATGCAAGACAAAGTCTCCTTTACTTTTCCCTCCACTTTTCCCAAGCAGAAGGAGTTTTGCTCCATAGCCACCACAGCTGGTAATGTGCAGAGTCTCGCCTGAAGCCGGCAAGTCTGAGGTTCACCAATGCCCTCGATGTAGTACGTGGGTGTCAATGCTGGTTATTTAAGGCCCAAGGGCTCTTCAGTTAGCAGGTGATTAATGCTGCCAGGACTTGGTTCTATCCTTCAAGGCAATAGGTTCCCTTCTGGCTCACAGTGTGTCTAAAAATTTCATCTGGGAACTAGTGCCTGGAACAGGAGCCTCATAACTCTTTGCTCTATCCTGATCTATCCTCTGGCTGAGCTGGTATCCTAGATGCAAGGCAAAGTCCTTTCCACTCTTCCCTCTCCTCTCCTCAAGCAGAAAGAAGAGGTCTCTTTTGGAGCCTTGAACCTGGGGTTAGGGGAGGGGTGATGCCAGCACTCCCTTAGCTTCCCCGGCTAGTGTTTCAGTATGTTGTGTGTCCCCTCAGTCCACTGTCTTTGGGTCTAGTTCAGCATTAAAAGTTGCAGTCCTTATGGCCTAGACTGCCTTTCAAGTTTACTTGGAGATGCAGAGTGCTGTAACCCTTGGTGGTGAAATTTGCAGACACTCAAGTTCTGACTGTTGAGCTCAGTGATTTCCTTCTGGCTAGGGCTGGTTTAAATGCTGCCTTCATGGGCAGGCATCATCTGAGTTTGGTCTGGGTTTCCTTTCTGCTGTAACAGGACAGCACTGAATCCAATGCATCACAATTGCTATGCTCTCCCGCCCCCAGTGCCCAGAGATACTCTCTGCACCATGCCACTGCTGCTGTAAGGGGTGGGGTTGGTGTCAGCAATTCACGACTGTTTTTTCTGTTTCTTCAGTGCCTCTTTCAGTGATACCAAGTTAAAATCAGTTATTATGAGTGCTTGCCTGACTTTGGGTTCTTATGAAGATGGTTTTTTCCTGTGTAGATAGTTGTTAACTTATTGTCCTTGCTAGGGATATGATCAGTGGAGCTTTCTATTCTGCCATCTTGCTCCCCCAGCTCTACCATCTTGCTCCCCCATCTGATTATCTGTTGAAACACACCATTATTCATCCATTTATCCATTGTCCCTATATATTTTTTCTTCTACCAATGGTGGTTGTTTAGAAATCCTTGTCTGCTAACTCAATGACTGTATCTTTTCTGTGTCTAGTTATATTGACACTTCTATCTCTTGATCAGTGCTTCCCATCTCCACCCCACCTCTTTTTTTGCTTGATTACAAAGTTTTTAATGCAAGCTGGATATTGTGGATGACACATTTTAGAAGCTGAGGATTATGTTATCTTTATCTAAAGCAGAGATATACAAACTACAGGCAAAACTGCTGCTTGCTTTTAAAATAAAGTCATATTGGAACACAGCCATGTCCATTTATTTGCATAGTGTCTATGACTGCTTTCATATTACAGTGGCAGAGTTGAATAACTGTAATAGAAATCTTCAAAATATTTACTCTCTGATTTTTCATATAAATATTTGTCAACCTTTGGTCAAAAAAGTGTTGAGTTTTATTTGAGAAGACAGTTATTAATATATTACTGTGAATCCCCTTGACCCAACTAAGGGTTGATTTTTACTTTGTCAGGGCAGGTCTATTTTAGTTTTGCCTTCTTAAAGCATAGCTCTGGGCCGGGCATGGTGGCTCACGCCTGCAATCCAGCACTTTGGGAGGCTGACGTAGGTGGATCACCTGAGGTCAGGAGTTCAAGAACAGCTTGACCAACATGGTGAAACCGTGTCTCTACAAAAATACAAAAATTAACCAGGCATGATGGTGGGTGCCTGTAATTCCAGCTACTCAGGAGGCTGAGATGGGAGAATCTCTTGAACCAGGGAAGCAGAGGTTGCAGTGAGCTGAGATCACACCATTGCACTACAGCCTGGGAGGCTGAGTGAGACTCCCATCTCAAAAACAAAAACAAACAAACAAACAAAAAACACATAGCTTTTACTCCTAGGACATGACTTTTTTGTGGTTCTATCAAATGCCATGGATGCTCATCAAAGTTTCTCCACTCTGGCCAGATAGAATCTCTAATGTCTCTCCAACTCTAGACAATCTCTAAAATCTCTATGTAGTTTCTAGGGCACACCCCAACAGATCTTTTCTTTAGGCTTTCTGGGGTCTCAATTTGTGCATGCACATCTGAGGACTAATCTAAGGATTCGAGAAAACCCCTACACAGATTTTTGATGTTCCCCCTATGTGACTGTCTGCAGCATCATGCCCCCTCCAAATCCCATCCATCACCCTACCAACCCCAAGCTCTGAAATTTGTTTCCTCCACCCACCAAGACTTCCTCTCTCTGCTTGGGCTCTACTTCCTTGTACCATAGTTATGAAATGCTTCCAGGAGGAAAGCTAGAGTAAATGTGGGGTTCACTTTGCATGCTTCCCTTTTCTTGTCTTGCAACCTTGCACTGTTAGGTATCCAGTGCTTATAAAAATTGGTTGTTACTACTGGTACCAGCCACTGCAAAAACATGCCAAATTGTAAAAACCATCGATGCTAGGAAGAAACTGCATCAACTAACGAGCAAAATAAACAGCTAATATCATAATGACAGGATCAAATTCACACATAGCAATATTAACCTTAAATGTAAATGGGCTAAATGCTCCAATTAACAGACACAGACTGGCAAATTGGATAAAGAGTCAAGACCCATCAGCATGCTGTATTCAGGAGACCCATCTCACGTGCAGAGACACACATAGGCTCAAAATAAAGGGATGGAGGAAGATCTACCAAGCAAATGGAAAAAAAAAAAAAAAAAAAAAAAAGAGAGGTTGCAATCCTAGTCTCTGATAAAACAGACTTTAAACCAACAAAGATCAAAAGAGACAAAAAGAAGGCCATTACATAATGGTAAAGGGATCAATTCAACAAGGAGAGCTAACTATTCTAAATATATATGCACCCAATACAGGAGCACCCAGATTCATAAGACAAGTCCATAGAGACCTACAAAGAGACTTAGACTCCCACACAATAATAATGGGAGACTTCAATACCCCACTGTCAACATTAGACAGATCAACGAGACAGAAAGTTAACAAGGATATCCAGGAATTGAATTCAGCTCTGCACCAAGCGGACCTAACAGACATCTACAGAACTCTGCACCCCAAATCAATAGAATATACATTCTTCTCAGCACCACATCGCACTTATTGCAAAACTGACCACACAGTTGGAAGTAAAGCACTCCTCAGCAAATGTAAAAGAACAGAAATTATAACAAACTGTCTCTCAGACCACAGTGCAATCAAACTAGAACTCAGGGTTAAGAAACTCACTCAAAACCACTCAACTACATGGAGACTGAACAACCTGCTCCTGAATGACTACTGGGTACATAATGAAATGAAGGCAGAAATAAAGATGTTCTTTGAAACCAATGGGAACAAAGACACCACATACCATAATCTCTGGGACACATTTAAAGCAGTGTGTAGAGGGAAATTTATAGCACTAAATGCCCACAAGAGAAAGCAGGAAAGATCTAAAACTGACACCCTAACATCACAATTAAAATAACTAGAGAAGCAAGAGCAAACACATTCAAAAACTAGCAGAAGGCAAGAAATAACTAAGATCAGAGCAGAACTGAAGGAGATAGAGACACAAAAAGCTCTTCAAAAAGTCAATGAATCCAGGGGCTGGTTTTTTGAAAAGATCAGCAAAATTGATAGACTGCTAGCAAGACTAATAAAGAAGAAAAGAGGGAAGAATCAAATAGACACAATAAAAAATGATAAACGAGCTATCACCACTGATCCCACAGAAATACAAACTACCATCAGAAAATACTATAAACACCTCTATGCAAATAAAATAGAAAATCTAGAAGAAATGGATACATTCCTGGACACACACACCCTCCCAAGACTAAACCAGGAAGAAGTTGAATCCCTGAATAGACCAATAACAGGCTCTGAAATTGAGGCAATAATTAATAGCCTACTAACCAAAAAAAGCCCAGGACCAGATGGATTCACAGCCAAATTCTACCAGAGGTACAAACGGGAGCTGGTACCATTCCTTCTGAAATTATTCCAATCAATAGAAAAAGAGGGAATCCTCTCTAACTCATTTTATGAGGCCAGCATCATCCTAATACCAAAGCCTGGCAGAGATACAACAAAAAAAGTGAAATTTAGACCAATATCCCTGATGAGCATTGATGCAAAAATCCTCAATAAAATACTGGCAAACAGAATCCAGCAGCACATCAAAAAGCTTATCCAACATGTTCAAGTGGATTTCATCCCTGGGAAGCAAGGCTGGTTCAACATACGCAAATCAATAAACGTAATCCATCATATAAACAGAACCAAAGACAAAAACCATATGATTATCTCAATAGATGCAGAAAAGGCCTTTGACAAAATTCAACAGCCCTTCGTGCTAAAAACTCTCAATAAACTAGGTATTGATGGGACGTATCTCAAAATAATAAGAGCTATTTATGACAAACCCACAGCCAATATCATACTGAATGGGCAAAAACTCGAAGCATTCCCTTTGAAAACTGGCACAAGACAGGTATGCCCTGTCTCACCACTCCTATTCAATATAGTGTTGGAAGTTCTGGCCAGGGCCATCAGGCAGGAGAAAGAAATGAAATGTGTTCAATTAGGAAAAGAAGAAACCAAATTGTCCCTGTTTGCAGATGATATGATTGTATATTTAGAAAACCCCATCTTCTCAGCCCAAAATCTCCTTAAGCTGATAAGCGACTTCAGCAAAGTCTCAGGATACAAAATCAATGTGCAAAAATCACAAGCATTCTTGTGCACCAACAACAGACAAACAGAGAATGAAATCATGAGTGAACTCCCATTCACAATTGCTTCAAAGAGAATAAAATACCTAGGAATCCAACTTACAAGGGATGTGAAGGACCTCTTCAAGGAGAGCTACAAACCACTGCTCAAGGAAATAAGAGAGGACACAAACAAATGGAAGAACATTCCATGCTCATGGATAAGAATAATCAATATCATGAAAATGGCCATACTGCCCAAGGTAATTTATAGATTCAATGCCATCCCCATCAAGCTACCAATGACTTTCTTCACAGAATTGGAAAAAAATACTTTATAGTTCATATGGAACCAAAAAAGAGCCCACATTGCCAAGACAGCCCTAAGCCAAAAGAACAAAGCTGGAGGCATCATGCTACCTGACTTTAAACTATACTACAAGGCTACAGTAACCAAAACAGCATGGTACTGGTACCAAAACAGAGATATAACACAATGTAACAGAATAGAGCCCTCAGAAATAATACCACACATCTACAACCATCTGATCTTTGACAAACCTGACAAAAACAAGAAATGGGGAAAGGATTCCCTATTTAATAAATGGTGCTGGGAAAACTGGCTAACCATATGTACAAAGTTGAAACTGGATCCCTTCCTTACACCTTATACAAAAATTAATTCAAGATGAATTAAAGACTTAAATGTTAGACCTAATACCGTAAAAACCCCAGAAGAAAACCTAGGAAATACCATTCAGGACATAAGCATGGGCAAGGACTTCATGACTAAAACACCAAAAGCAATGGCAACAAAAGCCAAAATTGACAAATGGGATCTAATTAAACTAAAGAGCTTCTGCATAGCAAAAGAAACTACCATCAGAGTGAGCAGGCAACCTACAGAATCGGAGAAAATTTTTACAATCTACCCATCTGACAAAGGGCTAATATCCAGAATCCACAAAGAACTTTAACAAATGTACAAGAAAAAATCAAACAACCCCATCAAAAAGTCAGCAAAGGATATGAACAGACACTTCTGAAAAGAAGACATTTATGTAGCCAATAGACAAATGAAAAAATGCTCATCATCACTGGCCATCAGAGAAATGCAAATCAAAACCACAATGAGATACCATCTCACACCAGTTAGAATGGCGATCATTAAAAAGTCAGGAAACAACAGGTGCTGGAGAGGATGTGGAGAAATAGGAACACTTCTACACTGTTGGTGGACTGTAAACTAGTTCAACCATTGTGGAAGACAGTGTGGTGATTCCTCAAGGATGTAGCACTAGAAATACCATTTGACCCAGCTATCCCATTACTGGGTATATACCCAAAGGATTATAAATCATGCTGCTATAAAGACACATGCACACATGTTTATTGTGGCACTATTCACAATAGCAAAGACTTGGAACCAACCCAAATGTCCATCAACGATAGACTGGATTAAGAAAATGTGGTATATATACACCATGGAACACTATGCAGCCATAAAAAAGGATGAGTTCATGTCCTTTGTAGGGACATGGATGCAGCTGGAAACCACCATTCTGAGCAAACTATCGCAAGGACAGAAAACCAAACACTGCATGTTCTCACTCATAGATGGGAATTGAACGATGAGAACACTTGGACACAGGATGGGGAACATCACACACTGGGGCTTGTCGTGGGGTTGGGGGAGGGGGGAGGGATAGCACTAGGAGATATACCTAATGTAAATGACAAGTTAATGGGTGCAGCACACCAACATGGCACATGTATACATATGTAACAAACCTGCACGTTGTGCACATGTACCCTAGAACTTAAAGTATAATAAAAAAAAAAAAAAAGAACAGTGCTCTTTGGAAGAAGGTAATATATTCCTCTACTTTAAAGATATGTATGTTTTCAGTAAAAAAAAAAAATTGATTGCTACCTTTTCTTAATATTTTAGTGTTTTCTCTGTGTGTGTGGCGCAAGCAGGTTATTCTGATGCTGACTACTTCATCTTGATCTTAAATAAAAGGATTTAAAGATAAATATGAGGAAACCTCCAGAAAAATTGAATGAAGAAACATTGAGATAATAAATAGGAGTAAAACAATTAGAAAATCAGAGATCTAGTTCAGGAGATCTAACACGCAATAATTAGGGATTACAGAAAAAGAGTATATATTAATGATCCATTTGGGGTGACAAATTACTTCAAAACTTAGTGGCTTAAAAAATGATAAACATTTATATCTCTTTCATTTCCTGTGGCCACGAGTTCAAGAGTGACTCAGCTGAATGGTCTGGCTCAAGGTTTCTCATGAAGTTCAGTTGGATGTTGGCCAGGGCTGCAGTCTTCTTAAGACTGGCTGTAGCTGGAGAATTTGCTGCAAGGCAGCACATTCATGTGACTAGCAGGTTTATGTTCTTTCTCAATTTCTCACTATGTGGTTCTCTCCACAGGGTCACTTGAGTATCTTCATGACATGACAGCTAGCTTTTCCCAGAGAGAGTAATCCAACAGACTAAGAAAAAAGGTGAAAGGTCTTTTATGACTACCCATTGATGTCATCCATTGTCACTTTCACAATATCCTACTGGTCACACAGGTCCTCCCTTTTAATGTTGAAAGGGACTACACAACAGCATGCATAGCAGGAGGCCAGGATCATTGTAAAGGGGCAAAAATAATCAAAGAAATAATAGAAGAAAATGTCCTATATGAGAAGAGCATGAAATTTCTACTGCTGTGGATTAAATGAACAATACCATGAAATTTCAGAACACTGAAAATCAACAGAAAATTTCACAAGATTCTAGGAAGGAAAAAACGAATGTCACAAACAAATGTTTAGAATAAAAATGGCTTTATAGGAGTTGGTGCAGTGGTGTGCCCATGTAGTCCCAACTATTTGGGAGGTTGAAGCAGAGGATCACTTGAGGCTAAGAGTTTGAGGCCAGTCTGGGCAACATAGCAAGAACCCATCTCTAAAAAGAAATAAAGAAAAAAATAGCTACATACTCCTCAAAGGCAACATTGTAAGACAATATATAATGTCAAATAGAATAAATGAAGACATATCATAAAGCAATATCTTTAAAATTCTGGGAAAAATTATTTTAAACCTATAATTTAATACCCAAGTCAAACCGTCAATTAAGTTTTAGTGTAGAATAAAGACACTTTAAGATATGCAAGTTAAAAAAATTATCTCCCACACACCCTTTCTCAGAAACCTTGGGAAAACAGAGGATTCAGGAAACAAAGGATTCAATACAAGGAAGAGGAGAAGGAAATCCCCAGAATGATGAAGAAAGGATTTCCCAAGACAACAGCTATGTGCCAAGTGCAGAGGGCAAACAGAACAGACTTTAAAAGGGCAGAAGATGCAGGAGATTGTTTCAAGGTTAAACTGATAGAACATCTAATGTGTTTAAACACACTGAGAGATTTACACAAGTGGGGAAGAGTTTAAAGTTGAACTGCTTCAGATAGTGAACTTAGTGATAAGTTTGAACTTAGTGATAAATTCTTCAAAACGGAAGGCAATGGAAAAAAAAGCATTAATTCCAGACAAAACAATAAACTGTGCAGGAAAGGTAACACAACCAAAGTTTACTATATATCTCTGCTGGAACTGGCATTTACAAAGTCATAAAAATGTGAACACAGAATACTGATCTAGTGAAATCATAATATAATTATACTGAGAGGGCAGAGGAATGAAAAGTATGCATGTATGTGACAGTACAGGCCAGGGATTAAAAGACAGCTAAATCTTCATTTTTCCATAGTGGAAAATCAATAGGTGGTATCTTGAACTGAAAAATCAATAAATAGCAATATAAGCATGTTCTTTAGAGATGTGGAAGTAAATACCAAATGAATCAACTATAGTTGCTGAAGTTGGTTGCCTCTGGGGAGCAGGAATTAGTGAAGGGTATGGCAAAATTCTTGCTAATTTTCTTAATAAACCTCGTAAAACTGGTCTATTCTTTCAACTATGTTCATATAAATTTTCATCAGAATAAACTAAAAACTATTAAACTTGAGAAAAATCATGGAAAAGCAGGGAGTAGCCAATTGCGTTGAACACTGCTGAATACTCAAGAAGATAAGAACAGAGAATGGTTCATTAAAGGTGACAACATGCAGATCATTGGCAACCAGAGGAGTCGTCGGTGTGGAAACCCCTTAATATTCAAAGAGAAAAATAGGCACGGAATATAAATAGACATCACAGAAAATAGGTATATAATCGTCCATAGACACATGAACAAATACTCCATCTCATTCATAATAAAAGAAATGCCAATTCAAGTGACATCATGATATCTGGTAATATATTGGCATCAAATAAAAGAATACTGTACTCATCATTGGTAACGGTGAGGACAGAATGGCAGCCTCATACACAGTATATGAGAGTGTAAATTGGGAAAGGCTTCACTGAAGGCTAATTTGGAATATCTATGAAAATGGATAATGCACCTGCTCTTTGAGTAACCCCTCTTCAGGGGTTGTGTCCTACAGATAAACTCACGGAAGTATGCGGTATGTTTGAAGACACTCAGTGGAAAATAATACAAATGTCTCTCAGTACAGAACTTGCTAAACAAATGATGCGTTCTTCCCACGGACTACTAGGTGCATCAGTAAGAAGAGTGGCTGTTCTGCACGTGCTCATATTGAAGAGGGGACAAGATACCTTCATTTAGAAAAAAAATGTTAATAGTACTTATAGTTATAAGTCTGTATGTGTGACAAATGAAGACAAGTCATTTGTAATGATCTGGCACCTACTTGATGGTCAATAGAAAGTTCTTAGCTACTGTTCCTAATGCAAGCTATAAAACTAAACAATGATTATGATTCCAAATAAAAATGCGTTGGATAATGAAGTTCACTTGGCTGCAGAGGTCATGCAAATCGGACTTTACATTTTTCTGTGTGATTTACAACAGCTTTGCTGTTCTCATTGATCAACTTAATCATGATTTAATGTAATAAATTTGAATTTACAAACTCATATAACATTCTACTGTCAGATGTTTTGTATGTTTTGCCTATTGGGTTTTTTCTGAACAAGCTTTCTTTAAAGGTGATGCAATTCTTTGGCTTAAAGAAAAAACCTAGAAAATAATATTCCCCTGTTGGCCTGTACTTTCCCGACCCAGTAAGCCTTCAGCAGATTTGTCTTGGACTAGAATTCAAGACACCTGGGTGCCAGTCCTGGCTCAGCTACTCAGTAGCTGGGTGACCTTGAGCAAACCCTTTGGCCTCCCTTAGTTCTTCTTAGCTATCATATGGGATACGGTATCTTTGCTATCCACCCTGTGGGACCACTGTGAAAAGCAAATGAGGCAACAGGTATATAAATTTGTAATCTGTAAAAGCATGCAAATGAAAGCACTTTTATTTTGATAGCTAGGAGGATCCTCTCGGAGGTTAAATATTTCTGTTTTCTGGTCCCCCCAGTAGAGAGGCACGCCTGGGAATTTATTCAGTAAACTTGAGTGCCTTTCTGGACCAAGCAGGGGCTGGTGAGGCAGAATTGAATATGATGCAGTCCCTGTTCTCGAAGAACTCAGTTTGGTAGGAGAAGCAATTACAGTAAAATGTGAGAAATACAATGTAATGGTTATAGACAAAGACTGGTGGGACTGACAGGAGTCACAATCTCTGATTAGGGAAAACATCACTGACAAGTGACACCTGGATCGAGTCTTCAAGAACATGTGAGAATTTACCAGGCAGAGAACTGATTGATTGCTGGGTGGAACCCAGGCAGTGCCGCAACTTTGGACCGATTTCTCCCCCATCTTTCTTTATCAAGTCTTACCTCTGCTGTGAGACAGCAGACCATCAGAAACTTGCTCCCAGCTACCTATCCTATTGGAAAATATTTGAAAAAGATGTTAATGACAGGTTAGGTGTGCTTCCCTCCAGAATAGATGCATTTGGGTCCAGAGGGTGAGATGGTTCTCTATACACAGAAATATCAATAATTTTTTAGATTTGTAGCTAAATAGATTTAGGGAAAGAACCTAAGTATTTTCTTTTTCTTTCTTTCTTTCTTTCTTTCTTTTTTTTTTTTTTTTTTTTTTTTGGAACCAGGGTCTCACTCTTTTACTCAAGTTAGGGTGCAGTGCTATGATGACAGCTCACTGCATCCTTGACCTCCCGGGCTCAGGCAATCCGCGCCCCTCAGCCTCCAGAGTAGGTGGAACCACAGGTGTGCCACCACACCTGGCTATTTTTTTAAAAAAAACAGGGTCTCATCATGTTTCCCAGTCTGGTCTCAAACTCCTGGGCTCAAGTGATCCTCCTGCCTAGGCCTCCAAAAATGCTGGGATTATAAGTGTTAGCCACCATGCCTGGCCAATACCTAAGTACTTTCTGTGGCCACCAACTGGTACCAGATCATTACAAACATTACTTTTCTTCATTATCACAACAACCCTGTTTTTTCTTATTATAGGTGGCAGAACAAAGGACCTGAATCACCACCCAACCAGTTATACCAGAGCCAGGATTCAAACTCAAGCCATGGTCTTGCATATCCATTGACAAATTGGTTCTCATAACCACCCTGGAAATGAGCAGGAAAGGAATGTTATCCCCACTTAAGATGGAGAATCCAGGCATGGAAAGCTCTATGGGGGACTCCCCACTGGGCTTCCTGACTCCTGCCCCCAACCGAGGTTGTTACCTTGAAATGGAGGTCAAAGTCCTGATAGGCAGCGGGGAAGATATTTTGGGGTAGGACTGTCTCCCTGGTGCTTCTCAAATCTTATCTTGTGAAACAATTGGTTCAAGTTCACTGGGCCCGGGTGTGCAGGCTTCCCTGGCTGGAGCTGGGACCCTGCTGTTCTGAAAAGCTATTTGGAAGGAGATTTCTTTCCTTCTCTGATTATCCTTACCACGAGGTGGGATGGAAGCTGTCTACCAGAGTCTGCTGCAGGTTAACCCTTCCCCTGCCCTCATTCAAGGACATGACAGGGATGTTCCAGGTAAATGTGCCCCCTTGGCTTGAGACAGCACTTGGGGTAATGGAATAGCTTCCTCTTCTATGGACTGGTTGTGTTAGTTCACTGAGAATGGACCCTCTGTGGGTTCGTAGAGCGCAATAATTGAAGAGCTTGAATAATGGTTAACCAGGATGAAGTCACATCCGAATACGCATCACCTCACCACCTCCTTTGCTGCAGTCTGAAAACCCCACTGAGTCTTTGTTCTTTTTCCATCCATCTGTCTCTCTTGGTATCTGGCTCTCTCTTTCTCATCGCCCCTTAAGGGTATTGATGCTTATTGGTACTGGATTTTCTTTTTCACTCCTGTTTTTCCTATCTCTGTCCACCTGTCTTTCTCCCTCCAGCTCTCCCTCACTCTCTCTCCCTCCCCTTTTCCTCCCTTCTTGTTCCCCATTTTGCTGATCTCATTGTAGACCTGCATTCATTTAGGATTCGTTATTCTTACTGAAGAGATCCTTTAATCTTGTCTGTTAAAAAGTAAGTGAGTTGCACTCTATACACCAAGAAAAAACAAAATCATCTTTATTTAACTTTTTTTCTGGCCATGGGCCTGTGGCTGGAGCAAAAATAGTCTCCCTGTTTCTGGCACACACACCAGCCTCCCCAAGCTGCAAGCCAGCCCAGTGGGCAGACACAGCTGCGGGGTAGGAATCCTGTTACCCAACTCAGGGTGGTGCCAGAGCTCCGAGTGCCCAGGAAGGCCTCCCCGCCAAGGCAGGGATTGCTCTGAGGCCAGAGGAGGCCCAGGGGACACAGCCAAGGCTCCTGCTCACCTGGCCCTTGGGCTGTGGCTGGTGCTCATCAGCTGCTTCCTCCACTTCCCCAGCAGGGCAGCAGGAGGGTTCTACTGGAGCCCAGCCCCATCTCAGCTTGACCCCTATATCTGGTGACATCCTGCAGCCTGGGTCAAGCTGTCAGGTTAGCCCACAGCCCAGCTAAATGCACTGGGCTAACATCTGGACTTAGAGCTATGTAATGTTTTCACCTCATAATATAGTAACCTAGTAGAGGACATTTTATGGAGTCTTTAGAGGTGGCCAGACTGAGGCTCATGGAGGTTGAGTTATCCAGTTAGTCAGGGATGGAGCTGGTGCTCAGGACTCTGGAATCCCTTGCCCAAATGTTCCCAAACCAGGTTGCATGGGCTGCTCCCCCAGGCCTGTTTCCTAGGATAAATGGTAGCAAGGGTCCCCATCACCTCCAGTTTCGAGGGCAGCCACAGGGCAGTAGTTTGCTGGGGGGGAGGGTGGGGCTTGGACATGTAAGCTGGAGTGTCCCCTGGCATGAGTGTGAGGTCCTCTTCAGGGCAGGATGTTGCTGGGGGCAGGAAGTAAAGGCGGGTGGGACGAAGGCTGGGGGCTGGGGGCCTGCTCTTCCTGAACCACCACGTTCAGGCATGGAACTCCCGGGAACCCAGTGTTCTGAATTTGAACCTGGCCTTCCAGGTCATGATGAATGTGTGTTTGCAAAATTAGAAGGATAGAATGTATTTTACTTAATGATTGTTAACTCAATAAATTTGAAATATTGAGATGTGAATTGGGCTATCACTAGACTTAGGGGCTCTGAGCCTCACAGATATTAGAATTGGACCTGTGAAGCACTTTTTCACCTGTTTATTGGTCATTTAGTTTCCTCTTATGTGACACACCCCACAGCTGCTGTCCCAATTCCCCTTCAGATCCTCTCCTCTGGGGCCCGGGAGCTCCTCTTTACCACTGTCCTGCCCCCAGCCTGGCTCTGCTCTATCCCGTCTCCATTCTGCTGCCAGAGAGACGCTCCTAAATGGCTCAGAAACTTTCCAAGTATCCCACTGGCCATGAACTAGAACTCCAGCTCCCAGCCTGCCCTTCAAAGCGCTGGTTCCTTATGGAGCTAACCGTAAAGATCAAGTTGCTTTCTGCAGTGAGTTGGGGAGGCCAGGTGAGGATGCACAAGGAAGTCAACTGTGTGGCTAGACCTAGTCAACACTGTGGCTAGGCAAAGGCCAGGAAGCGCCACCAAGAAAGAGCAAGGAGAAGAGCAGGATCAGGGCTTGTGGAGACTGGGGTACAGATGGGGGGTTCAGAGGTGGGGCCACCCTGTTACCTACTCAGCTCTGTGCTCCACTCTCACAGAAGGACGCACAGCCCTCTGCTGCTCTCTTTGCTTTTTTCCTTCTACTCTCGACACCAGCCAGCTACCTGTCTTTTTCTGTCTCTCCACTTACAATCCCCCAGGGGAAGGATCTATTGATCCAATTAGTGCCAATATTCCTTTGGGCAGAATGTTCTTGCCTGGCCACAAAGGGAAACAGAGCAGGTACCCAGGCTGACCTAATCAACTGAGAGCTAGGAGGTGGGGTCACATGGTTTCTGAAGCTGGTCTTCTTGTTCTGGGGTGGATAGGCAGGTATTCCAAGGTTTGGCCTACCCTGTTCATCAGCCAGGCTCCAAGGCACCATCTCCAGAGGTCCAGCTGCTAAACCCACATGGTCTTTGCTTATGCCATTCCCCTCACCAGATACACTTAGCTGTCAAGCTCAGATAAATGCTACCCCTCCTTCCCTTTCCCTCCCGGGAAGGCTTCCCTAAACCCCTCCAGCTAGAATGAACCCTTCACTCTGGGCCCATGTTGCCAGTGCTTATAACCTTTTGTTAGCGCTGATTTCCTTCTTTCTGTTATTATTATTATTGAGATGTAGTCTCACTCTGTTGCCCAGACTGGAGTGCAGAGGCTCGATCTCAGCTCACTGCAACCTCCAACTCCCAGGTTCAGGCAATTCTCCTGCTTCAGCCTTCCAGGTAGCTGGGATTACAGGTGCCCACCACCACGCCTGGCAATTTTTGTATTTTTAGTAGAGATGGGCTTTCACCATTTTGGTCAGGCTGGTCTTGAACTCCTGACCTCATGTGATCCACCCGCCTCAGTCTCCTGAAAGTGCTGGGATTACAGGCGTGAACCACTGCATGGGGCCCCTTCTTTCTGTTATTATTGCGAGTTGTTACTGATCTATCTCCTTAACTGGGCTGTAAACATCACGGAAGCGGAGACTTTTATGCATCTTTGTATAGAGGGTCCAAGTGCCTAATACAGAGCCCTGCATAATAGGCTTTCAGTTCAATATTTTGTTAGATAAATGAATAAATGATCTGGATAAATCAGCACAACAGACCCCAAAATTAATTCTCTTTTTCCTTAGATGCATCTTCTAAATGTTTTAAACACTAAGAACAGATTTTTAAATGCTGGGGGCTCAGATACTGCCCCCTCCACCCCCATCTCACCCTGCAGCAGCTCCTCCTCAGTCAGGTCCAGGGTTCTGCCTCTGTCCCAGTGGCTACCTGGCGGTGGGGGCAGGGTGAGCCACCCAGGAACCTGTGTGGTCCGGGCTCTGCGTGGAGGGGCTGCCAGGGCAGCCGGGGATGTGGCTGGGCTGCTGCTGTGGACTGGGTGGGGTGGGAGGTGTGGACAGCTCCAGCGTGCTCTCCCTCACGTCCTTGAAGTTCGCCCGTCCTCTGACTCAGCTCCAGCATCTCAATTCGTGGATGAATGCCCTGGTCCTAGACAGAGAGCCAATTCAGCCCAGCAGGGTTTCTGGAGGGCTCCCAGGAGGGGGAGTCCTGGAACATGGCCTGGGACAGTGAAGTTGGGGTGACGGCCAGTTCACTCCAGCTGCAGCCTAGGACACATTCCTTTCAATTCCCACCGCCACCTCACATTCTGCTGGAGCCCTCCATAGTGGCCAGCTCTATGGGTAAACAGGAGACTCAAATATACCTTGGAGGCTCAGCTGCTAGTGCACTTAGCTCCTCTGCCCTGTGCCTCTGTTTCCCTCCATCGGGCTTTGTGTATGTGCACATGTGTGCTTGTGTGTGTAAGGGTGTATGTACACTCCTGGTGGCAGATGCAGATGAAGCCTCCATTCAGGGCTCCTACAGGTCCCCAGGACTGCTGTACACAGAGCTGCAGAGGGAGTTCAGCCTCCTGTTGAGCTGAAAAAGGCCCCAAAGGCAGGCTTAAACTTTTTTTTTTTTTTTTGAGACGCAGTCTTGCTCTGTTGCCCAGGCTGGAGTGCAGTGGCGCGATCTCAGCTCACTGCAACCTCTGCCTCTCAGGTTCAAGCAATTCTCCTGCCTCAGCCTCCCAAGTAGCTGGGACTACTGGCTCCCGCCACCATGCCAGGCTAATTTTTTTTGTATTTTTAGTAGAGACGGGGTTTCACTATGTTGGCCAGGCTGGTCTTGAACACCTGACCTTGTGATCCACCCTCCTCAGCCTCCCAAAATTCTGGGATTGCAGCTTAAACTTTTTTTTTTTTTTTTTTTTTTTTGGAGAGGGGGTCTCACTCTGTCTCCCAGGCTGGAAAGTGCAATCATGGCTCACTGCAGCCTCAACCTCCTGGGCTTAGGTGATCCCCTCACCTCAGCCTCCTGAGTAGCTGGGACTACAGGCACACACCATCATGCCCAGATAACTTTTTGTGATTTTTGTAGAGACAGGGTTTCGCCATGTTGTCCAGGCTGGTTTCAAACTCCTGAACTCAAGTGATCTGCCCACCGTGACCTCCCAAAGTGCTGGGATTACTGTGTGCCACTACATCTGGCCTATTTTTTCTATATAATTGATATTATATTAAAATGATATCATTTGATAAACATACAATAAAATGTGCATATCAATTGATAATGTTTGACAATCTGGGTGCAACTATTATCCAAGTTACAGAATAGTTCATCTCCCCAAAATGTCCCTCATACCCCTTTCTACTCAACCCTCTCCCTTTCCAATCACTATCTGATTTTTATATATTTTTATATATATACCTCAACCAGTATTAAGGTTTAAAATTTAAAAAAGATCTTCTTCAGACAAGACATCACATACTATGCCATTTGAGTATAGAGACAGCCACGTGGCACCCAGTCCTCCTGAAGCCAAGGGGTTCTGACCTCCTCCCACCTTTCTTCCAGGCATCCCTACTCCGGGGCTACACCAGGGACTGCATGACAAGACAGTGGCATTTATAAAAGCTCCAGGGAAAGAGCCCAGGACTTGAAGTCAGAGGCTGGGCAGAGGTCCTGGGTTTGCCCTGTGTGGTGGGGACAAGGCACTGGTTCTTTCCAAGGCTCAGGTTCCTTAGCTATGCACTGGGGAGGTGATGGTCACCCGTCAGGATGCTAGGAGGATTAAAGTCCATTTTGCAGCCAACTTTATTCTTCTGTAGATGGAAGCAGGGCATCAATCAATTAATTAACACAAATAGCTAACATACACTGAACTCTCTTTGGGTGCCAGGTACGAGGCTACCAACTTCCTTTTAACCCTCAAGTAAGGGAATGGGGACTATTGTTTATCCCCATTCTACAAATGAGAAAATGGGCTCAGAGGAATTAAAAGACTTGCCTCAGGTCAAACAGCACACCATGGAGTTAGTGTTTAACCCTAGGGAGCCACTGCAAGCTCATGCTGTTGTGTACTGTACCAGTCTTCCTCCCAGATGAATACGGTAATAGATAAAAACAAACTTTAGGCTGGGCACAGTGGCTCACACCTGTAATTCCAGCACTTTGAGAGGCTAAGGCAGGAGGATGGCTTGAGTCCAGGAGTTCAAGACCAGCCTGGGCAACATAGCCAGACCCTATCTCTACAAAAAAATTTTAAAAACTAGCTGAATGTGGTATTGCATGACTGTGGTCCCAGCTAGTTGGGAGGCTGAGGCAGGAGGATCACTTGGGCCTAGGAGCTCGAGGTTGGAGTGGGCTGTGATGGCACCACTGCACTCTAGGTTGGGCAACAGAGCAAGACCCCTATCTCAAAGAAAAAAAGAATGAACTATAGCTAATAGCAGTTTGGAAACAAGGATGTGCTGTGCAAATACTACTTGTAACTATTTCTACCAAAAGGTTTTGAGACCCAGAGAAGTGGATGACACCTGCAGGCCCCACCCCCTGAGCTGGTCTGTCCTAGTACATTTCAGAATCATGGCTGCTGCCTCCTCTTCTGGGATCCACAGAGTATTGCATCTCAGCTTCTGAGACAGAAAGTCCTTTATATCTAACTTCAGTCTCACCTGCAGTGGCATAGCCAACACCAAGCTCCTGGCCTTACACAAACTGATGCGCATGGGTGCCAATCAGCTTTTGTATCCCAGAATGCTCAGACCTGAGAGGGGCTGCTCTCCATAGTGCCCCTCTCAATCCTAAGCATGACAGTTTAGGGTTTCTGTGGGGTCATTCTCTGGCAAGGAAGGAGTAGAAAGGGAGGAAGAGTGCAGAGAGGGTACCTGAGCTGCCTCATCTGCTCCTCTCAGCTTCCGCAGTGGCCACTGTGTCTGGCTGAGAATTCTCCACCCCCCATAGACTTAGCCCCCATGTCTTTGTGATATTTCTGCAAGTCTTAGGGAGAAAGGGGTATGGGGAGAAAGGAGAGCAGGGGGCTGGGAGAAATGCCCTGCCTTTGAGAGAGAAGGCCTTCTGGCTTGTCACTTGACCTTGGTTGGCCAGGGCCTGTCTTCATCCCCTGCCAATGGAGATAATGAGATCTGCCTCCCAGGGTGAACACCTCTGAGCTCAGAGGCTCAGATAATACCAAAATGCGAGAAGGACTTGGCAAAGAAGAAAGACTTGAAATTCAGCTCCAGGGATTGCTTAAAGAACACCACGCAGCGGAGAAGGGCTCTGACTCACCTAAGGGAGCTCAGGGTCAAGGGCCTGGCTTGCTGACCACTGGTCTAGGCTTCTCATGGACACATGCTGTGCCAAAGCATGAGGCAGAAGGACAGACAACCCACCCCAACCTCAAAGCAAAGGGCCCCCTGCCATGCTGTGTGTGGGTTGGTCTGTGGGCCTCTATGTCTGCACACTAGTCTGTGCTGTAGGGTGCAAGGGGAGGTCTCTCTGTGATTACAGGGGAGGCTCTGTTGAATCATGCAGCTCTCAGGGCATCTCTGTGTGTCTGCTGTGTGTCTGTGTGTCCCCCTTCGTGTCTCACATGCATCTCTGTGTCTGTGTATGTTGAAACATCTGTTTTTTATAAAGCAGTCCAGGATTTATTGTCTGTTAAATGGAAATGTGGCATCTTAGTCGCTAAGCATCTGGAAGCATATGGTGATTGTTCCGTGAAGTGAGGGTGGGATGTCCACAAGGGCTTCAAAATCATTCCTCAATGCAAAAGCCTTAGCCTGACATTCAAGGTTCTCTGCAGCCTGACGCACACGGGTGTCCTCAGCACAACTGTGCATTCTCACTGGGCACAGACAGGAGAGGCTGCCACTTCCTGGAGAGGCTGCCACTTCCTGGCTGTGTGACTTGGGGCTTGTCATTTCTCCTCTGCCCCTTATTCTGTCAAATGTGAAATGAGCTATGAAAAGTTGATTGCAGAGTGTAAAGCATGGTGTGTGCACAAAGGATGTTTCCTGGAGACCCTCCTGGACTTTGGGGCCTCTATGCCTTTCCTCCTGTTGCTCCTGTATCCTCCTGTTTGAGCACCCTCCCCTGTTTCTCTGAATACTCAGCAGCTGCCCAGCTTCGGCACTCAGCTCCCCTCTGCCTGCACTTCTCCTAACCCCACACCCTTCCCCAGGTCCCCTCTGTCCTCATGATTTCATGAGGGTCCATGTGTGTGTGTGTTGTGGGTGTCTCTGTGTATGCATTTGGCTCTACCCTCTAGATATACCTTTAATTCATTCAACAAATATTTCTTGAATACCTACCAGACATGGTGCCAACTGCTGGGAATTCAGTGTGAACAGGGCAGATGCAGGGCCATCACTAGCCCATTGGGCATCTGTGCAAATTAGAAACAGGTCCCGTTGGGTAGATGCAGATCTGTGGCTGAATGACTTGATGAGCAAATGATGCTTTCGCACAGAGAAAAAGAGTTTTTTTCCTCCTAGCAGGCACAGCCCTAAATTAAGATACAACACTTGGGAAATAGAGGTGGGGGCGAACTTTATCCTCCATTCACCCCACCTGGCTAAGCCAGGCACCTTTGTGCATTGAACAAACATACATCTCAAAAAGCAGCCCAGGAAATCTCCTACCTACCCTTGGCAGGTAGACCTCCAGTTTGGGGTGTGTCTGTGCACCTGTGTGCTAACTGTGTCTATTTCAGCCTGTGTGAGCCTGTGAGGTCTGTTGCACCTGTGTGCACGTGTCTCTCCCTTTTGTGTTCCTCTTTGGACTCGTGTCTGGGCGTGGGGACCTACATGTAGTATAAGCGCATATGTGTGCACCTCTAGCACTGACGGCCATTTCCTCAGCAGCCTGCATATCTCTTCTTGGATGGCCACCTCATCTTCCCTAGTTGCTCTGTGTTCCCCAGCTGAACCCCATGTTCTCTGAAATCTTTCTTGCTGTCTCCCGCCAACCCACCACCACCACACACTCCACAGCCTCAGGAACTCATACAGCAGAGGGGAGTCGGGTCACTGGCACAGCCAGACCAAAGCTGGGTCTCGCTCTCCTCCAACCTGTTTCCACTTCTTCATTCTTTCTAAGAAAAGACTGAACCCCTCATGGGGCAGTGTGGGACAGGGAAAAGGACATAGCCATAACCCAGAGGGCCTAGGTTCCTTCTGCCTCAGAGTTTCTGGGAGACCCTGGCTAGTTCCCTAAACTCTGCTGACCTCCTACCCATGTGGAACAAGATAAACTTCTTTGTTTTTTGCTAAATAAGTTTTGCCCAGACTTGCCTCTGCACCTTTGCTCAGACTGTTACCCTTGGGGCGTGCTCTTCCATCCGTCAAGACTGAGGGCCACCTCTCCTATAAAGAGCAGCAGCAGCCCCCTCGACAAGCACTCACTGCACCCAGGCGTGTGTGGAAACATGGATTGCACATATTGCCGTACACCTGCCTGTTATACACACAATCTCAACCTTCACAATGATGTCATTAAATGGATATTATTACTGTCCTAGTTTTACAGGCAAGGAAACCAAGGCCCAGAAATGTTCAAGCACTTGCCCAAGGTCACAGTGCCTCACTAGCCTTCCAGGTAGTTGGGATTGGACTCTGCCTGACCCTTGGGCTCCTGCATTCATATCCTTGGGTCAGCCCCTGACCCCTGTGGCTCACTGTCAGCACTCCCGCTCTGAGCACCTGTGGCCCTCTAGGCACAGCTATGATCTGAACTGGTAACCCCAAGCCATTGTCTTAAAAATCTATACTAAAATTAAAATTGTGTAACATTGTAGCTACCTTCCTGATATGGCTTGGCTCTGTGTCCCCACCAAATCTCATCTCAAATTACAATCCCCCACTATTAAGGGAAGGACCTGGTGGGAGGCGATTGAATCATGGAGGTAGATTTCTCCCATGCTGATCTTGTGATTGTGAGTCCTCACAAGATCTGATGGTTTAAAAGTGTTTGGCAGTCCCCATCTACCCTGCCTCCTGCCACCCTGTAAGACGTGCCTTGCTTCCCTGTGGCCTTCTGCCATGATTGTAAGTTTCCTGAGGCCTCCTAAGCCGTGTGGAACTGTGAGTCAATTAAACTTCTTTTCTTTATAAACTTCCCAGTCTCAGGTAGTTCTTTACAGCAGTGTGAAAATGGACTAATACACTCCCTGGCTAACTTGTATGTTTCTGAAAGTAGGTACTGCGTCTTTCGGCCATTTGTTTCTTCAGTTCCTTATGCCTAGAAGGTGGTGGTGGTGGTGATGATGGTGATATGGCGATGGTGGTGAGGATAATGCCCATGATGGTAGTGATGGTGGTGATGATGGTGATGATGAATCATCCTTCTGCCCGCAGCTGCTTCCCAGTCTTTCTCCTGGGCCACGAGGTCATGGTGTGACCTAGAAGAGCAGTGTTTCTTGTAGAGAGTTTCCTGATTTGGGAGGAGGAACTGTGGGCAGCTGTGGTCCTCTGGCCTGACTATGCCAAAGGAGCTTCTGCACCCGTAAGGACAGATGTAGAGAAGGCTGCTCCCTCCCTCCTCCTGAAGCCTCAATTCTTGCCAGCTCTCCTGCTCTGACCACCCAGGGCACTAGGCTTTGCAGACCTGAGTGGATAAGAAGTAGGTAGGAGGAGGACCTCCTGCTTCTTCTGTGGCTAGAGTATAAAGTTTTGTGGTCCTTTCAGTATGTTCAGAAACCCCATTCCCACAGAGGTCTGGACCAGGTGGAGCTGACCTCCTGAGGGCAGCCTAGTTGGATGGTCTGGGCCTGGGAGCCACCTTAGAGGTACCTGACAGGTGCCACAGGATCTGGGCTGCGATGCCTCAGTTCACCTGAAATCAGCTGCCCAAGTCCTAGCATCTGAGAGGCCCACTAGTAGCAGCTATGGGAACATAATTCTCTGCAATTTAGCAAATAATCAAGGACATGGCAAGCACCAGACACTGAGCGGAAAGGCTTTGAGATGCATTTCCTGCCCTATGCCTAGGTGAACTAGATACACACAGTCTGCTCACTCCAGAAATGGGTGATAACTTCAGAAAGCAATGCTGCATAGCAGCAGTGCTGTGTTACGCTCAAGAGGGGAGGGCATGGTGAGCCAGAGGAGTCTGGGAAGGCAACACAGAGGAAGGGGCTGGCGGTTGACAGGGGAGAAGGCTCAGGGGATCTGGAAGGTTATCCTTGGGCTAATGTGCCCACCATTTCGTAACATGATGGTTTCCATCTCCCTCTAGAGTCCCTCCTCCCTGGCATGGGCTCTTCATGAACATAGAGGTACCTACTCAAGATAGACCTGACATCTGATGTTGGCACTACTGACTTCTAGGCGTGTGAACCTGGGAATGTTATTTCACATCTCTGAGGCTCAGTTTCCTCATCTGCAAAACAGAGATAATGACTCTTACCTCTGAAACATTTTTATTTTTGAGTCCATCATTCTCTGGAGTGAGATAGCACTCTCAAGAGACACTTGTAGTCTTTCCCTAATTTGCATGAGGTGGAGAATGGTACTGTTTGGATTCTTTGACTTCTAGCTATCAAAAAGTATTTATTTTCTCACCAAACAAACAAACAAACAAAAACAAATACGTATGATCTCACTAATATAGTTAGAGTTGTCAAAATCATAGAGACAGAAAGTACATGGTTGGCTTCCAGGGATTGGGGGAAGTTTCTTTTAATGGGCAGTTTCATTTAATGGGTACAGGGTTTCTGTTTTATGGAAAATTTATGGAATAGATATTGGTGATGATTAAACAACATTATGAACATATTTAATATCACTAACCTGTACACTTAAAAATGGATAAGATAGTCATTTCATGTATGTGTATTTTACCACACTAAAAAAAAATTGGGAAAAAGGTACTGAAGTCCATAATTTTGCCATGTGTTGTGTGTAATGAGGGAAGCAGGGGACGGTCTTTGGAATCTTCAAGCCTCTTTTGAGACACAAGGTTGGTCTTGGTTACAAGAGTGGCTCTGAAGAGACAAAATTGTGCCTTACCACAGTCCAGGGCAGTGTAGACAAACTGCACAGGCCAGACAGCAAGGGCTGCAGTGGCTTATAAAAGGGGACAGCAATAAGGGCTGGAGAAACCAGGGTATACTGCTGTAGAAGTTGGTACTTGAATGGAACTTTTGACTTTGTTAAAAATGTCCCAGCATGTTTTATATGGATGATCTTTCTGCCTATCCTTTGAATAATTTTTATGTTAGCATATAAGTTATCTATTGCTGCCTAACAAATTGTGCCAAAATATAGTGGCTTAAAACAACAAATATTTATTATCTCGTAGTTCCTGCGGATTAAGAATTCTGGAATGGCTTAGCTGGGTGATTCTGACTCCGGGTCTCTCATGGGGTTGCAGTCAAGACGTCAGTAGGGGCTGCACTGTAATCTGAAGGCTTGACTGTGCTGGAGAATTCATTTCTAAGTTCATGCCCGTGACTATTGGCAGAAGGACTCCGTTCTGCACTGGCTGTTAGCTGAGACTGCAGTTCCTTACTATATGGGCTATTTGAGTGTCCTCACAACATGGTAGTTGGCTTCTTTCAAAGTGAGTGATTCAAGGACAGGGCAAGGAGAAGCTACACTGCCTTTTATGACCTCATCTTTGAATTACACACCATCACTTCCACTCCTTCCTATTCATTAATAGCCATCACTAAGTATAGCCCACACTCAAGGGGAGAAGGGAATTAGACTTCACCTGTGCAAGGGAGGCACATCACCAAATTTGTAAACATATTTTGAGACCATCACAATTATGGATTTTTTTCTTTTTAACTGAAAAAAATGTTAAACACATGTAAAAACAAACAGAATAGGATAATGAACTCCCATATACCCATCATCCAGCTTCCAATTATGAACACAGGCCAATATTTACCAGCCTTATGGAAGCATGCCTGGCATACAGTAAACTGCAGATAATGAAGAACACGATCTGCTATTTTTGACATCTGCTTACACCCAAGGAATCATCACCACATTCAAGATAATGAGCATACCCAGACCATCAAAAGTTTCCTTATGCACCCATTTGCTTCTCATTCCCTTTTCTGCCTACTCTGTTATACTGTTTTTAATATAAAGACTGTAAAACTCCATTTGCAAAAGTCTATTGTGAGGAGAGCACATCGGCAGGAAGGATTCTTAAACTTTTTTCTCTATGAGTTTTCCTGTTGGTTTTGCTAGTTAACAGTTAAATATGAGACCCACCATTTTTGCAGATTCATCTGAAGCTTACAGCTGTATTCACATTGCTTTTCTTTTTTCTTTTTTTTTTGAAATGGAATCTCACTCTGTCACCCAGGCAGGAGTGCAGTGGTGCGATCTCGGCTCACTGCCACCTTCGCCTCCCGGGTTCACGCAATTCTCCTGCCTCAGCCTCCAAAGTAGCTGGGATTACAGGTGCCTGCCACCATGCTTGGCTAATTTTTTTTTTTTTTTTTTTCATTTTTAGTAGAGATGGGGTTTCACCATGTTGGCCAGGCTGGTCTCGAACTCCTGATCTGCCTGCCTCGGCCTCCCGAAGTGCTGAGATTACAGGCATGAGCCACTGTGCCCAGCCCACATTGTTCTTTTGAAGCAGCCCTGCTCCTCTCAAAATTGATCAGAATCTGAGCTTCAGTCTACAGGCAGTGAGATCAACAGGCAGAGAGCCCATTTGGCTCTGCCTTTGAACAGCTTTCAGGAAGTATGATTTCTGAAGGGGTATGCATTTCATGGATTTGCACATGCAGCTCTGTTTGTTAAAGTGCATTCTTCTTTCCAAAAATAAACAAAAGGAATCATCTTTATCCTCTTTAACCAATGCACTTAAAAAAATGAACTTTTTTGTTTCTCAGCAGATATTCCCAAGTTGATTCTATCACTATTAATTTTAGCCTTCTGTTTACAGACATTTAAGGGGTACAGGTGGAGGGAATCTTATACAATTAAAGTCGTGGCTTCTCTTGAAGCAAAAATCAGTTTGACAAATTCATACATAGGAATATACACTTGGTTTACAGTGCATAAGCATGTGGATATTTACACAGAAATTGAAGACATCCCCCCGCAAAAAAAAGTGATTTAAAGTAATTTCCAGCCTAAACTGTCATTGTACATCTATATCAGAAAACTGTCTCCTGCTATCAGATTTGGTTTTAATCCATTCATATTATTCCTGTACATTCTCTTCTGGCAGAATGTCAGTCCCAGCTTTGGAAGGAAGAATCTAGTTTAAGGAAGCCCTTTGTGCCCCTTGGTAATTCATTTTTTGCCTCCCACCCTACCTCCATTCCCTGCTGACCACTGATCTGCTTATAAAATAGTTCACATTCTCTAGAATATTATAAAAACAAAATCATACAGCATGTACTCTTTTTGTTGGATTCTTTCACTCAGCTTAATTATTTTGAGATTCATCTATGGTGTTGTGTCTATCAATAGCTTATTCTTTTTATTGCTGAGTAGTATTCCACTGTAGGTATATATTGCTATTTGTTTATCCATTCATCTGTTGATGGACATTTGCATTGTTTCTGGTTGTGGCCATTACAAAAAAAGCTACTGTAAATATATGTGTACAAGTCATTGGGTGTACATATGATTTCACTGCTCTTGGGCAAGTGTCTAGCAGTGGAATGACTGGTTTATACAGTAAGGTATACTTAACTTTTTAGAAAACTACCAAACTATTTTGTAAAGTGGTTGTACCATTTTATATTCCCAGCAGCAGTGTACGGGAGTTAGTTGTTCCACCTCATCACCAACATCTGACACAACCAGTCTTTTTGATTTTAGACATACTAAGATTAGTAGTGGCATTTCATTGTGGTTTTAATTTACATTTCATGGTGGTGCACGGTGACTCATGCCTGTAATCCCAACTTTTTGGGAGACTGAGGTGGGCAGATCACTTGAGGTCAGGAGTTCGAGACCAGCCTGACCAAAATGGAGAAACCCCGTCTCTACTAAAAATACAAAGATAATTAGCCGGGAGTGATGGCGCATGCCTGTAATCCCAGCTACTTGGGAGGCTGAGGCACGAGAATCACTTGAACCCGGGAGGTGGAGGTTGCAGTGAGCTAAGATCACACCATTGCACTCCAGCCTGGGTGACAGAGTGAGATTCTGTCTCAAAAAAAAAACAATTCGCTAATGACTAATGAAGTTTAACTTCCTTTCAAGTGTTTATTTGTCATCCTCTTACTGTCTTTGGTAGAGTGTCTGCTGACAGGTTTTGCTCATTTTTTATTGGGTTGTTTGTTTACTTCCAGTAGAGGTTTTATTTTTCTTTTGAGGTAACACCCAGAATTATTTTTTAAAGCACTTTTTTGAGGTCTGATTGACATATAAAAACTGTACATATTTAATGCATGTAACTTGAAATAAGTATATGTTTGTGACATTATCACCACAATCTATGGCATAAATATGTCCAGCATCTCCAAATGTTTCCTACCCCCTCTTTACTTATTATTATGCTATATTATTGTTATTATTATTGCTATTTTACTATTTTTATAAAGTTTTGAGAGGTCTTCCTATATTCTGGATAAAAGTCCTGTTTCAGAAATGTGATTTGCAAATATTTTTTTCCCAGTCTATGACTTCTCTTTTCATACTCTTAAATGTCTTTTAAAGAGAGGTTCTATGTTTTTAGTTTTAATTTTTATTTTCTGAGATGGAGTTTCACTCTTGTTGCCCACGCTGGAGTGCAATGGCATGATCTTGGCTCATTGCAACCTTCACCTCCTGGGTTCATAGGAGTTCCTTTCCGCAGCCTCCCAAATAGCTGGGATTACAGGCATGTACCACCCCGCCCAGCTAATTTTTTTTTTTTTTTTTTTTTTGTAGAGACAGGGTTTCACTATGTTGGTCAGGCTGGTTTCGAACTCCTGACCTCAGGTGGAACCCACCTTGGCCTCCCAAAGTGCTGGGATTACATGCGTGAGCTATCACGCCTGGCCTAAAGAGAGGTTCTTAATTTTGATGAAGTCCAATTTTTCCTTACTTTTCTGAAAATTTCTTTTTAAATAAAATATCCTTACTTTTCTGAAAATTTCTTTTTAAATAAAAATATAAATAAATTTCTTTTTAAATAAAACTCGTGTTTTTTGGTGCTGTTTCTAAGAATTCTTTGCCCAAGCCTAGGTCATAAAAGTTTTCTGGTATGTTTTCCTCAAGACCTTTTATAATTTCAGGTTTTATATTGAGGTCTGTGATCCATTTTGAGTTAAGTTTTGTATATGCTTCAAAGTATGGGTCAAAGGGTTTTGTTTTGCATACATATATCCAGTTTTTCCAGAATTGTTTGTTGAAAAGACTATCCTTTCTTTACCTTTGTTGAAAATCAATTGGCCATCTATCTGTGGATCTAATCCTGGACCCTCTATAATTTTCTATTGATTTGTTTACCTATCTTTAAACCAAAACACACTTTATTAATTCCCGTAGTTTTATAATAAGATTTTTCCTGTTTTTAAAACCTGAGATATAAGTCTTGTATCATAATATTTATCTTCCTAAGTATACAATTCAGTAGGGCTTATGTATGAACAAAGTTGTGCAGCCATCATGACTATTTAATTCCAGAACATTTTCATCACACTCCCAAAAAACCCGGTACACATTAGCAGTCATTCCTTGTTCCCCCTCCACTTTGCCCTTAGTGGCCACTAATCTACTTTGTCTCTATGAGTTTACGTGCAATGGTATGGTCACTTCTCACAACTAATTTTCCCTTCCTTCCACACTTATTAGGTAATAATAATAATGCATCCTGCATCCTTCATTTCCTTGTACTCCTTTTTTCTTTTTTTAAACTTTCCAACTTTTAGGTTCAAGGTATACATGTGCAGGTTTGTTACATGGGTAAATTGCGTGTTGCAGGGGTTTGGTGTACAGATAATTTTGTCACCCAAGTAATCAGTGTAACACCCAACAGGTAACTCCCACTCTCCACCCTCAAGTAGGCCCTGGTATCTGTTGTTCCCTTATTTGTGTCCACGTGTATTCAATGTTCAGTTTCCACTTACGAGAACACACAGCATCTGATTTTCTGTTCCTGTATTAAGTTGCTTAGGATAATAGCCTCCAGCTCCATTCATGTTGTTGCAAAGGACATGATCTCCTTCTTTTTATGACTGCATAGTATTCCATGATGTATATGTACCACATTTTCTTTAGCCAATCCACTGTTGATAGACATCTAGGTTGATTACATGTATTTTCTATTGTGAATAGTACTATTGTTGGAAATGCTTGTTTCCCAGTGCCTAAAGAAATAGCACTTGAACATAAATTTAATTTACTCAGCAAGGCCATTTTCACTTGCTGCAGAAAGAGCACACTCGTCAGCAGTTTTGCCACAAGAGTATACTGAACAAAGGAGACAGGGTCATTTATAACCTGATGCGGCCACGTTATTGTTGTATCCGGTTTCCATTGGTTGAAACAGGACATCACATTGTGTATTTGTCCTGATTAGCTAGCAACTTAGAACTTTTTAAAAGAGGCAAAGGCAGAGAAGAACAAAGGAAGGAGGAAGTAACTTGTGGAATGCTGAGAAAGGTAAAAAAACACCTTCAAATAAGGAAGAGGAACAGGCTATGACCTAATGCTTGCTTGGACCAGTATAAGCATGCCAGGGCAAATATTTAGGCTAAATTGTGGGAGTGCAGAACATAAAGTACATTGACTTATGTGTCATGGCTAGCAGATATTTAAGAATGTTAGCACAGGTCTTTGAATAAATTTTGTTTCTAAGAGAAGTTACTATTTATTCCTAATTAAATGGGGAGGAAAGTCTTTGAAGAGGAACCTCTACTTTACTTTTTACACTATGATGAACATACACATTCATGTGTCTTTATGGCAGAACAATTTCTATTCCTTTGGGTATACACCCGATAATGAGATTGCTGGGTCAAATGGTAGCTCTATGTTAAGTTCTTTGAGAAATCTCCAAACTGCTTTCCATAGTGGCCAAACTAATTTACATTCCCAACGCAGTGTGTAGATTTTTCTCCACAGCCTCACCAGCATCTGTCATTTTTTTACTTTTTCAGTAATAGCCATTCTGACTGGTGTGAGATGGTATCTCATTATGGTTTTGATTTGCATTTCCCTAATGATTAGTGATTACATTGAGCTTTTTTTTGTATGCTTGTTGGCCGCAATGGTGGTTGTTATAAGCCTTCTTTTGAGAAGTGTCTGTTCAATGTCTTTTCTCATTTTTAATGGGATTATTTGTTTGTTGCTTGTTGATTTAAGTTCCTTATATATTACTGACATTAGACCTTTGTCAGATACATGGTTTGCAAATATTTTCTCCCACTCTGTAGTCTGTTTAATCTGCTGATAGTGTCTTTTGCTGTGCAGAAGTTCTTTGGTTTAATTAGGTTCCACATGTCAATTTTCGGTTTTGTTGCAATTGCTTTTGAGAACTTAGTCACAAATTCTTTCCCAAGGCTGATGTCCAGAATGCTGTTTCCTAGGAATCTTATAGTTTGAGGTCTTATATTTAAATCTTTGATCCATCTTGAGGTAATTTTTGTATATGGTTAAAGGTAGGGGTACATTCTCCATTCTCCTGGTACAGCCAGTTATCCCAGTACCATTTATTGAATAGGGAGTCCTTTCCCCATTCCTTATTTTTGTTGACTTTGTTGAAAATCAGATTGTTGTAGGTGTGTGGCTTTATTTCTGGGTTTTCTGTTCTGTTCCATTGGTCTATGTATCCGTTTTTGTACAGTACCATCCTGTTTTGGTTATTGTAACCTTGTAGTATAGTTTGAAGTCAGGTAATGTGATGCCTCCAGCTTTGTTCTTTTTGCTTAGGATTGCTTTGGCTATTTGGGCTCTTTTTGGCTTCCACATAAATTTTAGAGTAGTCTTTTTCTAGTTCTGTGAACAATGTCTTTGGTAGCTTGATAAGAATAACATTGAATCTATAGGTTGCTTTGGGCAGTATGGCCATTTTAACAATATTGATTTTTCATATCCATGAGCATGGGATGTTTTTCCATTTGTTGGTGTCATCTCTGATTTCTTTTGTTGTAGAAATTTTTTACCTCTCTGGTTAGCTGTTAGTCTTAGGCATTCTATTTATTTTGCAGCTATCGTAAATGAGACTGTATTCTTGATTTGGCTCTCAGCTTGCCTCTTATTGGTGTATAGAAATGCTTTTGTATTGCTTTTTAGTAGTATTATTGTATCCATATAACTTCTTAAATGTAATTTTAAAATTTTTACCTAACTTTGTAAAAGTGACGTCATGCTGCATGTAGTTTGGGGAAACTTACATTTTTCACTTGATATTATACTGCTTAGGTTTATTCATATTATTGTCTATCACTACAGTTTATTTATTTTAATCCCTATGTGAGAATATGCCAGAGTATAATCTTCCACTCTCTGGAGATAGACATTTGGATTGTTTCCAGACTTTGGCTATTGTGAACAGCGCTGCTATGAATACTCTTACACATGTTTCCTGAGTACATGTGAGTGAGTGAAAATCTGGGGCATAGATTATGTTTATTTTCAACTTTAGAAAATAATGCAAAACTGTTTTATAGAAATGGTTTCACCAATTTATGCTCCCACTAGCAATGTGCAAGAGACCCTGTAGATGTGGATCCGCACACTCTAAAAACTTGATATTGTTTGACTTTTAAAATATTTCCCGATTGAATGGATGAAAAACAGTGTTTCATTATGATCTTGATTTGTGTTTCCTAATCACCAATGATGTTGAACATCTTTTCATGTTTATTGGCCATATGGCTTCCTTTCTGTGAAATCTTCGTTCATGTCTCTTGTCCATCCTTCTGTTGGGTTGAGTGGGCCTATCCTCTTATTCAAAATGGTTGTTATATATATGAAAATATTCTTGATACTAATCTTTGTCAGTTGCGTATATTGTAAATATCTTTCCCAATGTATAATTTATCTTTTTTACTTTAAATTGTCTCTTGAAAAACAAAAACTCTTACTTTTAATATAATCGAATTATCATTTTTATATATATATATACGTGTGTGTATATATATATATGTTTTTTGTTTTTTAGAGACAGAGTCTCGCTCTGTCGCCCAGGCTGGAGTGCAGTGGTACCATCTCAGCTCACTGCAAGCTCCGCCTCCCAGGTTCACGCCATTCTCCTGCCTCAGCCTCCCGAGTAGCCGGGAGTACAGTCTCCCGCCACCACGCCCGGCTAATTTTTTGTATTTTTAGTAGAGACAGGGTTTCACCATGTTAGCCAGGATGGTCTCAATCTCCTGACCTCGTGATATGCCCACCTCAGCCTCCCAAAGTGCTGGGATTACAGGCGTGAGTCACCGCGCCAGGCCTTATCTTTTATATTTTAACCAATGCTTTTTGTGTTTTAAGAAACCCTTTCCTAATTCCCAGGCATAAAAGATATTCACACATATTTTTTTTCCTAAGAATATTAAAGTTTTGTTCTTGATATTTAAGTCTAATCTGTTTGTAGCTATAAAGAAAGGATCTAATTTAATCTATTTTTCTTTGAGTAACCATTTTCTCCCAGTTTCATTTATTGACTAATCCCTTTTGTCCCCACTGGTTGAATGTACGACATCTATTATTTACCAGAGTTTCATGCTATATGAATCTGTTTCTGCACTCTGTTTTGTTTGTTTGTTTTTGTTTTTTGAGACGGGGTGTTGCTCTGTCACCCAGGCTGTAGTGCAGTGGCGCCATCTCAGCTCACTGCAACCTCCGCCTCCTGGTCTGAATTCTCTGTTCTATCACACTGATCAATTTGTCTACACCTACACCTCCCAGGGATACCACATTGTTTTGACCATGAGAGCTTAAAAATAAGTCTTGATATGCAGTAAGGCAATTCCCTGCTTATCTTCAGAAGTGCCCTATCTATTCTTGGTCCTTGGGTTTTCCAATTAAATTTTAGAATTGTTTTCTCATGTTCCATTTTTTAAAGCCTCCTAATGGATTTTCAATGGAATTGTATTTAATTTATAGATCATATTGGGAAGAATTGACATCTTTATGATAATCAGCTTGTCAGTTCATAAATTATTTTCCATTCATTTATGTGTTTTAAATATCTCTTAATAACATTCCCCTGTTCTTCAACATCACTTGTTAGATTTATGCCTGCATATTTTGTATTCTTTAATGCTATTGTAAATGATGCCTTCTCTTCAGCTGCATCTTCTATTACTTGTTGCTTATACATAGAAATGCAATTGACTTTTGAATATTAATTTTCTATCCAGGCATCCTGATGAATTCTCTAGGCTTTTAGAATATTTGTCCTTGATGGTGTTAAATTTCACTGCATTATAGATAGGTATGAGTCTTCCCTTTTTTCTCCTCTTTGGTGCTCTTATAGGTCCTTTCAAACTGAGGTTGCTCGGTTTTTCTTTTTTAATTTCAGGAAATACATATCTATTATTTCATAAGGTATTTTATCCCTTTTTCTCTTTCTCATAATTCCTATTAAACAGACATTAGCATTTCCACCTCTCAAATTCATATCCCCTAACTTCCCTTGCATGTGTTCTAATTCTTTCCTTTTCTCTTTGAGAGCTTTTTTCCATTTCATTTTTGGGCTTAGGAATTCATTTCTAGGTTGTAATCATCCTGCTATTTATCCATCTATTGTGTTCTTTAATAAGAATATAAGCTCCTAACTAATACTTCTACTTGGTTCTTGTATTACGAGCTTTTCAAATTGCCAGACTATTTGGGCTAGGGGCTCATATTCTCCTAAGGGTACTGGCTAATGTGTCAGGCAATAACTGTGTGGGGAGGGCCAGATTCAGTCTGTGAAGATTTGAGAAGACTCAAGAGATGGCAATGAATAAACCTGAGGGTGCAGAGAGCTTCCAGCACCTGAAAACCGCAGTCCCCACCCAGGACCAGCTTATCTACCAGCCGCAGCACACACAGTGTCTAGGGTCCACAACATTTTTAAATGCCACAGTAATGTTTTATTTCTAATTTATTTCACTATCTGAAGAAAGATATGAGTATAATAATTATGAATATGTAATAAATAATGAATTCAGCATGGATTTTTTTTTTTTTTTTGAGAGGGAGTCTCACTCTGTTGTGCCCAGGCTGCAGTGCAGTGGCATGATCTCGGCTCACTGCAACCTCCGTCTCCCAGGTTCAAGCGATTCTCCCATTTCATTATCCCAAGCAGCTAGGATTACAGGTGCCCACCATCACACCCAGCTAATTTTTTGTATTTTTAGTAGACATGGGGTTTCACCATATTGGCCAGGCTGGTCTTGAATTACCAACCTCAGGTGATCCACCCGCCTTGGCCTCCCAAAGTGCTGGGATTACAGGTTGAGCCACTGCAGCCGGCCTAGCCTGGATTATTTTCATCTTTATATCAATGCAGGCATAAAATATGATTTTTAATATATTTTATGAGGGAAGGGTACACAGGACTCACTAAGTCATAACACAGGTCTGTCCTCACTCCCATAAAACAGTCAATCACTGCTCAATCTACAAAACAACTGCCAGGCCAGTTCTGGTCTTTTCTCCTCCTCCTCCCCCATGCCCCAGACTGAGAAGTGCATTAGGAGGAGACACTCCCTAGGGTGTAATTTCCAAGCCCTCAGGACTGGAAGGAGATGGAATAGGAAAAGAGGCCAGTTGGTCCCTACCTATTTTTGTCACTTCCTTTTGAGCACAGGGCTCCTGCTCTGCCTGATTTTAGTTCTGAGGCACCAGAGGTATGAGGACAGCACCTGTTTGACCCAGAGAAATGGTAGTGGACAAGCAGGAGCAGAACTCCAGCAGTTCACTGCTCAGTTTACCCTCCTAAGAAGTGCTGGAAGCCAGAACACGTCTAGCCCCCAGCCAGAGTCACTTCCCACACCACAAATGAAAACAGTTTCTATCATGCTAGGATGTCCTCACAGTTTTCCATCTCACAGTTCTTCCTGGCTGATCATGAGGGAAGAAAGCCAGCAGCTGTACTCCTTAAAGATGCAAATCTTACCTTGCCACTCACCTGGCTGAATAGCCTTTGGTGTTTCCCACTGGGCTTTCAGAGTCTTAATCTGATTCATTTAGGAGAAAGGAGAATTTATTATAACCTCCACTCCTATCCTATTCTAAGGTCTTCTCTGCTGCTTCTTCCCAACTCTCTCTCAAGAAGTATTAACTGGAAAGCTCAGCTGATTTGGTGCCATGGAGAAGTAGGTGGGCATGCTGTGCATTAATGAATCATGTGTATCCCTGTGTCTTTCTGCATCCAGCTGATGAGCAAGTTGACTTAGTAAATGAGTTCATATTTTACTGTACAAACCTGGCTGTATTAATTCCCCTCTACCTCTGATTTCTGCCATGCAATCCCAGCCAGAAGATGGTGAGCTCACAAACTGGATTTGGGCCTGGGGGCAAGCAGGACATCTTATCCAGCTTAGAGTCTAAGCCTCATGCTCCAACCCAACTGAAGACCTGCACTTAAGCAGAAATGGAGTGCAATTTTGATTCCTATTTGGCTCCTGTTCCTTCCAATGGGAAGTTTCTGGGGCTGAGAGGAAGGGAGAAGAAATAATCTGCAGGACGGGAGAGTCTGATTTTCCAGGATTCCTGACCACATGCCATCAAATGCCAGCTGCACCTCTTCCCTTGTGATGGTGAAGCTTTTCCAGTCCCTCTGTGAACTGGCTCAGTCCCTATCGCTCCAGTCTTCTTGCCATTTCACTTCTGCTTGTGGCGTTTCTGAGAGCTGGTCCTTCTTGTGTGTCCCCAGCATTTAACATGGTGTCTGGCACCTCCCTTATATTTGTAGAATGGACATGTTAAATAGGCCTTGTCACCCCTATTTCCTGGATGTAACTCAGAGAAACTCAGTAATTTCCCCAAAGTCACACAGCGAGTAAGTGCTGGATCTGGAATCGACATCAGGCTGGCCTGGTTCCCAGTCCCTGCTCCTCTCCACAGGGCAAAGCAAAGAGCTGCTTTCCCTGGCACGGCCCCATTTGCATCCGGAGAGGGAAACTTCAGCTCACAGAGATTACATGCTCCGGTGCTGACAGCTTATTCATCTCATCCACTTATCTGCTGTCTATCTTTCATACTAGTGAAGGTACTGGGGCATAGTTGTTATTAAATTAGGCATAAGACAAAATCATTTATTTAAAGCCATTTACCTGTCCATTTCCCCAGGGCAGCTCTTTATTAAGTGATTTCTCACATTTTCCGGATGACTCAGTCAGTGTGATGGGTTCTATGCCAGGGGAAGAGACAGGGAGGACAGAGAGAGGGACAGAGAAAGCCAATAAAGCTGACTGAGTAGCTGGAAGGGAAAGCACAGTATCATGGCATAGGGGTAGAGAGAGTATCTGAAGCTTACTGTGAAGGCTATCTGTCCCCACAGAGCACTGGGAGCTACCCAAAATGTCCTCATGAGCAATTATGCCCTTCTGAGCCACTCCCTCTGAAGTGCTGATTTCCCCCAGGAGGAAAAGCAGCTGCTGTTTGCCGGGTCAGGAACCTCAGGGCAGAAGGCAGGTCCTGTGTTCCCAGAGGCCTGGGAAGCAAGGTGGAAAGGCCTAGAAACGAGAGGGACTTGGGGATAACACCAGAAGCCAGACTTTATCCAGGGGAGGGTGTTGAGGGGGCTGGGCCCCTGTGAGAAAGAAAACCTCTCTATGGTGAGATTCAAGGCCTGAGAGCAACGCCGCCCAAGGAACGGACACATGGCCAAGGTCTCATCGCCATCACTGTCAAGATTTTGGGAAATTCAGAGTAAACCAGTAAGGAGAATCTGTGAAAAGAAGAGGCAACTGTGCTGGGATCCAAGACACTAAACTGGGTGTCCGCCTGCTCTTGGGCTCTAAGGCCCTGCATGTGGAATGGAGTGTTAATCTGATGGTTCTCTCAGGCCCCTCACGCCCAAGGTGGGATCTTCGGCCTGGGTCAGAGCTTCCTGGTGGTGCTGTCTGGACCTGACCTTTAAAGGCACCTGCCATACCACCACATGTGGAACATATATGGGCTCATGAGGCTCAGACCCTGCCCTGAACCCCAGTGTAGACAAAACATTTCTGATACTCCACAGGGCTCAGAGCAGGCTGGCTACCTAGGCAACCCGAAAAAATCCAGATCACTGGCCTGGATCAGGATACCTGGACCCTAATACCAGCTGCCTGTGTGACCCTGGTCAAGTCTCTAACCTTTCTGGGCTCCAACTATAAAATAAGGAAAATAATATTTACCCCTTTTACCCCATGGGGGCTTGGAGATCCAAATGGGATCTGTCTGTAAGGAACTTAGAAGAATGTGCAGTTCTCCTGCAGAGGAAGGCAGATGACCAATACAGACGTGGCTATGTAACTGTCAGCACAGACGCTCAGTGTTATCAACAAAGGTGGTTGTCTTTCTTGGAATTATTTTAAAAGTGGGTCATTTGCTTTAAAGAACGAGATCATCATGGACTGGCTACACAAGGAGCAGGTCAGAAACACTTCCTCCTACTGGGAAGCCTGGGTTGCTGCTGCACCCACGTCCTGGGAGATTCCCACCTAGGGGACCATCAGGTTTGGGGACCACATGACAGCCAGTGCTGGCCACAACCAAAATGACACGGAGTAGTTATGGGCAACCTAGGCTGGCAAGGTCTCAGCTATGAGGTCTCTTACACCAGGGCTGTGCCCTGCCAGATGCTGGCTGGATGATCCATGGCACATGGTGTTCCATCCCCCAATCCCTAACCCCAAAACTTTTCTATCACCTCACAACCCTGTAGAGCCGCATTCTTCTGCTCCACTGTATTTCAAAACTCATTGAAAGAGTTGTGTAAACTCACTGTCTTCTGCAAGAAGGGGTTCCTCTCCTTCCCTTATTTCTTTTTCTTTTTTTTTTTTTGAGATGGAGTCTCGCTCTGTCACCCAGGCTGGAGTGCAATGACTCAATCTTGGCTCACTGCAAGCTCCGCCTCCCGGGTTCACACCATTCTTCTGCCTCAGCCTCCCGAGTAGCTGGGACTACAGGCACCTGCCACCATGCCTGGCTAATTTCCTTTTGTATTTTTAGTAGAGATGGGGTTTCACTATGTTGGCCAGGATGGTCTCGATCTCCTGACCTTGTGATCCGCCCGCCTCGGCCTCCCAAAGTGCTGGCATTACAGGCGTGAGCCACTGCGCCCAGCCTCTCCTTTCCTTATTTCTTAAACTCATTTAGTTAGGTTTCTGCCCCATCCCTCCACTCCCGTCAGAGCTACCAATGGTTATCATGCTGCAAACTGATGCACGGCAGTCACTTCTCAGTGCTCATCCTCCTCCACCTCCCAGCAGCATTTGACACAGTGGTCAGATCACTCTCTTCTCTGTGGCCTCTCTTCTTTTGATGTCCAAGACCACCGTCTCTTGGTTCTTAACTTCATTGGCTGCTTCTTGGCCTCTTTTGCAGGATTCACTTTGTTTTCTTGAATTTCTTGATTGAACCCTGGGATCCTCCAACATCCAAACAAAATGTCTTTATTTATTTATTTATTGGATGTTGGAGGATCCCAGGGTTCAGGCCTCAACTCTTTCTCTTCACCATCCATACTCACTCTTAGTTTAACCCATCCAGTCCCATATTCAACAATGAATATGCTGATAATCCCCAACGTATACTTCAGTCCAGACATTTCCCCTGAACACCATGTATATATTCAATTCCTGTCCAAAATGTCTACTTGGTTGGCATCTCAACTGAAATACATCCAAAATCAAATTTCTGACTTTTCCCACTCCTCATCTCCAATATTTCGCTCTCCTTGCAACTTTATTTTAGTTAGTCCAGCTGAAAACCTTGCCATCATCCTTAATTCTGCCCCTGCTCTCTACCTGCCCCCTCCATGTAATGCATCAGCAATTCCTTTCGGCTCTACCTGACTGCCTCATACCACCCCCATAGCCACCACCCGGTCCCAAATCACCCACATCGCACCCAGAGACCTGCAGCAGCCTCCGCACTCTCTGCTTGCTCCATCCTCATCCCCATCCTTTCATCACAGCAGTGTGAATGATCCTTCCTAACATAAAAGTAGATCATGCTATACATTTGCCACAACTCATAGGATATATGCAACTCACATAGTGATCCCTACTATGAAGAATGGATTTGAGTAGATAATAACGTATCAGTATTTGTTCATCAATGATAAGAAATGTACCACACTAATATAAGATGTAAATAGCAGGCGGACCTGAGGAGAGTTGGTGTGTAGGAACTTTCTGTGCCTTTCCACCAATTTTTCTATAAACCTAAAACTGTTCAAAAAAATTATCTTAATAGAAAAAAAGTAGATCACATCACTCCTCTGCTGTAAACCCTCCAGGGGCTTCCATCTCCTCACAGGGGAGAGAGGAACAAATCCCCTACAAGAGCCCAGAAGAACTCCTATGGTATTGACCTCCTATGAGCTCTAGAGCCTCAGCCTCATCTCTGCACCTCTCCCTCTCCCCTTCACTGTGTTCCAGCCACACTGGCCTCTTTGCTCTCCCTCAAACACAGCAAGCACCCTTCCCCGCCTCCACCAACCTAGGGCTTAGCATTTACTCTTCCCATTGCTTGGAAGGTGCTCACCAGATGTCTCCTTGCTGTCTTCAGATCTCACTTTGAAGTTTAGCTTCAGAGAAGTCCTTCCTTACCACTCCATGAAACATGGCACCTCCTCTCACTCTCTCTCCCTTTATGACGCTTTGTCCTTCTTCTCTGCATGTAGCACCATCTGACCTTTAGTAAGATTGTCACTGTATTTTCCTATGCATCGCTTCCTCAAAATTAAAAGAACAAAAAGTCTTGAAGTTTAGAACTGGATCACTTGGCCCTTTCTCCTCTTATCTCCTCCCAGCTCAAAGTTCTTGTATCTCTGTATAGCCAGCATCCTCTTGATCTGCAGTTGGGCGTGACATGTTCCAGCCTTGGCACAAAGCTCTTGGTGACGTTAGCCTTCCTCTGGAAAACTGGCTTTGTTTGCCCACCATTGCCAATCTGTTTCCCATCACAGCAGTCTTTCCCTGGGCACTCAGGGAATCCTTGCCCTTCTTATACCGGGTGACTCTGTGAGGCTGATGTGTGCCACACTTCTTATAGAAAGTTCTTCAGTTTCCAGGTACTTTGACATCTTGCAGTGGAGGTGTCTACATGGTGAAAATGGAAATCTGGCATCTGCCCTCTCTGCCTTGCCCTGCTGGAGCCTGTCACCTGATGTGTCTGTGCAATTTTGTTGTCTTCCTCCACTAGAATAGAATCACCATGAGCACAGGAACTTTGTGCATTTTGCTTAATACTGTATCTTTGATGCCTAAAAAAATCTGGGTACTGATTTATGTTTAATTAATATTTGTTGATGTAATGAATTACCAAAACAGAACGAATTAGAGTCCTTCCAGGCAGTCGGTCCAGGAAAGGCTCAGAAAGTCAGGAGTAGTAGGAGCTGGGTAGCCAGAGGATAAGAATGACTCAGTCGCCATAATGATACAGTTTGACAGAAAGAACTTCAGCCTCCGTTGCTAAGGGGATGGCTAAACACCCATGTCACTCCAGCTGTGTTGTTCCTAAACAATAACGTATTTTCCAGCTGGTGATTCAGGCTCCCTGAGATCTGGCTTGTGGTGCACTTGAGGTTGCTTCCTGTTCATTACGCTCTGTACACTTTCAAAAAGCCCTCATTAGCTGAATTAACCCAGCTACCTTTATTTGCAAACAGAAGGATCCAATTTATACAGAGAAGTAGAGAACTATCTTCATGCCCAAGTCTAAAAATTTACTATCAGTTTAACATTTTTTACCTACTTGTACTCTTGTGGTTTGTTCTCTTTTCTTGACCACCTTCAATTTGTTCCAGGTTTCGAGGAATCAAAAACAACGGATGACAATGTTGCCTCAAAATTTTTGATGTTATAAATAACATTTTTGCAAACAAATCTTTCTTTGCGTCTCTGATCATTTTCTTAGTTTCTCTTTCTAACAGAATAAAGCTATGAATCCTGATTACGCTCAAGTGTAAGGTAGGGTTTTTTTGTTTGTTTGTTTGTTTGTTTGTTTGTTTTGAGATGGAGTCTCACTCTGCTGACCAGGCTGGAGTGCAGTGGCGTGATCTTGGCTCACTGCAAGCTCCGCCTCCCGGGTTCATGCCATTCTCCTGCCTCAGCCTCCCGAGTAGCTGGGAGTACAGGCGCCTACCACCATGCCCGGCTAATTTTTTTGTATTTTTGGTAGAGACAGGGTTTCACCATGTTAGCCAGGATGGTCTCGATCTCCTGACCTCGTGATCCACCTGCCTCGGCCTCCCAAAGTGCTGGGATTACAGGCAGGAGCCACTGCGCCCAGCCGGGTCTTTTTTTTAAACCCTAAATTATTCCTCAGAAAAGAAGAAATCACTTATCGTCGCCTGCTTATGAATGCTTTTATTAGCAGCACTCTTTAAATTATAGTTCACCTTTGAATAGTGCCTTCATGCAGTTGAAAATCCATGTGGAACTTTTGGCTCCCCCAAACTTAATAGTAGCCTACTGTTGACTTGGAAGCCTTACTGAGAACCTAAATAATTGATTACAATATACTTCGTATATTGTATGTACTATATAGTGTATTCTTACAATGAAGTAAGCTAGAGAAGAAGTATTATTAAACAAATCTTAAGGAAAATAAAATGTATTTATTAAGTAGAAGTGGATTATCATAAAGGTCTTCATCTTTGTTGTAGGCAGAGAGAAGGAGGAAGAGGAGGGCTTGGTTTTGCTGTGTCAGGGGTGGCTGAGCTGGAGGAAAATCTGTGTACAAGAAGACACCTGCAGTTCAAACCTCTGTTGTTCAAGGATCAATTGTGCTTTATCTTTTAACAGCAAAGTGCTGTTGGAAGAAGATACATAAATTTAATACTTCTCAACCCTGGCCAGAATGTTGGGGGTGGGGGAGTTTAAGAAAATACTGATGATCAGATCCCACCTGAGACCAAGAATATTAGAATCTCTGGGGTGGTACTGGGCATTGGTATATTTTTTTAAGCTTCCCCGCTCTTACCAGTTCATATGGTTTGGATATTTGTCTCCTCCAAATGGCATGTTGAAATGCAATCCCCAGTGTTGGAGGTGGGGCCTGGTGGCAGATGTTTGGATCATGAGGGCGGGTCCCTCATGAAAGGCTTGGTGTCCTCCCCATGGTAATGAGTGAAGTCTTGCTTTATTCATTCATGTGAGAACTGGTTCAAAAAGAGCCTGGCACCTCTCTTGCTCCCTCTCACCATGTAACATGCCTGCTCCCCCTTTGCCTTCCACCATAATGCAAGCTTCCTGAGGCCTCACCAGAAGCAGATGCTGGCATCATGCTTTGTGTACAGCCTGCAGAACTATGAGCTAAATAAACCTCTCTTCTTTATAAATTACCCACCCTCAGGTATTCCTTTATAGCAATGCAAAATGGACTAATACACCAGTGTAAAGCTAGGACAGACAGCCTCTGTCCCTAAATGACCTCAGTCCTTGCTAATTTTGTATATTTATAGAAGCCACTTTTCAGAGTCAGTGTCCAAGGAGCTAAAGAAATTTAACTTTGATTTTGTCATTATTCTTGGAGGTGTGGCTTCCTTCTCTTCTTATCAACCCATTCTCAGGAAACTGACAAGCTCAGTCACACTGAGGTGTTAATGACTGATAACCCTTCATGTGTTAGTTTTTTAACAGAGTATCCCTTGCCCTGAACAGGAGGAGCCATGGGAGCCTTCTACATCCACTCCTCCTTTTCCACCATTCTGTGGGTGACCAGCTGCTTCCTGTAAGGCCTGTCCAGATTCCCGAGAGAAGCTTTAGGGCTTCTGGCCATAAAAATAAGGTGTTCCAAGGACATAAGCAGGGCAGTGAGCAGGGCAGTGTCCCTTTAATTTGCTGCTGGAATTGGGCAGCATCTGAGATCGGGACCTTTGAAATATTTATCTGCTTGTTATTTATCTGGGCAGGGTGTAGGGGAGAGGAAAGGTCCTGGGAACTCTACCCAGAGTCAGGGAGAATGCAGGGAAAACTTTGCTAAATTTGTTTTAAGAACTTTTACTGTACTTTTTTATTGTAAAAGTAACAAATGAGGCCGGGCGCGGTGGCTCAAGCCTGTAATCCCAGCACTTTGGGAGGCCGAGACGGGCGGATCGCGAGGTCAGGAGATCGAGACCATCCTGGCTAACACGGTGAAACCCCGTCTCTACTGAAAACTACGAAAAACTAGCCGGGCGAGGTGGCGGGCGCCTGTAGTCCCAGCTACTCGGGAGGCTGAGGCAGGAGAATGGCGTGAACCTGGGAGGCGGAGCTTGCAGTGAGCTGAGATCCGGCCACTGCACTCCAGCCTGGGCGACAGAGCGAGACTCCGTCTCAAAAAAAAAAAAAAAAAAAAAGTAACAAATGATTACTAGAGAAATTTTGAAACATACAAAAAAGTGTAGAGAAGAAAGAAACCATCTATAATCCCACAACCCAGTGATAGCCAATGTTAACGGTTTGGCATATTTCCAGTTAGAGCTCTTTTTTAAGCACAGACAGATGCACTGTATAGAATTCTGTATAATTTTGCATCCTCTTCTTTTTCCTTGAACGTTACAGCATAAGCACATTCCTATGTCATTAGAATTTCTCTTAAAACGTAATTTGGAATGATTCCATAGTATTCCCTCGTTTGTTGTCTCACAATTTATTTAACTGATTTCCTATTGTTGGATATTTAGGTTATTTCCAAGTTTTCATTTTATGAAGTTAATGAGACTAGTAGCCATTCGCAGATCTGCTTGTATTTCTGCTTAATTTATAGTTTAATCTTTGACCAGAAAGTCAACATGGTTTTGAGAAAACTCTACCTTTTTTTGTTTTGCTTATTTTTTTTTTTAAATGGAGGCAAATTGTATTTAACATAAAATTCACCATTTTAACTAATTTTAAGAGTATTTTTTGTGGCTTTTAGTACATTCACAATGTTGTGCAACCATCACCACTATCTAATTCCAGAACATTTTCGTCACCCCAAAAAGAAACCCTGTACCCATTAAGCAATCACTCCCCATTCCCCCTCCTCCCAGTCCCTGCTTTCTGCCTCTGTGAATTAAAGCACACTGTTCTTGTTCTCAGGAATACCAGGATTCAAATTGTGGTTCACCGGCTGGCCAGGTTTATGACTGTAGGAAGTTACTTAGCCCTCTTCAGTCTTAGAATCCTCATGTGTAAAAACTGAGCTCTTGACAACTTAAATGAGATATAATATGGGAAAACTCATGGCATATAGTAGATGCAAAATAATTTTGAAAATTAAAACATTACAGCTAAACTGGACTTTTAGAAATAATATCATACTATCTACTCTACAGATGAGGAAACTGAGGCCCAGAAGGAGTAAATAAGTGATGTCTTCCCATTGTAACTATAATTGAGCTTATACCTAATTACTTTGCATGCTGTCCCAAGTATGCTACTACAATCCAATGTGCCCAATATATATAGCTATAGTTCAGTGTAGCTGCACTTGAGCTGTGTCTACACTAGTTTGTATACATGCTTTGGAGTGACAATGCTCTGCTTTTTATGAAAAATACAATCCTCACTTCAAATGATTATAAATAGCCCTTGGGCCCAGAAGCCAACAGCTTGCAGAGGCACTGGGGATTCCAATGCAGCTGGTCTCAGATTAGTGTTTGGGAACCAGGCATCTGGTTACTGTTGTACCATTGTCTCTTTTTGTGTTCCCAAAACACCTACAAAGGTGCTAAATAAGCCAAAGGTGACAGTCTCTAAGTGTCACTCCACAGATTGCTTATGAGTTAAAAATGGAAAAGGGTCACTCTACAATGGATAAAGCCAGTGGAACCCACCTTAACAATGTGGACAAATTTGACATCACCAATAATGGGACAAACTGACATATTTGCCCCTGATGTGATGTACTGAGAAGGACATGAAATCGCCTCTGTAATATTCTTCCCAAAAATGTCTGACCTTTTATCATAAGGATACCTAATCAGGCAAATCCAGACTTAGTCTTCAAACAACTGGCCTGGGCTCTTCTAAACTGGCCATGACATGAAAGACAAACAGGGCAAGGGAACTCTTAAAGATGAGATGATAGCAGAGGGGCTTGACATCTAGTACAATGTGTGATTCTGTACTAGACTGGGAATTTTAAAAAGAAAAAGGAAAGTATTATGACAATTGGGGAAGTCTGAATATGGACCCTGCATTAGATAATATTATACAATGTGTAGTTTCTCAAAGCCAATTGTGTTATGATTATGTAGGAACATGTCCTTGTTATTGGGAGATAGATGCTGGATTATTTAGATGTTAAGGATCATCATGTTTGTAATTTACTCTCAAATCATTTAGCCAAAAAAAAGTGTGTGTGCGTGTGTGTGTGTGTGTGTGTGTGTGTGTGTGTGTGTAGGAAGAAAAGGAGATAAATGAAACACGTGTAAACGTGTGAAATGCTAACAATATGTGAGTGTAAGGAATACAGATGTTCATCTTACTTGTCTTTAAACTTTCCTGGATTTGAAATTTTTTAACATAGCAAAGTTTGAGGAAAAATAAAATGATATCTAGCCCATAGAAATGTACTGTTTTAGCTTTACAGTGTTTAAAATTTGGAGGGACCAATATTTAAGCATCAAGGAATTTCACTTACAAATCTAATTTTCAACTTTTTAGGGAAAACTATCAGATCTTGCCACACAGCCCACATTTTTGGCAGGATAGCAACTGGTGCTACTAAATGATCTCTTTCTGCTTTAAAAGGCCCTCTGCCCCCACTGCAATCCCAGGCTCTTACACCCGTGGTATAGGAGCAGCATTTGGACCAAAAAGCTTTGAAGGTGGAGAATTTTACAGCAAGCTCTATATAGGGAAGGAGAAGGTTCTGGATCAAAAGCCCTCAGAAACGTATAGAGCAGGTTGGGTTGCCAGTACGGCCAACCAAACCAGCATGACCTAACAACTTGACCACATTCCTCCTTCCAGACAGATGGCTTGCTAGGATGGGGGCTGAGCCTCCTCCTTCTGAGTGGGGACTACCCCAGAGTCTTACCCTTATCAGATGAGGGGCTTCCTGAGAGCAGAGACTGTAGACTTCTGGCCTTACTCCAGAAGAAGGTGTTTGTTAGGCACGCATCTTTGACAGCAGACACTCAAATAACATTTTAGGAATCTTGACCACACCAACATCCATAGAGTACTCCTAACAAAGTGTTTCACTCAGAAGCATGTGGGTTATTGGTGGCCAACCTATCACCATGGTGTCCATCATGGTAGCCAACCAATCACAGATCAAAGTAGGCTGGGGCAAGAGCAACACCTCATGTCTTTGCAGAAAATTTTGATACTTAATTGGCTAAGATGAATCCAATCAGGAGACACATACACCTGACCGACATGACATCATTTTAATGGGATAATGTCCTTGTCACTGGTGGAGGAAAAGAAAATGTCAATTCTGGTCTCAACTTCACCACTGACTCACTCTACAAGATTGAGTGAGGCACTTAACTCATCTGAACCCTCAGATGCCTCACTGATTAATTGGAGACAATTGTCTGTGCAGGCCCTTTTCATTGAGATGTTGTGATGAGGTAATAAGATATGTAGGAAGGACACTATGTTGAAAAATATTTAAAAATACTGAAATGATATTAATGTACTATTTGGGGACTGTACTGTTATTTTTTCCCCCAGAGATATCTTCCCTACTTCAAGGTCATCTATTTTTTGTTTGTTTTGTTTTGTTTTGCTTGTTTGATTTTTTTTTTGTCTGTTTGTTTTGTTTTGTTTTATCTCGCTTTACTTCAAACTTTCCCTCACCCTATCCTGGAGTTCTTAAAGCTCTCAGGAATGGCTTTTCTTGAAGACTCTGGCACCAAAACATACACAGATGAGGCCTAGACCCTCAAGCCACAGGACTCCCACAGGAGCAGGAATGGGCCTTATCTATCTCTGTCACTTTTGACAGATACGAAGAGGCTCTGCCCTGGATCTGGTGTTAAATAGGAGCTCAGTTTGTGTTTGTTGAGTGAATAAGTGAGTGACTCAGGAATGTGGGATGGACCGTACCTGAGGAGGGCTCAGTTGGGGAAGGGAGGAGGTGGGAAGGGTACCAGCAGCCAAGTTTCTCTGCACAGCAGGATGGCCCAGGGAGCAGAGAGGAGGGGCCTAGGTTTGCGGCTAAAGGAGAGAGAGACCTGCTTGATTATGTGGAGGAACTTCTGGCTTGGGCAACGTCCCCCACTCTCTCACACCCCAGTGATGTAGGAGCCAGTTGGGTAGTGTAAATGGATTAATAATGGTCTATAGCCAGCAGGGCTGAGACTCCATGCCTCACCTGCCACCTGGCAGGACAGTCTCAAATGCCACTGCGTTCTCAAATTCACCAGATGAAAGGAAAACAACTTCACTTTAAAGCTGCCCAATGTCACTCTCGGGGTTTGTTTTACATTTCTTTGGTGCAGGAACGCTTTGGTGTTCTGCCTAGGTACAAAAATCCAACCAACTGGATTCAGCTTTGCAAACAATAGATTAATGGCCAGGTGCAGTAGCTCATACCTGTAATCCCAGCACTTTGGGAGGCTGAGGCAGGAGGATCGCTTGAGCCAGGAATTCAAGATCCTGTCTCTCTAAAAATAAAATAAAATAAAATAAAATAAAATAAAATAAAATAAAACAAGCTGTTCGTGGTAGAGTCTGTCTGAAGTCCTAGCTACTCAGGAGGCTGAGACAGAAGGATCACTTGAGCCCAGGAGTTCAAGGTTACAGTAAGCTATGATCGTGCCACTGAGTTCTAAAACAGGCAACAGAGCAAGATGAAAAGGAAAAAAAAAAGAAGAAGAAAGAAAAAGAAAAGAAAACAGTAGATTAAGGAAGGTGAAGTGGCCCACTGCTCTGAAAGCAACCGTTCTCAATCCTGTAAAACTGGGTGTTTTTGACATCCAGAAAATGCCAGGCACTGTGTTAGACTCTAGAGACAGAGATTAAAAAAAAAAAAAGACTTCCATACCCTCAAACCACTTCTAGTGACAAGAAAAGAGGCAAAAAATGGACAAGTGAATGAGTGGTCAGTGTGGGGCTTGGAGAAGAACCAGGTGCTGCAGGAGCCTGGTGGAGGCAGTCCTAACCCAGCCACGGGAGGACAGCTGGAGGCCTGTGGGAGCCGTGGAGGAGGGGAAAAGGGCATTAGACAGTGGTTGTTCAAAATCAGCCACTTTTTAAAAAGAACCATTTGTGTGTGTGTGTAGATATATATCCATGATAAAAATCATTACATAACACAATTGTTGCTTCTAATCCTAAACTCAAATGCTTCAGACACACAAGGAGTTGGGAAGATGTGATAGAAAGATGTGATTTGTGTAGGTATGCATGCAGAATTACAAAATAAGTCCTTTTCTCCTCAAATTATTATAGCTCCCCTCCTCCATGAAGCCCTCTTTGACTCCCTCCAATGTGATCCCTTCTCTTCAGCAACCCTAGAGCACCCATTCTGCTCCTCACCTGTGACGAGACGTGTTAGTCATTTTATTAGTTATTTTTGTATTAGTTATGTTTATTGTTTAGCAAGTACTTTCTAAGAGCCTGCCACATGCCAGGTGCTGTCTCTAGTGTCTAACACAGTGCCTGGCATTTTCTGAATGTCAAAAACACCCAGTTTCACAGGATTGAGAACGGTTGCTTTCAGAGCCACTTGAGAAACAGTTTGGCAGTTTCATATAAAGTTAAACATGCACTTACCAGATGATCCAGCGATCCTACTTCAAGGTATTTACCCTAGAGAAACGAAAATTTGAGTTCACACAAAAGCCTGTGTATAGGATGCTTGTAGTAGCTTTATTTATAATTGCTAAACTAAACCCAGATGTCCTTCAACCACAAAATGGACCAACAACAGTGGCACATCCATACAATGGATGAAATGCTACTCAGCCATAAAAAGGAACAAAGTATTGATTCAAACAACAACATGGCTGAATCTTAGATGTATTTAGTAAACGAAAGAAGCCAGAACCAAGAGGCTCCATATTGTGTGATTCCATTTATGTGACATTCTGGGAAAGGCAAAACTAGAGGGGTGGTGAACAGATGAGTGGTTGTCAGAGGTTGGGAGGAGTTAATGACAAAGAGGTAACATGAGGAATTTGGGGGTGATGGACCTGTTCTGTATCATGGCTGGTGGTGATACACTACTCTATGCATTGGTCAAAACTCTTAGAACTATACATTAAAAAGAATGAATTTTACAGTATGTAAAATTTAAAGATCAGTTAGGGTGTGGAGTGAACTCAAGTCAGGACACAAACTAACAAATGAACCTAACTATAAGTGAATAACATTACCACACTGATGGGGGTGGTGAAGAAAAGAACTAATCTAAGGAAGCGAGCGGTGTTTTGACTGGGAATTGCAAGGTTAAAGAAAAATGAACTATGCACAAATAATGTAGTCAGTAAATTTGTTTCTCATGAGGACACATATTAGTAATTCTGAAAATGGATATGCTTGGGTTGAACAATAAGTAAATATACTATGAATAAGAAGAGCCCAATTTCCCCCATCAGAGAAAGAAGTTACAAATAAAAACAAAGGGAAGGGTAGAATGAACTCTGTATTACTGGATTGGTTGCCAAAGTATCACCATGAACTCATGTTTGTTTATGGTAAAATACACGCAACATAAGATTTACCTTTTTAACCTTTTACATTGAACAATTCAGTGACATTAACCACATTCACAACATTGTGCAACCATCACCACCATCCAGTTTGGGAGCTTTTTCATCATCCCAAACACAAACTCTGTAACCATGAAACAGTGATTCCCCATTCCTCGGCCCTTCCCACCCCCAGTCATCTCTGTGAATATGCCTATTCCTGTACTTCAAATAAGTGGAATCTTACGCTGTCATTCTGTGTCTTGCTGATTTCACTTAGCATACTTTCTAGCTTCATCCGTGTTATAGCATATATCCAAATTTCCTTCCTTTTTGAGGCTGGATAATATTTCATTGTACTATATATCACATTTTGTTTATTCATCTGTTTATGGACACTAATGGTCTTTTAATATATAGAGAGAGAAGTAGCTACAAAAATAAATATAGATACATGTATGTTTACATATTAGTGCACATACTTAAAAATCCTATCTTGGCTGGGCACAGTGGTTCATATCTATAATCCCAGCACTTTAGGAGACCAAGGCAGATGGACCAGCCTGGGAAACATGGTGAAATGCTGTCTCTACAAAATATACGAAACTTAGCTGGGTGTGGTGGTGTGCACATGTAGTCCCAGCTACTTGGGGGCTGAGGCAGGAAGATCGCTTGAACCCAGAAGGTTGAGGCTGCAGTGAGCCATGTTCATGCCACTGCACTCCAGCCTGAGCAACAAAGTGAGACCCTGTCTCCTGGAAAAAAAATAATTATATATATATCCCATCTCTGTCTGCTGAAAGAGCCTAGAAGCAATAGCATCCCAGTGGCAATGAGCACACCAGCTCTCACAGGTTTGTTTAAAATATCATTCTCCAATAAGAGAAACCAGGGAGAAGTAGATGATTCCAGGTCAGGGGCAGGGAAAATGCAAGATGATCCTGAAGCATCTTGTGGTGCCAGAAAGATGTGAGGCAATATGAAAGAGCTCCCAATAGCCAAGGCTGGAACAATGGGAGGAATAAGATAAATAATGGTAATAATAATATTATTAGATTATAACCATATAAATATCCATAAGTTTATTCTGATATAAAGAAATAATTGGAGAAATAAATAAGTGGGAAGGAAAAGAATCTCTTCCTTTCAGAAGAATTTCAACTAATAAATGTGGAAGGAATGAAGGAAATAGAAAAATCACCATTAGAACTCTACAGTAATAATATCAAAGGCAAGATCCACAATAGATATTAAAATTAAGGGGCAAAAATTTGGGACGAAATGTATTTGCAAAGTGTCTTTCTCCAAATATTTATTAACTACAAAGGTTAAAATTGTAGCTTGACAGTAGGGAAACCCAGCAGACACCACCTCAACCAATTATCAAAGTTAACATCCCCAATAAAAAAACATACAGATATCCTGTAGCCCCTGGTATGATAGACTCAGAAGAACACATTGGCTCTATGCTATTCTTGCCAAAAATCTATAACCACAATATAAACATAAGAAAACCTTATACAGACCCAAACTGAGGGACATTCTACAAAATGTTCCAGTCATGAAAAACAACGAAAAACAGAAACTATCACAGACTGGGCCAAGAGACTAAAACGACAGGACAACTGAATACAATGTGGGATCCTGGCTTGGATCCCAGAACAGAAAAAGGATATTAGTGGGAAAACTAGCGGAAATCCAAATAAAGGCCATAGTTTGGTTAGTAGTATTGTGCCAATGTTACTATCTTAGTTTTGATCATTGTCGTATAACGATTATACAAGATATTAACATTAGGAGAAACTAGAAGAATGTATGAACACTCTCTTTCTTTTTGCAATTTTTCTATAAGTTTAAAATTATCTCAAAATAATACATTTTAAAAAGAAGGAATAAATGTTTTGCTGCTCTCTGTATGTTTTTCAAATATACGTCGTACGTTAGTAAAGTGGTATAAATGTATTAATTTATAAAGTAGTAAGTATGACATACTGGTGGTATGTGTGCTAAATTTAACAGTGGGAGTTCATGGTTAAAAAGGTTTGAAGACCACTCTTCTTCAGCACAAGCAAGAAGTTCTAGACATACTTACTGTAGTCAAGCTCACATATAGCCAGAAGGTGAAATAGTGGCTCCAGGGGCTGGAGGAGGAGGGAATGGGGAATTATTGTTCAATGGGTGAAGAGTTTCAGTTTTGCAGGATGAAAAGAGTTCTGTGAATAGATGCGGGTGATGTTGTGCAACAATGTAAATATTCTTAATGTCACTGAATTAGACACTTAGAATGGTTAAAATGGTAATTTTACAAGTATCCTATCACAATTTTGAAAAGAAAAACAGGACTGCAGAGTTTATCACTCAGCTCTGCGCTATCTCAGTTTTACATATTTCTTGCAGGTTAGATTTTGCTTCCCACAGGCTTCACATGATCTAGGTGTGGAATACACCTTGTTCTGGAAGGCATGGCACCAGGCTGAGATCAGTTTATGCTTAGTCCATAGATAGAGATTGACAGGAGTTGGGAAAGGTCAGAGTGCACAAAGGAAAACTTACCACTTGTGTTCATTTGGGGGAAACCATTAACAAGGTTTCATTGAAGATTATCTCAATCTCCCAGAGACAAGACAAGCTTTCCTCAGGTCTTTGAAGCCTGGCGACTCCAGGCTCAGATGTAACCTGGGAGACGCATGCTCCTTCTCCATCCTCCTTGACCACCTTTCTGAGGGCACTCAGCCCAGGCTATAGGTGTTCCTTGGTTCTGTGATATCTTCCCACCTGATTTATGTTTAACCGATTTGTATTTGTCATGAACCCATCTGTAGAGGCAAGGTTATACCATGGTAATGAACAATCCCCAACATCAATGGTTTCAAACATCAGAGGTTTATTTCTTGCTCACTCTGCACATCTACCATAGGTTGGCTGGGGGTTCTCTGTGCTCTCATCCCTGTGGATCCACGATGATGCCACAGCCACTTTCCAGAATGTTGTGGTGACCATGGGAGCTGGCTCTTGGAGCCTTTGCCTGGAAATAACCCAGGTTGTTTCTGTGCACATTTCATTGGTTAAAGTGTGTTACAGCCAAGCGTGATTTAAAGTATATAAGAATTTCTAATCCTCATGTTATCTATTATTGGTGAACAATAATATAGTCCACCACTCTTGTACTTTCCCCGCAACATTTCCCTACTCCCAAGGGGAATAAGTTTTGGGGCTGGAGAGAATGGCATCCCCACTCCCAGCCCAACCCCACCCCACACACCCTACACCACTGAAAAAGTCCTGAATGCCTCTGCCTCCTGGAGGTAAGGCCACAAAGTCCAATTAAGATCATTTGTTTTGGGTTTAGAGGTCTCTGTTGCTATCCTGGGAGCAACAGAAACCTCTAAACCCAAAACAAATTTAGTTCTATTTGCACGCTCCAGGCTGAGTCCATCCAGATGGCTGTGAGGGTCCCACCCTACTCCTTCTGGGAGAGGACTCATGGCCATTGATGAAGAGCACTTGTGGGCTGCCCACCGTGGCCCCGTGTGACTCACTGGTTTCCCAGAAGCTAATCAGCCACTGGTGATTAGTGATTCTCCAGCCCTTTTCCCCTCTACCCCTACTGGGAATCCGTAGCTGAATCAGGAGCTGCAATCCCGGAAGATTAGGAGAATCCCTATCCATTATTTGCATTTTTAAAGGCAACAGCACTAGTGAATTTTTTCCCCTTGTTTTTCTTTTAAGATAATGTAATGTAATCCTTATTTTAAGATTGAACCCTTAGCAACAGAACACATGGGAGGGTGCAGTGGGTGCAATGTGTCCGCGTGTATGCATAATTTCTGTGGTTTAGCTGGGTTTTACCTTACACTGATTTAACAAATTATTCACTTCCTATACAACTTCACTGCATTCTTAAAATAACCAATTCACATTGTGCATTTAAAATACTAAATTGTCTCATAAAAATCCAACTTACACCCAACTTTTTGGGAGCATTGTTCCTTCATAAAGCAAAACAATACTTTGTTGATGTTTCTCAGCAAATTCCTAGAACTACAGACAATATGGAAATGGAGAGTCTTGGATATAACAATTGGAATATTTGTGACTTGCCCAAAACTTGCTTCCTTTTAGGATAGGGGATTTCTAGCACGGAGGAAACAGATTCATATATTTGTTCAACAAACGTTTGTTTGACTGAGTGTCTTCTAAGAGCTGAGCACTCTGCTAAGTACCCTAGAAGATAGAAGGAGTGATTAGCACCCATCTCTCTCTGCTAGGAGTTTACAGTGTGGATGAAGGATCACATTTCACTTGCAGGGCATCCTCCCTAGAGAAGTATTTTCCTACCCAAAGACCCAGTGAGGAAAGTGAGACCTAGAGAGATTAGGGCTCTGGTCCCAGCCCATACAGCCCCTGGCTGAAACCTTCTTGTGTCTAGCTCCATACTTATTCCACTGGACAGGTCCCTATGCAGATGGGAGCTGCAAATGCAGCCCTTACCTTACAAACAATCCCTACCCTTTTCTCCCAGGCACACATCCCCTTGAAAGTTATCCTTGGCAGATATGACTCTCTCCACCAATCCTGTGGCCTCCCAGGACCCAGCCCTGCCAAAGGACAGGCTGTGGCCCCAAATCAGTTAGGCATATGGAGCATGTAAGCTCAGGTTTCTCTATTTGCTTAAATTAATCCTTCGTTATTGTTCGACATTAATGTCTTATTAAATCAGGGTGGGCCCTCATTGGCATGTGAATGCTGGTAAGGGTTTGCAGAGCTGGGCATAATTGTGCTCTGGGTACAGAAGTCAGCATCTTAGTTTGCCAAGATGGGTGTGGTGGCAGCAGCAGTAGCCTGGAGCAGTCTTTCAGGATGTGGGAGATCTTGTCCATCACATAGCCAGGAGGTGATGGAACTGTCCTGGCTGAGAAAGGCCACTGGAAAAAGTTGGTCCCTCCATTACAGTCAAATCACATGTTTCCCCCAAAGGGAAGGTTATTTTAATGTTAATGGTGCGATACTAATGAATTGAGAAATTTCTGCAAACCTGACCTGCCATTTGGTGTCAAGACCTCTTCTATGGAAGTTCTAAGAAGGGGTTGGGAAGATAAGCTGTGCTCCCCTGGAGGCTGATTTGAGGCCCCAAAACTTCTGCAAGAACCCTTGGGGAGCCAATCATCTTAGAAAGCCAGTGAGAGTGCACACCCCCCCACACAGGTAGGGGGCTAATGCCTTTTGAATCCCTGCAGAAAGCAGCCACCTTGAGCGCAGAGGTGCTGGACGAGGCAAACTGGCTGGTGTGGTACTTCTGTGGGATTGCTGTTTTACTCCTTGAAGGGTTATGGCTGTAAACATAAACACCCCTGCAGTTATAGTTTAGAGTTTAAAGAAGTGGTCTAACCAGTGCAGTCCCCTGGGCAGGATGTTATTTAAGCTACATGGTTTTTCTTTTCTGTCTTTTTTTTTTTTTTTTTTTTTTTTTTTTTTTTTGAGACGGAGTCTCGCTCTGTTGCCAGGCTAGAGTGCAGTGGTGTGATCTCGGCTCACTGCAACCTCCAACTTCCTGGTTCAAGCAATTCTCTTGCCTCAGCCTCCGAAGTAGCTGGGACTACAGGTGCATGCCACCACACCTGGCTAATTTTTGTATTTCTAGTAGAGACGGCGTTTCACCATATTGGCCAGGATGGTCTTGATGTCCTCACCTCATGATCCGCCCGCCTCAGGCTCCCAAAGTGCTGGGATTACAGGTGTGAGCCACCGCGCTTGGCCACCACATAGTTTTTCTAATGCTTCCATGTATTCCCTCTCATCAGGCCTCCACTGTATCTGCTCACCTTCTTTAGAGTGTCTCCCACAGAAATACTGTCTCTCCTCTCTTTCTGTACTTTGTTCGTTCCTCAATTCCAGGCAGCACAAACGACTTGCCTCTAGTTGAGAATGTTGAAGGCATTCTCTTCATCTTGTATTTCTCATTTTAAAGTAGATAAGAAATTCTAATCCTCATGCTATCTATTATTGGTGAACAATAATACAGTCTACCACTCTTGTACTTTCCCTGCAACATTTCCCTACTCCCAAGGGGAATAAGTTTTGGGGCTGGAGAGAATCCCCAGTCCCAGCCCACCCCCACCCCACAGACCCTACACCCTGAAAAAATCCTTAATGCCTCTGCCTCCTGGAGGTAAGGCCGCAAAGCCCACTGCACAGATCATTTCCAGATGGTAGCATAGTGCCAAGCACCAAGTGGCTGCTCAGAGGGTTTCAGAATTGACTAGAATGCTTCTCCCTGAGAGACTCAATGGACTCTGTCAGTGGCTGCTTTCCAAATCCCCTGGGAGCCAGTTCCTAATCCAAATTCTTTACCCCGGATCTCAACCTTCTTTCACTTAGAAATAATTACCAGAGATGAAGGACAGCTTCTTCCTTAGTCTTTGGTTTCAATGAGGAGGGAATTATCTGTGCACTCCTGGCAGGTTACTCCACCATGCCTGACCCCTGACAGAGGTGAACTGCGGTAGTGACTGAGTGAGCAGTTTGGGAATGGATCAGGACCCAGTTGGGTGTGCCTCACAGCAGGTAGTTTGCACTCTAAGCTGCTCTGACAGGCGTAGGGGTAAAGGATGTACCAACTGGGGGGTGCCTATAGCAGGTTGGGGGTCTGCTGAAGCTGGTCTTCTCAAGGGCCCCCTTGGGAAGTCCCTGGTCCTCAGCAACTCAGTCCATAACAGAGCCAACATCTTTCCATCCATCCGCTGATTCTATATTTCAGAACTTTGGGCGTGGCACAGTGGTTCACACCTGTAACCCCAACATTTTGGAAGATGGAGGTGGGAGGATTGTTTGAGGTCAGTACTTCAAGACCAGCCTGGGCAACATAGTGAGACCCTTGTCCCTATAAAAAAATTAAAAAATAGCCAGGTATGGTTGGCGTGCATCTGTAGTCCCATCTACTCAGGAGGCTGAGGTGAGAGGATCACTTGACCCCAGGAGATAGAGGCTGCAGTGAGCTATGATCATGCCACTGCACTCCAACCTAGGCAACAGAGTGAGGCTGTCTCCAAAAAAAGAAAAAAACAGAATTTGGATGGGGAAAATATGATTGTTATGTATCAGCCTCCTCAGGCTCCAACAGGCCCAGAAAGAAACTTAAGAGGCATTTTTAAGAACTGTCTTGGGGCCCAGAGGCACATGGGAAGCTGGGTGCCCAGGGTCTGGAAGCCTGTTTTACAGAGTGGCTATCTGGGTCTCTAAATCTGTTCTTGGTTGCTTTTTCTCCTTAGGGCCTCTTAACACACACAGACGCTTGGCTGAGTCCCGGAAGCTGCAGTGTTGACTTAGAGACTGTTCTCAGCCCGGTACCCAGGGTCAAAATGAGTCAGCAGGCACCCCAGGCCCTCATTCATTTTCCACAGTCTCCTGAAGGAAATCTCTGGGCAGACGGGGAGGTATTAAGGAGCCACCAGGGAGCTGGGTTGAATTCTGGGTAAGGCAGGAAGGACGATGAGGTGTCTCAGGAAGAAAGTCACCCCCAGCACCCATTCTCCCTTTGTAATTAGAGCCTCCACCCATCTAGCTCTCTGGAGATCAGGAGTACTGGCCAAGACTTCCTGTTTAGAGCAAACATTTGCTATAGCTGAACTTTGTCTCCAATCCCTGAAATGGGTACATAGGAAGGGTACCCTGAAGCTGAATAAAACACATATCTTAGGGATTTAAGTCAGGCTAAACTTTCAGTGTGTACTTCCTGAGCCAATTGTGGAGAATTCTTAGCTTTCCATTTCCCTGAGGAGTTAACACTTGACAACTTTCACGGAGGAGTGATTGGAAAAGCACTGCTCTAAAGAAGTCTTGAAATTTCTGGGCCCAGTGTGAGCCCCAAATTAAACAATTCTAGTAGGTCACTCTATCTTTAACCGGCTCAACTCTATGACCCAGATGGAGGGCGGGAGCTGCCTACCTTGGGGACATTCCTGCCTTGTTCAGAATTCAGACCAGCTCCCTGGTGGCTCCTTGATAACTCCCCGTCTGCCCAGAGATTTCCTTCAGGAGACTGGAAAATGAATGAGGACCTGGGGTGCCTCCTGACTCATTTTTACCCTGGGTAGTTACACCGGGCTGAGGACAGTTTCTAAGTCAACACTGAACTTCTAGGACTCAGCCAAGCATCTATACATGTCAAGAGGCCCTAAGTAACTGGCACTGGGTGATATTACAACTTGGTTAAACCCAAGTTGTCACTTCCATGGCTAGTGGATTGATCATTTACCAATCCTTAAAGGACAGTTCTGTCAAGCAAACCTAACCAATCCTTCTCTGATGTGTCAGACATATTTCAGGATCTCTTGGGGTTTCAGAGTACTCTTGGAACTATCATTCCCATTGCACAGATCTGTCCACTAAGAGAGTTGGAAGCTTATGGGAGGAGCTAGGGCATTTAGTCTAGAGAAAGGATGACTCAGTCTACAAATACAGGAAGGCCAGACAAATTTGGTCTCTCCCAGAGAGCAGAACCATGTCCAATAGATGGAGGGAGGGAGCTGCCTGCCTTGGGGATGTTCAAAGAAAGACTGTATATGCAACAGCCAGGATGCACAGAGGGAGTGTTTATGTCTCCCATGAGGCCTGGTTTCCAAGACACTCCCACCTGTTATGGACTGTGTTCCCCCGAAATGTGTATGTTGAAGCTGTAACCCTCAATGTGATGGGGTTAGGGAGCAGGACCTTTGGGAGGTGATGAGGTATCGATGAGGTCATGCAGGTGGAGTCTCTATGATGAGGTTAGTGCCCTTATAAAAAGAGGATGAGATACCAGAGCTTCCCAGCCTCCAGAACTGTGAGAAGTAAATGTCTTTGGTTTAAACCACCCAGTCTAGGGTATTTTGTTACAGCAGCAGGACTGGCTAGGCTACCACCCATGAGTGATGGGGCTGAGTCTACACTAACCTTATGAGATGCCCTGAACATTATAAAAAAGAAAGAAAATGTGCTCCTTTGTCTCCTCCCAAAAGCAGGCAAAAAATTCCTATGGTTTGTACTTTCATTGAATTATGTATAAACAGGAATCTGACAAATCTTCATGTGCTTTCCTGGGATCTGGAAGGTGCTATTTAGCAATGGCCTGGGGGCAGAGGTATTCTGGCCTTCACTATATCTTATGAGTCCATGAGTATCCTCAAAAATCCCCCACTTGGAGATTGTAGTGACAGGTAGAAACCCAGATTACCAGGAGTTGACATTGGCTGGACCACTACTGCCAGAGACCACCTCTCAGGTTTTCTTCTTTTCTATTCATCCAATTTCTCCACCATCTAATTCGTGTGGCAACAATTGAGGTCTAGGTCAGAGGCAAAAAATAAAACATGCGGGAAGCCAAGGAAGAAAGGCAGGCCCTTTATGTGGGAAGAGCAGGTGGCTCTCTGCATGGTGAGCCTTGAGAGACACTTACAAAGTGCCTTTGTCCCCACTCCCACCCTATCCATACTCCCTGACCCCTCATTCTGCAAAGCTCTGCCCCACGACACTGCCATGGTGTTTTGGTTTACCGACTGGTTATACGGCAACACCAAGGCTGGATCCAAGGTGTTCATTAATTCAGCAAAATTCCAAGTAGTCATCATAGAAAAAAAATACATGAATCTTTTGATTCATATATTTATTAGCATTCTTCCTTATGTTCTTCGTTATGTTTCCTTTATTTTTAACCTTGAAGTGTTTTAAAGTTACAGAAAAGTGAAAAGAACAATATAACCAGCACCCATATTTTCACCACCTAAAACAAGCCTTCTTTCTCCCATTTGCTTCTAATCACTTTATTTTGCGATAAATAAACATTTCAGATAGAGCTAAGTGTCCCTGTGTTCATGCCCCAATCCTACTCTTACATATCTGTCTGTGTCTCTTTCTTTTTATATAAACAAATATAGTTATAAAATTATGAATGGGTACCGGGACACTGGGATATTTTCAGTGCTTGGGACCCTGTTTAGGAAGACTTTGGGGTCCAGGAGAGACCTGTCATTCAGCAGTGAGGTGACCCGCCCCCTGGGCTTGTGCCCAGCAGCCAGTAGGGCCTTGTGAACTCAAGTTCTCTCTCCTTCTCCAGGCAGGCAAGGCAAGGCAGGGTAGGGCTGCTTCCTAGAAAGCTCCGCCCAGGCTTCCCCGGCTGGCTGGGGGGAGGTGTTTCCGCAACACAAGACCCCGGCAGCCTGGCAGGGCCGCCCCGCGGAGGAAGTGCTTTATTCTCCGAGTGGCACGTTCGCCCCAGGCCGTGCCAAGTGCCCCGCTGGGCGGGAGGGAGTAAGTGGAAACCGCGCCACTCTGGGGGGCCCAACTAGGCCTCGGGGTTTGCAGGGAAACCCGAGGGCACCCCAACTCACTTGCTGGTGCCCTAATGATGGTAGCATTTCTTACACACATGCCTACGTCTTGCAGTTCTGTGCTGGGCACTGGAATTACAAAGACGGTTTCTTCCTTCATTCATTTGTTCCACAGATAGTCATTGAGCCTCTACCTGTGCCAGGCACAGCTCTAGGTATAGGGGAAACAGCTGGGGAACAAAATATATAAAGATCTTTGCTCCCCTGGAGTCACATTCCCCAGAGACAGACAATGAGTAATAGACATAAGAAGTGAGCATATTCTACTGTAGATGTTAAGTGCTATGGAAAGAAAAAAAGAAAGGAAGAGGATAGCAGGGTGGGGGAGATTAATAATAGAATGGGGAGCGGGGAGATAGTTGCCAAATTAGGTCTCTGGGGGAAGAGCATTCTAGGTAGAAGAAACAGAGCATGCAAAACCCTGACATGGGAACCCGCCTGGTAGAATGTGATTTATGCAGAGATGGTTTTCTCCCTCAGACACTTGTGCCTCATCTGGACTCCCTAAGCTCCCCTAGGGGAAAAAATGTAAAACTTCCCCAAGGCAGGTCCAACAGTGAGTGGCCACATCTGAGCTCCAATGGCTACTATGATCTACAGGATAAAATTTATACACCTTGGGACACCCACAGGTATCCTCATTACCTGGACCTTGTGTATCACTCCAGTTCCATTTCCCACCCATTTCTACTTTCTCCCCTGCAGCTTGACCCGTGACTTGTGGTTCTGTAGTTGCACCACGATGCTTTAGTCCTTGGCTCAGAGCATCTCCTGGAATGCAATAAATGTACTTTGCTCCTACCTGCATTTACCCGACAAGCCCTTTCTCTTCCTTTAAGACTGTTCAACATCACCTCCTCTGTGAAGCCTTTTTTCATTTCCCTCTGAACATTCCAGCCCCATCCTCTGCTTGTTTGACACCTGGCACAGATCTCAGCCAGCAAGTGTCTGGCTACATTGCAGCCATGTGTTGACTTGTCTGTGGCCCCACTGGATGTGATTCTGTCTCCCTCACCTCTGTGTCCTCAGCATCCAGCACCTGCCTCATGCAAAGTAAGTCCTCAAGAAAGACATGCTAGGTGACCGAGTGGGCAGTGCTTGGTTGCTTTGGGCCCCTGAGAGGGCCCTGGAGGCCTGCACCAGGCAGCACCTGGCTCGTCTTGAGCTATTTAACAGACTGTATTCACAGCTGTGAACTCCCGGGACACGGATTTCCTGTGGGTGAGGGACTGGCGGGGAGAAAGGCCCTCCTTTTAACCACAGAAAATGGCAGGCTTGGGGGCATTGTTATCCAAGAGAATAGGAGGAGCCGCCCTTCTCCCTGACCCCACCCTTGCCCTGGGTGCCAGTCTGTACTGGTGCACAACTCCTGGAAACCCTGGTCAGAAATGTGCTTCCTCTCCCTCCTCCAGAGACTCTGAGCACTCCTGGGGCAGTGGCGCCTCAGCTGCTGAGACCAAGGTATACAAAGAGTGTGCTGGGCTGGCGGATTGGCCACCACTCAGCCCCCAAGGCCTGCCCAGTCTTCCCTTGAAAGTCCTTCGCCACTGGTCCTTTTCTTCCCATTCCCACCTCCACCATCCTAATCCATGCTCCTGGCATCTCACCTGGATGGTATGAATGTCTCTGACTCACCACTTTGTCTATAATCCCTACCAGTTCCTACTGTCTCCTGCCAACGTTTAGAATCACCTTCAGATACCTCTTTTCAAAGTCACCTCTTTGTTTGGAAATTTGCAGGTGCCTCTCATTGTCCAAAGGACAAAGTCTGGACACTGAAACCTGGCATCCTTAGTCCTTCGCAAACTGACCCCAACTCCCTTTCGTGTACTTTTCCCTACTCCTCTCCTTCACCAACCTCCTTCCAACAGTCTACACACTGTCCCTCAAATGTCCCAGCTCTGTGCTTTACCTGTCCTGAAAGCCTTTCCCAGTCCTCTGTGGCAGTCCAGCTCTAACAATCCTTCTGCACTCCCAGACAGTCCTGGCTCAACCCATGTCTGAGCTCTGTGTCCCTTGTGCTTACACCTCTACAACAGTTATTTGATAACCAATTGGAAGGTCAATCTTGAAAACTTTTAAGATCCCTTCAGTCCTGCAGTTCTATGCTACCATATGTTTTTGCTGTTATTTTTCACAAGTCTGTCTTAGTTCTCCATTTATAGAGTAAGAAACCTGAGGACCAGATCTTGCCTCATATCGGTCTGCATCTTCTGTGATATAGTAGTGCCTGGCACAGGGTAGCCTCAGTATGGGTTTACTAATGGAAAATTCCAGACCCCCATCCCCAGGTATGTCCATTCTCAGTAGTTCCCTGTTCAGTTCCCTTATGCAGGGGCTCTCACATACATGTCTTCTGAAGGGGAGCTGATAAATATATACATATCAATATGTGCATATTAATATGTTTGTCCTCCAAAGGGAATCTGCATCATGAAAGGTATCTTGAAAGAACATTCAGCTTTACTGGTGGGATGCCAGTTATCAGCAAAGGCGAAACGCTTGGTGTAGGAACCTTCCCTTAGAGCCATCTCCCTAACTTCTTTCCCTGGATGTTCTGCTGGCTCTAGACTGGGGGGATAGAAAGAGGAGAAAAAAAAATCATTTACAAGGAAACTCCCTCTCACTCCTTCACTCTATGCAAACTTTACCTCCCTAGATGTCATCCTGAGAAGAAACCGTTAATATGGGTTGTCAGGGTGAAGGGAAGGAGGGATCATCCCCGTTCCTCCATCACTAGTCAGCAAGGCTACCTGAGCTCCAGCTGGCACCATGCCTTGAAGGAAGGAGCTAGCTCAGTCCTCCTGGGCCAACAGACCTGCTGAGAAGACACATGTTACTCGAGTAAAGGAGAGTGAGACAGACTGTCAATGGCACATAGGGTTCAGAGCAAGAAAGATGTGTGCAGGAAAGAAGAGGGAGGCGGAAACAAACCTGCATTTATTTGAGCATCTGTTATATGCCAGGCACTGTGCTGGTCACAATCATCATCTAATGTTCTCAACAATCTTGATAATTGTCCTTAGCTCCATTCTCCAACATAGAAGTTCGTTTCTTCTCAGACTCTTTCTCCATTGTTCTTTTTTCTGTTTTTTAAAATAAGCTCATGAAGTATTGATAGTCATTATAGATATGGTATATAAAAGAATATAAAAGTATATGGAAGAAAATAAAAATCATATATAATCCCATGCCCAAGATAAAATCATTGCTAGCATTTAAGTGTGTGCACTCCAGGTTTTAAAATTCATTTTAAACATATATTTAAAATATACATTTTAAATATATACAATTTCCTGTTCTTCTTTTAATGACTTTTATAACTGTTATAACTTTTATAAGACAAATATTTCCATGTCATTAAAATTTTAAAATATACACTTAAAATATATACAATTTCCTGTTCTATTAATGACTTTTATAACACAAATATTTCCATGTCATTAAAATTTCTAACAAGCATCTTTAGTGCATTCACAGTGTCCCATTATGTGGAGATACAACTAGTTTCTTAACTGTTCTCCAACCACTAGATACTTTGTTTTCCTACCTTTTAAAATTATAAGTAATGGTTTAATCACCGTTGAGTCCTGGCTCTTTATACCAACATGTTTCACTGAATTTCTGATTTTTTAAATACATTTGAAGAAGAGGAATTACTGGGTCAAACAGTGTAGTTGTGATTTTAAATAGTAGTTTATCTTCTCATTTTAAAAGTAATGCTGGTTTACTGTGAAAAGCTTAGAAAATATAAGAAAACGTCATGTATGACCTTTCAAATTACTATTGTTAACCTTTTGGGGTGTTTCTCAGTCTATTTTCTAATGGCATACATAATATATAAGCATAAATATAGCTGCATAAAATTGAGATTATACATTATGTACGTTATTTCCTGCTTATCAGCAAATACTGTATTGTAATCACATATCATCAATCTATAAAAATATTTTTATTAGCTATATAATTCCACTTTAAGAATGCATTATAACCAATTTAAACATTCTTTTACTCATGGCCATTTAGATATTTTTCCAAAAATTTCCTGTTAATAACTCTGTGATGAACATCTGAACATCTGTGAATATTAATCTTTGACCTTATCTCTGATTATATCCTTCAAACAGATTCCTAGAAGTGAAATTACTAGGTCCTAGAAGTGAAATTACTAGGTCAAAATGCATGAGCACTATTAAAGCTGTTGGTACATATTGCCAAATTGTGTTCCAAAAAGCATTCATAATAACCAAGTGGAGGCTCTCCATCTTATCACACCCTTGTCAATACTGATTATTATAGATTAAAAACTATAGTAGCTTTTCAGAAGTGAAATATGTCTCATTTCTTTAATTTTCACTTTTATTATTAAGGATGCTAAACATGCCTTAAAATGTTATTAGCTACTTGGATTTCATCTTTTGGAATTATCTATTTGTGACTCCTATCCACTTATTGTTTTTGTCTTATATTTCTTTTCAAAATTTGTTTATTTAATTTTTTGTGACACAATCTCACTCTATTGCTAAGTCTGGAGTGTAGTGGTGTGAGCTTGGCTCACTGCAGCCTTGACTACCTGAGCTCAAATAACGCTCCCACCTCAGCTGAGTAGCTGGAACTATAGGCGCATACCACCACACCTGGCTAATTTGGGGGTTTAGAGACAGGATTTTGCTATGTTGTCCAGGCTGGTCTCAAACTCCCGGGCTCAAGCAATCTGCCTGCCTCAACCTCCCAAAGTGCTGGGATTACAGGCATGAGCCACTGCACCTGGCCCTTAGTATACTTCTTGTTGTTTTAGATGAATTCTTTATATTTTAAGGATGTTAACTCAATGCCTGTTATATTCATTCTTGAAGAGTTGTCCAAAAAAAGAAGAAAATAGCCCCATTTTTATAGAAGAGGAAGCCAAGACTCAATGAGGAAAGTGAATCTCTAAGGTCAGCCAACTGGCAAGTGGCCTAGCTGGGATTTGAACTCAGGTATGACTGGCTCCAGGGCTCTTCATCAGAAAAAATAATAAGAGAAAGAGCAACAATAGCAGTAGCTGTGGAAGCCTCAGTGGTAGAACTTGAGTATGTTCTGTGGGATGACTAGAGGTCAGCTGTTGGAGGGGCTGGGGACACATATGGGGAAGGAGAAGGAACAAAATGCTGTAGACTTGGGAGCCAGAAAGGGATCTGGCTTGGTGCCAGCTATGCATCTTTCTACCCATTGCCTCCAAGCTGAGGAACATGCCTTGGCACCCCTCATCCCTTCACAACCCTTCAGAGGATTGTCTCCAGCTACTTACCCACGTCTTCTCCAAATCTGCCACGTGTACAGCACTGCAATCTTTGACTTGCCCTCAACTGTATATTCCCAAGGCTTTGAGGGGGTCCCTTTTATCTCTTGCCCCATTATTTAGGGATGAGAGGGGCCTCAGAGGCAATATTCCCTGCAGAGTTTAGAATCTAAGGACTTCTTTGATCAACTTTTCTTACCTAATCACACTTATTCCAACTCACAGTTCTATGATCCTTGCTAATTGGCAGGGAAAGAAAGGGGAAGAGGAGGGAGAAGAAACAAAAAAGAAGATTGGATTGCTGATTTCCTTAGGAGGGGTGCCCATGCTCTCCCATCTAGTCTATAAGCTCCTTCACTTCCCTGCAGCCTCTCCACCTCTGCCTTTCTCTTCCCCTAGCAGAGGGTCTGCACCAAGGAGGGGGCTTAGTAAATACCTGAGGATAACTGAAGGGGATCAGACTGCTGCTGCAAAGGGCTTGATGCTCTCCTCCCTGGCCCAGGAAGGAAAGGAGGTAAATAATAATAATAACCATCATCATCATCCAGTAGTTTACTCTTGCACTGCAGTGTCAGAGAGGTCCCCTTTGGGGGGTATGGGGAAGGTGATGTAGGAAGGAGGAAGAGGAGATGCTCCTGGTTACTTGCCCTCTCTTCTCTTTCATGGCTCCATCTGGGCCTGTCCTTAGGGAGTCTGGAAATGCCTAAAAATTTATCTTGGTATTTAACTGCACTGTGGGAAGTGATTGGAAACTTGCAGGTTTTGGAGCTGTATGGAAGTAGGGATGGAAGGGTAGAGAGGCTGCGGTATCCCTGGTCGGGGAAGAGAATTGTGAAGTTCTGCAGGTTGAAGGGAAAGAAAACAGAAACATGACCTACGGAAATGAATGAAGAGCCTCAATGACCTACAGAAATGAATGAAGAGCATCAATGACCTACAGAAATGAATGAAGAGCATCAATGACCTACAGAAATGAATGAAGAGCATCAGAAATTGTTAAGTGTACTGGTAACTTTAAAAAAATACTTTTTCAATTCTTAATGTCTTTAAGACATAACTATCTAAAGCAATAACAACAACAATGATAGTGGGGCTTATGACATATGCAGTACTTAGGTATATGATAACAGTGGAATAAAAGATGGGGGTTACAAAAGGGAATGACACTGGTTTAAGTTCTTTTATGTGATTTCAATGTAGACTATGACAAGTTTAAGGTACATATTATAATCCCTAAAATAAACTCAAAATCGAAACAAAGAGGTTTAGCTAAAAAGCAAATGGAGGAGGCAAAATGGAGTACTAACTAATGCTTGATTGATCCAAAAGATGGCAAGAAAAAGGAAAAAAGAACCAATGGGACACATAGAAAATAAATGATGGCATGTATTCATTGCAATATTATCCCAAAAGGGAAGAAATTCGATTGTCTCTAAGGTCTTTTCTAGCTTTCAGTGTCACCAATTTTAGTCCATACCTCCCCCATCAGTTTCCACTCAGGGAAACTGAGGCAGATCTAGTTAAGGTTCAATATGGCAGGACTGGGATAACAGTCTGGCCTGCTTATGTATAGGATTCTTATGGCTCTTATGTCTAGGATTGGCCCATTGAGTAGAGGGGACGGTGCTTATGGATTTGGGTTTGCCATTAAGATTAGAGTGCCAAGTTAAGGTGGTTATTAGGGACAGGATTAAAGTTAGAAGAAGGTGTTGTTTTCACAGTCAGGCCTAGGGTTAAGGCCACATTTAGAGTCAAAGTCCGCTCTGGAGTTACTGCTAGGTTTGGCTTGTTGGTCAGATTGGAGAGGGGGCGTGAGCCTAGGGCTCAGGAGCCTTAGATCACTGGGGATGGGGTGACCCAGCAGAGCTTGTACAATCTCTGATAGCAGCTATTCATTCATATTGGGCATATCGTTTCCCATCGTTAATAACCTCTTTTCCTTCATTCTCTCCCAGGACTTTTCTCTCTTTCTTTTATCAATACAGTACAATATCCATTCATTCAAAAAAAACCTTCATTGATTATCCTGTAAGTTCTAGGTACTAATCTAGATACTGGGGATGCAGCATCAACAAAACAAGGGCCCATGGAATTGATGATCTGCTGATGGGAGGCAGGAAACAAACATGTAAACAGATAAACGAGATGATTCCAGAGAGCGAAAAGCAGGCAGTGGGACAGAGTGATCTGGAGGACAAGGAAGCCCTGGGATTGAGAAGGAGGCAGGCTGTGGAGAGTCAGTGGGGGAGAAGCATGATGGCAGCCTGGTGTGAGAGATGGGGAGGAAAGCAGCTTAAAGAAGGTGAGCCACCTGCACTGTGCTCTCTCTATTGGGAAGCCATGGAGGGTGTGAGCCAGGAGTGACACGGTCTCATTTGAGGTTTAAAAGATGACTATGGTTGATGTGTACATACTAGCCTATGGCAGAAGAGAAAACCAAACAAAAAAAGAATAATGGACTAAGAGAGAGGAGCCCTGGATCCTTCAATATGCTGTGTGATCTTGGATATGCCACTTAGTCTCTAAATAAACACTGATAGTAACATCTGTGTTTTGATGTCCAGAAATAAGGCGGGAATCAGGGCTAGACTGTTTAAAAAGTTACTTTTAAAGAGCAAAGGGCTATACAAAAGCTAAGTCTGTGGTGATTTCCCTCCTCCTTGGTATATGGACACTTGCTAAATGCAATTGATTATGTGGGGTGTGTATAATAATAATTTGAGTTAATTTCCTCCATGAGCATTGGGGCATCTGAGACATCACTTGCACAGCGGCTGGTTAGCTAATTTGGTTAATGAGGCCAGACTCAGCTGTGTAACCCTAGAGCTAGCCAGATTCTTCCCCTCCGTTCCCAGACCAGGAATGCTCAGAGACCCGATCGACAGCTTTTAACTGGATGTTGCTGGTCACCACCAGCCCCACTGAGAGAGTGAAGACTATTTCCTGTGGCTTCACTGCTGAGGCAGCCCCTGGTGCAAGGAATTCTCACTCCTCAACCTCTGAGAGTGACACCAGCTTCAAGTCTGGTGGCCCCACATCTCTAAAGCAATTGGTGGGGGTGGGTGGGTGGGAGAATTCAGGGTCAACAGAAACCCCTGGGGAGGTATCCACATGTTTATTGTGTTGTTGTTGATGTTGCTGATGAAAGTTTCCCTGTCCTTAGTGAGAAATAAGAGAAATAAAAGCCTGTGGCACGTCAAGAAAGGTTTTAGTGTTCCTCCAGCAGTGTTATCTGTGTCCAGACCTGGCCCTGCAGGCCAGATCTCAGTGATAGGGCATTTTGTTTAACTACACACATGCACAATGCAGAAAACAATCAACTAAACAACAACAACAAAATGCAAGAAGCCAGACCCCATCTGCACATACACTTTGAGTGGTGCTATAGGTGATTTGTGTGTCTGAACACTGTAGAGGCCTTGGAGATTATTTAATCCTTACAGCACCCTCTGAAGTAGATAACTTCATCCCCATTTTACAGATAAGGAAATTGATATCAAGAAAAGTTAATGGATTTGTCCAAGGCTATAGGATGAATTACAGAGCAGGGAGGCCAACCACATCAGTCTGATTCCAAGACGCCGTGCTCTCCGGTCCTCAGGCTTGGACAGTCCCAGAGCATTTACTGTACCTTTTCTTTCTTTCCATGAAGCCCAGAGTTCCCAAAACCCTGGAAACTCCTCAGGCCAGAGATGATGGAGGACAAGCTGAGACCTCATAGGGCTGTTTGTCATTCAATCCATCAAAAGACAAATGCTCAATCAGCTGGGCTGCATTAATTGAGGTCTGTGAGGGGTCTGGCAGGACAGGCAGGAGGTATGCATCCCTATGAATAATTTGAGAGCAAGATGCAGCCATGTCTGCACCCAGTGGAGGGGTAGTGCTGGCCACTGGGAAGGAGCTGACCAGGGGTTAAGGGTGAGGCAGAGCCAAGGGATGCAGGGTGTATTTGAAAGAGGGCAATGCCATGGGCTCAGATGCCACCATGGGGAAGCCAGAGGTCTGACTGCTTCCCTTCCTGGGGCCTGGGACTCAGGGTCCAGGATTCCTCTGGATCCTAGGAGAGACCAGGCCAGGGCCACTGGGAGCGCCAAGCAAAGCCTGTACCCACATCTCAGGCTTGCCCAAGTGGCCCAGGTGCCAACCCTGGCCCCTATCCTCCTCTCCAGAGCCATCCTTGGCACTGCCAGCTCCTAGCTAATGTCTGGATGAGTGACGGAGGTTGCTAGGGTCTAGATACAGGAACTAGGAGCAGGGGTTTCTTTCTATGTGCAAGGAGGCCCCAGGAGAAAAAGGAAAATCAGGGGAAGGAGAGGTTCTCATGGAAACACTGTGTGGGGCCAGGACCATGCAGCACCCTCTAATTTGTGGGGCTGGGCTGACAGTTCCCCTGGGGTGACAGAGTGACTGGGTGTGGGGCAGGTGGGGAGGGAGGGCAGGAAAACCTGTCCTTCCTGTCAGGTGAGCCTCCCTGCCTGCCTGCCTCTCTCTCAACACTATTTTTAAAGCATAACCAGAGGCTTACCACACTCCCACCCAACTGCTCGGGGGGAAGAGGAGGGAGTTCACCCAAAGAGTCCTATACTAGTGGGGTGGGAAGGGAAGAGGGCCTTCTCCTCCAGAGGCAGGCCAATGTAGCAATGGCAAAGAGCAGGGAGAGAGTCTTTCCCAATACTTAGAAATGCTTCTGAATTTTAATAGAAACTGATTTTTAAATGATCTTAAATAGAAACTAAGTTTTAAAATATACTGAATTTATATTACCCTAGTGTACAAAATGTAGTTTCTTTGGTTCCTTCTGAGGCTATTTTATCTTGCTAATGTTCTCCCTTTGGAAATCCATTGGTATAAGAAACACCAAGATATTAATGATAGGATATTAATACCACATTTGTATTGTGGTTTATACAGTGACTTTGGGCTTAGTATTGCATTTGATTCTATCCCTAAGTGTGTGAGATGGGATTAGAATTCTCATCTTGTAGATAAGGAAGTGGGGACTCAGATATGTTGTTCGGGTTGATGGAGACCTAATCTGGGCTCCAGGATTCAGGCTTCAAGCCCCGCTCTGCTCCCTCCCCTTCTCCCACAGTGAGCTCCACAGCATCATCTGATCCAGGGATTTCTAGGCCCACAGGAGAAAAGGGCAAGTGAAACTGCTTCCTATTCCAAGTCTAGCCCAGCTCGGAGCAGCTGAGCCCACACAGACCCAGTTTAGATGGGTTCAAACCCTTATATTTATATTGAGCTTTAGACTTATGTCTCATTTATTTCTCCACCATATGAGTAAGATATGTTTCCTTTAATTTGGCAGAAAAATAAAGTTAGGAATCAGTGGGAAATGGGACTTCATTGCATGTCCTAACGCCTTCTCTCAGGTTCTCTCTGCCATACCTCTCTAGCATTCCTTACCCTCAGGCTACCCCAGGACCACCCCCAAGGCCCAGCACAGTGTTGGGTTCTTGGGTACTGACCTGAGTGACTTAAAGCCATTCATCTTTCCCTCCAGCTCCTCATAAGCAGTCTGGCCAGGCCTGCAGAGAGGAGCCTCTGCTGTCTGTCATTCAAAGACAGTGATGGAAATAGCCTTCTTATCTCTGTAATCAACATGGTCATTGAAACCTTCAAACTCAGTAGAAACTTCTAGAAAATAAAGATATATTTACTGAGAAAGAGGAATGGGGAAATAAGAATTGGAGAGGAGAAATAGAAGAGAAGGAATAGGTACAGAGAACAGGTGGGGGCAGTGCCCAGGGTGAGAAATTGAATGGAAACTTGCAGGGTCCAAGGACTCCCCACTAGGTCCACTCTTCCCAACTCTAGAGACCTCTCTCATGTTCCCTATGCCTAAGAATAACTCCTGAGTTGGGCCATAAGGGAGTCTGATTGCTTTTGACCCCATTTAACATCCTCAAGATGCTGTGGCCTCCACAGCCATCCATCTGTACTTCCAGGCCACAGATACTAATCAGTGTCCCCTCCAACTTCAGGGCTGCAATAATTGCCTCTTTGCTTAGAGTAAAGTACTCTAGGAGATTCCATAACTCATGGGAATGTTGCTCTGATGCTAATGGCTACTGTGCAAAATTTCAGTTTTAAGAGAACATTAAGGTTTATAAAAATTGGGCTGAACAAGAAAGATACATCTTCTCGGGAAGAACTTGAAGAAGGTGCCTGGTAACCTGAGTCAACTGCTGCACAGGTTAAAGACATCTGCACTTGGTTCCACAGATGCTCCTGGAGTTTGCAGAAGAATACTCACTACTGTGCTTTGGTGTCACTACTGCTGTGATGGCCACTTAATTATTGGGAACAAACCCAAGGTAGGAGAGCTGGAATGTCATGACTAAAAGATGAGGGTCACATCCCATTCATCTCCAGCACAGGAATTACTGTCATCCTCAAAATGCCCTATCAGGCACTAACCTAGGTGGTCTAAGTACTGCACAAAGTCAGTAGCAGCTGATAGTCTAGCATGGGCAATAATAACTAAATCTCTGCAAAAGGTCTTTTGAGTTGCTCCTGTATGACCTGACGTTTGCTTTGTGGATTATAAGAGAAGACTCTGTCCTAATTCTCAACCCAGAATGCTCTTCCTTCCCTGTTCTAACTAGCAAACTCCTGGTCACCCCTCAAGATGCAGCCAAAATGTCACCTTTTCTAGAAGCTTTCCCTAAGTTCTCCTCCCTCCCACCTCCATCCCCAGGCAGAGTTATTTCCCATTCTGAGCTCCCAGAAAAATGGGGTTTTCTCTTTGGAGGCGTGGTATTTTGTTTAGCAGTCTGTCTCCAACAGGAGAGAGTGAGCTTTAGAGGGTAGGGCCATGTGTCATTCAGCTTTCTCAGCTGAGTTTCAACCACGGCCATGCATATGGACTGGACAGTCAATAAAGGCCAATGAATAGAAGAATTAATAAATGAAATTTATTCAACAAAGATCAGAATGCATGCAGTCAAAGAGGATGGTGCCTCAAGCACAGTGGAATTTGAAAAGGAAATTGGAAAGCTGCATTGTGTAAGCACTATCATTTTATTACTTATAAAATGAGTTTTCTACTCTTAACAGGCAAAGCTAACTTGGAATTGTGTATGGCTCTTTTCATTACTCTTATAATTAGGCTCTTAATTATTCTTTAAAACCTTGGGCACATGAACTTCACTGTGTAATTCTTTCATACACAGTGCACTCTGGGCTCTCTGCCTTGAGGTCATCTACTTAGAGATTTACCCCTGACATGTTTTTAGGCCAGAAGGCATCTCTTCACCATAAATTACTATCTGATCAGGATGCATTTTAATCTAGCCTAAAATGGAAGTAATTAGGAGAGCTAATCTGGTATCATATAAAATTAACAATTAAAATTAAAATTAACATTTTAATCTAGCCTAAGATGGAAGTAATTAGGAGAGCTAATCTGCTATCATATAAAATTAACAATTAAGATAGGGCATGCTGGCTGGGTGCGGCAGCTCACATCTGTAATCCCAGCACTTTGGAGGCTGAGGTGGGCGGGTCACTTGAGGCCAAGATTTCGAGACCAGCCTGGCCAACACTGTGAAATCCTGTCTCTACTAAAAATACAAAAAGTTAGCCAGGTATGGTGGTGCATGCCTGTAATCCCTGCTACTCAAGAGGCTGAGGCACAAGAATCACTTGAACCCAGGAGACGGAGGTTGCAGTGAGTGGAGATTGTACCACTGCACTCCAGCCTGGGAGACAAAGTGAAACTGTGTCTCAATACAAAAACAAAGAAGATAGGGCATGCCAAGACCCACTGCCTAAAGGTTTTGAAATGTCTGTATCTCGTCTTCCTTCCACTGGGTAGATCATTGAGCACATAGGGGCCAGATGGCCTTGAAACCCCAGGATTCATGCACCACAGACTACAACCCTCTGAGGAAACCAACAGAAAATCCTCGGAGTTTAAAATCTGAAGTATTTACAGTCACATTCTCAGCATTGCATCCCTGGTTTTCTTCAAACGGCAAAGACAGAGGTATGCACTTAAGAGAAATGAAAAGTTTACAGTGAGGTTTGTGTAGAACCCTATTTCTGAGCTTGGCAGCAGCGAAGTATATGAGCATGTACAAGTGTGTATGTGCAGGTGCATCTGGGGACATGTCAGTGTGTGCTTTAGACATCACCCCTGTATCTCTGTTCTATAACACCATGACTTCAGAAGGACCCACATTCAGTCCCCAGAATGATGCAGATATAGAAGGCCCTTACAAAGTCACTGGGAATCATAAAGGGGCAAACATTTTCCTCATTCTTAGTGTATTATTTATTGAGTGTCCATTTTATGCCAGGTGCCCTGCTAGGCATTGAGGACGCCAAGACATTTTCCCATCTAGCACCTCTACCCCATCCCCTTACTAGCCTCATCTTGGCCCCTGTAGGGTAGGAGGGAGGAAAAAACAAGGAGTAGGAGAGGCCTCCCTGTCTGCCTGCCTTCCTTCCTTTTTCCTTCCCTCTTCCCTTGATCCTTCCCTTCCTTTCTCCCTCCTTCTCTCCCTCCCTCCATCCTCCTTCCCTCCTTTGTTTAAGCATGGATGAAATATCTCTTTGATCTTCCCTGGCCATAGCTGGTGATTCCCTCTTTGGTATCTTTGTCACCTTGCATGTAACCCTCCTGGTCCCCTGGGACTGCAGTCCTCATGGCTCCAAAGGGGCCTCTCCTTCAGCTGGTCACTTATGGTCCTCCTTCAGCCTCTATCTCTAGTTGCACCTCCACCTTTTTCTGCCAAGGTCTTTTTGAAGAAGCCCATGTGGACAGAGTCCCCTTAAAAATTGCTGGGCACAGTGACTACTTGGGAGGCTGAAGCAGGAGAAGTGCTTGAGCCCAGGAGTTCAAGGCTACAATGTGCCATGATCATACCTGTGAATAACCACTGCACTCTAGCCTGGGCAACATAGCAAGACCCTCATCTCTAAATTTTTTTTTTTTAATTCTAGGTGGTTATTCTTTTCTTTTTTTTTTTTTTTTTTTAGGTGGAGTCTCTGTTGCCCAGATAGAGTGCAGTGGCGTGATCTCGACTCACTCGACTCACCGCAACCTCTGCCTCCCAGGTTCAAGTGATTCTCCTGCCTCCTGAGTAGCTGGGATTACAGGCATCCACCACCACGCCTGGCTAATTTTTGTATTTTTAGTAGAAACAGGGTTTCACCATGTTGGCCAGGCTGGTCTCGAACTCCTGACCTCAAGTTATCTGCCTGCCTCAGCCTCCCAAAGTGCTGGGATTACAGATGTGAGCCACTGTGTCTGATCCTAGGTGGTGATTCTTCTTGCAGGTTCCACATCCGGTACCTGCATGCCATGCGCCATACTGGACCCTGTGATCACTGCCCAGATCTCCCCTTAGGAATGAAGGACACATTCCCCCAGATGCTGTTGCTCAAGGTCACAGCCTTTCCCCAAGGTCAGCCAGAAACAATGATCGATCTATGGCAGGGGTAGAAAGGTCCCTTGGCTCTGTCTTGGGGCAACTCTGAAGGGCCATCCCAGCTTCAGATCTGGGCAGTGGGGGTCCACTTCTCTCTATGATCCTGCTTCTTCTCTTTTCCTCCTCTGGGTGCTATCCCAAAAGCACTCTCTAAAAAACCTTCCTCACATTAATCTTCCCCCTCAGAGTCATCTTCCAGGAAACTCAACCTGCCACACACTCCCTTGCCATGATATAGGCAAGAGGGAGTGACTTCCAAATGGAAACATCCTCTACAATAGGCCTTTTCAGCCAGCTGCTCACCAGTGGGCAGTCTCCTGTGTTCCACAAGCTCCAGGGACACATATCAAGCTCTGTGTGTGGTCTCAGGTAAGCCCTAGTCACTGGACTTAAGAGACAGGAGCAAAGCATGTCCTCTCTCCATGGTATGAGGAGGAAAACTGATCACAATGTTGACAACCCAATCCTAGAACTCCAACTTCGAGTCTTCTTCTGTATCAATCCATGCACTCCCTTGAGGTGGACAGTGGCTGGAGAAGGCATGCAAAATCATTTTCAAGGAGCTCTTTCTTGTGTTCTACATTTTGGAATTGGGAGTAGTTGGCATTGATTGTCTTGGGAACTCAGCTGAAACTGAAGTAGGAAGATGCCCATTTTAACATTTTGCTACAGGCCAAAGCAATGCCACAGGATAGGGAGGGTGTCTCTGACTATGCCCCCACCGGCCCTGTCCTCTATGCCTGTCTTAGCCAGGTGCCAGAGAAAACTGGATGCTTGGGGCCCAATGTCATCATGTTTAGTGATACAGCACCTTCATTTCTACTCATGCTTTTTTCTAAGGTGGGGCTGGCATGTCCTTCTTATCGGCCATTCCTTCCACATGGGTGTTATTTTATCACCTCAGAGGTCACACTCATTAGCCTGGCAGCTGGGCCAGTCCAGGCTAGGCTTCTCCGGATCCTAGCAGTGGACATGGCTGGGACTCCAGATTTTCTGGTTGTTCACCACCACCAAATTCTTACCACTCCTATTGTTTAGGCTATAAGATTTTGCTCTCGATTTTCACATTAAACAATTTTAAGAGCATATCAATTGTATATATTTACCAATTTAAAAATTGGGGGAGGAAAAGGAATCACCATGTCAAAAGATACCTGATTTTGGAAGCCTTAAAAAGTGTGTATTCAAAATCCGGGAAATGCAGTATGTACCCAACTGAATTATGTTCTCTTGGAGGGAAGGAAACCACCAGTGCTCTCTTCCACAGACTGATGTCTTATGCTGTGGCCGGAGGCAGCAGAGCACGTTGACCCTGGACCAATGACTCCTTCACCATTGGTTGAATGACAGTTATAAATGCACAAGCCCCTTCATAGGCAAAACTTCATCCCTAAGCCTAGGAATGGAAGGTGTTAGTCTCCAAGTCATCAATATACAGGTGTGAGGAATGGAGAAGCTGGGGTTCTTTAAAACTGCATCCTTCATACCAGTAAGTACTTAGGAATTCAAGTGGGAAAAAAAGTTTGACTCTTGCCTCCAAAAAAAAAAAAATTCACAAAACTCTTTTTGAAAGATGACAAATTCTAGATTTGTGGGGTCAAAAGTCACAACATTTAAAAGAAGATACAGCACATGTCTGTGTGGAATATCTCACAACATTGGCCTAGAGCCAAACACAGGGGGCAGAGTTTTCTGGACCTGGAGTTCAGTGACAGGGAGTGTGAGGATAGATTTTGTAAAGTCACAAAAGGGGCTGGTTTCATTTGGATGGAGTAACATGCAAGTGCGAGGGAAGGAGTGACTCAGGCAAGGCTTTTCATAAAGGAGGAGCCTCTGCCAGCTTGTCCTCTCTCCCATCTCTGCTCCCTACCTCCCCTGCTCTCTCCATCCCCAAACCAATGAAATAGACAGACAAGGGTCAGATGGGTATTACGTGAGATAACGCATGTGGCAGGACAGAGGCCAGTGTACTTGCAAGGCCTCTCTTGCCTCACCCTGGTCCCAACTGCAACATGTGACAATGCATTGGAAGTTGTAAGGTACTAATGAGATAGCCCATCCTTCCAAGGGCTCTTCCTGTTAGATCCCACCCATTCCAACCTAATTTCCAACCACATCCTGGAACATACTGTTACTTCGATGGGACTACTGAGGCCATCTTTCTTCCACCAGCCCACTGCATCCCAGGTGCTTGCTCTCTGCCAGGTTTGTAAGTTCACACTTTATTCTATCCCATCCTCCTAAGGGCACACCCTACAAAGAAGAGAGGAAGCAAGGGAACCAGATTTGTCCCTTGTCAAAACAAATAGGTGTTTCACTGGTGCCACAGCTTTTGTTCCCAAACCATCCAATCCAGAGCTGGGGGGCAGGTAGGGAGATTTGCTGGGAGGTGGGCAGTTTGCTCCTATTTTAAGCAGCTTGGAAGCTTTGCTTACTGGTGTCCTCTGCTGCCCTCTGTGGTCAAAACATCAGTGTCTCTAAAGACACCCCTCTAAATCCGGGGACCCAACTCCCCATCCCCCACTCCCTCCCCCAGCATCACCTTTCAAAGTTTTTCTCCTTTAGTTCTCTACCGGCTCTAAAAAGTAAAATTGGATGTACCCTAGCTACAGCCTGCATCTGGTTTACACTCTCAGCTCCTTCCTGCAAAGGTTATTGAGCTGAGTCCTGGAAGAAATCTTAGGCCACCCAGCTCTGCTCTAAGCAAGAGCTTTTGAGAATTTATATACAGTTTTTGGTGAATCTCAGACACTGCCAAAATCCTAGACTTGGCAAGGCACAGTGGCTCATGCGTATAATCCCAGCACTTTGGGAAGCCGAGGTGGGTGGATCACATGAGGCCAGGAGTTCGAGACCAGGCTGGCCAACATGGCAAAACTCCATCTCTTTTGGAGTTTTGAGGCTGAGGCACGAGAATAGCTTGAACCCGGGAGGTGGAGGTTGCAGCGAGCCAAGATTGTGCCACTGTAATCCAGCCTGGGCAACAGAGTGAGACTGTCTAAAGAAAAAAAAAAAAATCCCAGACTTAGTGCCAGCTGTTTGCCTTAGCTTGGGGAGCTTTCACTTACAGGGTGCAGTCTGGCCAAGACGAAGGAGCTATATAATATGGTTGGTGAAATTTCCAACCTTTAAGTTCAGGGGTACATGTGCAGGATGTGCAGGTTTGTTACACAGGTAAACGTGTGCCACGGTGGTCTGCTGCACAGATCATCCCATCACCCGGGTATTAAGCCCAGCATCCATTAGCTATTCTTCCTGATGCTCTCCCTCCTCCCACCCCTCACCCTCTGACAGGCCCCAGTGTGTGTTGTTCCCCCCAAGTGTCCATGTCTTCTTAGGTTGATGTGGTCTTGAGTGACCCCTCCTTGCCTTTCCTCTTTCAAAACAAGATCTAAAAAGTTATGTTCTCTATGCGTTGGAGGTATTGCCTTAATCTGTCAAGCACAGTCCAGGATGAAGAGGCTGTTGTGGTGAACTACTGTAGGCACCTGGAAGCCACCAAGGTACCCTTTTCCCACAGCCTAGTCCCAAGTAAGGGAAATAAGCTTATGGTTAAGGGAGAACTGTCTACCAATTTGAATTCATTAAAATACATAAATGTGTCCACTAGAAATGGCTGGCTGGAGAAGCCCAGTACGAAATCACCCCATTCCTGAAACCCACCAGCCCCATGAAATAGTTCACTAGAGAGCAATTTGCAATCTTTGAATTCGTTGACTATCAACCTGTATAGGTGCTCCGTGGCCCCGAGGTCTGAGAAAATGACAAAATACGTCTGCTTCCCGGCCGGTCACTGTGACACACGCCTGTAATCCCAATACTTTGGGAGGCCAAGGCGAGCAGATCACTTGAGGTCAGGAGTTTGAGACTAGCCTGGCCAACATGGTAAAACTCCCGTTTCTACTAAAAACGCAAAAATTAGCTGAAGGTGGTGGTGGGCGCATTTAATTTCAGCTACTCTGGAGGCTGAGCCACAAGAATCGCGGGAAGCGGAGGTTGCAGTTAGTCGAGATCCAGCCACTGCACTCCAGCCTGGGCGACAGAGAGACAGAGCCAGACTCAGTCTCAAAAAAAAAAAAAAAAAAAGGTATTTCCCAATTCTTCGTCCATTTTCCCCTGTCCCCACTTTGCCTTCTCCAGGTTCCTGAAAAGTATCTCCCCCAACCCTTTCTGTGTACACGGGGAAAATACGCGTTCATTTTTGTTGGGGCACTGAAACCTACCCTTCTCTTCAAATCGTTTACGTAGATTGTTCTAGTATAAAATGTGGCAAGAGGTTAAAGGGAGAGATACAGACCAGTTCTCTGGCCCTCGCTTTCCCTTCAAGTTACACCTGTGAAACTCATGGGTCCTTCCACAGGCTTCAAAAACTAAGGGAGTCCCCTGTCCTCTCTCCAGATGTCCCTTCTCCATCGCCAGTAGCGAGCGGGAGACAGCTCAGCGCGGGGGAGGGGAGCACTGGGCCCGGAGATTGAAGGCAGCGTCAAAAGCGCTGCTGGAAAATCCCTGAGCGCTAACCGTTGCCTGCATAAGCCCTTAAATCTACGAATTTCCAACACCTGTAGCCTTTGCGTTCCCCAGGGCTTCAATCGACCCTGGCGATAGAGAGGGCAGGCCTGAGATGCAGTGACTTGAGGGCACATGGCCAACTCTGTCACTCCAAGATCACACTGGGGAACCAGACTGACTTCTCCAATTCTGAACTCGCCCCGGCCCGCGCAGGAGCGGCGGGGTGCCGAGAGCAGGGACAGAAGGTCGGGCGGCTCAAAGGGCCTCCTCTCCCGCATCCCCGACAAAACCAAATCGCCTGGCACAAGCCCGTAAGCAACCACTGTACTGGGAGAGGGAAGGAAGGGCAGGCGCAGCCCTAGATCAATTTCCTTGCGCTGTTTCTCCCAGACAGTCAATTCAGCTGCGTCCCACCGAAAAGGGCGCATCGCCCACGCCTGAGACGCAGCCGCTAGGGGCCGAGAAATTATCCCCACCTGGCCCGAGGGCCACGTCACGGGACCAGGGACGCGGGAGCGCAGCAGCGTGGTAGGGCTCCGCGCCGGCCGGGCGCTGCCCGCGGTCCTGCCCTCGTTCCAAGGGCACAGCGCCGGTAGGAGGACAACGACGCTGTGGCGGAACTGCCGCCCCCGGCAGCAATCCTGGAGCCCGGCTCCCGGCCGCCCCTCAGCCCCGTGCAGGCCGCGTCTCCCTGACGCGGAGTCCCACCCCACTACCCGGCGCCCAGACGACCTCATAAACAAGTCCTGGAAGTGCGGAGGCAGGAGGCGGGGCGCAGCGCGGGGGCAGGGGGCGGGCCGGGGTCAGGGCAGAGGCTGCGGCCGCGCCTCCCCATTGGCCAGGACGCAGTGAGCTGCCCGGAGCGCGGCGCGGGCGGGGCCTGCCGGCGCGTGCCCGCCCCCACCCCCGCGCCGGTGCCCGCCCCCACCCCCGCGCCGGTGCCCGCCCCCCGCCCTCCGCGCCCGCCCAGTGCCCGCCCCGAGCCGGCCGACGGAGTTTTTAAAGTGGGCTGGCGGCCGCGGGAGCCTTACGCTCGCGAGCGGCCCGCCGCACAGCTCCGGCGCCCGCCGCGCTCCCGCCCCAGCGCTACTGAGGCGGCCGTACAATCCTCGGCAGTGTCCTGAGACTGTATGGTCAGCTCAGCCCAGCCTCCGACCCTTCCGACTCCCAGCATTGGAGCCACTTTTTTTTTTCCTTGAAAACTCAGAAAAGTGACTCTTTTTCCAGGGAAAAAGGAACTTGGGTTCCCTTCTCGCCGTCCTCTTTTCGGGTCTGACAGCCTCCACCCACTCCTTCCCCGGACCCCGCCTCCGCTCGCAGGTTCCTCCCCGTCACCTTTCTCCACCCCCACCCCCGCACCTAGCCCGCCGCGCGCCACCTTCCACCTGACTGCGCGGGGCGCTCGGGACCTGCGCGCACCTCGGAGCTTCACCACCCGCCCGGGCCGCCGGGAGCGGACGAGGGCCACAGCTCCCCACCCGCCAGGAAGCCCAGGTGCTCGGCCTCTGAACGTCTCAAAGGGGCACAGCGACAATGACAGCTGACAAGGAGAAGAAAAGGTAAGCGGGAGTCCGGGCCGACCAGGGGGCCGGTCAGGGGCTGGTCCGAGGCCAGTGCCGGGCTGCGATGGGCGGCGCGACCGAGAGTGTTTGGGAGAAGAGTGTGGAGAGGTGTTCGGAACTCGAGGCTCGGTTTGGAGGGCTGTGAGGGGGAGAGCATGTGCCCGGTTTGGGGGCGCGGAGCAGCGGCTTTGCAGTGGAGACTTCTGTGGCTCGGAGGAGTCGGGGATCCGCGCGCGCAGCGAGGCCAGGAGGCCGAGGGAGATGGCCTGGAGGTCGGAGGTGCTTCCCCGGTGCCTTTGGAAATCTCCCAGCCACCCCGCACCAGATTACCGTGGCCACTGGCGCTTAGAAATGTTTGTGGGTGCATGTCCTCGACTTTCTCTGGTCTCTCATGTTGGGGCAGCATCCACGTCTCTATTTTTCTCTGGATTCCCGGGGTCCTTCCAAATGCGCTCCTACGCCCGCGCCGTGGCCCAAATGGGCAAGGGGGGCGGGAGGCGGAGAGCGGCTTAGGGACAGGATCCCACCGAAGAGCCGGGACCCTTCAGAGCGCCCCGCTGCCCGGCTCCACTTCCCTCGTGGAGAACCCACTTCCCTCGTGCCGCACCTTAACTCTGGGGAGAGTAGGTAGTGAGTGACCTGGATTGCCCTGCGGGGGCAGGTGGTTCGGTGTGTAGGGAGCGGACGGCAACACTGGACGTCCCTGGCAGGTCCGGGTGTCTGTCTCCTAAGAGGACAGGGAAGGGCAGCCACGATCTGCCCGCCTGCTCTCGCGAACCTCTCGGCACTGGGTGAGAGGCAACTCCGGCCAACTCTTGCTGCCCTCTCGCCCTCTCCCGGCCGCTCCCAGTCCAGCCGGGCCTGGCGCTACCCAAGCGAGGGTTCGAGCCCTCTGCGCGGCCGGGCAGAAGCAGGTAGGGCCTCATCTTCTGCATATGTGTGCGGCTCGCCGCCTGTCCCCTTTCTCCTCCTGTCTCCACCCCTGCGGCCCCAGTGGCCTGGAGCTTCCAGCCCCGCGCTCGGCCGCGGCTTGGCGAGGCTATGCTGCGGGAAGCTGGAATCCAACGCGCGGCCGGCTGAACCGCCTGAGCCGCAGGAAACCAGCGGCAGGGCGGTAGTGAAGAGGTGCGAGGATGAGGAGGGCCCACCTGCGAAGCAAGGGAGGTGACTGGTCGGGAGGGTTCACTGCCGAGGTTGATTTGCTCTTCCAACTTCCACTGCGGGACTGGAGCCAGAAACCTTGTATCCTCCGGTCGAAAGCGGCGGTTCCCACCTCGGGGCACCGATAAGGATTTGATAAACGGGAGCGAATCGCGCCTGTCCTGGCTCGGCGCCCGGGCCCTTCATTGCGGGATCGCTAGGGGAGGGGACTGGGTCCTGCTCCCCTTTCCTGGCCGCAGTCCCCCCTTTCGCGTCACCGTCGCGCCCTCACAACCAAGACAAGTGAGGGAGCCTTGAGACTGCAGCCGGCACATTCCCAGGGCCCTCGGAGCCGTCCTGGGGTTCCGTGTCTTTTGAAGGCAGCAGAACAAGGAAAAGACTCTAAGATTCCAGTGCGTTTTGTGAAAACCAGTTATAGTGCTAATAATGACTGAACCATCGAAAAGCAAAATTATAGACAGCTCCTCTGCAGGCGCTCTCGGGTCCGGAGCCGGCGAGGGAACTTGTGTATTTTACAACTGCGAAGCCTATCGGGAATGTGCCAATCGCCAAGGTGGGGCCTGATAGTAATCTTGACAAATGTGTGAAGTGTCAGCTCCTCCTGCGCGCCTTAGCGCCGGGTTTGTGCAGTTTTGTACCGTATATACCGAGAAACTTGGGAGCAGGGGAAAAATGATTTCGACACACCCGGCTACAGTACCTGCTTCGTTAGCGGGCTGTTGGAGAGAGAGAAGGAGCAGGAATGGGAGCGGGAAGAACGTTGACTCCCAATTATTGGCGAGAGCGGCCGCTTTAAGAACCACTGTCGGGACTGCCTGCGAAACGCCTTGGAAGCCGCTGTGTGAGCTGCGGCTCCGGGCTGGTGGCCACGCCAGGGTGTCCGCCCTCTTCGACCTGCCTGGATTTTTGTGCTGCAGAATGGCAGGGCAAACAGCGTGTCCTTCACCATCTAGAGCCCCTTAAGGGGCTGTCCAATTCCTGTTGGACTAATCATTTTGAGACTCATTTACTTTTCGTGCCTGGGTCTGTTTGCTGGCTACAGCTTCTTTAGCGACTAAGATGTAATTAAAATATGTGAACCAATGCATTGAAAGTTGGTGTTGTTATGTAAGTGGCTGCTGTAGCTTTCCTGAGTGCCTCACAAGGGCGATGTGACGGTGAGGGGGCTCTCGGCTGATGATTCTGCCCACTAGTTCTTACATTTTGTGTTTCTTTGGTTTATCAGAGCAATTTCTTCCCCCAAATGCAATGTGGGCAGAACATTTGGAATATTCCTTCTAACAATGGCCCCTCAAAAAGTGGGCAGATGATTGTGTCCCAAAACGTTCACGTGTCGATAAATATGTTAATGTTTAATAATAAAAGAGTTTGCTTTCTAAACGGTAGTTGGCTGGCTGGCCTCGATAGTACCAGTTTTGGTGGTAGTGGGCATTTGCGATGACATCACAAATGTCAGAAACTGAAGCCTGGTGGGTGGGGGTACTGCACTTTCACCTTTTTGTGCATGCATCTATTAGGAATGCCCAAGTCCTTTCACTGGGAAAAAATGTGGAAATTCTGGGGTGCATGGCGTTTGGGGAGTGGTTCAGGCAAATGTAAATGAGATCCTTGGATAATCAGGGATCAAAGTCCCGTCCCAAAGCCAGACCTAGGTCCAGACACCTCCCCGGAGTGCCTCTACAGTAGTGCTCAGTACACTAGGTCTAGCATGGAAGGGGAATTGGAGACACCTGGATCAGAAGTTTTCAAGCTCTCTCCCCGTCCTTCTGACAGCTGGACTTAGTTGTTCCTCTCCTAAAATCAAGTCAAACTCCATCATTATTCCAACTCTGAAGGGAAAAAATATTGTTGGACAATTTCTCTCAATTTAAACATATATTTTAAATAAATAGTCCCATGTTTCCACTGTATTACGAGTAGTGCAGGATGATACAGAATTGATGTAACACATTGTTGGCTTGAGTATTTAAGTTTTAATTCATACAGCTTTCATGAAGTTCAAAAGAATGCCATCATTTCAAGTTTTTTCAGTGGTGCTTATAGGGAGCCTAGAAATATTTTATAAGAGACCATGGAAACCATCTAGTCAGACTTTTCTCTTTCTGGATAAGGAGACTGATGCCCAGAGAGGTTAAAAGACTTCTCCAGTCATAAGGAAAATTAGTGCTGATAAGAGTCAGGGCTGGTAGTGGTGGCTCACGCCTGTAATCTCAGTACTTTGGGAGGCCGAGGCAGCGGATCACCTGAGGTCAGGAGTTCAAGGCCAGCCTGGTCAACATGGTGAAACCCCATCTCTATTAAAAACACACAAAAAATTAGCTGGGTGTGGTGGTGGGTGCCTGTAATCCTAGCTACTCTGGAGGCTGAGGCAGGAGAATTGCTTGAACCCAGGAGGCGGAGGCTGCAGTGAGCTGAGATACCACTGCACTCCAGCCTGGGCAACAGAGTGAAATTCTGTCTGAAAGAAAAAAAAAAGCCAGAATCCTGGTTTATTACTTTCAATTAAGTATGTATGTTCCTATTGTTCACAGGAGAGTACCCCAGCCCAGAAATATCTCTAGATAGTGAGGATGATTTCCAAAGGAGTGCCCTCCCCATCACAACTCTCAAACCACTGAACCTTATAGAAAGGAGATTTGCTTTTCTAGATAATTAATCAACACCTTTAGGCTGCAGTAGAAGTGATTGTTTGCTTTTTGCGGGAAAAAAAAAAAAAGAAGAAGCAGAGTTGGAATTGATGCTGTTCCCAGTGTCTGTAAACTTTGGGAAGTATGAATTCACTGTTTTAGTTAGAAAAAAATCTACTTGTATAGGTAGACCTCATTAAACAAAACCAATGCAAGGACCACTCCCAGTGGGGCACATTGCTGTGGGAGGTAGAGAACATTCAAGCAGCTGCTAGATTGATTTTCATACTGGGTGAGTTGGCATTTTCACTAGGAGTGAAAACCATGAGACTAAAACAGTTTAATTTACTTAGAATGTCCCTCTTCCTTTCTCTGTCTGCGTGTGTGTGTGTGCGCGCGCAGGAGGGGGTGATTCTCAACTTTCTAGGAATGTATTAAGTGAAGTGTTTAGAAATGGAAGGAACCAATTAGATAATTCTCAGTGCTCCAGGATTTTAGGCTCACACATTTGAAAATACTTGCTGTCATTAATTGTCTTGAGATTTAGGCTTTTCCACTTTTCAGGAAATCTATCTAGTAGTGTTTTGGGGGTTTTGTTTTGTTTTCCCTGGTTCTGCCCTATGCCAACCTGCTAGTTTCCCTTTTCATTTTAGCCTGATGAATCTTCCCGTTTGCTTTCAGTACTGACCATCGCTGGTAGTTCATAACAGGTCTTTTACCAATATTGTCAAATTAGCAATATTGGCTCCTGGGGCGCTGGTACTCTATATTTCCACCGCCCTCCCCACCAATACCATGCTACCTGTTCACATGATGTACACCAGCTCTGATACTCTCTCTAAGATATAATCCATAAGACAACAAACTTGTATTGAACACCTACTCCTAATCTGGCTAAAATGCTAAAGAGAATACTAAAAAATAGGGGATATGGTCCTGGTTATCAAGTTGCTTAGTCTGATTAGAAAAAAAAAAAAGGAGATACAAGGAAGCTTAAGTGAAAATATAAGGGGTTGGGCGCCTTATAATCCCAGCACTTTGAGAGGCCGAGGCAGGCGGATCACGAGGTCAGGAGTTTGAGACCAGCCTGGCCAATATGGTGAAACCCCATCTCTACTAAAAATATAAAAAATTAGCCAGGCGTGGTGGCACGTGCCTGTAGCCCCAGCTACTCGAGAGGCTGAGGCAGGAGAATTGCCTGAACCCAGGAGGCAGAGGTTGCCATGAGCCAAGATCATACCACTGCACTCCAGTGTGGGTGACAGAGCAAGACAACGAAAGAAATAAAGAGAGAGAGAGAGAGAGAGAGAGAAAGAATATAAAGAGCTGACAGCTTACATGCTTTTCTGTAGAAATCTATTATTTTGAAGCAAAAGATAAGCTCTGAGTAGCATTTCAGGTAATAACCACTCCCCCCCGTCCCCCCCCCCCCCCACATAAGCACACACAATTATTTAAGAGTATTATATGTATTTAGAGGTGGAGAAATTTGTTCCTAGTGTCCCTGGAACCACACAGGGTAGGTGCTGACCACCAGCTTAAAGACTGGCTCAGAAGGAAGGTCAAATGGGAGAAGGCAGTGTTTGGGGGATAATGAAAAGACAGAAAACACACAGGGCTCCCTGCGATGTATTCCTTTTCGTGTACTTCAACCCCATACATGGAAAGGCCCCTGAAATGGAATGTTTCCTGTTCTTTACACACTTGCTTTGGGTGGGGACATGGAGAGGGGGCTGGCGGGGGTCCACAGATGACAGGGGTAGTAATTTCTGTTCCCCCGAGAATATCAGTGGAGACAGCTATGACTCCAGGAAGGCAAAGAAGGCAGAGGGAGCTTCTTAACCAGGCTTTGTGAATGGGTTTCAGAGGCTGGTGTGTAAATCTCTGAAACCGTGTGCAAGGCATTATGTATAGAAGCAACTTGTTCTGAAGGAAGTCTGTTCAGCTCTCAGTAGCCTTTCGAAGGTTCTAGGATAGGGAAAAGGCAAGCCCTTGCTCTCGGATGCCTGATTTGGTGACTGCCTTATGTTTCAGAATCTTCTATTCAGATCCCAGGCAGTTCTTGTGTTTCACTGCCATTGCTGCTCCCTGTGGTGGAGAACGGGGAGGAGGATAGTGTATCTAGTAAAGGTTCTGAGGTGCTGCTTAATCTTCCCTGTCCTGGCGTGTCTGTCCACCTACATGTCTGCCCTCAGTCTTGGGAGGACGGGAAGCTGAGTGCCCTGCACAGGGTAAATACTAGTATGATTCATTTTGTTAATGCTTCTGAAAAATCACTGTGAAAACAAATTTATCCTCAAGTATTCCATCATCCTCAAACAGTTATTTGGAGGACCTTCATGTACTAGGAATGTATGTGTTCTTAATAGAAATTATATTTTGCGGCTGGGCGTGGTGGCTCACACCTGTAATCCCGGCACTTTGGGAGGCCAGGGCGGGCGGATCACAAGGTCAGGAGATTGAGACCATCCTGGCTAACACGGTGAAACCCTGTCTCTACTAAAAATACAAAAAATTAGCCGGGCGTGGTGGCGGGCACTTGTAGTCCCAGCTACTTGGGAGGCTGAGGCAGGAGAATGGCATGAACCCAGGAGGCGGAGGTTGCAGTGAGCTGAGATCACGCCACTGCACTCCAGCCTGGGTGACAGAGTGAAACTCTGTCTTAAAAAAAAAAAGAAAGAAAGAAATTGTATTTTGCATCAGGACAAAACAAAAAACTGACAGTCTTATTTGTGCCAGTGCCGTCCTCAGAACTTTATGTGGATTAATAATCCTGTGAGATAAGCCCTGTTATTATCCCCACTTCATTGATGGGAAAGCTGAAGTCTAGAAAGGTTAACTGCCCAAGGTCATATAGGTAGCATGGGCAGAGCTGCATTCAATCTGAGTAAAGGAGGTCCCCAAAGTCTATACTCTCAATGGGTGTTCATATATCCTTCCCTTACTGAAGATATCTATAAAGTATGTAATACCACTTCTGACTCACAATAAGTGCTCTATAAATGATAACTGCCTTTGTTGTTTTCCTTCTAATTATTATAATTACTTTTCTTTTTGTGATTTATCACTTGCATCAAACCTCACAAGCAGATAGGGATGGAAGATCTGAAAGGCCAACATGGAACTCCTGGAATTTCTTATTTTTCATGGGTTTTCCTAGACCCTGACAGGAGGTGGTTCTCTCCTGCCCCAAGAAGTTCAAAGCTTTCCACCTCCCACCCTTCGCTGGTGGCAAGACTTCAATAATTACTTCAGCCTTCGGACTCCATTGTGCAGGAGAACCTGTTAGAAGCTCTTCCTCTGTGGCTTCTGAAGAACCATCAAGATGCACAGGACTTCCTGTGGCTCTTTTGATCCTTTTGAAATTGCAAGCACAGGAAGGAAAGAATGGATAGGGGGATAAAAAATAGCTATGATTGTTGTGATAATAGCATGTTGCATTTCTACAGAGCCCTTTCGCTGATGAGTCCTGAGCCTTCACAGCCATCACACTGTTGGCCTCTGCACTGTGAACCTAGAGGGTACCTTGAGTTTTTCCAGTGCTGTCAAACAGAATTGCATTGACACATACCTTAACCAAGAGAGAAGCGAGCCGTGTTGGCAGCTGTGCGTCACAGTCCATGTGGTGGTCATCCACGGGGTGCCCCTAACAGCATCTGTAATTTTCAAGTACATGTTGGGTGTAATTTGGTGACCGTTGTCTGTTCCCACTGTTGGAAGCCACAGAACTGATCTGATGAAAGCATATAGTGAAGAAGAGTGGCGAGACCCTTTGTGAGATCCCTGGAGCTGAAGAGTCAGGTGTGGAATGGACAAGAATGTTATCCACTTCTAAGTGACCTTGCTTTTTCTAATTTCTTAAGAAATACCTGTTTGCTTGACTGCCTTAGGCTGTTTGCAGGGGCCACTTGTACGTCAGCAAAACTCTTACTAGATGACATCACTGCCAGAAGTTCCACGTTTCCAGGAGGTACATTTCCCACTGCCCCCACTCCCCCGAACTTGGAAAGATTCCTCAGTTTTAAAGTTGTAAGTAATTTCCATGCCAGACAATGATCCTGTGAACAGACCCTTTTCTCATGTGGAAAAATATTTCAGAAAGGGTGTCTTGTCAATGAGAAAAATGACCCCATTAAAACACGTTTATTTGCCATGTACTCATCTGACATTTTCTGAATTCTACAAAGCCATAGACTTGGATTGTTAGAAGTGTCTTATACACCCCTAGTGACTTCTTGAACTGTCCCCCCCATCCCCAGCCATGGAACTCTCCAATTAAAAAAAACTAAGAGATAAGTGGTAGCAATCATAACAAATTAGTGATTTTATGTGGTTAGGCTGTGTAATCAAACACATGGTCAGGAAAGTGGGTCCAGTATGTTGTACTCTTGATTGTGTGCTGAAGGTAACCCCCACTGCCCTGTAGGCTGCCCCCAGAAGCAGGGGGTACAGCTGATAGTATTCTTACAAGTTAATCAATTCTGTAACAGCTTTAGTTGAGTTTTTTGGTCTCATTTTTAGTCCAAGGTGCCCTGATGTTGGCCTGTGACTATGGGGAGTCAATGGCTTGTTATGAATAAGAGGCACATGAGCTGAATCTGAGAAACTTCAGAAGCATTTTATACGTTGTTTAAAATACATCTGTTAAAGTATATGATTATTTTTTGGTAATCACTTAAATCATTGTGCTGTGTGTCTACCCAGGCAGTATTTATCTGTCTCTCCATGTTGTATTAGTATAGTGTTAAAAAAAATACACATATTTTACTCTCGATAAAAACTTTGCATACTGTCACTACTTTGTATAAGATTTTTCCTGACTGCCTCTGGGTAGGGGGCAGGGAGCAAGAAGACTATCATTCTTTCCTTCCTTTATATTTGGGAAATGGAGGTGCTGAGAGAAACAAGCCACACTGTCTGAAGTAAAACCTACAAGTGGACCTGGGTGTCCATGGTGAGGGAAGGCCCATATGTACCACCTTGGGCTCCAGTTACAAGGTAATGAGCCATGAGCACAAAAGGGTGACTCAAAATTCAATGCCAACCATTCTCATTACTAATGAGTAATTACAGCAAATATTTACAGGCCTCCTTCCTACCTTTACGACTTCCTGTTACTGAAGCACTTTGGAGTATTGAGAAAGATTGTCCTGGAAAAATACGTCACACACAGTTGCAGGAAAGAGTGCCTTTAAGCACACAGAAAAAATTGGTTACTTGGCTTTGTTTATGAATTCCACATAGAAACAACAGAAAATTGTGCCTTTTGGGGGACTGCTTGAGAATCCTTTCTTCTGCATTTCAAGATAAGATTTTAAAAATCACATATATCAAATATATGGGGAAATGAGACACAATGTTTTTAGAGAGTGTCTAGAAATAATAGGACCGTGCAAGTTAGTACAGCAAAATTTGGGATCAAAGCACGGGTCATTTGATAAACTCTCTTTTATGAACATTACCTCTACAATATTTTTCTAAATGAAAACAATCACGCTTAATAGAATTAATCAGGATGGGAGCTAGAAGCATATAATTCACTTTACACAGATTGGAGTCAATCCTCATAATGCCCCTTTCCTGTATATTTAGTTAAAAAAGCACTCCAGTGAGATTGCTTTCGCAGTAAGTTTCTGCAAACCGCTGTACCCTTGTATTTCTCTCCTGTGTTTCCAAGAGTTCTCAGATGCTATTTTCGAATGGCAGCGTTCACTCCAGTGCTGGCTGAGGTTGACGAAGCTAATTTTGGTGCCTTGGTGCCCAGGGTGAAGGGAGAGAGAAATCCTCTGCAGAGCTAAAAGGACTCTCTGGGGCCTGGGTTTGGAGCAGTATGGTGTTGTTGGACACACCACATTTCACCTTTAGAACCTTTATTTGTGTGCTTGCACAACAAATGTTTACCCAGATATTAAGATAAGGAAAGTATGAAGGTCACATTTCACTGGTGACAAGAGAGCTTCTATAAATGTAACCACATTGTGCGGCAGGAGTCTGTCTTTTATTCTGTACCTGGGACTTAGGGGGAGTTATTGGTGGGTGGGGCATGGGAGTTGAGGCTCTTCTTGGTTTTTTGGCTTTCTTGCCATCACTCTGTTTGTCTTGCCTCAGCTGATATGCCCCTCCCATTTGGTGAGGGCCTCTGTCATGGCCAAGACATCTAAGGAAATCCTAGTCTGTGTGGCTGGGCACTGTGTGGTCCCCTGACTCTCTAGAGTCTTCCGGACTTCCATGGAAATTAGTGCCCCTGTGCATTTCCCTGCTAACTGACTGGAAGGCACCCTGGCTGCTGAGATCACTCTCCTAGTCCCCTGGAAGAGGTCTGCGTGGTGCTGATCCTGCAGCTGTTTTGGGCCTCCTCAGCAGGATTGTCCTGTCCTCGGAGCACGGAGAATCCTGAGTGGGACAGGGGTTTCTTTTGTGGATTTGGGTGCTTCTCTTAGGGATCTCCAAAGACTAGCTAGACACTCAGGGCCTCAGTGAAAACATGGGTCCTTGGTCTAGTTTTCTTCCCAAGGGCAGCCACCATGGCAGTGGGAGTTCACCTTGCTGACTACAAGGGACCCCACCCCACCTCTATCGCCCATTCACCATCATTCGCTGTGCCTCCTAAGTTCCTAATACACAAGCCTCCTCCCAGAGCCTCAAAGGCAGTGCTTCCGTACCCATTCCCACTTCTGTTCCCTCACACTAGCTCCTCCATTTGGATGCTTTCCCCCTCTCTTCCTATTCAAATAGCTCCTACTTTTCTATTGTGAGCCCAGGCTTCCCGAAATCTTCACAAAATCACTAAGGGAACGTAGAAATTTCCACAGTGGCACTCCCACTCCCTGCATTGCTAGCTTTTGGTTGTTTGCCAAAGAACCTGCTTATATTTCCTTGTTATCTAATGACACTTTATTTGTTTTTGCCTTTCTAACAATATAGCATGTTCCTGAAGGCCAAGGATGTCTGATTTTCTAATGTGCCCTAATACCTTACTTTTTTTTTTTTGGCTCTGAAATCCTGCTTAGTTTTTTTAAAAAAAAAAAATAATAGAATTGCTTTGTTCATGCCCCTTGGGTTACTTGGAAAGCTTGCCTCTTGTGCTCTGCTTTCTTCATTTATGTAGATTTGACCCCTTTACTTATTTCCCTTTAAAAAGAAAGAAAAAGGAAAAGAAAAAATTGGGGGGACCACAGTCAGGTCTTATTGATACATAACTTTATATCAGATGCAAACATCAGGCTAGTATTATATTAGTTCTTCACTTCAAGAATGCCTTATACACTAAGGTGAGTACAGCCAAACAAAATACTCCAGCTTAATCTCAAAGTTAAAAGCAAGATGGGGAAGTTGTGCAAGAGGGCACTAGCTCTCAGTTCAGAGATCATCTTCCCTGGGAAGCCTTCCCTGATTAACTGCACATTGGTTACCCCTGTGTTTGTATATGGTCTTCAGTCTGTGTTTTGTTATTTGTATGACGCTTTTACAACTTGCTTTTGAAGGCTGGGGGTGGCATATATCCCTGATCACCACTTAAGTGGTAAGCCCTTCAAGAGCAAGGACCCAGTCATTTTTTCCTGTTACTTTTTTCCCCGACAGAGGTCAGAATAGAGGTCTCTTTAGGTGCTCAGTAATTATTTGTAGACTGAGTAATTCTGTCTGTATCAGGAACTTTGGGAGTTTGGTGTAGAGAACTGGAAGCACAGGTAGACACTTTGCTCACATCAACCTAACTTATCCTCATTGGTTATCCACCATGCGTATAGGAGGGTTCGTGGGATCATCACTGTGTGTAGACATTTATAGGTTTCTCCCAAATTCAGGTGCTATGCTGTACAGGGTGAGGTTACAAAGAGGCGTTAGATGGACCCTGAACTCAGGATGTCCTAAAATGATTTGTTTAAGCAATATAAGATGGTTTATGTTAATGGATGTCCAAGCTCTGGCTTTACAATGTTGCCATCTTGTTAGGAAGTCAAAACCAACTCAGATAAAACATTGAGCAAACAATGGAAGATTGATAGTAATAAAGTGAGAGTAAGGGTAAATAGATCTTGTGTGCTGGGAATAGTTAGGGAAGTGATTAGTGGAGATTACAGAGAGGTTTCCTGGAGGAGCATGAAGATCTAGGTCTGTCTTGAAGATTAGGTAGAATGTGGATAGGCAGATGAGTATCGGGCATTCCATTTGAGGTGAATTGCATAAGCAAAATGAGGAGGCAGGAATAAACAGAGTGTGCAGGCCAGGACTGGTGAGCCAGTTCCTTCCAAAGCTGGATCTGGAGCTCTGTTAGCAGAAACAAGATGAGGACCAGGCCTGGGCTGGCACTGGGAAGTTTAGGGGCAGGCCTTCCTGAGTCATGTTGTGATGGAATCTTTGGGTTGCCTTGGGGCCATGGGAGCAGCGCATGCCTCTTCTGGCACATGAGAAGCTGCTCAGGACATCTCCATTAGCCCTCCAACCAGAAGCCTGGCTCTAGTGTGAGCACCAAGTGGGTGGTTGGAGGAGGCCATGATTTGTCTTCTATAATATTGACCTCAAAGCCGCCCCTGCTAGCCCTTAGTAAATCAGTCATGTGTGAATGTGCCCAAATCAGTCCGATATATGTTTCTTTTTGGCCTGTACCACTTCTCAGGGTAATAAATGCCATGTCTGAGTCTCCTAGTCTATGGAGTGGGAGCTGGAACAGGACAGCTTGCTGTATCCTAAAATAGCAGTGACCCTCATCCCCATGTTCTCTTTCTGACGGTAAAACCTTTGTCCCTCTCATTATTTGATGAGGCTCTCATTCTTTTCTCATTCTGGATTCTAGGTTTTTGAGTCTAACAATTATGGAAAGATAGAACAGTCCCTTCAACATCCCACTATTTGTAGGGCATGAAACAGCCAAATCCAAGTCAGACCATCCCTTTTATGAGTTTCTACCAATAACTGTTAATTGCACACCCTGTACAGAGCACTGTGACCAAGTTGTTCCTTGACCTTCTTTCCTAGTGTTGGTCACAACATTCCCTAAAGCCCTAACTCAAGTTCTTGGGATGATACCTCCAGAAGAGGGAAAAAAGGAGCCGTCTTCCTGAAGTCACCTGGGTAGAGCAGTTGGGGGTTTTTCCCTCCTTGAGCAGGTGTAACCTTTTCCCTGGAGGAATTTAGAAGCACTTAAAGTCACAGCTGAACACTGTGGGCCAGGCCTTGGCCAGAGATCCCAAATCACTGGAGAAGATTCCATTCCAAGGACCAGTAGAGGCCAGCCGGTCTCATCCAAGTCACTTTAGCTCACTCTGTCCACTGGTACTTTGAGGGAGGCCATATAACTCCTGAGTACTTTTGGCTTGGAATTTAACCTCACAATGACAACTGCATGTTTGGTCTTTTTTTTTTTTTTTTTTTTGGGGGGGGGGAGGGGGTAGGGAGTCTTACTCTGTTGCCCAGGCTGGAGTGAAGTGGCACGATCTTGGCTCACTGCAAGCTCCACCTCCTGGGTTCACGCCATTCTCCTGCCTCAGCCTCCCCAGAAGCTGGGACTACAGGTGCCTGCCACCATGCCTGGCTAATTTTTTGTATTTTTAGTAGAGACAGGGTTTCACCATTTTAACCAGAATGGTCTCGATCTCCTGACCTCGTGATCTGCCTGCCTTGGCCTCCCAAAGTGCTGGGATTACAGGCGTGAGCCACTGTGCCTGGCATGTTTGGCCTCTTATTCCTTTTCTGTCCCTCTAGTAATAAATGCCTGTAGAACTGGGAAACTGCTGCCTGGTCCAGGCAGGATTGGTTGGTTCAATCACCCACTCCACAGTCATCCTCTGCTCATTGCCTGCTCTGTGCAGGCTGCTGAGCCTCAGGTCTGAGAGCAGGGAAGGGCCCTCTGCAGTTAGGTGGAAAGGAGCCTGGACTGTCAGAACCAGGACCTGCAGTCCTTTCCTGCACTGGAGCACAGTGCAGCCCAAACTAAGGGAACTCGTCTCAAGAATCTCTTAAGAACTCCCCTAGGCCAGAAAGTGTTGTTTACCCAAATCTTGCCATGGCTAGAAATTTGAGTCTAGCCGGGCGCAATGGCTCACGCCTTGTAATTCCAGCACTTTGGGAGGCTGAGGCAGGCAGATCTCAAGGTCAGGAGTTCGAGACCATCCTGGCTAACATGGTGAAACTCTGTCTCTACTAAAAATACAAAAAAAAAAAACCTAGCCGGGCGTGGTGGTGGGCGCCTGTAGTCCCAGCTACTTGGGAGGCTGAGACAGGAGAATGGCGTGAACCCAGGAGCGGAGGTTGCAGTGAGCCGAGATCGTACCACTGCACTCCAGCTTGGGGGACAGAGTGAGACTCCGTCTCAAAAAAAAAAAAAAAAAAAAAAAAGAAAAAGAAATTTGGGTCTAGCATCTACCTTCTCACAGCTCCAGGTGGACCTCCAGAAGGAAAAGGAAGATGTCCTACCAAGCTAACCTGTGACTAGATCTCTGTTAGAGTGTGAAACCTATGAACATATCCATGTCTATTCCGTTGTGTTCATTTCCTTTTCTCTTCCTTTTTAAAGTAAAACATCCTTTTGAAAAGTTCCAATGTTGCCTTTGCTGAACTCCTAGGAAGTACTTTTCCCCACCTTGGCTAGTGAGATGTTGAGACACGGGCACACCTGAGGGTGGTGTGGTCACTGTGGCCGTCAGCCAGCCCAAGGCCTTAGGAAAGCCTGGTGAGCAGAAAACCCAGGCAGAAAGGAGTCTGGGTGACTGTGAGCATTGATTCCTTTGTTCCTGAGCCATCTCTTTTGAGCACATTTGAAACCATTTTCCATACCCAAATCAACATAAGCCTGGTGTTTCCAGGCCACCTGTATCTCCTTGTATGGCTCCAAATATTACCAGGGCAATGACGACAACTTAATTCTTCTTGAGTTAGATCTTCAGGGCCAAGGCAGAGTACATGTTTATTTTGGAGAGAGACAAACTTTCACCCACTTGAATTTCTTTGCCTCCAAAATTAGCGTTGGGATGACCACAGGGTTCTGTGTTTCTTGGCTTTTATCTTGCCAAATGGATTGTAAATGCTCCCGAGTCACCTTCTCTCTTTTTGTGTCCCTGGCAAAGCCTACCTCCACATGGGGTTCAGAGGAGCTCTCAAGTCTCTAGGAGTTCGAAAGACTTTTCTAGATCTTTTTTTGATGTGTATGACCTAGGACAGGTAATTTAACCTTTCTTTCTTTAACCCCTTTCTAAATGGGGTTAGACATATTTGCTGCTTTCTCAGAGTACTATTATGAGTTTGAAATGAGCTAGAGTTTCATAAAACCATGCATTTTTAAAGTCTATTATATTTTAAAAATCACTTTTGCAACTATTATCTCAATAGAACTTTGAAAAGTATAAAGGGCAGACCTTCAAGGCATCATTATTAACAAGCACAGCAATATAATCATTAGGTACATTATTGCCTGTTGATGTGATTTGGCTGCAGTTGGAAGGGAGCCTTAGGAAAAGCTAGGAGACTCTTGCTCTCAGGCCTTTAAATTTCTTACCTGGCTGGGATTTTCAGAATTATTAGTTTTTGCTAACAATGATTTTTGGCTATAAGTTCTATTTTTGCCCATACCCTGAGATGTGAGGAAATCTGATTATACCAAGAGACCAAGGACACTTCCAGGATTCTGGATAAAGGGTCTGACCAGTTATGCTCCTTTCCACATCTGACCCGTTTTTCCCTCCCCTGTGGAGATGGAGATGGTTTGTGCCAGATGTGATTCTGTCGAGAATGGGAATATCCCTTCAACTCAGCACACCCAAATCTCTAAACCTAAAGAGCTACATCTGTACCATGTCTGCTCAGGTACTACTTGTTGCTTTGTATCTTATGAGCAAGACCTAATTGTGGGCTCCCAAAGAAAGCAGATGACTTGCCCACGGTCTTTCAGAGGTCAGACAGCTACTAGCCGATAGAGAAATAGAGTGAATGCTGACACCTAAAAGACACCTTGACCTTCTAGTGTTTCTAACAGTGGAAAAAAGGCTTTGAGTGCAAACGTCTGGCTGTGCTACATACTGACCATGAAATGTGACAGGCCACTCAGCTCTGGCCTCTGATCCTTCATCTGTAACATCTCTGATGCCCCTAATGCCTAAGCTTGCTCATCCCTCAGCCCCACCCATGAGGCTGGCCAGCTGACTTCAGCCTTCAGGTCTCAGCTTAAATATCACCTCCCTAGGGAAGCATTTTCTCAACTCTTTTAGTTAACCTCCCTCCTGTTTTGTTTTGTTTTGTTTTAACAGCATTTCCCACATGTTATTTATTTATTTATTTATTTATTTATTTATTTATTTATTTTGAGACAGTGTCTCACTTTGTCACCAGGCTGGAGTGCAATGGCGGAATCTCAGCTCACTGCAACCTCCACCTCCCAGGTTCAAGCGATTCTCCCACCTCAGCTTCCTGAGTAGCTGAGATTACAGGCGTACACCACCATGCCATATTTGTATTTTTAGTAGAGACGGGGTTTCACCACATTGGCCAGGCTGGTCTTGAATTCTGACCTCAGGTGATCTGCCCACCTCGGCCTCCCAAAGTGCTGGGATTACAGGCGTGAGCCATAGTGACCAGCCCCACATGTCGTAATTGATTTGCTTATTATCTATCACCTTTGCTGCCCCCTAGTTTGTAAGCTTCATGAAGGCAGGGACCGCGCATTACATGCTTACTGCCATATCCTCTGGGTTTGGGGCGGTGCCTGCACACAGGAGGTGCTTCTTAAATGTTTGTTAAGTGAAATAATCTGGGGGTTATTGGGTCTTTGTCTTCAACATTATTATTTCTTTTTTTTTTTTTTTAGACGGAGTCTCGCTCTGTCACCCAGGCTGGAGTGCAGTGGCACAATCTGGGCTCACTGCAAGCTCCGCCTCCTGGGTTCACGCCATTCTCCTGCCTCAGCCTCCCAAGTAGCTGGGACTACAGGCGCCCGCCACCACGCCCAGCTAATTTTTTTTGTATTTTTTAGTAGAGATGGGGTTTCACCGTGTTAGCCAAGATGGTCTCAATCTCCTGACCTCGTGATCTGCCCGTCTTGGCCTCCCAAAGTGCTGGGATTACAGGCTTGAGTCACCGCGCCCGGCCTATTATTTCTTATATTTGTTCAGTGCTCATTTTTTTTTCAAAGCTCTTTATATAGATTGAAGCTTTTGTCATTTTTTTGTCAAATAGATGAAACAACTGAGGCACAAAAATGTGATCACAAAACCAGAGAGTGGCAGTGCCTACCTGAACAGCTCCCAGACGCAGACTCTTTCCACAGACCCCTGCTGTCTCTCTTGGCACCTTCTTTTTCTGTCGTGGTGATGTTATTATTTGTCTTATTTGGCAGTGTTTACACCAGAGGAGTAGAGGCCATTGTGTGTTGATGGCGTCTGGAAATACACAACATAGTCCCAGGAGAATGCCACTGTCAGTTCCTACCACAATTAGCAATTATCAGGCCAGGGGCAGTGATTGGGTGGGGTGTCACTCTCTACATGGCTGGCTCTGCATGTTGAAACGCCACTGCCTGCCCCTCCACAGATGCCAAAGGGATTGGGGGTCCTAGGACTACAGCCCCATTTCTACCCATCCCTGGCTATCCGTCCACTCAGATCTAGGTCCTTTCTATTCGGGAAAACATCCTATTTGCATATCTATTCCTGTGGCCTGGTAGACAGCAAAGGCAAGTGCTAACCAGCTGGATGATATCTCTGGGCCTCAGTTTCCCCATCTTCCAAATGGACGAGTACATGGGAACCAGTCAAAATTGGCTCAGAGATCCCCAGTAGGGTTCCAGCTCCATTGTGAAGTAAATTTCAAGTGGAGCCTGGTCCTGACTCCTGTTTTCACATGCTCCCTTAGAGGGAAGGAGGGTGGATGATTAAAGATAATTGGTGGGAGGTTGTAGGAAGAAACTCCCCATTCTCCAAGAGGAGGTTCTGTTGTAGAGGGGGAGAGACTTGGAAGTCACTGTTGGGCATGGCCCAGCCCACTTCCATGACAGCAGCAGGACCACCACCCTCAAGAAGGAGGTGGGCTAGGGTATGAGAAGCTGGGCTGCCCAGTGGTTTCTACAAAAAGGGAGAATTGTGCTTGCAGGAGGGGTAGTGTCTCCATCTCCTGATGCCAGGGAGAAGGAGGCAGGCTGCTGGGGTGATGGCGAGCACCCTCAACTAGGTCACACTGCACTCCCTCTGTGCCTCAGTTTCTACTTCTGTTAGATGGTTGATATGATCTCTGCCCTGCCAGTTGGACTGGGGCTTCCAAAATATCAACTACTGCAAAAGAAGAGGTTGTGGCCGCTGTGACTCATGTACACGTACATGAACGTATCTGAAGTTTTCAGCGCTGATACTGATGTGAGCCACCCCCTGCAGGCAAGCCGGAGGAACTGTGTCCCTCACTCTGAGACAGTGAGAGAGGACTGAACTGGAAAGCTGGTGGCCGTGAGAGGAGCAGGTTTGAAAATCACTGAATGAAGTCATGTTGTACAGAGGGGCGGGGGTGCATACTGTGGGACGGAGGTGAGTCACAGTGCATAAGTGTCGGGGAGTCACCTTGAACTTGGGCCAGAAGAGTAGAAATATTGAGTCTTGGGTTTATCTGCCTCACATCAGGTACATCAAGTTCTGGATGGCTGCCCACTGGCCAGAGACATGAGGTGGACGGCTCCCTTTTGCTGCCCTGGGAAGGCTTTCTGCTGGCTTCGGCCCCACTGAGCAAAGTCTGCTTGTTCACTGGAGTTCACACAGACTCCTTGCCAGGCCTGCCCAGAATCCTGTCTCCTCTGACTTCCTGTGCTCTTGCATAATATTTCCTTGCTCCTTGAATGGCTGGCCCCAGTGCAGGAGCAGCTCACTCACACTGCTGGACCGAGGGCAGGATGTAGAGGGAGGACAGGGATCTGCAAACGTCACCCAGGGGTGCTCTGGGCTCTGAGGGTGGAGGGCAAGAGGGGCAGAGCCCCCTCAAATTCTTTGGAAGATTATAGCACAAGGGGAGTTAGGGAGGCTCTGGGACCATGTGCACACACATCCATCTCCATGAATTGTCTCTCCTGTAAAATTATTTTTAAAGTTGCTACCTTGTTTTCTTCTGATTATAAAAAATACACATGTTGCCCATAAAAAGTCATAGCAAAAGAAGGCATGGAGATAAAAATAAAAATCACCAAAATTCCACCACCCAGAGATAACCACTGTTAACTCTTTGGTGAACATACTTTTCTCTGTATCATGAATATTGATATATAATTACAGAATACAGGCATACTTCTAAGATATTGTAGGTTTGTTCCAGGCCACTACAGTAAAGTGAATATCACAATAAAATGAGTCACATGTTTTTTTTTGTTTCCTCGTGCGTATGAAAGTTATGTTTATATTTTAGCATTATGTCTAAAAAAAGTATGTACCTTTTTTTTTTTTGAGACAGTTTCACTCTGTTGCACAGGCTGGAGTACAGTGGGGCAGTCCTGGCTCACTGCAACTTCCACCTCCTGGGTTCAAGCGATTCTGGTGCCTCAGCACCCCCAGTAGCTGGGATTACAGGCATGTGCTACCACACCCGACTAATTTTTGTATTTTTAGTAGAGATGGGGTTTTGCCATGTTGGCCAGACTGGTCTCAAACTCCTGACCTCAAGTGATCTACCTGCCTCAGCCTCCCAAAGTTTTGGGATTATAGGCATGAGCCACCGCACCTGGCCAACAATATCTATACCTTAATTTAAAAATATTTTATTGCTAAAAGAAATGCGAACAATCATCTGAGCCTTCAGTGAGTCATAATCTTACTGGGAGAGGTTCTTGCCTCCATGTCAGTGGCTGCAGAACTGATTAGTGTGATGGTTGCTGAAGGCTGGGGTGGCTGTGACAATTCCTTAAAATAAGACAGGAATGAAGTTTTTTACATTAATGGAGTCGTCTTTTCATGAAAGACTCTGCAGCATGTGATGCTGTCTGATAGCATTTTACCCACAGTAAAACTTCCTTCAAAATTGGTGTCAGTCCTCTCAAACCCTGCCACTGCTTTATCAATTTAGTGGAGGTAATATTCTAAATCCTTTGTTGTCATTTCCACAGTGTTCACACCATCTTTACCAGGAGCAGATTCCATCTTGAGAAGCCACTTTTCTTTGCTCATCTGTAAGAAGGTCTGACTCATCTGTTCAAGTTTTATCATGAGGCTGCAACAGTTCAGTCACATCTTCAGGCTCCACTTCTAGTTTTCTTGCTATTTCTTCCACATCTGCAGTTACTTCCTCCACTAAAGTCTTGCACCCCTCAAAGTCATCCATGAGGCTTGGAATTAACTTCTTCCAGACTCCTGTTAATGCTGATATTTTGACATCCTCCCACAAATTACAAGTGTTGTTAGTGGTATCTAGAATGGTGAACTCCTTCTGGATGGCTTTCAATTTACTTTGCCCAGATTCATCTAGGAATCACTATCTATGGCAGCTGTAGCCTTACAACATTTCTTGAATAAGACTTGGAAGTCAGAATTACTCCTTGATCCATGGGCTTCAGAATGGATCTTGTGTTAGCAGGCATGAAAACAACATTAATTTTGTACATCTCCATCAGGGCTCTTGAGTAACTAGAAGTATTGACAGCGAGCACATACACATATGTGCTGTCATCCAGGTTTTGTTGTACCACTGATAACAGCACCAATGAGTAGATTTGGCATAATTTTTAAGAACCCTAGGATTTACAGAATGGTAAATGATAAGTGGCTTCAGCTTAAAGTCACCAGCTGCATTAGTCCCTAGTAAGAAAGTCAGCCTGTCCTTTGAAACTAGGGATTGATTTCTTCCCTCTTGCAGTGAAAGTCCTAGATGGCGTGTTCATCCAGCATAAGGCTCTTTCATCTACACTGAAAATCTGTTTAGTGTAGCCACCTTCATCAATGATCTTAGCTAGATCTTCTAAATAACTGGCTGCCGCTTACATATCAGCACTTGCTCTTTAACCTTGCATTTTTATATTATGGAGATGTCTTCTTTCCTTAAATGTAACGAACCAACCTCTGCTAGCTTCATACTTTTTTTTTTTCTTTTTTGAGACAGCATCTTGCTGTGTCACCCAGGCTGGAGTGCAGTGGCTTTATCTCGGCTCACTGCAAGCTCCGCCTCCCGGGGGTCACACCATTCTCCTGCCTCAGCCGCCCGAGTAGCTGGGACTACAGATGCCTGCCACCATGCCTGGCTAATTGTTTTGTATTTTTAGTAGAGACGGGGTTTCACTGTGTTAGCCAGGATGGTCTTGATCTCCTGACCTCGTGATCTGCCCGCCTCGGCCTCCCAAAGTGCTGGGATTACAGGTGTGAGCCACCATGCCTGGCCGCTTCATACTTTTGTTATGCAGCTTCCTTACCTTGCTCAGCCTTCATAGAATTGAAGAGAGTTAGGGCCTTGCTCTGGATTAGACTTTGGCTTAAGGGAATATTATGCCTGGTTTGATCTTCTCACTAAGCTTAATCATTCCTTAACTTTTGATTTACAGTGAGAGATGTGTGACTCTTCCTTTCATTCGAACACATAGAGCCCATTGTAGAGTTATTAAAATTGGTCTAATTTCAATATTGTTGTGTCTCAGGGAATAGGAAGGATTGGGGGGCGGGATGGGGAGACACACACACACACACACACACACACACACACACAAACACAATCACTGGACCAGTCAGAACACACACAACATTTACTGAGTAAGATCACTGTCTTATATGGGTGCAGTTTATGATGCCTAAAAACAATGACAGTGGTAACATCAGAGATCACTGATCACAGATCATCATCATAATAGCTATAATAATGAAAGTTTGAAATATTGCAAGAATGACCAAAATGTGACGTGGAGATATGAAGTGAGCACATACTATTGGAAAAATGGCATGGATAAACTTGCCTGACAAACCTTCAATTTGTAAAAAGTGCAATATCTGCAAAGTGCAATAAAGTAAGGCATAATAAAATGAGGCATGCCTATGTTTCTTAACCACTTAACATGTATAAAACTGTGCTACCATTTTTATCAAGTTCCCATCTTTTTGTGTTGCTGAGAAAGTTTTTGAGTGTTATACCCTAACCTCTTCTTTCCCATAAGCTCTGTGGTTTTTATTTTTGCATAGTGTAGTGATTTTTAGAAGCTCATATGCCATGTTGTAGCAGAACTACTTGTAAATTCACATGACATGTCTCCCCTAAATTCACCATTAATTATTATTAATATTATTAATTGTGAAACACAATAAAATGAGGTATGCCTGCATTATGTTATATGCTATTGTGAAATGCATTTTTTATATAGCAATATATCAGAACTATCTCTTGCTACTAAGTTACAAAGATTTAATACATAGTTGTATTAAGTTCCACTTATAGAGGTATCATAGTGAAACTCTTATTCATTGTCCGGGCTCAGAAAACAAGCTGTAACCAGCCCAACATTATTTTCAAACCTGAAAAGCAGCATCTTTTCTGTATTTCTGACCAATGTGTTACCTGAAAAGTGGCATCTTTTCTGTATTTCTGACCAGTGTGTTAGCTATGGTGCCCCAGAAATAGCTACAAAATAAAAGGTTAAGTGCCATGTAGGCCTTTCTCTAGACTTAGAATAATTCACTTGATTACATAGGAAGAGGCTGCAATGATGACAGCTTCCAGGGCTGGGCCAGACCTTATTCTGGGTAAAATGATCCTCCAGTGTGGCCCATATATGTATGCTTTGAGCCAGGAGCTGCTAGCTGGGAGAACAAGTTTTTCTTCAGTGGTGTTCCTGTGACCAAGATTTCAAATAAGCTCCATTTTTAATTTTAATTAGTTATTGTCCTCCTGAAATTTTATGACACAATCTATATCTTTAAAAAGGCACTCTTTCTTCTTTATACAATTGTTTCCATGATATTGAAAACTTTAAAGAAAGTATCATTCAGATTTGCTGACAGTTGGAAGATTATTTTAAAAACCCAACTAGTTTAGCTGAAAAAGGTGCTATCAGTGTTTCTATCTCATCCTTGGAAATGGTATATTTTTAAGGGTTGTGATTAGCTTTTTCTCCTCCATTGCTGATCGTGGTTGGAAGTGTGGCATAGATTTACAATAAACGTTGATATTCTGGTGATTCCTCTTCATTTTGGAGCCAGGTGTCTGTGGTATTTGCTTATTTTCTTTGATTCATTTTTAAACTGAATTGAATGTTTGATTTAATCAGAAGTTATGGTATGAGGCTGGGGATGATCGCTTGTGGTTGGGAATTGCTTGTAAAGTTTACTGTTTAGTCAAGACAAATCGTTTCCTAAGTTCTCTTTTTCAGATTTTTTTTGTCTCTGTGGGAAAGCATGATAATGCCAGTCAGTTTAAACATATTTAAGAGTTCCCAGGCATCTTTTAAAACAAAAATTTGCAACAAAATTTGGCGACAGCAGAATGCGAGGATTTTGCCTCATTTTGTTTATAGTTGTCTGCTCTTCAGGCAAATGACTTATTACAACAATTTGAATAATTATAGTCTCTCCCTCAATTTATTCACCCTGGACTCCTTTTTCTAGAATTACTGGCCAGACTCTTATTACATCAAATTCCTTGACTCTGTATTCCCAAGGAATGAGGATGGGAGTAGGAGTACAAGTTAAAGAGAGGAACTAATTGTTGCCTGCTTTTCAAAATTTTCGGTGTGCAGACATTTGTTGATTTTGTAATTCCTCCCTTAGTTGGTCATTACCTGATTCTGGTGGGGTCCTTGCCATGTGTGCACATTTGGGGAGTGCAAAGGGACATAAGACTGAATTGGTCCTGAGAATTGTTGAACGGGACTTTGTTGAAATGGCTACTTCTGTACAATGCACATGGAGCAGCTGTTGGCATAGCAACTCCTACGTGGAAAAGTGCACGCCGCTTGCAGATGACTTTTGCAGTACTCAGTGTTAATTTGATAAATGGCTTTTCTAATAGTAGTTTGTGGGCTAATGGAAAGATCGAAGCAAACCTTCATTAATGGAAAGGAGAATAGGGATTTTGAAGCCACTGGATGAACATACTGGACAGCCAGAGCTAAATCTCCATTTTCAGCTGTGTCTCTTTTTCACAGCAGATATGCTTGGAGTGTGGCAGATGAAAGTACATTAAGAAAACTGTCTGCCCGTGCCATTATCATCTTAGATTTCAAGCAGGGAGAGGTTTTGGAGTCTTTTCTAGTCAAGATACTTACTTCATGTGAGAGTTTAGTTTAAGAGTACTGTAGAAGCTTTGCATTGTGTTGTTGTTTTTCTTTGCTGGTAGTAGTGGGGTTAAGGTGGTTAAATCTTCTTTTTTTATTGTGGTAAAATATACCTAACAAAATTTTTTTTTTACCATTTTAACTATTTCTAAATATGTGATTCAATGGCATTAAGTCTATTCACATTGTTGGGCTACAATCACCATTGCTCATCTCAATAACTTTTTCATCATCTCAAATGGAAACTCTGTACTCATTAAATAATAAGTCTTTATTCTTCCCCACGTGCTCCAGTCCCCGATAACCACTATTCTACTTTCTCCATGAATATGAACATTCCAAGTAGATTGTATATATAGACATATAAAATATTCGTCCTTTTATGTCTGGCTTATTTCACTTGGCATAATGTTTTCAAGGTTCATCCAAGTTACAATATGTATTCGAAATCTTATTTCTTTTTAAGGCCGAATAGCCTATTGTGTGTAGACACTATATTTTGTTTATCTTGTCTTCTGTCAAGGGACATTTGAGTTGTTTCCACCTTTGGGTGTTGTGAATCATGGTGAATATGGTGTACAATTTGAGTCCCTATTTTCAGTTTTTTTTTTGGGTGTAGACCTAGAAGTGGAATTTCTGGATCATATGGTAATTCTGTGTTTATTTTTTTTCAGAAACTGCTGTACTGTCTTCCATAGCAGCCATAGCATTGTACATTTGCATGAGCAGTGCATAAGAGTTCCAGTTTCTTCATTTCCCTGCTAACACTTGTTGTTTTCTGTTTTTTTTTTTTTTTTTTTTAGATATCAGCCATCCTAGTGGGTGTGAAGTGGTATCTCATTGTGGCTCTGATTTGCATTTTCCTAATGATTAGTGATTTGTCTTTATAAACATATTGCCTGTTTTCCCCGGCACCCCCACAACAGCCTGTGCAGGAATGGAAATCACTGCCCCATTGTTTATACCTGTGAGGCAAACAAACACTATATCAACATCATGATATTTGGGAGTGAAGGGTGTCAGGGAGAGAAGGATGGAGGCACCATAAGTTTATTATATATAATACCTGGTATATAGGATATAGTACAGGCACCTCAGTAGACCTATTTTCAGTTCGTCCTGTGGAGCATGTGAAACTATTTTAAATAGAGGCCTTTGGGACTTAAGTAACTTCAACTCTCTGAATGAGGTTTAAGGCAAGCTTGCTGTGGGCTGGATCTGTCCTACATAATCCTTCCTGATTTGGGTGATGTATAGGTACCCTTCCCTGAAATTCTTCCCTGAGAATAATTATTGTTGTCAGCTGCTACAGAATCCTGGGCCCACTTACTTCCTTCTTCTTGGGGGAGGAAATCTCACAGACATCTTGCCAAGCATTCAAGACATCTTAAGTCTTTGAACCACCACACTAGCTAATTTCTCCACCTGAAACAATACACAAACCCCTTCTCTTCCCCACCCGCTAGGTTCTTATGCTGGCAGCTCATATTTTTACAAGAAAAAGAGGTTAGAATGTATTGAGCACCTGCTATAAGCCAGGCTTTGCTAGTCACTGTGTGGCAGATGACTACATCAATCATGACTGATAAAACATAACTTCTATCCTTGTAAGTACTGCAGGACTTATTTGTGACTCTTTACAACAGGGGTTCCAAACCTTAGTGTGCATCAGAACTGCCTGGGGCTTATTAAAACTCAGACTGCTGGACCTCATCCCCAGAATTTCTTACTCAGCCCCCAGGTCTGAGGTGGGGCCTGAGAGTGTGCATTTCTAACAAGTTCCTAGATGATGCTGATGTTGCTCATCCCTGGACCACACTTTGAGAACCACTGCTTTCCATCAAGCCTGTGAAATAGATATTATTCCCATTTATAGATGAGGAGCTGAGATGTAGAGAGGCCAAATGACTTGCCTCAGGTCTTGCAGACAGAGCCAGAGCCCAGATTTGAAGCTGAGAGGCCTCACTCCAAAGCTTCTGCTGTTTCCATTATATCGGGGATGGCAAATGCATGGATACCACTTGTGCTTCCCTCACCCAGTCCACCCCCAAAACAGGCAATATTAATCAGTTACAGCACCTCTGAGCCCAGAGGTGTCTTCGGAATCTTTCACACACTGCTCCTGATAGCCAAACCTACCTGTCAGTGGGAGCTGAAGTTTACAATTTCTGTACTAACCTGTATGGCCTTTCTAAAATGGAGACATTACCAAGGAATCAATCTATTAACAGCTGAAAACAAACCTTGCGTGAGCTCCAGTCTTATCTGCCTCGGAAGGAAGTGGGTGGCAGACTGTGGGCTCTGTGAAGCACAGTACTCCCAAATTGTATGGCAACCTCATGGATCATAACTAGAGTCTACAGTCAGCACACAGGCAACACGGGGCCGTTATCCTTGAAAAGTTTGAAAATCTAGATGAAGTTAATGAGGAGACTTTTTAAAGCTGCTATATTTTGTCTAATTCATATATGCTACATTTTATTCTAAAAATAGTTATTCTACTATTTGGCGCTAAGTTTGGTGATGGATATAAAATAGTGCTCAATAAACAGTTGTTAAGAAAGGTAAAATAAAGTAGGTGCCAGAGGCAACTGTGTCCACAGCTGATGAGGTCTTTTAACAAATGGATGGAAGAAATAAGACTGAATAGGGAATAACACCTTGAATTTACAGAGCCTCTCTGAGTCCCAAAGTCATCCACAGATTAATGTCTTGCTTCTCTTCTTATGGCATAAGAGACTGGTAGAAAACTGACCAAACTCATCAAGAGAGTAAGACTTTTTTTTCCTCTGAAAGTTGTGAATTGTATCAGATATTGCCACTATTATGCCCCTATGTCACTTGCTCATCTGTTTTCCACAGGGAAGTCAAAACAGAACTTTACAAAGATACACATGAGTAATCGAAGGAAACTGACTATATCGGGTGTGATTCTCCTGTCTTCTGAAATAACCCACCATGATCTTTCGCGTGTTTCTGCCAGCCCATACAATGTCTGGTCTCACCACCACCAACAAATATTTAGTCTATGGTTACTGTGTATACAGGGCAACCTCTTGTCTCATTTGCTGTTTGTGCAGCTTAAAAGCAAGGGCAGGATGAATTATGGGGTTTTTGTTTGTTTTTGAGATGGAGCCTCGCTCTGTCACCCAGGCTGGAGTGCAGTGGTGCAATCTTGGCTCACTGCAAGCTCCACCTCCTGTGTTCACACCATTCTCCTGCCTCAGCCTCCTGAGTAGCTGGGACTACAGGCACCTGCCACCACGCCTGGCTAATTTTTTTTGTATTTTTAGTAGAGACTGAGTTTCACCATGTTAGCCAGGATAGTCTTGATCTCCTGACCTCATGATCCACCCACCTCGGCCTCCCAAAGTGCTAGGATTACAGGCGTGAGCCACCACACCCAGCCCGAATTACGTTTTTATATGTCTCACGTACCCCACAGTTCTTAGCAAGGCCCATGGGCAGTAGATGCCCAATAAATATTTATCATCTGAAACTACAAATCTTGCTTGTGAAAATACAAAGCATAGGTGCATGCTGGAGGTAGGGAACAGTAACCCTGAGAACAGACTGGTTTAAGGCCATCTCTGGCCAAACCAAGACACAGTTAGAGGGAGCATTTATGTCCCCGTTTGGCTGTGATATGCCATATAGACTGGGGCAATACTGTGGCAGCCTGGCCAGGATGAAAATGCTCATCCTCGAGCTGCCCCTAGATGCCAAACTTTTTCCACCTAAGTTTTCAAGGCGCGTATTAAAAGCAGTTACGTAAGTGGGAAACTAACTGCATCTTATAAAAGGCTTAACAGGAGAGACAGAGTCCTCCGTTTGGAGCCGTTTTGTTAAATGTTGAGAATAGAGAAATCCAGAAGTGGTTGGTGTTTCTGCTCTACACTGAAAATGAATTGGGTTGGAGCCCATCTCACAGCCTTTCTTTCTTTCTTCTATCTCACCCAGCTTGGGCACAGGCTTTTGCTATACTGTTGGATTGGGCAGTTCCCCATTGATAGAGATGTTGTTTAATATTTAAGTATGTTGTGTAGCTCTTAACATCAAAAGAGAAGAAAAAAGGTCCAGTTTATCTTTAGGGTGAGCTGACCTTTCCAGATGGAGCAGGGAAGTCTCCTAAGGACAGGACCCTGGGAGGAATCCACTTCCCTGCTTAAAAAGCACAGCGAGGAAGGTTCCCTTGGACCTGTTGGATCCAGTACTCTCCAGTGGGCAGTGCTCTATATGTTCTAGGCTAGAGTCTTAGATAATATGGGATTTGAAAACCAGTATTGTATTACATTAGAATATTAATGCTCTTGGGAATTTTTTAAATAGTTCCTTTTGGGGAGAGAACTGTTTTGTCCTACCCATTGGAGATGGGAGCAAGAACATACAAAAGAGCATAAAGAAAAATTCTGCCACTGTGGGCATTTCCTTGAGGCTGAGGGACTAGGAGAGGCACCAAAGGGTGTGCTTCATTCATGGTAAAAGCCCTAATAGCCTCGGTGTAAGAGTATCCTGTAGGCAGGCGAAGGATGACATGACTCACTTTGGTGGTGACCTCCTACTAGTTCAACTGAGAATCCAGGCAGGATAAGATCAGTGCAGGGTAATTGTATGGTAGCTAGTCAACCTTTCCATTGCTTAGCAGGAGAATTCTGGCTTTTGTGCTGGTGATGTCAGGCAGGTGTTGGAGGAGGAGTTCCATAACCATTTTCTCCGTTCCTGCCAACCAGAAAGCTCCACTGGGACATGCAGGCTCACTTCCAGGGTGTTTTATATTCATCCATAGCTGCTGCATGGATAAAAAAATTGGTGAAAAACTTGAAATCCTATTACCATGATGATCATTAGAACTCATGTTAGGGCTTTTTGTTTTTAAAACAGGGACACAAAGAAGAAACAGAAGGCTGCTATATACAAGGTTAGTGAAAGCCCCTTACCTTCACCCTATTTAAATCCTGAAGACAGAAAATAGCTAAGCTGTAGTGATTACTTCCTGCAAAGAAAATCATAATTATGGCACCCAGTTATTCTTCATAAGGGGCAGCCTTGGAATACTGTGGATGCTATTTTGAATATTTGAGAAAAGAGTGGCATTCAATGTGAAATGGAAATAATTCTGTGCTGCTGGGATTGGGTCAGTTCCTTCTAGGCATCAGTTGCCCCTGGGGTTAGCCTAGTTCCCCCTCCTGTGTGAATCTGGGAAACACTGGAATCTTGTAGTTGTTGCTGACTCTCCCACCAGCAGGGAACCAACTTATGCTCTCGGGAGAAGTAGGGGGAGTGGGGAATCTGCTTTTCTCTTTTAAGCTTCCAATCTCAACTGCCTAATAACAAGGGAATTAGACTATCAAGATTTCCTGGAGTGGCCTAACTTAAGTATGGGAGCCAAGATGAAGTCTTCTATACAGAGTGAAAGAAAATGGGGGTAAAAACCATGATGAATAGGTGCAGAGAGGAGTGGCTAGATCACCTGCCTGGGGGATGAGCCTCCCACGTGACTTTAAGGTTGTGCAAGAATTGGGCAACGTTTGGCCAGGGTGGAGAGGCCTTGACAAAGGCATTTGTACTCCCAATAGATTCCTATCTCCTCCATGGGGAAAAACAAGTATTTAAAGTTCTACACAGTGTTTTAGGAGGAGGAAATGGATTGCCTTCTACCCTAGCATACTTCATTTGTACATATTTGGAGTTCTATTCACTAAGCACCCACTGTAGGAAGGGCACCGGGCTGAAGATCCCAGAAAATTAAAGGAGACACCTTTGTTCCTGCCCATAGGAAGTATAGTCTAGTGGGGGCCAGGTAGGGGTAAGACGAGCATATAGGTGATCATACTCAAGACAGGAGATAGTAAATACCCTGATATGGAAATAGGGGAAATGGTTTAGGGGTTCTGGAGAAGAGAAGTGAGAGGGAGGCGGTAAGCCTGCAGGCCCTGGAGCCAGATTGCCTGGGTTCCAGTCCTAGATTTACTACTTACGAGTTGTGGTATCTTGGAGAAGTTACTTAAACACGTTGTACCTCTGATTCCTCAACTGCAAAATGTGGATCACTGTTGTACCTATGTCAATAGGTAATGGTTTACGGCCTATAAACATTGGTCTCAGCTTCAGGACCAGGAGGGGCTGTGCTGACCTTGAGCTCATGACTTTCAACCTCCAGGTCTCAGTTTCCTCATCTGTACAATGAAGGGATTCGACTGGATAAATGCTAATGTTTTCTTTATTCTAAAGTGCCATGATTTCGTGGTTGAATATGTATTAAATGCCTGCCGTGCCCAACACTGTGTTGGCATAATGAAAAAGAGAAAAAGTAGAATATGTGGTCCCTGCCCTCAAGGAGCTATAATCTAAGTGAGGAGAGGACATTAATATACTGGAGAGTATTAGAGAATTAGAGAATATTAGAAATTAAAAGCTAGGTGGTATGGGCAGTGAGAAGATAGGAAGAGAGATTTTAGAATGGACCAGAGTAGTGAGGAGATTGACAGCGACCTATCTACTGTTTAGAACCCCAGAGACTTTAGACAGGAGCTCAGACTTGTTTACAAAATCCATGAATTCTGAAGCTTGGAACACTGCCATTAGTATTTAAATTAAAGTTGAACTGCAGAAAAACAAAAGTTACCTATTTGGAATGTAAGGTGGGACAAAGTTTATAAAACATATCTAAAACCGGCAGTGTGGATGGAAGCTATAAAGAGGCTCAAACCAGCTTCCCATATGTCCTTGGATGACAATTCCATTAGAATATAGCCCCTGGCACAGAGTAGGCACACACAAAAATTCATCTGTTGAGTGACTTGTGGAAAAACAGTGTTCTGCCCTGTTCGGCTTTGAACAGCTGTGGGCACCCTGGTGGTGGTCTCAGCTCCACCTCCAGAGGGCAGTGCACAGAGGAGGCCCCGCCAGAGGCCGCCTGCCAAGTCTTTGGGAAGAGCTTAGTATTGCCTCATGCCTCCTGAGCCAGCCCTCTATCAAAGGTGAATTCTCTGTTCCCAAATGTTAACCCACCTCCAGGGGGGGCTACACGTAATCCCTCCCCACCATTGTCTGAACTTAGGTTTTGAGAAAACTTGGCAACAGCCTCAAATTTTTCTTCCAGTCTAACTATCCCATGGTCCCCCAGGGTCCATATGCAGATTGGGCTGTTAGTTACCCTGCCTTACACAGGTAAAAAGACTTAACAAAACTTGGCAGAGACTGCTAAGTGCCAAAAGAGTGGTGTAGATAGTAAGTGAGGTCACCCCGGCCAGGAAATTGGGGGCACCTCCTGGAAGAAGGGAGAGCTAAGAGTTTGAGTGGGTCTTGAAGGATGAGTAGAGGCCACGCTGGCAGGTAAGACAGGTGGAGGCATGACGTACTTCTGTCCCCACGACCAGTTCCCCCCATACCACTCTTCATTAACCAAACATGGGAGGTGGCAGGCTGTTTAGATGTAGATCTGCTGCTTTATTCTAGGGGAGGAAATGAGATGGAAATGACAGATGAAGTGCAAGCTTGAACTCCCTGGCCTCAACCAGTCACTGAGAATGGCTGCCCATCACCCAGTCAGTGATGGCCTGCCTTGATGGGCCAGTTTATGACCTCCTCGCTTGAGAGCAGCAGACCACAGACCTTCACAGAGCTCTCTGCTGAATTTCCTTCCCAGTACAGAACCCAGAAGTCCTGGTTATACATGTCACTACACTTTATTTATGTAGCATCCTCTGTGAAAACACGAGTATATATCATATCTACCATCAGAACACACCTTCAGCACTCACTCAGAATAGTGGGGAGGACAGGGTGGGTCTTGGAGGTTCAGAAAGGTGAAATGTACAATATCTTCCCATTGTAACTCTTCAGAGCAAATCAGAGGTGAAAATGTTCAGAACACAAGTCTGCCTTCCAGGCCAGTCTTCTAAGGACCTTTTTCTTCTCTTTCACATTTTACCCTTGTCTCAATCCCTGTTCCCTCCTCCTTTTTGTTCATAAAAAAGTTATTTCTTTCCAAATAAGCAAAATGGAATCAAACTTTGCAACCTCAAAATGTATGAAGTAAACATGATTCCTAATGAGCCTCTGGGAAAGTGCTCACCTTTGAACTTGGCCAAGGATTATGGAGCAAAGAAAAAGTCTTAAGAACTTGATAGAGTGTTAGAGCTTCCTGGGTTTTTAAAGTCAAGTTGCATATTACATTTCTTTTCCTTAATAGGGGCAGTTCCAGAAACCCTTCCTGGTTGAGTAGGCCAATGTCTCAAAGTGAAGCGCTGGGGTTGGTTACTGACAATCTGGTTCAGGGATTGTCATCTAGGTGCCAGGCAACCACAGGGTAGGAGGCACCATTTCTAGAATGCTTGCTCTTTCCTAGGACTCAGCACCTATGCCGACAGTCCTTGCAAGACAGGAGAGGAATGTGTGGCTATCCTATTTATGGTAAGGGGAGTCCTAGGAAAAAACAGGAAGATGGTCAAGGGAAGCTGGCAGCAAAAAGGCAATGAGACCAAGGAGTTCTCCCTCTAAGATAAGCTCTTTTCTCCTTGGAGACTTTGCCTATTCATTGGCCTGTGCTCATCTCTATAGGCTTTCTTATTAAAATACACACAAGGCCAGGTGCGGTGGCTTGCGTCTGTAATCCCAGCACTTTGGGAGGCCGAGGTGGGTGGATCGTAAGGTCAGGAGTTCAAGGCTAGCCTGGCCAAGATAGTGAAACCCTGGCTCTACTAAAAATACAAAAATTAGCCAGGTACCATGGTGGGCGCCTGTAATCCCAGCTACTTGGGAGGCTGAGGCAGGAGAATCGCTTGAACCGGGGAGGCGGAAGTTGCAGTGAGCCGAGATTGCACCACTGCACTCTGGGTAACAGAGCAAGAGTCTATCTCAAAACAAGCAAACAGACAAACAACACACACACACACACACACACACATCCTTCTTAAAGACAAAAACACCACTGGCTGTCTGCATAGCTTCTGCCTGCCTCTGTGGAATATTATACATTTTAAATTCCCCAACTATTGCCTCAAAGCCAAGAAGTTCACTTATGAGCATTGAGATGAAGCATTCACAGAATGACTTAAATCCAACTAAGAATGTGTAACTGCTGAACACATTCTGATTGAGGTTCCAGACCGTTTATGCCACGTGTTTGCTGTAACACGTAGAAGCATCAGGAATATTTTGTTTCTCTTTTCTTGAAACTTTCCCTCTAAGTATCCATCTTAATGCTTTAAATCATGAGAGAATCAAGCAAGCTCTGTGCCCTCTGCCCCTGCCCCCTGTGATGGCATGAGCTTCACCAAGCACCTCCATTCCCACAGAGATCTGGGATAAAAGGCTTTACAGAATCCAGAATCCAGCTCCGTTTCTGAGCTGTTATCGCTTCACAGCACAGGCTGCCTTTTTCTCTTCCCTCAAATCCCTACCCATCGAGCTAGGCACACACAGACGTGTAGTGCACTGTCCCTGAATTGAGGCTCTCTCAAGTCCAGGCTACCATCTGCCCAGCACCTACTTAGTGTAGCTTATCTTTTAAAAGAAGCCATCCTGCAAAGAGCAGGGTTCCCAGTGGCCTTGAGGTTTGTCAGAGGTTCTCTAGAATTGGCAACTTAGCTGTGACCTCAGAAGTCTTGGCTCTGGCAAAGCAAGGTCTTTGCGCTAAAACAGGCTCAGTGCCCATGGAGATAATCACCTCTTGTAATATCCACACAATCATCTCATTGTCAAAGCACAAGGAATGCAAAAATAGAAGAAATGCCACAATAGGGTTGCCCCAGGGTTCAGCTAAACCAGGATTCTGCTTCCGGCTGAGGGCACCTTGGGACACCTCAGGAGGGATGGTCCCGAACATTGTTCTGGAGTTCAGCCCCTGTTGGCAAGACCTGTGCTCCTACAACCATAGCCTCACCAGGCCTGATTTTGCCCCATCTTTTTGGGACTCCTTTACTACTTCCTTGTCCTGGCTAACTCTCCTTTGTCCTTAAATTCACAACTGGGGAAACCCTCGAGGAATCTTTTTTTTCCTCCCCACTTTGGGTTATGTCATCTTTCTTGTTCCCAGAGCACTTGCTCCTGACTTCTGTGGCAATGGCCTCAACACTGTTGGGCGTGTAGTATGTGTTAGACATGGTTCTCAGCGTGTTACATGTATATATTATTTATTCCTCACAAGGGCTCTGTAAGGCAGGCACTCATAGAGTAACTGTTTTTAGAGGATGCTGAGGTTTAGGGAAACTTAAGTAACTTGCCCCAGGTCATACAGTAAGTGTCCAAGCCCTCAAGCCCGGGCAGTCCAACTGCATCTGCATGGCACATGCCGTTGGCCTGGTCTGCTCAGTGTGTCTCCTTGACTGGGCTGTCAGCTCCTGGAGGGTAGGGATCTGTCTTCCCTTCTCTATCCCCAGTGCCTGGCATGTAGTAGACACTCGGTAATTGTCACATAAATGAAAGCCATAGCTCATCAAACAAAGACCAGATGTGACTGAAATTCCAAGGAGCCATACTTTTTACAAAAATGTGAAAATGCCAAGAAGTACTTTTTCATTAAAACAAAACAAATCTGTTTTAGCTATGTAAGGGTGGCCTTTTAGAACTCCGATTGCTTTAGATCCTTCCTCTAGGTGGCATAGCGTGGTGGGGTTTGGCAGACCACCATGGGACGAGAACAGATGCATCTGTCAGGGGCTCTGTGGCCATCAGACATCACTCCAGTGAAGCCAAAGCTCCGAGGCTTAAAAATAATTAAGGGAAATAACTAAGCAGAGAGAAAAGACCACTTCTTCGTTGATTCTGGAAAAATGAACCTTTTCTTTCTACCAACCGGCACCAAAATCCAGAGTACCCTGGACACAGCTGAGAGACAACTCAGGGAGAGCCACTGCAGTCACACCCCACCTCCACTTAGGTCTCCCTACAAGGCTAATCTTCTAAATCGTTTAATCGAACACGGCGCTGCCTCTGAGGCTTCAGGACTTTCGAGCTGTTTTTCCCCCGGGCTTAAAGTCTTTCTCTGCTGCTGACTCACATGTTAATTATTGCTTTGCACAAAGTAGAATTAACCGTGCTCCTGCACTCACCTGCCTGGGTGTTATACAACTGTTTCATCTGCTGGGCAGAACTGAGTGTGCATGCCAGCCGGCCGCGGTATCACCAGCAGCCCCTTCTGTCAGGGCAGTGAGCATCACAAACACAGAAACCAACCATTGTCTTAGAGGCTCTGGGGAAGAGGCTGTAGGGTATGCTCTGCTTGTCCCAGGAAAAAGAGGGTTAAGTACCAAGTTTTGACCAAAATCTTATAAGAATGGCCCAGAAGTTTCAGTTCCCTGTCACCTGTCAGTGTTAATGGACAGAACTGGTGTTTCACAGAAAAAAAAAAAAAAAAAAAAATATATATATATATATATATCTCAACTTGTTCTCTCTTTGACCGCTGGGCTGGATAATGAAGTAAAGATGACATTATCTCTAATAAAAGTGATTTGCAGAAATCACTGACAGGACCTCAGTAGCAGAGACTCGCCATTAACGGACTAGCCAGATAAGAGGGGCAGCTGGGTTCTGTTAACCCCCTCCTGGTCTGTTGTGTGTCTTGCAGGGAAGTCAAAGGCTGGGGAGTAGAGTGGGGAGTGGAGTGGAGTGGAGTAGTGGAGTGGAGTGGAGGAGTGGAGTGGAGGAGTGGAATGGAGGAGTGGAGTGGGGAGTGGAGTGGAACAGGGAGTGGAGTGGAGTTTTTGAAGTCTGGGCTAATGAAGAGTGTTTTTTCAAAGTGTGGGCTGTTCTTTAGCCCTACTTGGTGATCTTTAGGGTTGTCATTGGGTTTTTAATTTTTGTTTTGTTTCTTAGGATTTTTGTGTTAGTGGCTTTTTTCCCCTGGGGCTTGGCCCATTTTCTCACCTTCATGTTATATCACCAGAAGGGTGGAACCCTGGCCAAGCCCTGGCATCCTCTCTGCCAGAAATCTGAGTCCAAGCAGGGCACCTACACATGTGAGGTGAGGGCTCTGGGCCACGGGTGTTGGGCAACAGATTGTTCTGTAGTGTCGAGGAGGTGGGATCTGAGGCAGAAACCTCCCTGGCCTCTTAAGGATGGAACCGGTCGGTGGGGGAGGGGTCTGCCCTTGTCAGGACTTGTTCACCTGTGTCAGTGAGAGCTGACTAGTAGCTGGCTCATGAAACACACCCATGATGTGGACAGAAGGCACAGCCAGCTACTTCTGTGTGAAAACATCCTTAGGATATGGGGATTTGTTTCCTGGGGACAGTGAGGAGTCATGGGTTGTTAAGCAACCTAATGATGAATATAACCACCATCACTCCCCTTTATTAATCCACTTTCTACTGGAAAGCACGAAAGCATTGGAACTCTGCAATACTGATCCACAGCTGGGGGACCATGACTGATTTAATCTTCATGTCAGCTCACCATACCATAACTGAAAGGGCCATATGACACTATTATTGTTGGAATAAGGTACTCGGATACATGAGAAGTTTGACATTTTGCCTGTGCCCTCAGAGAACCTTAAAACAAGGACTAACAAGGTGACGGTGACTTGTAGTCAAGTAGCACAGATTGTCTAAGTGTTCCAGGCAGGAGTGAGGAGGAGACACCAGTGTGGGCTCAGTAAGATGCTCAGAAAAGCCTCTGTGGAGGTGGCAGGCCTATGTTGGCTCTCAAACTGTGGGGTTTAGAAGGTCAGAAAGGAAGAAGCATTTCAGGTGGAACAAATCAACTGGGGACATGGCTGGGCAGCAGAAAGGGGTGCTGAGTTTGGGGGTGGCAGGGCATAGTGCGGTCTGGCTGGAGTAGGCATAGAGCTACAGGATTTTAGGAGCTAAGTTTGGAAAGGGCTGGTAGACCTCAAGGAGCACGTCCAGCTTGAACTTCATCACGAGGATAGGAGCAATTTTCATTTTAAAATGGGGAGTGACAAACTGAAAATGGTTTGAGGGAGAGTGGTGGGCTGGCGAGCTGTTCCTTGCTCCAAGGTCTGACTCAAATTTTATTCTTGGTCAGTGGTAAAGAAAGTGAGGGGCAAGGGAAACAGAAAATGGGGACTAAGGTCTGTGGAAATAAATAAAACACTACCGGAGCCAGAGGAGGCGTGTGCCCTGGGTGAAGTTTGTTTTTCATCCCATGGGTAACGTTTATGAGTTACTGTTCAGCAAGAATGCCTTGCGGAGGTCTCTGTGGACTGAGCTGAGGCTCCAGCCTGTGGCAGCCCAAGGGTTGCTGCCATATTTAGAGCTTCCAACAGAGGGTTTCATTTTCCTTGGCTTTGGTGCCAAGAAAAGAGGGGTTCTCACACTTGCTGTCCAGCAGGGCCAAAGCATGGCTAGCAGGAGGAGCATGGAGGTTGGGTTCCGGCACTGCCCACCATCTGGCACCTCAGCCACTGATCAGACAACAGGCTAGGCAATTATCTGGGCCTCTGACTTTAGCTACCTGTCCCTTTGTTTAAAGCCATTTTTTTGTGCTTGGCACCTTATGGATCTCAACAAGGGCTGTTTAATGAATGCGTTCTCCCCACCCCTGTCTTGCTCTGTGTTCTCTAGCCTGTCTCCCGACCACTGGCACCTCTGCTCATTCCTGCAGTGTGTCTTTGTCATCACTCTGCCATCCTGATTGCCTCCCCATATCCTGCTATTCCTTCAAAGCCTGCCTCCAGCAGAAGTTCTCCCTCTCTTCTCCGGTCTTGCAGGCTTTCTCCTCCCAAACTCCTAGAGCCCTGACTATTCAGCCCATTCCTCAGGACTTGATTCTTCACCTCTCTGCAAGCTCCCTGAGGTCAGGGATAGTTGTTCCACATTTCATTCTACTGCTCACAGCCCCAGCATAGGAAGAGGGAATCATTAATATATGTTGAATGAGCAGAGGGAATAAGCCATTGCTGGGGGAAAAATACAGTTTTATTTCCCAAATTGCTCAATGTTATTTGAGAGCATGATAATAAATTTGGAAAAGACTTTTATCATTTCCTGTGGCTTTTGATGACGACTTTACAAAGGAATGGAAATGTGCACAGACATCTCACTTCTCATCAGAGCAAGAGGGGGCAGAAATAGGGGAAAGCAAGTGTTTGCGCTGTGGCATGAATCAGATCCCACAATGCTGGACATGTGACCATGTGAACAGGCCTCAGATCAGGGTTCTTTATAAAGGAAGCCCAGGAGAGATTCTCTACCAGCTCATTCCTCTTTCACTTTTCCTTTTTCTTTGCTTTCCTTTTTCTTCTTTTTTTAATACAGAGGGGAGAAGGGGTTATGGGATGGGGGTAGGAGAGTGAGGGATCCGTGTTTTTTCCCCCTTCTCTTTCTGTTTTGAAATACTTTAAATTCCGGGAACCAGAAATTCTGGCAACGTGTTGGAATTAGTAAGGCAGATCCTAGGATATTTCACTATGAGCATGTGATCAAGCATCAGTCCTGATTAAAAGGCTAAACAAATGTTGTTTTCTTTGAAATTAAAGTGTCTGAAATAAAGAAGAGAGAACTGACCCTTCAAATCATATTCTGTACTTGAAAAGAGTCCCTACAACTGTCTGTCCCGGTTATGCGCACCCCCACCCCCCGTCCGTCTTTTTCCATCCAGAATGTTTGACGACACTGCCAGGGGAATTTCTGCCCCCTCCTTCCTGTATATACCCAGTGCTGGCCTCTGAGGCCGTCCAGCTCTGTTTTCTCATGACACAGTGATTATTTTTGGCATTGCAGATATTTTCTCTAATGTTATTACCCACCCCCCTTCTTGGTTGCCTTTTGTGGAACAATCTTTTGGGTAACTCCCTGTAAATCTGAGGGTTAATTTTAGTTCGGAGTGGTAGAGGAGGCAGTAGGAGAGAGGAGGAATGACTTCTACTCCGAAGTGCCCCACCCCCACCTTAGAAGAGCTGGAGAGGTCCTCTCACGCCCTGCTCATGAAAGAGCTTGCTTTCACCAGCTCTGTGCTCACCATTCATCCTTTCTGCTGGCGGGCTTGAGGATATGGATATCCAGAGGTGACGTGGGGGCTGCACCTCGGGGATGGCATCTTAATGACTTGACTTGGCGGGTGTTAGAACAGCCCCATTCAGAGTGAGTTCACTCCCTGCGCAGTTGGCTCACTCAGCCTCTGTCCATAGAGTTCTCTTGTTCACGCTGCAGGAGGAAATGGAGATTTCCAAGTGGGAAGGAGGCTTCCCGATGCTTTAACTCTTCACTGAAGGGAAGAGGAGCTGCAGAGAGCGAAATAAAATCTAAGCCGCCCCAGCTGCAGCGCCTGGGAGAGGAGCGAGGCTGGGCTGGGGATGGAGGCCAAGGCAGCTGGGATCACTTTTTCTTGCCTCCTTGAGAAGGAAAGGAAAAGAGTAAAGGGCATTTTTGATTGTCTTTCACAATCAGCAAATATTTACGCAGTTTGTCTGCCCTAGCCCAGGTTCCAGGGAAGGATACGCAAAAGTGGAAGCTGTTGTGTCTGTGCCCTTCCCCTGGTACTTATAGTCCAGTTATAGGAGCAGGACGTTTGCACAGAAAAGCCACCAAGACAGGGAGGCCTTTAATAAAGGCCTGTGAGTAATGTGGGCAGAAATACCCTGGATTTCTGGGGCCAGGGACACTGCTGGAAGAAGTAGGGCTTGAGCTGGTCTTGAGGGGTGGGTTCTGAAGAAATAGGAAGGAATAAAATGATGCAAGTAGGGAAGACGTGAAGGAGGAGAGGGACATTAATGTAGGGCTTAGTAAAATCCCATAAAGGAAGACACAAAGAGAACAGGATTCTTCCTGGCGAGAGAGAAGATTGGACTTGTTGGACTTTACGTGCCTCAGATTAGGGTGGCAGCAGGCAGCACTAACCCTGCCAGGTGGCATCTTCAGTCTCAAGATCGCATGTGTTCCTGGGTCTCTTTCTACTCAAAGTGTGAGGTCACAGACCAGTAGAATCAGCATCATCTGAGGGTTGTCAGAAAGGCAGAATCCCAGGCTCCAGCCTAGATCCTACTGAGCCTGCCCCTTAACAAGATCCCTGCGTGATTCCTGGCCACAGCAAAGGTTGAGAAGTGCTGCTCTGGGTGACTCCATAGGCAGCTGTCAGCAGCACTAGTTCAGACCCCAGATTTGATTCACAGAGGTGAGAAAACACCGACGGACACACACACACACACACACACCTTGAGTGTCTGCAAGGTGACTCTTCCCAGGTGGAAACCGCCTATTCTAATTAAGAGCTGAATTAGAATTCTTAGAAAAGATCTAGAACAGTGAGCAGCGTTGAGGAATCCACAGAACTGAAGTCATTGAAGTGGTTTTTATCTGATGTCTCCAGTTTGTACCACTTTGTACTACTGATGCTTTAGAGGACACCAAAAGAACAGGTGTGGGGTTCTTTCTCTGAAGAGTATGTGGTCTAGTTAGAGAGAGAGAAGCCACAGAAGTGAAATCAAGGGAGAGCAACACAGGGCCGAATCGTGCGTGTGTAATCTGTGAAGTGGGACTTGGAGGAGAAGCCAGTGCACGTGAGGCGTGAGGCCTTCCTAGCGAAACGGATGCATGGGAGACCTTGAAATACGAGCCTAGTTCAGACAGGCCTAGGACATGGAGAGAGTATATTCCAGGCAGGGAGTGGGAGGGGCAGCAGCAGGAGCTAAGTTCCCCCTAGAGGCTGAAGTGGGGTGGGAAGCTGCTCCCCACTTGCCCCACAGAGTTTGCTTCATGCCGAGGAATCTGTTTTACATCTCAGGCCCTTTCTTCTTGATTCTACTGCTGTGCAATTTGTCAATTTTCTTAGCTGAAGGCAGTGTTGTAGGAACAGGATGGCAGCACAGGCAGAAGGGTTTGAGCCAAACCACAGATTGTGCTGTTGGAAGCTTGTGAGATCCAAAGGAAGAAGGCTGCTGATGGGTAGATGCCCTAAGGAAAAAATCTAAATCAGATCTGGTAACAGCCTGATGTGGGGAAATACCTTCAAGCCCAGAGAGGTGGCACCAAAGAAAACAGTCTAGTGAAAAGGAAACAACCTGTGGCAGTTGTAGACTCCGCAAGCAAAGCACAAACCTTTTTTTTTCTTTTTCTTTTAAAGGCAGACTTCTCCAAGCTGAGAACTATCCCAAGTGGGGCTGGTCTGCCAGCTGAGGGGCTGACCTCAGGCAAAAGGGTGGCTAGCGTGTCTCACTTTGCTGCTTCCCAGACCAAGTGTATGTCTCAAAAAGCTCATCAGATTTAGTATCCTAGAAGGCTTCACCCTCAAGATGCCCAGCTCCCCTAAATCTTTTGAACCTGTAATAGGGACTTGCATATTATTGGCCTTGTAAGGAAGGTCACCCAGTTACAATCAAGAATATGGGATTTAGGGTCAAATGATCCAGGTTAGAGTGCTGGCTCCATCACTGGGTGATGGCTGGGCATGCCACTAACATCCGTGGGGTCTGTCTCCTAGTGTGTAAAATGCGAGTGATATACCTACTCTGCAAGATTGATTCCAGATTAAACAGAAGCAATATGCTGAGAGTTCTTTACTAACCAGAAGGAGTCACACGTGGTTGTTTCCTAGTTGTATAGTCAGTATCTCAGCTTGCGGAGGTTAATTAGTCCCTTAGCTAAAGCCTGTATGGTGTCAAGGGTCGGGCAGTGGCAGACATCAGAGGCCACAGAGAGCAATGGAGAGCCAGGCAAATGCCTCCTGCATCTGCCGGCTTTCTCCCTGCTTTTTCATGAGTGAAGACAGCACCAGGTCTTTTCTGTACATCCCTGCAGTGGGTAAGATGAGGGGTGGGGAAGATGGAAAGAACCCTTTATTTTACACTGGGGGAAGAGGTCCTGCTCATCAACAAGGGTGACCCTCTTCTCAGAACTGGATTCGAGTCAAAGGAAGCCGCCAGTCTTTAGCACAGCTGGTGTTCTCTTCAGATGCTTTGACCTGTGTATGCATAAGGAAGAGAAGCAGTCTAGAGAGAGCTGGCCGTGGGGAAAGGAGGCTGAGCCTGGTTCCAAGGCTGAGACTGTTGCATGTTCTGTCTTCCTTCCCTCTGATACTGCCCTCTGAAGCACCGCAACCCGTGCTCTGTGCTCAGTAATGCTGGCCGTGGTCCTGAGGATGCCGGTGTTGCCAAATCTGCCGACTCAGCTTTCATGGGGTGGGGGTTGGGTCACTGCGAGGTGGCTATGGGGAGCTGGCAGCAAGCTGGATACATATCTTTTATTGTAAAATAATAAGCAATACCTGATGCCAAGGTAGTCACCATGGTGTTATTTATAACAGCTAAAAATTAGAAACCATAACTGAAAAGCAATCAGGGAATAGTAAAATGCATTGTGGTTCAGCCACATGATATGATATTGCCGGCTATTATGAATATTTTGAAAGAATTCTTAATGGGACATCCTGTTAAGTAAAAAGAGCAAAGTATTAATTTATAAATCCAATGAGATCTCAGTTTGTTTTCTTCATACCTTTTTGTATTTTTGAAGTTGCTTATGCTAAATATGCATTACCTTTATCTTCACCAAGGCATTTTTAAAAAGGAAATTATGTGTTGGGAAAAGCTAGGTTATAGATGGACAGATAATGAAGGTCTGTTGCTAATCGTGCCACATGTCCAGCGCTGCTTGTCAGCAGGCGCTCTGTTCACAGGTTATTGAAAAAGCCAGAACTCGGGGCTTTTGTTCCAGTTCCACATATTCCCATTACCTTTCTAAACCTCAGTTTTTCCTTATCTCTAAAATGGGAATGATGGTAGCTGCTCTTCCTATCCTACTGTGTGAAATTTACAAGGTTAGTTACAGATTTCCAGATTCACTCACAAGTGTTTTACAGACTGTAATGTGTGATCCAAATGTAAAGTGGTATTATTCACTAATATGTACAATAAAGAATGCCCCACTGTCTTAGCCCATTTGGGCAGCTACAAGATACCATAAACTGAGTGACTTATAAACAACAGAGTTTCATTTCTCATGGTTCTGGCTGCCAGGAAGTCCACTATCCAGGTGCCAGCAGATTCAGTGTCTCGTAAGGGCCCACTTTCTGGTTCATAGCTGTGTCTCCACATGGTGGAAGGGGTGAAAGTGTTCCCCTGGGCCTCCTTTACAAGTGCACTAATCCCATTCACGAGGACTTCACTGTCATGACTTAATCACCTCCCAACGGTTCCACCTTCAAATACCATCACATTGGGAGTGGGGATTTCAACATAAGTATTTTGAGGGGACATAAACATTCAGACCTTGGCACCCACTAAGGCTTGGGCTTGAGGAAGCCCAGCACAGGGACAGTTCATTATGATTATTCCTGTGTATGTACAGCTTTTCCCAGCTGGGCTGGGGAGTCCACGTGTCCTCCGGTTACGTAAGGAGCTGGGTTATCTGGAGCCCCAGATGGGCTGCTTAGTAATTGAATCTGCTGCTCTCTTCTATAAGGCTGCCTGGGGCTGAGAAGGCCAGAAGATAAGTATCTCCAGTCAGCCCAAGCAGAATTGACCATTAGAGGGCCACGCTGGGTGAGCCCCAGACATTACTGTCAGCTCTGAATGCAGTCCAGGCCCTCTGCTCCAGGGACACAGACCGTCAGAGTAGGTCAGAGAGCTGGAGGCTCAGCCCCAGCGGAGGGGAGGTTGGGAGGCTGAGGTATGAGACGCTTTCCAGGATTCCTCTTTCAGGGAAGTGGCAAGTGAAAGCATTTGTCCCTGTTTCAGCCACTCCAGTCTCATGTCTTCTCTCTTCTTTGTCCCCTCTTGTAGACTTTTGATATACTAGTCTGGATTATTAGTCTTATCTCCCAGATGGTCTGTGGTCTCTTTCAGGATAGAGACCATGCCCCTCAGGAGAGGTGTGTATATTAAAGCATATTAATGCCTTTTTTCTCTTGTAAAAGTCTGTCTGATCTGGCCAGCTCCTCCTGAATTTGCTAATTTATATTTTCCATTCTGAATTTGTAACTTTTTGTTGTTTTGCTTTGAGATGGGTTCTCACTGTCACCTGAGCTCGAGTGCAGTGGTGCATGGCTCACTGCAGCCTCGAGTTCCCAGGTCAAGGGATCCTCCTGCCTCAGCCGCCTGAGTAGCTGGGACCACCAGTGTGTACCACCATGCCCAGCTAATTTCTAATTTTTTTAGAGATAGGGTCTTTCTGTGTTGCCTAGCTGGTCTCAAACTCCTGGGTTCAAGCAGTCCTCCTACCTCAGCCTCCCAAAGTGCTGTGATTAATAGGCATGAGTCATTGTGTCTGGCCTATTTTCGGTGTTCACTATCTAACACTGATACCTTTCCTCCCCTTTGTGATAGATTCCCCTACTGATCACTGCAGCCGTTGGACATCAGAATGTATCTAGAACACTGACCACTGGAACACTGCCTGCATCTCAGACATTTCTGTCACTCCTTTGGAATGGCCCTCAGAGCCAAGACCATTCTTTTCCATACCTTCAATTGTGGCAAAGTCTTATCTTTTGAGGGCACATTTTATCCTGTCAAACAACCACAATCCATCCACAGCTAAGTCCGGTGAATAACGGGGTGGGTAAACTGGATATTGTTTAGGGTTTGAAATGAAGTGTGTCCTTTGAAGAGTTGTGACTGATTTTCTTATGTGGCTCTGAAGTTAATTGTAAAAAGACTTCCCAAAAGACATCAATGGCCACCCACGGGCTTCTCCCAAGGTGGCTTCTTTGAAGGGTAGCCACCTTCTGTGTGGCATCCATTTCAGCTGTCTCATTACTTTCATCTCCCTCTTCCTATTAGCCATAGCGCCTGGTACAGTGGTGATCATGCCAACTCCTAGATAAAGAACTATTTGGCTTGTGATGGTGACTTCAAATTTGCTGGACACAGTGCATGGTAGAGGGAAAGAGTGTGGTTAGGTTTTGGAAGTGGATCTCGGTGTCAGTATTCCATAGACACATGATCACAGGCCCAGAAATCTATGTATTAATAAGTCCTCCAGGTGATTCTGATGCAGGCTAAAATTGAGAACCACTGCTCTACAAAAATGGGGCCAATAACACTTCATCATTTAAGTGAGGCTCAAATGAGACTGTTTATTAAATGCACCTGGCCCTAGTGCTAAATAAATGTGTTTCCTTTTCTTCCTACTCTTTGAGAAGGTGACATAGCTGTTTGCATCTCCAAAAACATTTAAGTCCAACCCCATCTGCCTCCCCCCACCACACACCCCCACCCACCCTTCCTTTAAAAACTGGCTGCTTTGGAACTGTGGTCCTCAGCCCTGGCTACACATGGGGAGCTTTTAAAACTCCCATTGCCCAGCCTGCACCTGAGACATTAAATCTGAATCTCGGGGGTAGAGCCCAGGCATCTGTTTTTTAAGGTTCCTCTGGTGACTCCAGTGAGCAGCAAAACTGAGAACCACTGACTTTGGTTCTGCCCCAATAAGTATGAGGACCAGTGACTCTTCCTCATCTCTGGGACCTGGAGCTGGGTGTGTTTCTCCCATCAGACAGCCCCTGTACAGCAGCCACAAGCCTCATGGAAGTGTCACTAGACCTCTCCCAATTGCATTTGACCTTTATTTCCTCCATTCTCAGCTTCTTGCAAATTGGCACCAGCTTAGAATTTCACCATCAACCAATAGACTGATCCCAGCTGGCTTAATTAGCTTCAGTCATCTCTACCTGCTGAAACCCATTCTGTTTCTAAGCCATTTAACCTTATAGGGTAATAGGCATATTGTTCTGATACCTGAATGGCCACAGGCATTAGGCATGTGAGTTCTAATCACTCTACAAGTCTAGCTCATTAGGCAGCCAACCCCTCCGTGTTACTGGTGACAGACATCTTGGGGCCTCACTCCAGGCTATGTTCATATGGAAGTCAGGAACCAAGATCATCTTGACCAAGAACAGATCATCCTTAGATTCATGACTTAAGTAGGGATCCCTAAGCCATGCTTGGAGCAGTGACCTAAAAGATGTTTTTAAGATAACGAAGCTCTGGGCAAAGAGGTTTATCCTGGATGAATTGTAGCATATCTCTGCTGACAATTTTAGGACGTTCAGTATTGTTTTATCTTTTGACCGGCTGCCTGGTGCTTAAGTGGTTGTTAACTTTAGCTGGGATCAAATGTTTCAGAATGTGAGCTTCCACCTCGGGGAGACTAACTATAAATTTGTGCATATTAAAATGTCCAGGGGAAAAAAACCAAACCCAAACAAACAGAAACAGCTTGTTCTTCACCTGCGGCATAGATAGATACTGTGGCAGGGTTGGACCTGCTGCTTTTATGGAGCACTGCCGAGCCACATCTGATAAGATTCTACCACATTCCGAGCACTACTGTGACTGGCACCTGTGTCTGCTAAGGCCCACAGTACTGAGTCCCTTCTTCCCTCTCCGACCCCATCTGAACTCTGATGCTAGTTCTTAGTCCTACTCTTAACATTCCAGGTGTTCTTCTAAGGTGAATGGGTGCTCACTTAAAGACAGGAGGCTCCCCTCATGAAATTTTTGTCACTGTATTTAAAAAAGTCTTAGCCTCTTCTTCCCAAAGTATGTGTGAACATCCAGGTTGTGGGAAAGTATCAGCACAGCACTGGGAACATCAAAGTTGTATAGTAAATGATAGTTTCCTTGCTGCCAATGGAAAAACTTTTGATCTTGGACCCAGAAGAACTAGGTTTGAGACAATGTTTTTAGCAAATTATTTAATCTCTCTAAATCTCCACATCCTCATTTATTAAATGGGGATGATAGTTTTATCTCTCAGGGTTGTGAGAATCAAATGAGATAACACATGTTAAGAAAAAGTGCTTTCCGCAAAGGTATTATTATTTGTCCTTTTACTTTCAGCTGGCATCCCACCTCCCTGACTTTTGAACCAAGAGGCTGCCTTAGATTCTCAAGCTTTCTTTTTCTGGAAGTTAAGATGTTGCTGTTTCTTTATTTCTTGCTAAAGCCACTATCTCCTACCATTAAGCAGTGAGAAGAGTATCCCCCTAGGAAGAGCAGGGTTCTAGCCCTATTTAGCTGGATTGCTCTAGGCAAGTAACTTACCTGCTCAAGTGTCTGTTTTCAGATCTGTGAAAGGGGAACAGTGACAACACCTGTGTTGCCCACCTCACTTGGTTGCAAGGATGGAATTAGATAGGAATCCCCTGTGTATTTCAGGACTTCTAAGTGTCTGCTCACTGACTACAAAGCCTTCAATGGCTTATGTAGGCGTTGGCTTTATGACATTGGGCAAATGACATACTATGTCTGAGCCTCAGTTTCCACATCTCTAAATTGTGTAAACAATACCTACTTTATTTTGTTGTTAGGAAGAGTATAATGAGCTAATATATGAAAGGTTCTTGGTATAGCACTAGGCACAAAAATTATAGCAAGACTCACATATCAGATACCATTGTCAGAGCATTGACTCCAGATTGCCTTTTCCCTACCTGGCTTTTCCTCTCTGCCTCTTCTACTCCAAGGAAGGGGCCAATGGCAGAGGGAAGCCATGTGCATGCAGATATTGGTGTTAATGCCATAGCCTGTGCTGGGATTGCTTTTGCTTCAGGATGGCTTATCTTGGCCCCTGATGATGAGGTTATGTGTTGATGATGCTTTTGTTGGAGAGCCCAAGAGTTAGTGCTAGGGAATGAAATCCAGCATCTTTCACCTGACTCTCATGACCCAAAGGCATGATGTGTGTGGTTTCAGCATCCTGCCCTCTTCCCATCTTCCTTTCCTGTGCCAGAATACGTGCAATTCTTTAACTTTTTCTCCACAATCAGGTCAGGATTAAAATGCAAATGGGAGGGACTAGTATAAAAACTGCCACTAAAGGTCTAATCAGGGCAATTCCTGAGAAGGTGGGGAAAGAAGGGTGCAGGAGTAGGTGTCCTGAGGGTTGGAAGTCAGGGAGAGAGGGAAACAGGGATTAGGTAAAGGAAGCAGAAAAGGGAGCGAGGACAAGAAAAATAGTTTCATTCATTTCACAATTTTTCTGAAGGTTCTTCTTGCCCATCAACAGCTGTTGGACAATTCATCCTTTAATCCGAGTATATGATGCTTAATCCATCCACAGAGCTGGACAGTCTGTCTTTTTAAATGAAGCAAGTTGTAAAATCAAAACAGTGCTTCTGCCCCAAATCTTGAGGGATTTGAGAGGCATGTTCACATTCCATGAATCCCAAAATACAGATTTTCTGTCCAAATAACAGGCTGCAAAGCCAAACAAAAGGAGGAGCAGTCTCTGGAATCTCAGATGGCAGGACAGAGCAAGCCAGCTGGAGCTAACTGAATTGAGGCCTTGAAACCTATGAACCGCGCTGGACACTTTTTTATTTTATCTTATTTATATTTTTATAGAGATGAGGTCTCACTATATTGCCCAGGCTGGTCTTGAACTCCTGGGCCCAGGTGATCCTCCCATCTCACCCTCCCAAGTACCTGGGACTACAGGTTCAAATATTACCATGCCCGGCTTAGATGCTTTTTAAAAAAATAAAAAACAGATTTGTTTCTTTATTAAGTATGTAATATAGGTTATTTATAGAAACACAAGAAGACACAGATAAGCACTATAAAACAAAACAAAAACCAAAAAAACTTCCTGTAACCTCACTACCCTGTAACTGCTAACATTTGTGAGTAGAAGGAGACAGGACAGTCATTGGTGGTTAAGTGCCATGATTCTGGGGCCCACCTGCCCAGTGCAAAGCCCAACTTCCCCATTTACCTGCTGGAGGCCACAGGTGAATTACTTGGCCTCTATGGGGCAGTTTCCTCATATGTAAATTAGGTATAATAATAATAATGCCTACTTCCAAGGGCAGTTGTGTGAGTTTAAATAAGCCAAGATGAACATCACACACCGGGTCCTATTGTGGGGAGGGGGGAGGGATAGCATTAGGAGATATACCTAATGTAAATGACGAGTTAATGGGTACAGCACACCAACATGGCACATGTATACATATGTAACAAACCTGCACATTGTGCCCATGTACCCTAGAACTTAAAGTATAATAATGAAAAAAAAAGTACTTGTAAGAACTATTTCTGTGATACCTACAATAGTAGTTATTATACATCTAGCCTTTCTCCTATATAAGTTATAGAAGTATTATGTATAATACATTTCTATGAAAATAGAATTGTCCTGTACTGTTTTGTAACTTTTTAACTCTCATGATTGCCTTTTCATGGCCATCTTTTTAATTAGTATTAGCTAATATCGATTGCTTACAGTTGGTGGAACAGGCTTAGTGCTAAAGATTTTATATAAATTATCACATGTAGTCCTCACAATTAACTCTGTAGGGTAAGCACTATTGTTGTCATTTTACAGATGAGGAGACTGAGGCTAAGCAATTTAAATTATTTATTTACAGAGCTAACGAGCAGAGAAGTTAGAACTCCAATCTAAACATTCTGGCTTTTAAATTTGCCTGTGTTAGAACTTGCCATGGACTTTATAAGAAAGTCCAGGATTTCTTTAGGACTTCCTGAAAAGAGGCAAGCTTCAGTGCGTGTCATCTTTCCTTCCACCCTGCAGCAAAGAGGAGAATGCGGCTGAGACAGCCTGGCAACCTATGCTGGCAGTGCTTAGCAAATGTTTGTGCCCACTCCTTTTTAATCCTTGACAGACTGCACGTTGGTACTCTAGACTGTTGGGTGTCTGGCTAACTGTTCTTGGGCTGTAATGGTATTTTCAGTTTTTACTGTGGAAATCACTCTCTGATATGAAGCGGGATCTAGGGTTCAGTACTACTCTTAATTTTTTCTGAATGTGTCTTATGCAGAAAAATAACCTTAAAGCAGTTTTTTATCTTGTTCTCCAGAGCCCCTGACAAAGCCATCTGAGCCACTGATCATAGCTTCCTTACCCTTCTCTTTCCATCCCTGGACATTCACCCCTATCCCCAGATAATCCAGGGCCAGGTCCCAGGCATTGACAGTTAATTTATTCAGCAAGTCTTTGCCCAGACTCCACCCATGTGAAGCCCTGTTCTGGCCTTCACAGGGCATGCAAGAGGAGGACGTTGGTTGCAAAGACACCAACACACACAAAAGCAGAGCTAATAATACAAAGCAGCTTGTGTGTGGCTCAGATGACTGGTGTGAGCCCAGATCAGTCCAGTGGGGGAGTGTGGCTGCGCTGTGGGTTGGGGCCGTGGGGGTATCCTGGCCAGAGGTATGATAGGCTGACAGTAACCTTACCGGGACTAACCCCTTCTTCTCCACTTAGGAGTAGCTCGGAGAGGAGGAAGGAGAAGTCCCGGGATGCCGCACGGTGCCGGCGGAGCAAGGAGACGGAGGTGTTCTACGAGCTGGCCCATGAGCTGCCTCTGCCCCACAGCGTGAGCTCCCATCTGGACAAGGCCTCCATCATGCGACTGGCGATCAGCTTCCTGCGAACACACAAGCTCCTCTCCTCAGGTAAGGCCAGCAGGCTCCCCTAGGCTGGGCAGATGCCAGCCTTACCAGCATGTTCCTATATGCAGGGGGCCCTTCTGCTGCCAGAGCGGGAAAGTCTTCCCACTACAGAACTTTCACCCACAGAATCACCATCATGAGTGCTTTATTCCTTCGTGTTAAACATCTCTCTTCCAGCAGTGACCTTCACTGTGAATCCAGCCGTGAGAGGAGGGCAGGGACAGGACCAGGGAAGAACACGGGCACCCAGGGACTGGGGAGAACACGGGCTGGGAGAACCAAGGGCAGCTTTTGCTGACTTCTCAGTTTGTTGCCATCTGGCCCATAAGACCCATCCTCCACACTAGATTGAGTCTGTAGGACGCCTTCTCATCCTTAACTTCCAGTGCCTTCCCTAGAACAGCAAGGAGGTATGCCCAGATGATCTTTTCCCTCTGAGAAGCCAGTTAGGCCAAGCAAATCATGTAGTCACTCTGAACATTGGTTTCCTCATCTATAAAATGGCGTTAAACATACTTCTTGCCCAGGCTGTTGGTGAGAATGGACTGAAATGATGTCTGTAAATCACCTGGCCTGGCTGAGCTCACTCACACTGGGGAGTCCTTGACAGCTGACAGCTGAGAGCATCACCCCTCCCCAGAAAACAACTGGTTCTCCCGTCCCTGGTACCTCTGCAACTCCAAAGTTCACACAGCATTTGCTTTTTCTCAGTTACATTCTTCAGGAAACCATTTCCTATGTGTCCTGACCAGAAACAGGTGTCCTGAGAAGTCTTCTGGTTTCAGATCCTATGTGACATTCTCATCAGGGGTGTCAGTTCTGTCAGGATGCTGGGCAGCGTGTTGTGCTCCTCCCCGCCTGGTCTGGTGCCACAGGTGGGGACAGTGTCTGACCGGTGAGCGTGAGGGAGGCACTCAGGGAGGGAGGGTTCTTTGGTGGTGGTTTTTCAGTTTTCCGGAGTAAGCCTGGTGCCTTGGAGACGGTGGATTCCACCATCCTGTTATGAAGTGGCTATTCTGGGAAAGAGGGAATCCAGTGTGAGGCTGGGAGGCCAGACCAGAATGTACTATTCTAGTCCCTGGAGTACAGGAAGGATATGGGAGGCAGACTTTCAGAAAATAGGACGACAGTTCAGTGGGCCTGGGGTTGGAGGGCTAGGGCTAAAGAGGCGAAATGTGCAGACAAGAGCAGGAGAGCCAAGGGGGAAGATAGGGTCTATAAATACTTTCAAAGAACAATGCAAGACAATGGCAGATACATGGTCCTAGATGCTGCAGAGAGAGAACAGTGGGCTGAGCCCTGGCAAGGGTTGGATTGCTGGATATAAGAAAGGCCGGGAGACTCCATTACAGGGCATTTGTGCACCCCATCCCTTTAAAAAGGCTTGTCTTCCTGGATAACTGAGGGCAAAGTCAGCTAATGTTGCAGTCATCTTTACATATAAAGAGTAGACAGTGGGAGGATTTCATGACTGGATGAAGGCCCCTTCCCCACAATGAGACCCCTCTCTCCTGCTTTCCTGTTGTGGTACTTGAGATTCTGCTCTTAGACATTAATTCCTTTGGATTAATCATTGCTTCCTTCATCACCACTCCAATTCCTCCACCAACACAAAGCCCCAGAAGGGGTAATACAGGTTGAGTATTCCTTATCCAAAATGCTTGGGACCAGAAGTATTTTTGATTTTTTAATGTTTTCAGATTTTGGAGTATTTGCATTGTATTTATCAGTTGAGCATCCCTAACCTGAAAATCTGAAATTTGAAATGCTCCAGTGAGCATTTCCTTTGAATATTGTGTTGGATTTTGGAGCATTTCAGATTTCAGATTTTCAGATTAGGGACAGTCAACCTGTATATTAATTGTAGAATGCCTCTGACTAAATTTGGACTCGTTGAGTGTTTCTCCTTGTTACACAGATAAGTGAAGGACAGACAGGTTAATATTGCTCAAAGTCACACATTTAGCACATGGTGAACCTGCACCTGGAATTCAAGTCCTTTTGAATTTTGGTCCATGGGAAAACAGACTTGGGACGGCAAGAGCACTTTGTAAACCTGGTCAGGCTAAGATGTTGACAAAGATGTTGACAAGGGCTGGGGTGTGGGGTGTGGGGTTTGGGGGAAGGGAGAAGGTAGGGGAACGAAGGTCAACAGAGGCAGCTAGGGGCCAGTGTGATGGGGAGGAGGTCCTCACACATTCAGAGAATTATTCCTGTTCTTCCCCCTAGTGCAGGGGTTCATTTTCCATTATTGCCCTCCTGGGCCTGGCTGTCTGTCTCAGTGGTTCAAAGGTTGGCCTGGAAGAAGGCCAGGAGTTAGGCTGGGCTCTCTGAGCACATCTACCCGTGTGTGTGCTGGTGTGAGCCCTCGTGTGCTGATGAGAACCCCTGTGTGCTAAACACACCCACAGAGATAGGACCAGAGTGGCCACACTGGGACATCCCTTATCTGTCCCATCTCAGGAGCCTGTTGAAAGTTGTGGACACAAACTTGCCTGCCCTCTGGCTGGGCTTGGCCCTATACCAGCTAGAGCCCTTAGCCTGTCAGCTCTGGTCCTCTCTGTCCCAAGGAAAGAAATGAAGGAAAGGGATAAAAAGTTTCTACTTTTGGCCATGTGGTCCTGCTGTCCTTGAAGAAGTTCTCACCGAACGAGCACAGCCCAGGGAGGAGGAGATGGTTTCTCAGCACCCGCTTTTCTCTGACTTCTCTCTTAGACTTCTGCTACACATTCTCTAGACTGATTGTTGAATTACTTTCAGAAATTGTGAGACAAGATCTTTTTCTTTCTAAATCGTATTTTGCTTTTCCAACACATGTAGCATCATGAAGAAGAGTTCAGGATTTGTGGGCAGATAGACCTGCACTGGAATCTTAGTTTGGCTGCTTTCTTTCTCTGCAATGTTGTAAAAATTTCTCTTTGAGCTTTAGTTTCCTCATCTGCACAAAGGGAATAATGGTGTTTACCCTGCAATGTTATTTGAGGATTGAGATAATAGATATAAAAGGCCTTATCCTCTAGCCTGCCACATATTAAGGTCTCAATAAGTTACAGCTTAGAAATAAAAATTATTATAAACAAATATATTGATTTATATTAAATATAGGCTTCTGGAGAAATGATGTAAAAGAAAACCCAATGTAAATTCTTACTATCCTCTAACCTACCTTCTAGCAATTTCTATCAAAATGCAGAGTTGTCAAGCTTTTCCAAGGCAAAACAACCCACACATTCATTATTTAAGCATTTCTAACAAAGGTGAGTACCAATTTTGGCTCACTTTATAATAGGAAATAGCTGGTTGCATACCTCAAAGTTCAAAAGGCTAAAAAATACCAGGTTTTTCTTTAGAAAAGTTTCTCTTTACTTAGTAACATGTTTCCCTTTGATTTTCACAGTAGGCTGTTCTGTGTGGGAATGTTGGAGAGGAAACCTCAACGTTGAGAAATTCAGGCTGTGGGTCTGGGCTGCCGATTGAGATTCATATCACAGGAAGCAAACTGAAACAATAGCTTTATGATATTAGCTTCCACGCTGGGCTGAGGACAGAACACACTCTTACAGGAACATCGGTGGAAATGCCACTTGATTGTCTTAAATCCTCTTTCAAGATGAGCCCCACAAACCATGAGCGAATCAGGGTCAACTCTGCATTCTGAGGGCATTAAACCGCAGTGAATATACAAAATTTGCTTTTCATTGTAAAATTAAATTTTGGGCTTGCCCAAACTCATGCATGATGAAGTCAAATTCATTTTCCATGGAGCTGGAGATCAGCATGAAGCAAGGTTTCTAAAGAGAAGTGTCAGTTGCATTATGGATTCATCATTTCCTTAGCAAAGACATCAGTTATAACAAGAGGTTGTTTTCCTGATCTGTAGACTACTAAGGGAAAGATACTAAAATGTGATTTTAAAGTTTTTAAGGCTTGATATGACCTTCCCATGCAGGAAAAGTGGGACAAAGAAAGAACTGTGCAGGCAGATACATGTTCTGGTACCCTCTCATATCCCACTTTCAGACTTCTGTTCCCAGGCTTTCACCCCTACCTCCGCCCCTTTGTCCCACCTACTCCAAATGAAGGCCTTTTTCTGTTCTGTTTGGAAAGAGCTCAATAAGCTGATTCATGTGAGGATGTTAATGGGTGAGAACAGCTAATATACAATCTCTTCTAGAGATACTGACTTTGTTCAGATCATTCCTTTAACTTAAACTAAAAAGTCTGCTCAGTCAATAGATGTTTGCCGAACCCAGTCCTGTACTACATCTTATGGGGAGGGTAATGCAGAGAGGCAAGATAGGATAGTAAGATATATATGCAAAGAACAAAGGCATGAATCTCTCCTAGTGGACTTTCAGGACTTCCAGGGAGCCCAGGAAGATCAGGAAGGACACAGTGCCTTCTGTCAAAGGCATCAGAGAAGCCCAGGCCTGCTAATGGTGGCATTTAAAGGTGTGGCTAAGGATCCAGTAAGCAATCCCAGAATGATTTCCCTGTAGTTTGACTGGCATTGCTCTTGCAGTCTGCACATCCGGGAGGGCGGGGATTGGGGGTCAGGCCGTGGGTCAGGTGGAGGGGAGGAATCGGTTTAGGCAGAGCCTTAGAAGGAAGGCCCCTGTGGTGGTCACAAAGTGGTGACTGCCAAGCACGTCTGAACCAGGAAGACCCCATCATAATGGCTTTAAGAACAGTCAGAGCAGTCCTGGAACTTCTCGGAGTAGGAAACAAGAGGTAAAGTGACCTTGGTCGAATAAAATTGCAGCCAGTATTCTGACCAGCAGCACCGTGGGGCAGCCTGGTCTCTGAGACCACTCAGGAGGCTCTGCTCTGCCACTCTGCCTGCTCTCTCCCAATGCACAGCCCCTGCTGCCCAGGAAGTCCCACCCCACATGGGCGGTGCTGCTTGAAGGAAATGAGCGATGCTCCGGAAAAAGTGCTCCAAAACCTCAGCCCGCGCATATCCTGGCTGTGGGGAGTCATCAAAGCCTGTTTACTGGGGCTATTTTTAGCATTAAAGAATCTTGTTATGCTCCCCAGGATGGGCATGCGCCGTCTCAGCAGAGCACCTCTGGTTTTAATGACCCATCTCTCATCTTTGGGGTGAAACCCTGCAGGGTCCTCGGAAGCAAGTAACTGAGATCTAGAGCCCAGAATGATTTACAGACCAAGTTGGTGGCTTATTGAGCACCTACTCTGGGCTCCTCACTTGGTTCTGACCAAGAGTTGATGCTGGATTGTTGCATCACCTTACAGCAGTTTATCTCTGTCTTCCCCACCCGTCTGTCAATTCCGAGGGGATTGCTCTTACACCTTTCAGTATCCCTGATTCTTCTTAGGACAGGACTGAGCACACAGTAAGTGACACTTGCGGACAGATTACCTTGTGCCTAGCATAAAGCAGACATGAACACAGTAGAAACTTCATAACGGTGTAGGGAATGAGTCCATTTTTCCATGTCCCTAACACTGAGTAGGATATTAATGGTACATCAGGGAAGACACAATGTTCACAGGGGAAGGGGCAGAGGGGTCTTCAGCCGATTTGTGACATGAGCCTCCAGGGTGACTAATCTCCCCAAAGCAATGCTTTGAGATGCCTCCAGGGTGAGGGTCTACCTCCTGGCTCCACAGCTTTCATTCTCAGCTGCAAGCTGGGAGTGACCTGGCCAGGTTCCTTCAGAAGCTCCCAGGAGAATAAGCAGGTGCTGTGAGGGCAAATAGTTCCATAGAGGGAAGAGACCCTGCCCCAGCCCTGCCGTTGCAGGGTTCCTGGGGCCAACCTGGTGGCTTCCTGCTCCTCCAGCCATTGTGACCTTAGTCCCAAGACATTCTGTTTCCCTTCGTGGCCCTAGATTGCCCTTCTCCCTCCCAGAGGCCAGCTGACCCGAAGGTGCTGTAGCCAATTTCGCCACCTCCTGGAAGTAAATGCACTGGGCATGGGTGGAAACCAGTTTGGCTGTGTTGGAACTGTTAAAAACAGGAAGTTTTAAGCAGGACTATTTCCTCTGGGACTAGTTAACCCAAATAGGGTTGTCTTGGGATTACTCCAGATTTTGAAGTCAGCGTTACCACTGAGATCAAAGAAATTGAAGAGAAAATATCTTCTCAGTTGGCTAGAAACCACAGGGTTGGCCTCTGTGTCTCTATAGAAGGTGGTCACCTATCTGGTGTGATTGAAGTGGCGCTGAAAACCTCTCCTCACTCATCTCCAAAATAAGTCACCACCTGCCAACACAGGCTAAATAAGGTCACTCATAGGACCTTTGAGTTGAGGTAGTAGCTCTCAGCATATGGTCCTATGAGTAGCAGGGTCAGCATCACCTGTGAGCTTTTTAGAACAAACAGATTTTCAGTTCCCACTAAAGACCTACTGAACCAGGAACCCAGCAGGGGCCCATCCAGGGCCAGCTTCATGGGCATGCAGCACAGGTGGTCTTAGAGGGCGCCACACTGAGAAGGTTCTCAGGCTTGCTTTAATTTTTCCATTGAGAGGTCTCACATTTTTATTTTGCACTGGGCCACGCAAATTATGTAGCAGTCCTGGTCCCAGACATTTTTCTTTTAGCCTGGCCTATAGATGATTCTGATGCATACTCAAATTTGAAAGCCCTGAGTTAAGTCATTTTCTCCTCTAAAGCCCCCATTCAAAAGAAGATTTTAGCTGGGAAAGCTAACATTCACAGTGGCATCACCCACACCTGGGACATTGGTTCATCATCACTTCAGCGGGCTGGTCAGCTGGCAAAGGACAGGTGTATCAGCAGAAACCCCAAGCAGGGATCAGGTGTGCGTATATGTATGGTATAAGGCCATTCCCATGACCTGTGGTTCTCTCTTCTCCAGGCTAGCCACTTGAAACAGGGTGTGGAGAGGAAAGAATTTCCCTTATTTTGTTTCATCATTTTAGCAAAACAGAGGGAAAGCCACTGGGGCCTTACTCTGTACAGCCCAACAATTGGCTCTGAAGGCTTGCCCATCCCTGGATGGGACCCACTGTGATGCTGTGCAGAAGGCATCTGTGACTCTGGCGTGTTCTCTCATCCTGTGTCCTGAAAGATAGCTGGTCCCCTGTGCCTCCACTGAAGCCTCTTGGTAGGAAGATCTTGTAATTTGGATTTGTTCTTCTTGAGGAATAATGGCAGGTAACCCAAAGCTTAAATTTAGAGGCTCGAGGAAAAAGTGCCCTTGCAGAAAGGCCCTTGAACATTTCACAGCATTGATGTGTCCCTGGCCAAGTGGCCCATACATTGAATTGCATTTTACACTCCTTAGAATAGTCTCCATTTGAAAGACTCCTTTTAGTTAAGTGAATATTAATATTTGCAAGTGACAAATTATTCTCTAATCCCCTCGTTCTGTAAATCAAGTGAGGCATACTTTGATTGATGTTTGCACTGAATAAATACAAATTTTCATAAGTAAATGTCTTTGGAGTTAAATAATGAACTAGGAGAAGAGGGCTGAAATAAAGTCTGTGGTCTGTGTATAACAACCAGAGACCTGGGGCCTACGAGGTTTTTTTGGTCTGGGACAAGAGCCGAGTCTGTATTTTTCAGATAGCAGAGGTATACTAGACAGGCCAGGATACTCAAAGTGTGGGTGGTTCGGGGTGGAAGTTTTCCCAGGCTGCACCCAGCAACCACCTGTACAGCCTGCTGAGAATGCAGGTGCCTGCTCACTGTGTTCTGCACCTCTGGGCTTCACTCTCTCCAAACCATTCTGTATGCCATTGCCAGACTAATCTCCCCAAAGCAGTGCTTTGAGATGCACTCCTCTGACCACATTTGCTTGACACGTGAGTCCCCTCCAGGACACTGGGCCTGTCTCACCAGCCCAGTCTCTGAGACTGGGAGATGGATTCTCCTCTTGAGCCAGATGGGCCTCTCTTCAGTCTAGGAGGGAGCTTGCTCCAGGTGTTTTCCAGTGCTCACACAATCCCATCTGGTTCAGAAGGCCCTTCTTTCATTCCACAGAGTGAAATCTGTTTTTCTAAGTCTCTGCAAATCTTCTTTGGAACAGTTAGTTGTCTGTGATCACCCCAAAGTGACCCCCTTGTCCTCTGACCCTTAGAGCTCGTCCCATCTACATTTTTCCTTGAAAGCCCAGCTATGACATCCTTGAACTTTTACTTAGCTTTGCATCTCTGAGTGCTATATATTCCTCACCCGGGATCTGAGCAATTTGAGGGTAGTGCATGTCTTGGAACAGAAAGAAGAAAGAATTTACTGTTGCTATAGTTTTAGGCACTTTACATACTTATCTAATCCTTACAATTCAGAGGTGGGAATTGTTATTCCCATTTAGCTGATGAGGAAAGTGATATCCAGAGAGGTTGTTACTTATTCAGAGTCATAGCCTAATAGGAGGGTGATCTAGGAAGAGAACCTGTGTTTAACTCCAAAGCGTATGAATGGTTGAGTGTGGCTTCTGGATTCAGCTGTCAAAGCTTGCTAACTTTGCAATCTTTATACCTTTGGACAAATGGCTTAACATCTCTACACTTCATCTGTAAAATGAGATTAAGAATAGTATCTACCTCTAGTAGGTCACTGTGAAGATTACATAGCATGCTTAGTGCAGTACCTTTCATGTTGTGATTGCAGTATATATTAGCAGCTAAAATTTGTTCCTGCTACTATGAGTACCGTTATATTCAGGCATACTTTGATGTTTGCACTGGATAAATACAAATTTTCATAAGTAAATGTCTTTGGAGATAAATAATGAACTAGGAGAAAAGGGCTGAAATGAAGTCAGTGGTCTGTGTATAACAACCAAAGACCTGGGGCCCAAGAGGTGTTTTTGGTCTGGGACAAGAGCCGAGTCTACAGGCTGTACAGGTGGTTGCTGGGGGCAGCCTGGGAAAACTTCCACCCCGAACCACTCACACAGCAGCTCCTACTGCTCCCGTTACTAGTGCCAGAAGTACTGTTGTCACAACAAGCACACTGTCCTCACAGCCCCTGTCAGGGTGTCCTCTGTGCAGTGGTGTTCATCCCGTGCCTGCTGCCGGGCTGGGGCAGACATTCAGATGGTCGGCAGTGCGCGTTTCCAGAAAAGTCCACCCGATGCCTTTGCGCCATCCCTGGCAAATGCCCATCTGTGCCAGTCACATCTGTTTTCACTCCACATTCATGTAACTGTCCCACCCCCCTCTCTTTCCAGTTTGCTCTGAAAATGAGCCTGAAGCTGAAGCTGACCAGCAGATGGACAACTTGTACCTGAAAGCCTTGGAGGGTTTCATTGCCGTGGTGACCCAAGATGGCGACATGATTTTTCTGTCAGAAAACATCAGCAAGTTCATGGGACTTACACAGGTGACACCCTCCTCTAGCTCTTTCAAAAGAAGAAATGTTTCCATTTGGGGGTAGAAATGAGTAGAAGGTGCTAGCCACAATCCCACTTGACCTTTCCCTGTAAATGGCCACTGTGACCCTCGCTGACCTCAGGCCACATGCCTCAGGCCACAGTCCCACCCCCAAGCATTGGGTTTGGCTTTGCTTATGTCCATCCTGGCAGACAGCTCTCTACTGACTCATTAACAGACTCTGTCATCAGTAATCCCCCATTACATCTTTCTGTCTGTGGACCTGACACTGGACTGGGATTATGAGAAAACCCAATTCAATCTCCTCCCTGCCTCCAAATCTGGAAGGTGGCTCAGCTTCCTCTTGGAGTCTTTTACTTCACTGTTAGGAATAATGATGCCTAACCTTGTTTTTGAAACAGGTGGAGCTAACAGGACATAGTATCTTTGACTTCACTCATCCCTGCGACCACGAGGAGATTCGTGAGAACCTGAGTCTCAAAAATGGTATCCTTAATTGTGTTTATTTCCTTCTTGCCCCCACTGGGTGGGAATCTGCCTCCCCTTAGTCTACAAGTATAAGGGAGATAGCTCATGGCCTTGTGATGCGGGAAAAATGGATGTCCTTAAAAAATTTAGCTAGGCTGGCCCTCCGTTTAAGTGTGTAGCCTGTGAGATGAGATTGGGGCATTGAGAGGACCCGGTACTCAGAAGTATCTCCTGCTGGCCCCGCATGGTGCCTGGTATCCCACTACTAGGGGACTCCTTTGGGTTAGGGCACTGTCTCTAGGAGGTTTCATCACCCAAGAGTCAAGCACCTCTGCCAAATGACACCACCCAAACCAGTGAGAAACCAGTCTGTGCCAAAGTGCTCATAGGAACTACTGTAGTTATCTATTGCTGTGGAACAAACCACCTAAAACATAGGGCTTTGATGATTATCTCCCAGCGTTCTGTGGGTTCAGTGGGTGGGCCTTGTACTCCATGTGATGTCAGCTGGGCTGCAGTCATCTGGGGGCCAGACTAGGCTGGGGTGATCAGGATAGCTCACACACGTCTGGGACCTTGTGGCAGGTGGCTGGAACCCTGGATTCAGCTGGCATGCTGGGACAATGGGACTGTTCTCTCACTCCATGGAGTCTCAGAGACTCTCCCTCTCCATATGGTGTCTCTAGGGTAGCCAGACATGTGGCAGCTCAGGGCTCCCAGAAGCACTAAAGTGGAAGTTGCCAGGCCTTCCCAAGGCTTTGTCCTCAAATTGGCAGAGCATCACTTCTGCCCCATGTTGTTGGTTAAAGCATGTTACAGGACAGCCCTGGCTGATTGTGGGAGGAAACTACACAAAGCCGTGAGTGTCAAAAGGCATGGCTTGTTGGAGCTACTTTTGGAGATGAGCTACCACAGGAAATGGTACCCTGATGAGACATAGGTCAAGTAGGTTTTGACGGAGAAGAGATTTAAAAAGATCTAGCGTACAGGACCTTACCCATGGGGATACCCAGCAGGTGCCAGTGGATGAGAGGACCCACACAGGCAGAAAGCACGTTGCAATGGCAGTGGAGCTTCCTCTCTTGTAACTGTGGCCATTCAACAAAGGCATGAATAGGGACATTGTTAAGAGGACTGAAGCTTTGGGCAGAAGTGGGGCTTAATGACTGTCCAGGTCCCTTCCAAACCTGAGATTCTGTCACTGGACTGGGCAGATTCTGTGCATGTCTAGATGTCCTCTTTAATAATATCACCTGTCACTGCCATGGGGCTTATGCTTGTCCAACCTGAATAACAGAGGCAGTGAGGGTAAGCCTACAAGGTTTGGCTCTTATTACCACACATGCTGCAAAAGCAGATACTTCATTGGCTCACCTCCACCCTGTTACAGACTGAGCCTGCAAAGTACATAATTACAACCACCTCCTCTTCTACCACTGCCACAGCTCCCTCACCCAGCTCCTCTGCAGGCCTTAGGCCACCTGGGTCCTAGAGTACACTGGCAGAGAACACCCCATGGGCTGCTCAATGTCTTGTCTGGTTCTATGGGGAAAGAGCTACCAGACTTTCTAAATTTCTCTAGAAAGAGATTCATATTCTGAATGGGTAGGTGCTTAAAGCCTGAGAAAACCAAAGATTGATTTCTTCTCTACTCCAGAAACCCTTGGGCCTTTGGGTTCTTAAGTCTCAGTTCAACCACTGACCATAGTCTGAGTTTGAGTCTGTGACCAGAAGCAAGTACCCTACGTCTCTGTTCCTCAGAGTCTGTCTTTTCAAATTGCTGGTATTGGACGAGGCAAAGGCGACGACCTTTCAGTTCTCAAGTGCCATGATTCACAGCCAAGTGACCTCTAATTATCTGAGTAGAACTTTAGATCTCTTGATCTGCATATTGAGGACTTGGGATCAAACTCATGAATCAGCAAGTCTTCACTGAAGGTGCTAGCCTGTGGGTGGACTCATGATCTAGACCTAAAGGGTTAGTGTGAGTTCCTAGAGGAAAACAAAGCCATGAGGCAGATTGCGGAAGGCTTTGAAGGCCAGGTGGAGGGCCTTGAACTTTATTCCACAGACAATGGGGAACTACTGAAGGTTTTTGTGCAGGGGTGGAGTGATCTGTGTGGAGCAGTGTTTAGAAAGAATGATCAAGGCCGGGCACCGTGGCTCACGCCTGTAATCCCAGGCCTTTGGGAGGCTGAGGTGGGTGGATCACGAGATCAAGAGATCGAGACCATCCTGGCCAACATGGTGAAACCCTGTCTCTACTAAAAATAGAAAAATTAGCTAGGTGTGGTGGCGCACGCCTGTAATCCCAGCTACTTGGGAGTTGGAGGCAGGAGAATCACTTGAACCCAGGAGGCAGAGGTTGCAGTGAGCCAAGATCATGCCACTGAACTCCAGCCTGGCAACAGAGCGAGACTCCGTTTCAAAAAAAAGAAAGATCCAGTGTCAACATGGGGAGAATCTAGAGGTTAGCAAGTTAAAAGGCCTCAGTAATACCCAAGCAACAGCCACAAATGAATCCCTCCAGCCCCCTCATACCCAACAACTGGTCTGGTCCTGGTGGTGGGGCCAGATCCCAAGATACAGGTATATCTCATTGTATGCTAACCCCACCTCTGAAAATTAAAATGGGAAGAATCATAATTTGGTGTGGGAGAAATGGTTTTATAATCATGATGAAGGAATGTTCTCTCCTTTTTTAAAAAAAATTCACTATTCAGTCTCTTACTGAGTGGGGTCCCCTAAGGGTGTTGAAGTTTTGTTCAAGGGTGCCACAATTCCTTTGACACATAACTCTTCAGGAATATGTCAGTTAAGTCAAGGGCCTCTGGAAGTTTAAGTGCAGGGGCTGGTGACTGTTCCTGGAGGAAGGAGTGTGACTATTTGAAACAAGGCTCCAGATTGTTCTATGATGCTGGGTAGGGGCAGGATTATATCTTTGAAAGTAGGAACCAGAGATGGTGGTGTAGGCAGGATTTGGACACAGACAAGTGGGATTCAGCTGGCACTCTATTCATTACTTTGTTTTACAAAAAGTGGAAAATGGTTCTGAATGGGTAGGCTGTTTGGCAGCTATAAGGAAGGAAGCTATATTGCTGGTCTTGATGATTTATTTAATTCTTGCTGAAAGAGAGGATATGATCCAGGTTGAGTTAATCCGTAAAGTGGACTTGCTCACCAAATCCACCGTAAGGAGATTCGTACCAGAGGTCTCTCTAGAGCCTTGATACATATGTCACTTCAGGGAGAAAGCTAATGGCATGGTATCCTGAACACAGCTATTGCATTTTGCAAATGGGGTACAGGAGGGGTTAAATTCCTCCTGAGAGACAGGTTATATAAAGGAAAGACGGGAGTGTCTGAGAGACATTTCTAACCTGTGAGGCTTATACCCTTGGAGTAACTGTGGCCTCACCTAGATTGTCCCTTGGAATTTCTGCGGAGACCTGGTCCTTGCCCCAGAAAAGGGTTGCTGAGTTAGTGGCTGATAGGCACTCGTTGTCTCGCTGCTCTGAAGGCACCACTGACCATGTTCCAGAAGCAATGGGAAATCAAATGATGCAGCAGCTCCTACCTTGTGGGAGTTAATGCTCCAGTGGAGGAGATAAGCTGGAGAGTGGGAACCATTAGTCCACAGGCCATGATGGAGCTCAGTGTTGATGGCAGACTACAGGTGCTAAGAGAGCAGATATTTGGAAAATACAAACAATAGGCTGCCAAGAAAAACTGCAGCTGGGCCCCTCTCATGAATATCCATACAAAACTAACTTCAGCTGGTTCTTCCCATCCTTCCACATTCAGGCTCTGGTTTTGGGAAAAAAAGCAAAGACATGTCCACAGAGCGGGACTTCTTCATGAGGATGAAGTGCACGGTCACCAACAGAGGCCGTACTGTCAACCTCAAGTCAGCCACCTGGAAGGTAGGGCAACATCAGGCCTGGGTTGGAGTCCCAGGTGTAGGGCGATGGCAGTGTGGGGGATGCCTAAGGCCCTACCCCCACCCCCAGCACTCAGCCCCCTGTCTGACCCTTCCATGCCTATCTCAGGTCTTGCACTGCACGGGCCAAGTGAAAGTCTACAACAACTGCCCTCCTCACAATAGTCTGTGTGGCTACAAGGAGCCCCTGCTGTCCTGCCTCATCATCATGTGTGAACCGATCCAGCATCCATCCCACATGGACATCCCCCTGGACAGCAAGACCTTCCTGAGCCGCCACAGCATGGACATGAAGTTTACCTACTGTGATGACAGGTAGGGGGCCATAAGTGTGTATGCTGTGGGCAGAGATGGGTCTTACCTGTGTGGGGGGGGGAGTTGTGCCTGTATTAAAGGTATGGAACTAGACATAGATGTGGTATTGCCGGGTGCCATGTTCATGGACCTGTGCCACTGTTTCATTGCATCAGTGCCCCTCAGAGGTTCCTGGTACTGTATTTGGTGGTCTCCCATGGACAGAGTTACAGGGTCCATCTACAGAGCTTTCCTGGTATGCAACTCTTCTCATCATTGTGGTGTGAACATATTTCTCCATACATGTATCAGGCTCCTGAGGAAATTCTCAAGGCAGTCTTCTGACCCAGGAGAAAGAGAAGAGTCTAGAGACTTCCATCTGTACTCCTGCTTTAGAGGCCAGTAAGGAGCATCAGCTTCTGCCCTGGAGACTGACCCTCTTCCATTACTGACTGAGCCTTTCCCTCTGCCTTATTCCTTCCTGCATGCAACTCCATTCCGGCTGTTGTTCAGCCATTTTGAAGGCTAAGATGAAGGTAGCTAAGCTGGACGCTAAACCCCCAGTGCCAGGCCCAGTGTCTCTTGGGAGTCACAGTAGTGATTAAGAGCATGGGCTTCAGGTCTAGATGGCCTAGGTTCAAATTTAGTAATAAATGTTCAGTGTTAGCTCTTATTATCACCTTTATTAGAGTTGTTTAAAGAATGCCTAAGACTGCTTATGCAAGTCATGCCATCTCGGGTTCTTAGCTCATTTAGAAGATTGAAGCAGGTGGGGAAGAGGCTGGAGTTGTCATAGGAGGGAGTATTTAGACACCCTACAGCTCCTAACCAGCCCTGCCTCTGGGACTGTGGAGCCTGATGATGGGAAGTAGGAGGAGGAAGATGGGGAGAACCGATGCCCGGAGCAGTGGCTGGCCCCAGGGAGGGCAGGAAATGCAGAAGACTGGGCCCAGGGTAGGCCTGGCTTGAGTAAGTGCCACTGTGGCTTGCTGAGCAGCACACCCCGGATGTGCCCTTCCTGGCAGAGATCTCCCCGCCCGACCTCAGCTCTCTGCAGCATCTAGAGCCGCCATGTGTCCCAGGGTGATAGTTCCTGTGGCAGCTCTTTGCCACTCTTTTCTCATCTTCTAGGGTTTCTCCTCAGGAAACCCTGAGATCTCAGTTTCCCCTTCTCCAAAATAGAGATAACACATTCTCAACCTGTTTCATGGGGTTGTTGTAAAATGAGATAATGGCTGTGCAAGCACTTTGAGAAGTCCAGACACCACAACACGTGTGAGGCTTCTTGTTATTGCTTATATCTTACTTCCTGTCCTTGGCCTCCTCCAAAGCAAAATCTTCCACTAAACTCAAGGAGCCGAAATCACTTCTGAAGGCAGTTAGTGGCTGGGGGGCAGGAAGAGGAAGAATCTGACCCCCAGATCAGCAAGAATTTGCCTTGTCTTAGCCAGCAGGAAACCACGGAACCCCAGGAAAAAAGCTCCTGCTCAGCCTCCCCCAGGCCTATCCACTTTTCTCTTAATCAGCTGGACATCCCAAGGGCATCTGGTTTCTTCATGGGAGGGACCCTCCTCTCCAGGATGGGGTTTCTCTCCTCTGATTCCAGACTGGCCTGGTGTTGGTTGGTCGCCCCTTCTTAGAGTTGGCCACCACTTGTGGCACAATTTCAGAACTTTTGTAAAAGTATCCTTGAGTCATTCCTGTCCTTCAATTCTGACCACAGTAAGGCCAAGACTCACAGCTTTTGCAGCTAGTGGGAAGTTATATAAGTAAAAAGAAATGCTCTAACCTCATAGGGAGAAAATGTCATGTATGAAGCCTTTCGTCCTGGAACTTCGACACAGTCACCATTTATTGTACTTGGTGGTGGTGGTGGTGGTGGTGGTGGTGATAATGATGGTGGTTCAAGAAGATCGCCCTTTTAGTGACAGGCACTGTAGGAATCCATGTTATAGGTAAAGTTATTTATCAGATGCAGTCTTTGTATTCAAGTGAACATTCTGGGCAGAAGACACAGCTTCATGCACCCCTCTCAGTAGTCTTGTGAGATAACATGGACAATCCCAGTGCATAGCTCCTGTGTCACTGGCTTTGAGGTGAAGTGGCTCAAGCCGACCTAGCCATATAGCCTGGGAGCATATATAGTGCTGTGGATGATGAAAGTCAGATACGTGCTTCACCCTGGTGAGTGAAGCACATCCGTAACGTGACTCCATAAGCACTGGGAAAACCCTACTGTCCTAGAAAATAACTTGGCATTCCTAGATAATAGAAGAGATTTTTTTTTCAGTTTAAGATTTTGATCCTTGTTACAGTGAGAAGAAATCCTCTGGAAAGGGTAATTCAGCATTATCCTTTATTCATTATCTTGGTTTAAATGAGTTTCAGGTAATTTTCTTAAGGTACTAACCTTTGGACAAAAGAAGAGGGGGAGAAACACAAGGAATTGGATGTCTAAATGTGGCTGGAGAGGAAATGTACATAGAAAGGGGAAAGACACTCTGCTGACTTCTTAGTTTGGCTCAGGGCTGGTAGGCAGGGTAGCTTCTGGCTTAAAGGAAGTATCAAGCCTCGTGATTTAGGACTTTGTGACTCATAATGTAGAGGGTGATATTGCTTATAAGTTCTGTGGGACACACTGCATTTCCAGCAAAATCTTGCCTTTCAAGAAATCTAATTACATGGCCCCAAATCTGAATTCAGTGGTGCTGGAGAGCTGCAGGTAGAAGCATTTAAAGACATAGAATGCTGTGTCACACAGAAGTTGTGTTTAACCGATTAGCAGATTAGTTAACAAGGGCACAGACATGGCTTAGACAGTTGATGAAGTGACTATTTTAAGTCCTTAATCCCTAAGTGTTATATCTTAATTGCTTTGATGAGGCCTGGGATTTTTTGGTTTTGGCAGCTCGTTTTGTTTTCACTCTTTGTGTTGGGATGGGGAGAAGCGTATGCACATGCACACATATACACACTCTCCGCCTCAATTCCCCTTCAGAGACAAATGCTGCAAAAACCAATGCCTGTCCATGATACCTCATGGGGTGAGGGGTTCTCCATTTTAATCAGGAAATTCACTAGGTTTAATGACATCTGCACAAGGGGCTGTGATTCCCACAAAGGGGATTGTTTTCCTACAAGAAAAGTTAGAATCTGAAGAAAATGTATGGCAGTTAGAATCCATAAAATCAATTTTGAAGCAGTTTGGTAGTTGTCTTAGATATACTGAGACCACAGACACAATCAAGCAAAAAAAGAAAAAGGGTCATGGAGAAAAAGATGAAAGCAGACAGGAAAGAAGGGAGAGAAGTGGAAGAGAAAAAGACAACTCTAATTTTACATTGAACTCTCCGGTCAAATCAGTTGAATCTGAAACAACCTATTCTGAAACATCTGAAATTGAATAAAGGAATACAGATGGTTCAAAATGCATTTGACCTCCTGTTAATGAGGGATCAGAGTACCATATTAAGTCCTGCATTAATTATTTTAAAAATAGTAAATACTTTAAAAAGTAAATTTCATAAAATATGTCAATCACATTTATGTACCTATGGTCAACTGCTCTAGACAAGGGGGCAAGTTGAGTAGCAGGGTAAAAGAAAAATGTCCTGATTATTGATGGAATTAATGATCTTTTCTTCATTTATGACTCAAATATAGGCATTACACTCTGTTTCCCGAAATACTGAGCAACCAGTTACGAACTGTCATTTATTGAGCATCTGCCATGTAACTGTGTGCCAGAGACCATTACATCAAAGTAAAAGAGATGATTCCTGATCTCCAGGAGTTGAGAGTTTGAGACATAAGCCATTTAATGAAACCACAGTGAATGGTACAAAACACAACATTCCATTTACCCAAAAGGAAGACAAAAGTTGTTCCCAAGTAGTTTAACTTTAAAATAGGGTGGTTCTTAAATTCATGTGGAGGTGCCATCTAGTGGTGAAAGAGAGAACTGTGAAGGAAGCCAAGCCATCAGGGAGATAGAAGCAAAGCCTTTCTAATTATCATATAATCCTACTACGATTCTGTCAGTTGTAGGAGTCTTCCTGTATCTTAGAAATAAATTATAAAACCAAATTATGTGGATAGGAGCAGTATCACGAGGGGAAAAGTTTTCAAAATTACAGTAAAAATTTCAAATCAACAAAGAGGGTCATATAATTTTTACAGGTAAAGAATTTGAGGGCAACCCTGTTTTGTCATTGGATTCATGCAACATAGGACATACTAATATCAGGAGTTACAGTTTAATAAATCAAGATGCCTACATTCCAAGTTCTGTGGATAAATTTATGGCGAATTGTTTTTGTACAAAGAAGTTGAGAATAAGTAAAAATGGTAAAAGTGAGGGAAAGGTTGAGGATCCTAAAGATAATGTCAGTAAGGATAACTATAAATAAAGAGCCATAAATTGTAAACACACACACAACCTTCCTATGTATACATTTACCCCCACAGGTACCCTGTAACACTCCACAGACAGGATAGAAATGGATTTCCCATTAATTACAGAGCTGGTTGTATAGATTTCATATAACCATGTAGTATTTGAGGAAAACACAAGGCTTAAGTACTGTTTAAAGCAAACAAAATCTAGATGAAAATACATTAAAACCAACCAAAGGCACTGAAATCTGAGTTAGTGAACAGTGTAGATATTAGTAAGGAAATGCAGTGTCAAAGCTTATAAGCACATATAGAAACCAAACTGAGATAAATCACGGGGTGCTGAGGAGAGGCGATGGGCAGAGTGTGGAAGGAAAGCAAGCCGACTTGAAGTATTTATTAGCAGGATACATTCTTTGGAAAACAAATAGGTGGTTACGAAGTACTTAAAACTTTTATCCTCTTAAACAGTTTAAATACTCTCTCACCATCTTGCTTACATGATTAATTTACCTAGCAAATCCTTTACTCGTGTAGGGAACGGGGTAAAAACTGCAGCCAGGTCTTGCGTGACTCCAGGCAGTGGCATCTGAAGTCAAGGACTGTGGCGCTGCACCACACATGGATGGGTGCTGGCGATTACACGCGGGGAAGAAGAGCGAGCCTTCTCAGGCCTTTGGGTGGATTTTTCTCTGCCCCTTGAGGTGGCAGCACTCACACTGAAGCCAAGAGAATAATTTTTTTGCAAGCACTCTGCTATAGGTGGTGTATTTTGAATAGAGCTTCTAAACAGTTTTGAGAGTAAAGGGCAATGAATCATTCATTTTACATTTTGAAGGCACATCTCACTCTGAAGTCTGGAGCTCAGAGAGCTGGCCCACATATGCACTTGGGGTGACACCAACTTCAGAGTTTAACAACCCCCTTTAAAACCGTATTTCCTATTTCCTTTCATCCTTCCTCTGCCTCCTTGTGGCTGCCTATCTATCTGCATCTCTCTCCTCACTGCATCTTGGTCTGCTGTTTTTTGACTTTATTATTAAAAAGTATCCTCTGTTCTTATGTTTGAAATCTGGTGAATTAAGTCCTCATACATTTCTCTCTTCTCTTAGAACAGCCCTACTGAGTTGACTTTTAAATTTATGGGTGACCTCCAACTGATTTTCTTTTTCCCAGTGAGTCAGGGGTCCTTAATTAGAAAGAAAGAAAAAAAAAAAAAAAAACCGTTCCCTGGCCCCTGATGGAGAGAGCAGATGAACCTGTGTTATCACAGCCCAGCTCGGAAGGCTTGTCTGGAGCCTGGGGGAAATGAGCGGGGAAGGCCCTTGTGTGCCGTAGGAGCGACCTTATAAACAAGCTCAGTTCATTAACCTCCCCACTGGCGTCTACGTGCCTGCACATGGGGGCGAATGACCATGAGCTTTAAGTTGGGGTTTCCTGGCTTTGTGAAGTTTGACAACTCAAATGTTCTTCAATTGTGTTTGGGATGTGGTGTATTTCCCAGTTTTTATAGTAGTCTGTTTAAAGGAATGAAGAAAGACATTAAATATTTATTTTAGTTGACAAGATAAATGAAAGCTGCTACTGGGAAGATATCTGGCAGTTCTGAAATCTAGGTTTGTTTGTCCACTTCCAAAACATGCCCATTGTGTGCCTTTGAATGGATGATACATTAATTAGATAAACATTTTGTTATGAGGCTGATTATAATAAACATCTACTTTGAACATTTTAATTTAAAGATTGTAATCTCAAAAGGAAATTTAATTCCTTCAGAGAGTAGAAAGACATCTTTCCTAGCATGCCAGTAGACTCATTTTGGAGGGTCTCTAGAAAATTCTATACCTGCCCAGGAACAGAAGCAGTTTATCTGGCAAGTCGGTGAGCCTGTAGATGGCCAGGCCATTGTCAGCAGGGCTCACTCATGCAGTTCTAGTTCCCAGGCTAAGCTTGAAAGTCATCTGACCCAGCAGCGAAGCTAGTTGATCGTAGGACCAGCACTGTTCTGTCTCCTTGTTCCCCCCCGTCTCCACCTTTGCCAAGGTGTACTTGGGTGCCAGCCCCAGGGTCAGGTTGCCAGATAATGTATCCATTGCTAATGAGTTCAGAGACCTCTCTGCTCAGGGTCAAGCGAAGGGACAGATCCTTCTGCTCTGAGACTAGCTGGCTGGCACAAATGAGCTGCTAGGATCTCACTGGAGAAATCTCCATTGGGCTGAATCAGCTGAGACCTAAGCCTCTCAGCCCTGTTGAGCTGCTCCTTGTTTGACAAAGGCTTTAACCTCCAAAGTCTCACCCAAGCAGAGAACTTGTCTCTTCTCTGCCCACTTCAAAACCAGATGCCTTACAGAATGAAGAAAGGATAGACAGAATATCATGACAGGTTGTGTGTGTGTGTGTGTGCATGTGCATGTGCACATGTGTGTGTGTGTGCACATTGAGACAGTTAATCGCGTTATTCTAGAAAGAAAAGTAGATCCTTAGTGCCCAGGTTCCTTAGCAGTGCTGGGATAGACAGGTGTCTGTTTGTACCGTAGGTTCAAAGAGAAAATCAATCTACTCGTCAGCTGTTGAGGTTTTTACTAAGCACCCATTATAGAGGAAGCAAAAGGAGAAAGTGGTCCCTGAGTTCAGGGGTTGACAGCCTAGGATGTGAGGAGACAAATGCATAATTTTCTGTAATACTGTGCATACTCCTTAGGACTTCATGAGCGATGTCATGCTAGAGGAATTGGAGAGGGCTCTGTGGAGAAGATGAGGCTTTGAGCTGGTCCTGGAGGTGTCAGGGCTTGGAGAAGAGGGGAGAAGAGAAGGCATAAAGCTGCTGCAGCAAGAATGAGTTTTCCAGGCATGGGGAACTGAAGGGAGAGGGGTCTTCCATGACAGAGGGTGCATAACATTTTACAGATGAGTTGAAAATCGAATTGCTCAAAAGGTGGAGAGTAGGTTCTCGGGAGAACTGAAAGTTAGGCAGCATTTACTCTTGGTCTGGTTGGCAAAAGTGAAAGTTGTAGATACTTAAATAGGGGTGTGGCAGGATGCAAATAGTATTTTAGGGCAATTTGGTCTGACAGACATATGAAAGCTGACCTGTTTGGGGGATAGGTTTAGAGCAGAGACAGGAAATAAGGAGCCACTGCTTCTGCTTTCTGCTTCTGCTTTCCTCTCCGTGTTATTGATCCCCTACAAGGATAAATTACAGGACTGTATCCCGGAGTCATGCCTTCTGAAGTAGAGTTGTAATAGTGAGACTGTGGCATCACTTCTAACTTGTGATAGGCCAAGTAAACAAGACAGTGAAGCCATTATTTAAAGTTTGTGAGAGAACCTAGATTTTGAGAGATAATATGGAGGTATTATATAGCCTAATATAATAGGACATGATATTGGGTAAAGTGGCCAACCTGGTGGTTCTCAGGCAGGGCTTTTTTTATTTTAGGGATTCCAGCACAGAACAAAGGGGTCCTAAGAGTGTTAAGTGATCCTTCATGCTTCTCCACATGTACCCCTTCCTCTGCCCACTTCCCATCAAAACCAGATACCTTACAGAATGAAGAAAGGGACACTGAAATGACAGCCAAGTGCTGTCATCTCAGAGCTGCCTATTGGAGTATGATAAGGCACATTTCTGTGACTATGATTTAATATTTCTTCCTCTCAGCATCTCCTTGCCGCCCTCCTTTCCTTGAAATGTGGGGGACAAGTGGAAAAAGTCATGGAAGGCAAACCTGGTGTCTGAAGGCACCTGAGGTCACAGGCAGGCCCTGCAGAAAAGTGAAGGTTTAAGCACAGACTGCCTCTGCCTGCCTGGACTCCCTCTCACATGCTGGTTGACGCAGAGACAGAGGTGGCTCTACCTGGGGCCACATCATTTTCATGTTTCATTTATACTGCCTTCTACTAGAATGAGCTTGACATAGCAACTAGAGGCCCCAGTTTTCATTCTTGCTCTGTCCCTGGACACCTGTGTAGGCATCAAGCAATTGTCTGCCCTTCCTGGATGTCTACTCCCTCATCTGCAAAAACCTGGGGTTGAGCCCCTTCCAGTGGTACTTGGAGAACAGACATGTGTGTGTACCAGGGTGGTGGGGAGAGGGGGTCCTCAGAACTGGTGCTTTTCTCTCCTCCCAAACATGGCTTCAGGAAGGGCAGGACCAACGGGGGTTTGGTTAAACCTGCAATTGTAGATTGAGCACAGCGTTCTTTTGCTTGGATACATGGTACAATGAGAAAGTCTGGATTTTGTTCGTCTGCATGTGTGTGTTTGATTTGCCTTCTGGGGTTAGCTGCTGCCTACATGCTGTGCTAAGTTAATATGGTCTTTTTTCCTTACATGCTGCCTTTTTGAAAACTCAGAATCACAGAACTGATTGGTTACCACCCTGAGGAGCTGCTTGGCCGCTCAGCCTATGAATTCTACCATGCGCTAGACTCCGAGAACATGACCAAGAGTCACCAGAACTGTGAGTTCCAGGAGTGCCCCTTGTGGCTTCCTTGTGTCTGTGGTATCTGGCCTTGCGTGGGGGGTGATTGGTGAGAAAGAAGACCAGGTCACTTCCTCCACAGAGCTGCTGTCTTGTGTGGCAGACAAGACTCATGCCCTCAAGATGGTTAGAAAACCAAGGCTGGCCACCAGCCTATAGACTCCTTGGTGCATATCAGAAAAAGGACACTTACTCCAGGGAGACACACCCGTGCCAAGGTACACAGCTGAGACACTAGAGGGTGGGTTGAGTCTCAGTCTCCCATACCACCTCCACGGAGTGCCTGTGTGCAGTCAGTGGTTTGTACACCCTGTGGAACAGCACTGTAGAGAGTAACATGTAATTCAACATATCATCAACTTGGGTGCATGCTGTAGATTCGAGTACATACGTTCACAGAAGAGGAGGGCAGGGGGAGTTGAGGCAAGGACACTCGAGTTGGACCTTGAAGGATCGGGGAGGCTCAGGCTAAACAGAAGGGAAAATATTATGGGTCCAGCTTAACACATGTGTTGAGGTAGGCCACAGTTCTCAGAGAGCTTGCTTGCTGGATCAAGGGAGCTTTAGAAAAGGCTGTCCAGGCAACCCAGGGATGGCATATGGAAACTCTGCTTTGCAGTTTGAAGGAAGCCTGAGTTGTGTAAGGACTCTAGAAGAGGGCTGCCCGATAGAACTTTCTGCAGTGGAAATGTTCTTGAAATGTGGCCAGAGAAACCGAGGAACTGAATTTTATACAATGTAGTTTTAATTAATCTAAATGTAAATATCCACACTTGGCTTGTAGCTACCATATTGGACAGAGAAGTTCTAGAGTGTATCCTTGGCTATGTTCCCAATCCAGGCTTCCTATAGGCAGGTGATCCAGGACCATTCCCTTGAATCCATGCAACTCATCACTGTGCAAGGGCTCTGGGCCTGTAACCCTGTACTTGGCCCACTGTGGGTGATGTAAGTTGGTAGAATTGATTCCTGCCCTAAGGGATCTTATTTCTGAGGAAAGAAAGAAGACTGTGGGCTCCATGGGAACAAGTGGCTCATATCTTTAACCTCAGTATCTAGCATAGGGTCTGGTACAGAACAGGCACTAAATGCACTATATAAACCCATGGGCAAAACTATATTTGGAAAAGAATGCTTCAAAACAAGTGCCCACAGTGGTACAGACAGTGGTGCTGAGAGGATTATGGGAGGATTAAAAATGGGTAAAATAAGTCTGAGAAGATTCCCAGTGGCCCTGCTGGCAATGGAGAAAATGAAGTGCAGCCATTTGTCCATGGTTCCTAAATCCATCCATCTACCCCAAGGCTAGGGCAGCCAAGTTCAGAGCAGCCAACAGAGCCACAACCCCGCAAGCTGTATGTGAACATGGTTAACACTCTTAAGGAGTGAGATCTTTTCTTTCTTATTGGTTCCTCTGCCTCTTCCTCATGGCTTTGGGTTTGATTTGACAGTACAACAGGGCCCATTATGATATCTCAGAGAAGCTTCTCACTGTGCTCTCTGGCAAAACACACACACACACACAACCACCACCACCACCACCACCTAGATTCAGCCCCACTCAGGAACCCAGAAATGGGGTAGGGGTGGAGTACTCTTTTATGCCTGTGAATGTGACCCCACCTTAGCCTGCCCAAGCTTTGAAATTGTAACATCTGGTTCCAGCCTTCCCTTTGGGATTCCTTCATGCTTCCTGGTCCCTGAGGGGTTCCTGTTTTCAAAGGCAGGTGACAGAATCATCCGGGCACTGGGACTCAGGGCCCAGGCTCTGGCCCAGCCGACCCACTGATTCCCCAGGGCCTGGCTTTCTGGACCTTCCTGACTTTAGATGTAAAACTAAGGAAAAGTCTAGCCTTCCTTCCAAGCTAAGGGTGAAGCCAAAGCAAAGGACAAATGTAAAAATTTCTGGGAATTCTTGGAGGACGGTATTATCTTTTATCCTCTAGGATGGGAAAGCAGAAGAAGCTATTGTCAAAGGAAAGAAAAATTGTGACTTCTCACTAGGCATATAAAAAGGATTTTCCCTCTTGTTCTTCTTTAGAACACCTTCAATCTATAAAAAGGGTTAGGATAAAAATGGTTCATGTTTTCTGCTGACTCTAGAGAAAATAAGGTGCTTTTCACTGAATCCATGTATTTACGCATTAGGCACACTAAATGGTAATTCACAGCCCAAATAGAAATCACAGGCTCTCTCTCACCCTGATGGAGCCAAGTAAAGCTGCCCTGAGCTCAGAAACCCGTAGCTAGCAAAGGGACAAGCCCACATCCAGCAAAGGGAAATCTGCATGGGTTGGAAATTGGGTTAATGACAGTTATAACTGACAGGAGCTTGCCCTTTGCCCCTGACCCGTGTCTCTCATTTGTCCTTGAGGTTTTGCAAATAAAGTTGCACTAGAGAGTCACACACATGCTCTAGAATAACTGGACGCTCAGGTTTGAGACGGGTCCAGAGTCACACACCGGGGTCCCCCATTGACACCCATGTATGTCTTAGCCTGTAAAGGTTTACCGTTGAAATGCCTGGAGAAGCTCAACCAGATTTAGATCATTGAAAGCTGTAATTTCCAAATGGATTAATAATTTGTACATTGTTACTCTGGGGGCGAGGTTAGGGGTCAGTTTGCCTTTGTTATATGAGGATATTATGTGCTGTTAGGCTTTTTATGGCCTTTAATCTTATTTTCCTATCTATTAAGCAGCAGGCCCTTCACTAAGGCTGGCATTAATGACCAGATGATTAGAAAGCTGGCGTTAATTATATTCTACTGACAGAGCAGGCCCTTGCCTGCAATTGTTAGAAATGCAGTTAAAACCTTTGCTTGCTGCACTGTTTGATCAAAAAGAGTAAGAGCCCTGAATTTGGTTTGCATTAAGGACCGTCTAAATAAGTTAAATACAGGCACTTGAAATTGTGCAAGAATCATTTTAGTGCAGCAGAGGAGCCTCTGGCACAGCTACAGGGAGAGCAGAGAGGGTAAAAGCTGTTTCCTTGGTTGAGTCCATGATGGTTTAGGACAGTGGCAACAGCAAATTTGGTCTTCCCAGTGATTTGTGGACCTAGGTAATCAAGAGACCATTGTACTAGGAGCCACAAGACGTGTTGTGTAGCTCAGACTCTGTCACTATTGTCTTGTAAGCTGTGAAGCAAATCATAACCCTCTGGCCTCAGTTTCCTTGTATTAAAAGAAAATACTTATCCTTCCTGTGGCACAGGATTTTGTTTAAAAGATTAGACAAGATGATACAACCACTTTGGAAATAACTTGGCAGCTTCTTACAAACATATGCTTTACATGTAATCCAGCAATTGCACTCCTAGCTGCACCCACGAGAAATGAAAATATGTCCATACAAAGATTTATGCACAAATGTTTACAGCAACCAAAAACTGAAAACAACTCAAACATCCATCAACAGGCAGATGGATAAACAAATTATGGTACATCCATGCAACGGAATACAACTCACTGACGAAAAGGAATAAACCACAAATGCCTGCAACACCATGATGAATCTCAAAACATGCTGAGTGTAGAGAAGCCAGACACAAGAGTAGATACTCCTATACAATTCCACTTACATGGAAATCTAGAAAAGACAATTCGAATATATAGTGGCAAAAAGCAGAAGAGTGGTTGCCTGGAACCAGGGTGGGAATGAAGATTGCCTAGAGGCATAAAAAATGGGGTAGTGGGGGTGGTGATGGAAAAGTTCTACGCCTTCACTGTACGTATGTCAAAACTTGTTGAACTGTATACTTCAAATGGGTGTGTTTTATTGAAGGTAAATTTGACCACAATTGACATTTATTTTTAAAACTTAAGAGCAAACAGAAAAAGCTTAGACTAGGAATCTTTAATTTGAACTATAATTCTGTCTACTGTTTCCACTGAGGTGGAATCACTCAGTAGTTTTAAGCCTCAGTTTCTTCAGCTGTAAAGTGGGAATAATAACAGGCACCCCGTGGTGTTGCCTATGAAATGCAGTGATGATGACCTAATCCTTAGTGAGTGCCCTATGTGCCAGGCACTGTTCTATATGCTTTGCAGAAATGAATTCATCTTATCAGATAGTTTTGAACACTATACAAATGTAAGTCACAGGAATTCTTGCACCTTGCAGGTGCTTGTTAAATTTTGAAGAGGAAAGCAAAATGTAAGTGTAAAGGATTACTAAACTGCACTAGTATGAAGACAGCCACATTCTTCAGCTGTATGGGGCTGGTGAATGGGGAGGAGGCCTGCAAGCCTACCAGGAGAACCTGGATATCCTCCCAAGTGGCCCCTCATGACACTCTCTACCAACGTGTAACAAATTGTCTGACAGGGCATGGGCACAATACGTATTAGTACCTCTAAGAAAGAGGTGGCTTTTCCTATACAAAATTTGTTGGTGACAGTTGGTCAACACTTATGTACCTGATAAGCCATGTAGATATATTCGATCCTCAGTACAAATGGCAGTGGTATACTGGGTAGCTAATGACGACGATTATTACCATTACTACTATTATTATCAATATCCTATTTTGCAGAGGAAACCAAAACCAAGAAGGATTGTTCCTTTCTCAAAATCCCCAAACTAGCAAGATTTCCCAATCCTCCCTCCATGCTCTTTCCTAACGTCTCTGTGATTTGGGAGCTTCTGAGCTGGAGTTCTGTAAATTCCCAAGGAATGGGCAGTTCAGAAAAATACCAAAAATTCTAACATTATTAGACTTTAAAGAGATGTATTGATTCCTTTTGAATGGCAGAAAATGGAGCATTCTGGACTGGGGAAGGACAGTCCTGTGATGTGAAACCCTTCCCTAAGGTAGACAATAAAAGCTCTTTTTAAATGAACACTTGGTAGAACAATCTAGAAGACAAAAAACCTCATAAGCAGGAAGCCTAGCTGGGCAGTTGGGAGAAGAAGGAGTGTAAGAGATTTATTACAGCTTATGAAGAGACTGTGGGCTGCCAGGGTCCCAGACCTTTCTCAACCCCAACTGAGAAAGGGTGAGGTGGTTTGCCTCTGCCTTTGCTGTGGATCACAAACCTTCAATGCACCGAAAGGTGGCAAGCCTGACAGATGACCTGGAAAAATCAAAGATACCAATTTTTTAAATGCTTTTATTCATAAGCAGGTATTGGTGGTGAGTCTGCTTAAAAAAAAAAAAAACAAAACTGCCCTGAGGTCAGGCTTTCTCCAAGCTGCTTAGAAGTCCCCCAACCTGGAGTGCTTGACAGGGGATGGCTCCCCTTACCCAGTGTGAAGGGGCTTCTTCCCATTGAACCCGGTGAAGAAAGCAAGGCAGGTTCTGGTCTTGGTTCTGCTTATAGCTGAGCTGGTCTGTGAGCCTGACTTGTCCAGGGATTGGGGATGGGCCACTGCACAGCTGCACAGTGAGTGGGTCCCTCCCTCAGTAGACAGCCTTGGGCAAGTCACTTCACCTCTTCTCACCTCTTTTTCCTAGATTTAAAATGAAGAGTTGGCTGAGGTGATCCCTAAGCTCCCTCCCAGGTCACTCTCCCTGGTCCTCACTGTCCTGGTGTCCTGTTCTGTCTGTTCCTCTGCAGATTAGACTGCCCTCCCATGGGATCTGCTGAGCCTGTGGTGCACACCCCTGCCCTACCTCCCTAAGCTCAGCTCTGTTTCTCCCCTAGTGTGCACCAAGGGTCAGGTAGTAAGTGGCCAGTACCGGATGCTCGCAAAGCATGGGGGCTACGTGTGGCTGGAAACCCAGGGGACAGTCATCTACAACCCTCGCAACCTGCAGCCCCAGTGCATCATGTGTGTCAACTACGTTCTGAGGTGAGTGGGTGAGAGCTGGCGGGCCTTGGTGCAGGGTATGTGGGGGTGCCCAAGCTTCCCAGACTGAGGATGACAGGCCTAGGAGATGCCAGGCCTCTCAGCGCCCTGGGCACCACCTCGGGGAGCTCTTGCAGGGCTAACCCTAGTGACTGAGAGGATTCCTGCGGATGTCTTGGAACAGTGGGATACTGGGTTGGGATTTTTTTTCTGCCCTTTCCCCGTCATCTGTCATTTATGCCATGCATCTGACCCAGGTGGGGAGGCAGATAGCACACAGTAGTCAATATTTTCTGAATGGGGAAAAAGGAAAGATGATTGCTCATGCTTTTGGGAAAAAAAGATGTCATGCCTTCACTCTATAGTACCTGGAAAGAAAGCTAGAGGAGGTCATTTCTAGTTGTTTCTAGAAACAGGGAAAAACAAAAGCATTCAGACCTCATACATGCCACCCCACAATAATATTTAATAAAACACAATCCGAAATGGACATACATTCAGAGGCCACCCCTGTTGTCACTACCTCCATGGCTCACACACTTCTATTGTGTGGTTCTTTATAAGATGCCAGTGCCTGGGGTCCTACCCATTTTTTGTCTGAGAGCTTAGCTGTCAGGGTTTCCATGCATCTGGGAGAACAGAATTTTTCTAGAAAATGTGGAAGGTCTGAATGGCTCTTTTCCCCCATTAGTGAGATTGAGAAGAATGACGTGGTGTTCTCCATGGACCAGACGGAATCCCTGTTCAAGCCCCACCTGATGGCCATGAACAGCATCTTTGATAGCAGTGGCAAGGGGGCTGTGTCTGAGAAGAGTAACTTCCTATTCACCAAGCTAAAGGAGGAGCCTGAGGAGCTGGCCCAGCTGGCTCCCACCCCAGGAGACGCCATCATCTCTCTGGATTTCGGTGCGTGCTTCTTAGCTAAGCCAGGCCCCTGGAACTCTGTTGGGGCTGGGAAGAGTTCTTACCATAACAGGCCTCCCTGGCTACAGCTTTTTCTTAACCAGAGCTACCCCAGCCCCTTCCCCAAGTCTTGTTAATCACCTGTTAGAGGCCAGGCTCTGCTGAGCACAAAAGACCACCACACGCTTCTGCCCTGATAAGACCATACCATATCCGACCTCAGCAAGTGCTGTACGAGGAGGGGTTAAGAGAGGACACTCCCCTGAGGAGTCGATTCTCCACCACGGGTGGTGAGAGTGATGAGAGGGAGGGGAGAGGTGAAGGATCTGCTCCGAGGCAGCTTGGACACTGTCAAAGAGAAAGGGCCAATTCCTACCAGGGTCTGGAAGGACAGATTGCTTATTTAGGCAGAGAGCTAAGTTGGAGTAATGTTGGGAAGGATAATTCCAAAAACACAGAGAACATATCGAGGCCTGGGATTAAGCCCTCAAACCAATGACTTCATTAAAGTGTCTGCCTGTCTCTAGGGATGTAAGTCACTGGGGACCCCAGCAGGGTTTTCAGCCCTCTGCTGCTCCTATCCTGGAAACACCCTTGAAGCCCCATGCTCCCCAGTTAGCAACCCGCTGCCACCCTTTCCTGGCCTTGCTTGGCTGCAAGAGTGGTGCTCACCCTGGACTGTGTCAGCCCCTTTTAGATGCGTTCTACAGCAGCCACGTGAGGATTGCAGCTGAAGAGAATCTCAAATGCAGCGGGCCCTTGGCCAGTAGGTCTCGCAGCTTGTTTGTGGCAGTACTGAGGCAAATAGCCCAATTGTCCTCTCATACCTTCCTTGTCTACCTCTCCGGATTGCTCCTTAGGGAACAGTGGCTCCTACTATATTTAGTCTCTGAAAATTAAATGTTCCAGGAGACTGTTCCCTTTACAGGGAGTCTCTACATTGACTCAGCCAGAGTCAGAGGCCCGTGTGTCCCAGCTAAGCCCCAGGGTGTGCCTAGCCCCAGGCATGCCTTCCAGACCCTCTTAGGGCCTTCTCTGCAGTGTTTGGGACTCGTCTGCCTTGGGGTGAGCCCGATGGTTGTGGGTGTTCACCTCCCAGGCCCTTGTCTCCACAGGGAATCAGAACTTCGAGGAGTCCTCAGCCTATGGCAAGGCCATCCTGCCCCCGAGCCAGCCATGGGCCACAGAGTTGAGGAGCCACAGCACCCAGAGCGAGGCTGGGAGCCTGCCTGCCTTCACCGTGCCCCAGGCAGCTGCCCCGGGCAGCACCACCCCCAGTGCCACCAGCAGCAGCAGCTGCTCCACGGTGAGCAGCCCTCTTAAGGCGAGCACACAGAGAGGGCTCCTTATCTATGACTGCTGCCAGATGGCTAAAGGGACACTTGGGACAGGTACTGTCCTCCTCCTTCTCCAGTTATCACAGAGCCCCCTAGAGTGGCTGTGACACTTACCTACCAGGTATCAGAGCTATTTCCTTCCTTTCAGTGTTCATCCCCCAACCCCACTGAAATAAGCTGCTTGAAGGGCTTTGAGCCCCCAGCTCAGGGTCTGTGCTGGGCAGTAACATCCTGTATGTGGCATAGAGCTGCAGTTTGCACAGCCCTGCTGGCCGCAGCCTGTATTCTGTTTGTTCCTCAAGAAGGACAACCTGTGAAGCGATAGTAGCCTCATTTTATGAGGAGGAGACTGGAGTTGAAAAAGGTTGATGAATTGACCTAATTCATACAGCTTGTTAATTAGTGGCCCCTCTACAAATAGTTGTGTGGTGGAATGGAATTGAACCTTTGGGTCCGGGAATGCATTTCTTCTTCCGTGCTGGAGTTCTGGGGAGACCAGTGCCATATCTTTGACTCTGTCCCCCTCCTTCCTGACCCCTAGCCCAATAGCCCTGAAGACTATTATACATCTTTGGATAACGACCTGAAGATTGAAGTGATTGAGAAGCTCTTCGCCATGGACACAGAGGCCAAGGACCAATGCAGTACCCAGGTAGGTGGCTGTGGAGATCAGGGTAGGGTGTGTGCCTGAACAAGGTGAGAGTGCAGGCTAATGGAACCTGTGGTCACCCCCTCCTCCCACTGTCAAATCCAGTTCTTCCAGCATATCTATCTCCTACTTAGATAACTTTCTTAGTGCACATGAAAACCGAAATACCACTGCACCTTTCTTTAAACAGGCCCTACGTTTAACAAGCATAGCCAAATGCAAAAAACATGTATAAACATAGGGGACAATCCCTTTACAAACACATTCATCTTGTGATTTAAAAAAATAATCATTTTATATGAAATGCATTTTAAAATAACATCTGTTTGACAATTTTTCATTTACATAAACTTTTCAGGAACACATTTATTACATAAGGCCAGTGTTCTTGCAAAAACTATGTAAACAAGGATAAGGTAGAGGGAGGGGTACGTGTTTTACAAAACCCCAGGGAAAACCATTAATCCCCCATTTATCTTAGTCTTGAGTTCAACCAGATTTCTGCTTTACCATTCAGTTTGTATCTTGATCCTACTTGGCACAAATCCCAGCTACTCTGCAAAACGTTCCCTATTTTAGCTTTTCTATCACCCTCCCTCCGCAGAACTCCTGTAGTATGTATCATGTGGCACTTAATCACAACTATCTGCTTCTGCTCCTTAAAGATTGCTTAGTATTGCAGTCATTAGTCAGCTGACACCCAGTGAGGGTGTCAGTCTCTGAAGGTAGAAACTGTTTTCCGCATCTGCTTATATTCCCTGTAGCGTCCGTCATGATACTGCCATGCTAAGGGATGATCTGAGTATCTGCTGATGGGAACCAAAGTCCTTCTATCCCTGGGGTCTGGCTATTCCTCTGCAAGAGTCCACAGATGGACCTGGACACTCATTGCTTGCTTAGGCCCATGCCAGCTTACAGGAGGGAGAAGAGGACAAAAAAAGCCACAGTGTGCACCACAGGCCTAAGCACTGTAGGACAAGGACAACCACCACAGGCTGGAGTAGACAGGGCTGGCTCTGTGGAAGAGGGGCTGCCTCGGCTTCAAGAGAGAAGGCGGGCTCTGGCAGGTGGGATGGAGAGAGGAGAACATTTCTCAATGTGCAGAGTGAAGAGGGGGTAACCTCAGGAGAAGGCTGGTACATGATACAAGGTCATGTACATGACACAGCCAAGTCTGAGGTTTTCCTGATAGGCCCTAGGGAGCCAGTGGAGGTGTTTGAGCAGCACTGTGAAATGGTACTTGAGATGAATGGCTCTGCAGGAGCCGAGTTGGAGTAGTGTTTGTGAGGTCATACCAACCCCCTTGCCTCTTTGCCTGTGCTGTCTCCCCTCAGACGGATTTCAATGAGCTGGACTTGGAGACACTGGCACCCTATATTCCCATGGACGGGGAAGACTTCCAGCTAAGCCCCATCTGCCCCGAGGAACGGCTCTTGGCGGAGAACCCACAGTCCACCCCCCAGCACTGCTTCAGTGCCATGACAAACATCTTCCAGCCACTGGCCCCTGTAGCCCCGCACAGTCCCTTCCTCCTGGACAAGTTTCAGCAGCAGCTGGAGAGCAAGAAGACAGAGCCTGAGCACCGGCCCATGTCCTCCATCTTCTTTGATGCTGGAAGCAAAGCATCCCTGCCACCATGCTGTGGCCAGGCCAGCACCCCTCTCTCTTCCATGGGGGGCAGATCCAATACCCAGTGGCCCCCAGATCCACCATTACATTTTGGGCCCACAAAGTGGGCCGTTGGGGATCAGCGCACAGAGTTCTTGGGAGCGGCACCATTGGGGACCCCTGTCTCCCCGCCCCATGTCTCCACATTCAAGACAAGGTAAGTGGCAGACACTCGGCTGCACCAGTAGGGCCGGAACAGAGAAGCACCCACTAGTGAGATAGCTGGACCCCCAGGGAGGCCCCTGCCCCTCTCCACAGCCATCTGATACCCCATTTAGCCCTTCTCTGAGCTCAGACTTTGGGGAATCACCTCGAGCCACGTGAGGTCTAGCATAGGACAGGTTTTTATCTGGGATGGAGGAGACTGAGGGCAGGCAAAGAAGTGGCTTGTTGAGAGCCCTGTACCTCAGTGTCTCCCTTCGAACTACCACCAGCATGCCTTTCTTATCTGGGTTCATCATCTGAGCGATGATTTTCCCTGGTTGAAAAAAGCAAAAAGATGCCCATGCCTCCCCCTTGCCTTTTGACTGCCCCTGGGTCCCCACCACTGCAGCCTCTCTGAGCTGTGCCCAGGCTCCAGAAGTGCCTTCCCCTCTCCCCAGCATGCTCCTTTCACCAGCTGAGAGCTCACTGGGCTAAGCCACAGTGGTTGGTCCATGACCTGCCACTCCCAGGGGCCGGTGGTACTATCTTTATAGAGCAGCCTAACTAGTTTTCAGTGGGAGCAAAAGGCAGGGGAGAGACGGAGCATAAGAAACCCTCCTAAGGACTAACATTGCCCAGCCAGGCAGCCACCGTCCCCAGACCAGGAGGCTTGAGCCCTTCAGCATCTTACAGCTGAGGAAGGAGGCAGAGCTCCGGCTTGGCCTGCGGGTGCACAGCCTGCCTCTGAGACTGTGTCTTTTGGGTCTTTGAGTCATCACAGGCATAAGCATTGGGCCTGGAAGGGCCCCTAAGATGAGAAGGCACTGGGTGGCATGAGGCTTCAGACTCCCTCATAGCCTGCTCTCTCGGGCTCGGCAGGTCTGCAAAGGGTTTTGGGGCTCGAGGCCCAGACGTGCTGAGCCCGGCCATGGTAGCCCTCTCCAACAAGCTGAAGCTGAAGCGACAACTGGAGTATGAAGAGCAAGCCTTCCAGGACCTGAGTGGGGTGAGCCATCCCGACTGGCCACAGGGGCCTGTCCACAGCCCTTAGGGAACCCAGGGCTGCTGAGAGGGGTGGGGATGTGGCCCTTTCAAGCCAGTGACAGCCCTGTTCCAGGCCCACCCAACCCACCCAGTCTGGGGACCTGGTTCTCTGGCCCTTTCCCTTTTCCATCTGCCCTTCTTACTCCCAGGGGGACCCACCTGGTGGCAGCACTTCACATTTGATGTGGAAACGGATGAAGAACCTCAGGGGTGGGAGCTGCCCTTTGATGCCGGACAAGCCACTGAGTGCAAATGTCCCCAATGGTGAGCAGCGGCCACAGGCCTAGGCCCCCTGGGGGTTCTGCTGGAAGGACTGGGGCTCAGGAGCCTATCCTGGTTCTTCCATTCACTCACCACAGACCGTACCTGCCTCTCTGAGCCTTGTTAGAATGGGGTGATATCCTGTCCCTCCTCCAGTCCCACACACCCAACTTTTCCATTTCCACTCTGACTTACATGATGCCATCAGAGGGTCCTGAAGGCTGGCTGTAGTTCTGGTGACTCTGAGCACCTTTTATAAAGGAAAGGGATGCTAGGGCTTCCTGGCCTCTCCCCTCCCTCAGGCCAGTGCTACCGTCACCCTCTGACTTTGGTCTTTCAGGTAAGTTCACCCAAAATCCTGTGAGGGGCCTGGGCCATCCCCTGAGACATCTGCCGCTGCCACAGCCTCCATCTGCCGTCAGTCCTGGGGAGAACAGCAAGAGCAGGTTTCCCGCACAGTGCTACGCCACGCAGTACCAGGACTACAGCCTGTCGTCAGCCCACAAGGTGTCAGGTGGGTGTACTCAGGATCCAATGCCAGGGGAAGCCCACCTCTATTTTTTTTTCCAGTGTCTGCACAGTGCCAGGCACAGGGAAGTGCTTGACTTGAAGTCACATGTCCAGGGCTCAGGTCTCCTTGGATTTAGGGAACCTCCTCACAAGTTCCTTGTGACATCAGTGACCAGGCCCCCCAGGGGGTGGGTCTGAGACACAACTAAAAAACTCAGGCTAGAATACTGAAGGAAGAATGCAGACCACTACTTGCTGCCCACAGAGGGCTGAACAGTGGGTTGGCCACCCCTAGAACACTGTCCCACTGTTGACTGACAGGAGCACTTTCAGAAGAAAGAGCGGGCAGCCACAGTGGTGAGGGCCTGTTGAAGAGAAAGTTCAGAGAGTTGGGAAGGAGTCTGGGCAGAGGCAGGGGATCTCTGGTCTATGCAGGGACGAGCTTGCTGCGTGGAGAGGGGAGTGCTCCTTCCCTGGGGCTTCAAAGGGAATCTTTCCACCCTGAGAATTGTGGAGCCCTCCCACTTCCTCAGTTCTTCATGTGGACGTGTTTTTTTTAAAGTCCCTTGGGCACACTGAGGTGTCACTCTGAGTTCGGGCAGGTGCTGAGAGCATGCCGAAACTTGCTGCAGGTAAAGCAGCCTGGAAAGCTCTGGTAGGCCCACCCCACTGGAATTGGTTCAACTGCAGGCACCGATGCCTGCCTTCAACCCTGGGCCACCTTCATCTTGATAGTATCTTGTGAAACACAGATGTCTTCATGAGGTTTCTGTTTGGCAGGAAAATAATTCGTGGTTTACGGAAAAACATACCAGGCCCCTGTCCTAAAAGGCAATTTCCTCAGCAATAGAGTTTGGGGAAAGTTCTAGTTCTGCGCTTCAGAGTCCAGGCTGTGGAACCGCCAGACAGCCCTGGCTTAAATTCTGGCTCTGCTGTTGAGTTCAGTGACTAGTGTACATTTATGTGCAGTAAGAGGTAGCCAGCACTATTCTTCTTGTTATGAAGCCCACAAGTTACCCTGAATATTGAAATCAAGGGGAAATCATATTCTTTTCAAAAGAATTGAATCATATTAAACTCTCTTCTGACCATGAATAAGAGAAGTTAGCAAGGGATGGTGAGCAAGTACCCATTGATACTGTCCACAGGAGCAGTCAAGTTGGGGAGGCAGGCATGGACCCCAGCAAGGACCTGGGCTAGGAGGTGCAGGAGGGAATGGCCACTGGAACGAGGCTCTGCAGATAGGGCAAGGGAAGGAAGGTGGGCATCTCACATCGGAGGGGCAGAACGCAGGGCTTCCAGGCTTTCTGCTGCCACCTAAGCCTTTCCTCCCTGGGATGGGGCCTGTGTACATACTGGGAATGTCCCCTCTGCCACTCACTGGTCTGCCTCCTCAGCAGAATAGCACAGAGGCAAGAAGAAAGGACTGCTGAGGGTGGTGACTGGAAACTGGATTTTCAGACCCTTGAATCTTGAGGCAGGCTGTGTGTGCGTGTGTATGTATGTGTGTATTCTGCATGTTCTGTGTATGTGAGCATAGATGCCAGGTGGTTCAGAACTCCCTCTCAGCCTTTCCTCCCTGCTGCCAGCAGGCATGGGGTCAGCAACCCCAGGCTCTTGCTGAAGCCTCCACCTCCCTGTGCTGCAGCCCGCGCCTCGCGCTGTCCTCTTTCTTGGGTCTCAGCACCCCACCTGAGGCAATGGGTCTGAAGGCAGACACGTTCCCCAGGCATGCAGCAGACCATGGGGGAGACACCACTGAAGGAGCAGAGTGAAATTAGGGCTGCCCTATTGGTATCGCCCACTTTTCCAGATGTTTGATTTAGGCCTTTAAGTTATGGTACCAACCCTTCTTTCAGGCATGGCAAGCCGGCTGCTTGGGCCCTCGTTTGAGTCCTACCTGCTGCCTGAACTGACCAGATATGACTGTGAGGTGAACGTGCCCGTGCTGGGAAGCTCCACGCTCCTGCAAGGAGGGGACCTCCTCAGAGCCCTGGACCAGGCCACCTGAGCCAGGCCTTCCACCTGGGCAGCACCTCTGCCGACGCCGTCCCACCAGCTTCACTCTCTCCATCTGTTTTTGTAACTAGGTATTTCTAACACCAGCACACTATTTACAAGATGGACTTACCTGGCAGACTTGCCCAGGTCACCACGCAGTGGCCTTTTTCTGAGATGCTCACTTTATTATCCCTATTTTTAAAGTACACAATTGTTTTACCTGTTCTGAAATGTTCTTAAATTTTGTAAGATTTTTTTTCCTCCCCACCTTCAATTACTTCTAATTTATATTATCGATAGGTTTCTCTCCCTTTCTCTCCTTCTCACACACAACTGTCCACACTAACAAGTTTGGTGCATGTCTGTTCTCCTGTAGGGAGAGCGTTAGCTTCATTTTACTAAAAAGATTCCTCATTACTGTTGTTGCCAAAGAGAAACAAAAATGATGTTGCTTTCCAAGCTTGTGGCTTCTCCCTCGCAGAGCCCTTCTCCTTTCTTTTTTAAAACTAATCACCATATTATAAATTTCAGGTTTTTTTGGTTTAAGCTGACTCTGCTCTGATTTTGGAAAAAAAGAAATGTGAAGGGTCAACTCCAACGTATGTGGTTATCTGTGAAAGTTGCACAGCGTGGCTTTTCCTAAACTGGTGTTTTTCCCCCGCATTCGGTGGATTTTTTATTATTATTCAAAAACATAACTGAGTTTTTTTAAAAGAGAAAATTTGTATCTGGGTTAAGTGTTTATCATATATATGGGTACTTTGTAATATCTAAAACCTTAGAAACGGAAATGGAATCCTGCTCACAAAATCACTTTAAGATCTTTTCAAAGCTGTTAATTTTTCTTGGTGTTGTGGACACTGCAGACTTGTCCAGTGCTCCCACGGCCTGTACGGACACTGTGGAAGGCCTCCCTCTGTCGGCTTTTTGCCATCTGTGATATGCCATAGGTGTGACAATCCGAGCAGTGGAGTCATTCAGTGGGAGCACTGCGCGCTATCCCCTCATGTTCTCTATGTACTATGTATGTATGTATTATTATTATTGCTGCCAAGAGGGTCTGATGGCACATTGTGGGGTCGGGGGGTGGGGCGGGGAAGTGCTCTAACTTTTCTTAAGGTTTTGTTGCTAGCCCTTCAAGTGCACTGAGCTATGTGACTCGGATGGTCTTTCACACGGCACATTTAGACATTTCCAGAACTACCATGAGATGGTTTAGATGGGAATTCATGCAAATGAGGGGTCAGAAATGGTATAGTGACCCGGTCCACGTCCTCCAAGCCCACGACCTTGGAGCCCCGTGGAGCTGGACTGAGGAGGAGGCTGCACAGCGGGAGAGCAGCTGGTCCAGACCAGCCTTGCAGCCCCCCGAGCTGGCAGCCAGATGGCCCTGCAAAGGCCTCCAGGGATGGCCCCGAGCTGCAGGCCCTGGCTGAGGTCTCTGGGTCAGGCAGTGACAGGTATAGGTAGGAAGCACTGAAAATAGCGTTCCCAGAGCACATTGCAACTCACTGGGTAAGAGGGACGACACCTCTGGTTTTTCAATACCAATTACGTGGAACTTTTCTGTAATGGGTACAACGAAGAAGTTTCTAAAAACACACACAAAGCACATTAGGCCAACTATTTAGTAAGCCCGGATGGACTTATTGCCAGAAACAAAAAGTAGCTTTCAAAAGAAATTTAAGTTATATGAGAAATTCCTTAGTCATGGTGTTGTCTAAATCATATTTTAGCTGCACAGCATTACCCCACACAGGGTGGCAGAACTTGAAGGGTTACTGACATGTAAATGCTGGTATTTGATTTCCTGTGTGTGTTGCCCTGGCATTAAGGGCATTTTACCCTTGCAGTTTTACTAAAACACTGAAAAATATTCCAAGCTTCATATTAACCCTACCTGTCAACGTAACGATTTCATGAACATTATTATATTGTCGAATTCCTACTGACAACATTATAACTGTATGGGAGCTTAACTTTATAAGGAAATGTATTTTGACACTGGTATCTTATTAAAGTATTCTGATCCTACCACTGCTGGTGGCTCTTATTTCCTGTGGATTTATCATGGGTTATGCCAATGTAAAGTGAAATATTTATTAAGTAGTTTATAGAAATTGAACATTAGCACAGACCTTTATGAGACTACTGAAGTGAGCTGATAAGACTGGTGAAGGAAAGACTGTTGTTAAATACTCGGCGGTTGACTAAGTCTGAAAATTCATATTGTATCTTCCTTATTTCTGCAAGTATTTTTCTATCTGCCTCAGAGCCATTTTTTGTATCCTATGGGGAACCAAAGGAAAGAAGTCACGGTCCCTGCTTTCAGAAAATTACATGAAGTCGTCTGAGAGCCACGCTGCTCTGTATATTCACATACCGCACTTTGGGATGGAGGTCCCGAAGGGAAAGGGGCAGCCTGGGCATTAGTACTTCAATTTGGAGGTGGCTGGGCTTGAGTAGGGTCTTCCCAGGTAGACTGTGGTTGGGAAGAGCAGAGATCCCCTCAGCCAGAGACAGAGCACAGTGAAAGCCCAGAACTGGACATGAGCATGATGTGTTCCCCAATTCAGATTTCACTTTTCGAAATCATGCCATGCCTGCGAGCAGGCCGTTGTCTCCATGGAGCGACGGGGGCAAGGGGAGAGACTGTGCAGCAGCCTGCACTCTCACTGTCCACCCTAGAACCAGCCACTCCAACAGCATGTACTTTGCCTATGCATTTGGTCCACATAGTGTAGTCTCATATATTAGCTTGTTAGCTCACTGGATCCTAGGTCTAAGCAATGCCATGAGCGCCCATTCTACAGCTGAAACTGAGGAACTTGTTAGATGACCTAGCAAATCACAGCTTGTTGATGGGAGAAAAAAACTTAAACCCCCTCCTGGCCAGTGCGTCTCTCCTCTCACACCTCAGACTGATGGCTGGGAGGCTGGTTTTATGACAGGACCCTGTTCTCATTTCTAAACAGAAAACTCATGTCTTTATGACTTTAGCCTTTAGACCTTCTTCTGGTTCTTTTGCTTACTCTTCTCTTCCAAAACTTGGGGCCTGGACCTTCAGATTGGAGTTTCTAGGCTCTGCCAGGTTCCTACCCACCTTTGCCTGCCATCTGGGACTTCCTGAAAACATCTGTTCTTTTCTGAAGGTTTTCTGTGAATGACACATCTCAGCCCATCCTTCAGGAGCAGAGTTGCCTCTGAGCACTGGCAAATTCAGTATTCAGGCCTGGAAAGGTGCTATCCCAGCCCCCTAACAACTGCAGGGTCCCATGGGGTCCACAGTGCTGTCCTTGGGCCATGATTATACCCTCCTGCCCCTGGGGGTGCTGGGCAGCTCAAAGCTCCTCTTGCTTCCAAGTCCAGCAAGCAAGTCAGAGAGGAGCACAACGAAGCCATTGTTCCTGATGGGTCAGAGTAGCTCAGCCTCCAAGCACAAGACACAAGACCCACACAAGCCATCACTGCTTCACATTTTGCCTCAAGCAATCCAGTGAAGACTAACTTAAATGCTCCTGATTTTATATTTTCAAAACATAGGTGACTCAGGAGTAGGTACATGCCTGTGTGGCCAGATGTGCAAAGACCAAGGCAGGGGCCTGCACAGAATTAGCAATCGTTCAGCCACTGGGGGTCCTTTTGATGCTAGATATGTTCCCCTCCAGGCAAGCAAACCCTGGTGGGCTGCGACAGCATCTCAGCACTTGTCTTGGTTGGCAGGCTTATGGATGAGAAATCTCTCTGGGAGAGGGACTCTGACCCAAGGCTGGAACATCAGAAGGCCCTACCTGGGAGAGAAGAGCCAACCCTGCCCCTTCTGATCATGCAGGGCAAAACTGATCCCACTCCACAGCATGGGCTTGGATGCCCATTTTCAGTTGGGGATGGAGAGTGAATGAACTGTGTTTTTTCTGGAGATCAAGGAAATGCAGATTCATTTCTTTTAAAATATGCAAGATTCAACCACTTAACATCATTCCTCTCCTAGATCCCGCACAAAAGACTCTCTGCTGTTTTGTGAAAAAGAACTTTTACCAGGAGGCCTGTAGAAGAACGGTCAGGTTAACCTGGCTCTTCCTTCCCCGAGGCAGTGGCCCAGGGTAGGACAGCACAGGATGTGTTATCTCAGAAGGACTCCGGATGCTGAAAGGAGCTGAGAAACAATGTCACCCAACCCCATCACTTCTTTTTTTCAACCTCCTCATTTTAGAGATGAGGAAACTGAGGCCCAGGGAAACAAAGCAACTTGCCTGCAGTCACACAGGGAGTTAGTGGCAGGGTGGGGACCAGAGCACTGGCCAGCATCATGGGAATTGGGGCTGAACTCACGTAAGTGAAAGGGCAATGTTCTGTGCCCCAGAGGTCACTGCTCACTGTCTCAGCCAGCACTGGGCCTCTCACATGGCCCTTTCCACTTCTTCCGTCCAGTCTCCTGCTCCTCACTTCCCTCCAGCACTCTCAGTTCTTCCAAAAACGATCCTGTCACCCCCGTTTCTTCCAAACATTCCTTTGAGCTCAGCGACCCCTGTGGGAACTGCTCGGCCTCTCTGTGACCTCCATGAAGTCTAAATTAATTCTTTCACTACTGGACTGAACTTTCCTTGGCCCCCCAAGACCCAGGAGAAAAGGATCTTGAAGTACTTCCCCAGGCCCACCTAATATACACAGTGTTTAAAAATGATACTTATTCAGCACTCATGATCCTTCTTTCTAGAAGCTTCCCAGTTAGTAGGTGAAACCAAACAAAGCCCGCCTGGATGACTGAGACCCTGTCTGAGATGGTGTGTGATGATGGAGGCCCATTGCCCAGTTTTCCCAGCCAGTCCCAGCGTTAGATCACATGCTTCCGCATCCTTGTGGGTGCAGCTGTACTTAGGCCAAGGGCCCCGTCGTGGGTTCAGAAAGCATGATAACTATTGATGCAAATGAACCCTTGGTTGTTTTAGGGTAGACTCCAGCACCTGCAAGTGTCCAGAGGAGGCCAGCAGAGATTGGCCTGGGTCTTAAGAGTGGAGAAACTCCCACCAGAGCTGGGATGGAAGAGGATTAGACAGGCAGGGGGAAAAGAGGTCATTCCAGGAGAAGTGGACCAGGGAGACAAAGGCCTGAGGCCAGAATGAGCAGGACATGCAAGAGGCCCTGGGGAGCAGGTAGGACGGGGGCTGGGAAAGGAGGGGGCGCCCGGGCAGCCTGGCAACTCACAACACAGGCCTAGAGTCAGACAGACCTAGGTTCAAATCCCAGCCCTGCTGCTTCCTGCTGTGTAACCTCAAGGAAGTCCCTGAAACATCTGATAGCCTAAGTCTGCTGTTACGTAGAATGGTGGTGACAGCAGTCCCTACCTCATAGGGTTTAAAGCTGGAGACACAAATTTGGGAATGTGCAGGAGGTAAATTGTACTGAACTCCACGAGATGGGATGAAATATGCCTATGAGATAAGAGTGCAGTCAAAGAAGAACAGAGGTCCGGAGACAGAACGTAGGCCACTGGTAGAAGCCAGACAGAGCGGGAGCAGCCAAGGAGCAGGAAGAAATCCAGGGGTATAGTATCCCAAAAGCCAAGTGACAAGGGTGCTGTGGGAAGGAGGGCATAGTGAACTGGGTTACACACACACTAGACTGAAAGGTAAGGGAAGGGGAAAAAATGGACTCAGATTTGCCAACATGGAGCTCACCATCAACCTTAATAAGAGCAGTTTTGGTGGGAAGCTAAGGACAGCAGATTGGAGTGGACTGAGGAATGAGCTGGCTGGAGTGGGGAGATAGAGACCGTGGCAATATACAACTCCTTTGGGAAGGTTCCCTGTGCAGGAAAGCAGGGAAATGGAGTGAAGCAAGAAGATGACATGGGTCACGGGAGTGTGTGAGAGTGTGTGTGTCTGTGAGTGTGTGTGGTTTCATATTTAATCAACTTTTATCTTAGAATAGTTTTAGGTTTACAGAAAGCCTGTGAGACTATTATAAGAGTTCCCTGCACTCAGTGTCCTCTGTTATTTTATTTTATTTTTATTTTAGAATAGAGACAGGGTTTCCCTGTGTTGCTCAGGCTGGTCTCGAACTCCTGGGCTCAAGTGATCCTCCTGCCTCGGCCTCCCCAAGTGGTAGGAATATAGGCGTGAGCCACCGTGCCTGGCCTTCTCTATTGTTAACATTACTATGGCGTATATGTCACAATTAATGAACCAGTATTGGTACCTTATGATCTAAAGCCTGTACTTTATTCCGGTTTTTAGTTTTACTTAATATCTTTCTTTTTCTGTTCTAGGGTCCTATTCAGAATACCACATTACATTTACTTGTCATGTCTCCTTAGGCTTCTCTTAGGTTTTCCCTACTTTTGATGGCCTTGACAATTTTGAGGAGTGCTAGTGAAGTATCTTGTAGAACATCCTTCCATTTGGATTTGTCTGGTGTTTTTCTGGGTTTTGGAAAGGAAGACCACAGACATACAGTGCCATTATCACCTCCTCACATCACAGCAAGGGTACATTCCGCCATCATGACTCATCGCCTTGATCACCTGGCTGAGGTGTTTGTCAGGTTTCTCCACTGTAAAGTTATTGGTTTTAGGAGGCCAGGAGGGACATTATTTTTGAAGATGCGCTACATTAGGAAATGTATATATGGCAATGGCAGAAAGAGAAGTTGATGAAGACAGGAGAGGGGATAATTGCAGAAGGAAAATGATTGAAAAGGTAGGATGGACACAGATGGAATCCACTGCACCATCGAGGGGCTGGCTTCAGACAGAAGCATGGACAGCTCATCGTTTTAAAAGGGGGAAGGCAGAGAAGGGAATAAAGCCTTAGTCCGTCAGGTGGAATTGATGGTGGGAGGATAATGAGCAATCTCTAGTCTGATCGCTAGTTCCTCAGTGGTATATGAGGCTGTCAGAGGTTTGAAGAGATACAAGTATGAAATAGTCACTAGAAAGTCAGACTGATCGATGATCAGTATCAGAAGCTCAGGTGAGATTTACGGTCATGAACTGGCCTGTGGCACAGCTGTGTTTTCTTCTAGCCACACTGTTCTACTCTAATGGAGGCTGAATGGGTGGGTAGTTGAGTTTACCAGGTTGTGGTTCAGCCAGGAGGGTATGTTGAAGGGAGTGAGGAAAGTTTCCAGTAGAATGACTATTATGATGGATCACTAAGTTGTGTGAGAAGGAAAGAAAATAATGAATAGGTTCATGATCAATGAAAAAAATGGCAGGCTCAGTGAATTGGAGGTCTTAGTGACGTCACAGTGGTCAGTGTGATATGTTAGAGAAAGGAACCATGTGGATGGGGCATAGTTGTCAGAGGAGAGGAAACTTACAATTGGGATCTCACATACATAGGACCCAGCAATGACCACTTCTAGGTATTTTAAAGAAGTCAAGATTTTAAGTCCACACAAAATCTGCACACAAATGTTCATCCTCACCAAGAACTGAAAACACCCAAATGTCCTGCAGCAGGGGTAGATTTTTTTTAAAAAAATTGTAATGTATCTACACAATGGGCTACTACTCAGCAATAAAAGTTAACACGCTTGATTCAAACAATAGCGTGGACGAATCTCAAAGGTATTATTCTGTTGAACAAAAGAGGCCAGTACCAAAAGGGCACATTCTTTATAATTCCATATATATGGCATTCTAGAAAAGGCAAAAATGCAGGAACAGAGAACAGCTCATTGCTTGCCAGAAGGCAGGGGTGAGGAGAGATGAGGGCGTTCTCTGGAGTATTGGAACTGTTGCATGTACTGTCTGTGGTGGTGGCTGTGAGAATCCATGCATGTCTAAAAAACCATAGCCCTGTACATCAGAAAAAGAATTTTACATATGTAAACTTAAAACATTTTTTAAATAAAAGCAAATGTTGAGATCTCAGAGGTGGCTGAAATCAAATGAAGGTAAGAGTCTGAGGAAGTTAGGGAGCCAGGATGTCGTCAGAGTGCTCCAGGTGGGTGTCAGCGCCAGTGAGAGTAAAGGTGGACGGAGAAAGCAGCTGGGGACTGAAGTCACTGGGGGAAGAAACAAGAGTCTGAGGACTGAGGGGGAGGAATGAGTAACTCCTCCACGTCCGGCCCTGCCTGACACCTGCCTGTAGGCAACAGAAACCAGCCTCAACCTGAGTGGCTGCAGGGAGCAGGGACCCTGAGGACAGGAAGGCTTCAGTGAAAGAAGGTGAAGGCCCCTTCAGAGGAGGGGAGGCTCTAGGAGACAAGAGTTCTCGAGAGTGCAGTGGAAGGGTCTGGAGGCTGAGGAGGGGTGAAGGAGGAGCTGATGTGCAGAAGGGCCAGGTGGTGACTGATGACCTGGAAGGCTTGGTCTGCCGAGGCAGACAATTAGGAGGGATAGCATGTTGCCCAGAGGTCTCTCAGAGGTTCGAGCAAGCAGGCCAGCGGGGGCAGGGGGCTGACCTCTTCTGTGGCTAGAAGGAAGATCCAGCATGCTCCCCACGCATGGGCAGAGCTTTCTGGCCCTCCTCTTGTCCTAAAGCGCCTAGGGACCAACATACATGCACACTCACGGAACGCAAAGTGGGTTTGTGTTTGTTCGTTGATTTCCAACAACAGGTATCAGGGTGGCCAGGGGACAGCTCCCTCCCCCTCTGTCCTGATCTTGGCTTTAGACTATGTGGGTGGGCCCAGCACTTGTAGGAACAAAAAAAGAAAACAGCTGCAGTTAGAGAAGACCCATTTGGCCTAAAACAAAGAATGTTTTCCCCATCCTCATTAGCCTGGTTGAGGCGAGGGCAGCTGAGCATGAACACTGACATCATTTTGGGGGCCTCACTAAAGGCCAGGGCAGCGCTCTAAGACTCAAGTCTGGATGGGAAAGATGACTCAGACCGGGGTGGGTTGGCCTGCATGGGTTTGGGAGATCCTGGGTATGTGTGACCCGGTCTCTGCTCAAGGTTCCAGGAGCCAGCTGTGGGTGGCATCTGCAGCTCTCCAGGGGTGGGGATGGGGAGGATACGACTGATAGATCTGTAACTTCCTGGGTCCAATGATGACTCACATGGGTGAAGGATGAAATTCCAGGCATCAAAGCAGGATAGCAAAAGACATCTTCTAAACAGGAGGAGGTGGACGGGGTCTTCTGGGTATTCCTCACGTCACTCCAGGTGGACCCATCCCCTCGCATAATCTGCTCCTTTTATTTCTACAAGCAGAGGTGGGGGTGGACTGGTAGCAGTACTCACAGTCAGAAAGTAGAGACGGTCACAGTGACTTTATTATTTATTAGGCTGAGCTTGACCAGAGTATCTCATTCATTCATCACAACAGTCCTGTGAGCTCACAGTATCATAATTATTGCCATTTGGAGATGAAGAAACCAAGACAGAGAGAAATACTTTGCCAAGGAAGTGCCTTTGGTATGGAGTATGGGAATTTCTGAAAAATATCTTATTAATAAATGAGTACTAGCCTATAAAGTAATCATAGTAATAATGTGACCCTAAAATGCATTAATAGAAGAACAATACTGAGAAAAAAGGAACGGGTAATCCCGCAATACTGTGGGCTAGGAAGCCACGCTGATATATGATATCCCTCTCTGGGCACCAGGTTTTAATAAACAGGACTGTATTCAAAGAAGGATGACTAAAATGGTGAGGAGACTCGCAACTATGTTACAAACACCGACTAGAAAAGCTGAGGAAGTTTGTACTGGAGAAAGTAAGGTTTGGGGGAGCTCAAAAGCCCACCTGCAAATATCTGGAGAAGCAGAAGGTGTAGAACTTTTCTGGGTGGCTCCACAGGATAGGATCAGGCCTATGGGTGCAGGAAAACAGAGTCCAGCTGAATGCAAATACACTCGGAAACAAACCTCACCCTTTCCCTAATGTTTCAGTGTTTACGTGCTCAGAATAACAGAGGAATCTCTTTACCACCAGAGAAAGCTATTTAGAACACGACGGGCTAAGAATAACAGGAAAGGGTAAAGAAAAACAAGGATTGCAAAACTTCACTCACGTCTCTGTGTAGATAAAGCCTGGTCGTGAAAGACAGATGGCCCGTATGCAACCCAGGATGACCAGAGGGGAACTGGCACTGCCCCTTAACTGTGAGCCGAAAAAATGGTGCAAATTATGGTGAATTTAGATTTTAAAATGTGTTTCTTCCTTAATAGAGATTTAGACTGCATGGCCTTCATGGACTACTGTTTCTCTTTGGGAGGTACTGTGGCATTGCATCTGAAGTTACGAAGAAAGCAAAAAAAAAAAAAACCCACCAAGTCAGAATTCCCCTCGAAAACCCCTAAGGAAGGTGTGACCACGCTGAAAACCAACACCCCACTTCTCCAGCACAGTCAGCTTTTCCTCCAGTGTCCGAACAACTGTGGTTTCTTTGGATGAGCACCAGATGAAACAGTTGGCTCATATCTAGAGATCACCTTGTAAAGAAAACACATCTTTAAACACAGCTATACTCAGCACAGCAAGATGCTCACATCTCCAGAGGGATGTGGTGACTGAGATTCCCTAAAGAAACATAGGATCCACAACTCCTTTCTCAGGGGCATATGGTCATTTCCTGGAATGATCTGTTAGCATACTTACCCATATTCATAGGGAGATCTAGATTTTGAAGGGCTAGTTAATGGTATACGCCTTTGCTGGGCATGGTGGCACACACCTGTAGTCCCAGCTACTTGGCAGGCTGGGGCAGGAGGATCACTTGAGCCCAGGAGTTCAAATCCAGCCTGGGAAACATAGCAAGACTCCATCTCAATTTTTAAAAAATGGTATGTACCCTTGACATGATATAATAAAAACCATATTTTACCTCTACGATTCTTCCCCCTAAAAACTTTTAGGGAATCTCAGTCTAATAATGAGAAAGAGAATCAGACAAGTCCCAACTGAGGAACATTCTACCAAGAAACCTCATCAGAATTCCTCAAAACTGTCAAGGTCATCGAAAACAAGGGCTGGCCATGTGGCTTACGCCTGTAATCCCAGCGCTTTGTGGGGCCAAGGTGGGAGGATCACTTGAGCCCAGGAGTTCAAGACTAGCCTGGGCAACATAGCAAGACCCTATCTCTACAAAAGAAATTTAAAAATTAGCCAGGCATGATGGCACATGAATAGTTCTACATTTACTTTGAAAAGTGAGTCTTTAAATAAAACCTTCTCACTAAGAAAACTTCAGTACCCAGATGGCTTCACCATTAAATTCTCCCAAACGTGTAAGGAGTATCATTCTGTCTCCAATACATTTACAGAATAGAAAAAGAGGGAACACTTGGAACTCATTAGTGAGGCCAATATATCCGTGACATCAAAGCTTGGCAGACATACAATAAGAAAAAAAATTGCAGGCCAATCTCTCTCACAAGCCTCAATTCAAATATCTTCAAGAAACTATTATCAAATCAAATCCAGCGGTACAGGAAAAGGACGATGCATTCCAAGTAATCTGGGTTTATTACAGATACATGGTTAGTTTAATAATGAACAACTGGATCAATGTAACTTACCATATTAACAGATTAAAGAAAAAACCTATCTCAATAAATGTAGAAAATACATTTGATAAAATTTGAAATGCATTATTTTGTTAAAAAAATTCTTAGCACACTAAGCATAGAGAATAACTTCCTGAATCTTATAAAGAATATTTACTTTAAAACTTATATCAAACATCATACTTAATGGTGAAATCTAAAAGCTTTCCCCTGAAAGAAACAAGACAAGGATGTCAACTATTGTCACTTCTATTCAACATTAAATGAGATAGAAAAAAACAAAGTCAGTTTCTCCTATTCTTTACTTTCACAGTCACTCACCACAAAACTTTTGACACACCAACCAACCAATTTTCCAGCAGACACCAACTGGATGTCCTATAATTCAACACAATTCTGACACTACCTATCTGGAGATAGTATCAGATCCCACAGGTTGAGGGCTCAGTCCCATAGTATTGCCTCCGACTTCAGATGCTAGTCACAAGTAATAAGCTCTACCTATACTTCTGATGGACTGGCAATACATTGGGGGTTACTCGTAAACCCCTTGTTGGGCTCTATTAATTTTCTAGAGCATCTCGCAGAACTCAGGGAAATACTTTACTTATGTTTACCCATTTACAATAAAGGATACTACAAAGGATATGAATGAACAACCAAATGAAGGAGATGCATAGGGCAAGGTATGAGAGAAGGAACACAGAGCTTCCATGCCCTCTTCAGCAGTGCCACCCTCCAGGAACCTCCGTGTGTTCAGCTATTCAGAAGCTCCCTGAACCCAGTCCTTTTGAGTTTTTATGGAGTATTCATTACTTAGGCATGATTAAATCATTGGCCATTGGTGGTCAACTTAACCTTCAGCCCCAGAGGTTGGGGGGATAGGGCTGAAAGTCCTAACCCTCTAATCATGTCTTGGTCTTTCTGGTGACCAGTCCCTACCCTGAAGCTATCTAAGGGCCTCCACCACCAGTCATCTTCTGAGCATACAGAAGACACTCATCATCACTCTGGAGATGTCAAAGGTTGAGGACCTGTCAGGAAAAGGGGATGAAGACTAAATATATATTTCACAATATTACAAATATTGTATTAAAAAACCTAACCCGTATAATAAGACAAAAAAAAAAAGGTATGAAGATTAGAAAGGGAAAAAAAACCCTATTATTATTTACAGTCTACATGACTGTATATACAGAAAATGCAATAGGATCTTCAAAGAAATTATTATGGTTCATTAGTGAATTTAACAAGATTGCTGAATTCAAAGATAATATACAAAAATCAACTATCTCCAGCAACAAATAACTGAAAAGGTACATTTTTAAATGGCTGTACATAAAAATGTACATTTTTATTGTACTAATTAAAAATAAGAAAAAAATCTAAAAGACATACAAGAATGCTAAATACAGAACTTTAGAAAATATGGAGAAAAATAAAACACCAAAATAAATCCCATGTTCACAGATGTCATCATCTCATGTCTAAGATGTCAGTTCTCCTCATATTTGGTTATATTATTAAGAACATTCCCAATCAGAATACTAGTAGTTTATATGTATATGTATGTTCATAGTCAAAAATTTATTCTAAAATTTATGTGGGAATGCTAACAGCCAAAAGTATCCAAAACAATATTGAAAAGGAACAAGTTGGAGAATTATGCTACTGGATATCAAAACTTATTTTATTAGCTGGGCCTGGTGGTGTGACCCTGTTGTCCCAGCTACCCTGTAGGTTGATGTGAGAGAATTGCTTCAGTCCAGGAGTTCAAGACTGTAGTGCACTATGGTACCTGTGAACAGCCCACTGCACTCTGGCCTGGGCAACATAGTGAGATCCAGTCTCTTCATTAATTAATAACAATAAAATTCAAAACCTTATTTTAAAATGACAATAATTTTGACAGTGTGGTAATGTGTATGGATAGGTGAATACATCAAACAGAAAAGAAAAAAACTATCACTGTTATCATTATTAAAAAATTATCAGTAGCCCAGAAATTAACCTACTCATATATGGACACTCTGTATGATAAAGGTAACACCACAAAGCAAAGAGGAAAGGTCAGTCTTTTCAATAAATGCACTAAGTCAATAGGACATTCATATGGGAAAAAAATTATTCTTGACTCCTACCTCACACTAAATACAAAATTTCCAGGTCAAATAGAGATCAAAATGAGAAAAATAAATTAGACTTCTAGAAGATAACATAAGAGAATGCCTTCATGACCTCAGTAGGCAAGACTTTTTGAATATGAAAAGATGATCCACAGAATGGGAGATGATATTTGAAATATTTACATCTAACAAAGGATTCATATATCCAGGATATATAAAGAACTTCTCAAATTAGTCCCAACAAAAGAAAAAAAAAGACAAATGACCCAACAGAAAAATGAACACAAGACTTAAATAGTTACTTCACAAAGTTTTTATGGCCAATAAAAGTAGTGCTTAAACTCAGTAGTCATTAGGAGAATGAAAATTAAAACCACAATCAGAAACCACTTACATACCCACTAGAATGGCTACAGTTGAAAAAACACTGTCATAAGTACCAAGTCCCAGAGAGGCCATGAAGCAACTGGAGCTCTCAGATATTACTGGTGGAGGTGAAAATTGGCACAACCACTTAGGGACGCTGAATGTATGCATACTCTCTTATGCAGTTATTCTACTCCTGTGTATACCCAAGAGAAACGAGTGCATTTGACCTGCAAAAGACAGGTTTAAGAACACACCTAGCAGCATTATTTCCAATGACCCCAGACTAAAAACAGCCCAACTGTCCATCACTAGTAAAGTGGACAAAAAAGTCATGATCTATTCGTAAAATGGAATATGCTATAGCAATGAACATAAATGAACTACTGCCACTTCCAAGAACATGGATGAATTTCATATATGCCGTGTCAGAAACCAGAAACGACAGATTACGAATTGTGTAAATTTCATGTAACAGTACAGGCAAAACTAACCTAGACCATTAAAAGTCAAATATTAGTCATCTTTGGGCAAAAGGTGGGACAGGAGGAGGGCTTCTAGGATGCTGTAAATAGTCTAGTTCTGACCTAGAAGGTTATACAGATATGTTTCACTTTGGGAAAATTCATCTAGTCAAATACTTACAATTTCTGTGCTTTTCTGCACGAATTTTATACCTCAATAAAATTTTATCAATAGAAAAAAAGTTGATAAAATATTATTGATAAGTATGTAGTGAGACAGGCACTCTATATGTGGTAGAAGTATAAACTAAATATCTCTGAAAGGCAAATTGGTCATATCTACACCAACTGAAACGCTATATATATCCTTTGAACCAACAATTCTACCTTGGATATTTACAGTTATACTTCCACATACGCAGAAAGATACACATAAAAGGATTTCCATCCTTTCATGGCCACATCATTTTTAAGCCTAAACATCTAAAGGCTTGTCTGAAAAAATCACAGTGCATTTAAACAAGAAAATACCAGTGTTTAAAACAAACAAATGAACGTCAACCAAATCTGGTCCAAATCCATGAAGCCACATTCTAGGTTTACATACGTTAGGACATCTCTGAAAGGGCACACAAGGAGCTAGCGGGGTGGTAGCCTCTCTGGCACGCACTAAGGGATGCAACCTCAGGGTAGGAGGAGGATGATCCCTTGTACCCTTTGCAATTCACACCATGTCAGAATATCAACTTGTTAATCAAAACAGAAACACAGTCCTAGCCTTACAGTGGAGTCCAGATGTGAGAGCATATAGGATGCCAGAGGGCAGGGTTTCAGAGGCCATAGCATCCAACTTTTCCTTACACAGGTGGAGAGACTACCTATGATCTGCATTCCTTCAGAATGGAAAAACACATTACCTGGGAGGTAAACACACTCAAGCCCCATCACCCTCCTATCTAAGTGCAGATGAAGCTATCAGATAGCAGCTAAGGCCCCAGGAGATGTGCGCAGGAAAAGCAGGTTTTCTGGGGAAGCAGGGGGTGGGTGGGGGGTATGGTTGCAGGTGACAGCAGTGGGGATAGGAGGCAACCACATAAGGTCCCAGTGGCACCCTGGGCAGACTGGAGGTGGGAGAAACAAGAGGCAACTACTGATAAAGTTCTCCTGCTTCAAGGTAGGCTCAGGATACAAGAGCTGGTTTCGAATCCAGTCGCTTCTCTTAAATGTCTACATCCATTCATTCACTCGATTAATCAATTATTCATCCATCAATTTTGTGCATGAGTGATATGCACTAGGATGTGGGCTGGGTGTGAAGAATATAATGAAAAACAGTCCTTGCAGAGCTCAGGAGTTACTATAGCACTTACTGGCTCAGTGCAGATAAACTGTGGTGGTCTATTGAGATGACTATTGACAACCCCCTCTCCTCTTTTTAATGTTCTTTTGTAATTTAACAAAATGTGAATGTAGCATGAAAGTATACTGTCATCCTTTGTGCTCAACTGAAATATCTTTTTAATCTTTTCCCAAAATTTATTGTGGTATAATTGAAATTCAATGAACTGCACACACTTAAAGTATACAAATTAATCACTTTTGACATACGTATACAGCTATAAAACCATTACCACAATTAAGATAGAGAACATTTCCATCACCCCAAAATGTTTCCTCATGTCCTTGTGTAATTATTCCCTCCTTCCATCCTTATCCCCAGGCAACCGCTCTCCTCTAGAAAGCCTTTTTGGAAATAAGGAAGACTTCTGACTGCTATCAGGCCAATCCTTGGAGGGCAGAGGTGAGGGAGGATAAAGAAATATCAGGAAATGGGGTAAGTGTGGAGATATCACAGGCCCAAGGCTTAAGGAGACCTGAAGGGCAAATCGCTTTAGCAACATATAGGCATTTAACCCTTGCAGCCAATGTAAGGGAAAGGTTCATGATCCCCCTTTTTATGAATGAGGAGACAGCCTCACAGAGCGTAAGGAACTGGGTGAAGATCACACAGGTAGCATGTGGCAAAGCTGCAGTCCAAAGCTCACACCTGCCCAGCTAAGTGCTTTCCCTCCAGGACTTGCTGAGGTCCCCACCTGTGCCCCAGGGGTAGCCTGCCCAACGTGCACTGAGCCTAGCTGTGTCCAGTGGGATTCCTAGCATCTCTCCCCTCATCAAGAACACGGACTTCCCACCCACCCCTCATACCCCAGCCCCATCTGATGCTGAGACCAAGGAGCCCCAGCCACGCAGGGAGACCGGCGCCTCCCCAGGGAATTCCCCAAGCTGCAACACTCCGGCACAGGACCGATGTTGGAACAGTTTAATGCCATCTAAAACCAAAACAACAGCAGGCACATGCATCCAAAATTTAGCTCCTGAAAAGTTACCAAGTAATATGCAAATGCTTTCTTCTTCCCCACACCTGCCTCATCATCATGTGAAGATCAAGCAGGGGCTGGGAAAGTCAGGGTCAGGGCAGGGGTGAGGAAGAGGAAAGGGAGAGACCAGGTGGGGGTGACATGGCTTACAGAGATCCCTGGGAGATACTACTTGGTAACTTAAAAAGAAGTTTAAGTTACCAGTGGTTTTGCACCTGGGTAAAGTCATTTTGACACAACCACACCAAAATGGCTACATGTAGGCAGCTGAAAGAATATTCCAGAGCCCTCTCTGAGCCTCAGTTTCCATAAGCAGTGTTGGGTAGAGGCTGCAAGAAGCATCTGGGAATGAAACATGTCACAGGATTCCATTCCTCCAGAAGCTGAGAGACAGAGGCGGGGGACACATCCACTTGGTGGGACAGAAAACTGAAACGAGGAGGAGACATGTCCTAAATTTTCACTGACTGGCATTAGAGTTACGAGACTTTCTGGGGTGGACACTTGATGGGTAAAATGACTCCTGGCTCAGTTTCCTTCTTTGCACAGTGGACATGATATCCCAGCTCCTAGGCTTTCAGGACTCAGTGAAACCAGGTGTGCCATTTGCCAGTCCTAGCACCAGCACAAGACCTTCAGCAGTAGCTCCCTCCTGCCCCATTGCCACTCTTGCCTACACCCCTGATACCCAGGTCATCAGTCTGAGAGGAGCTCTCTGGATGCTGTGGGAAGTTGGCATCAGCCTCACAATGCCCTTCCTGGGTCCATCTCCTTTGTCCTGCTTATGGATTGGTTACAGTCATGGGGACAGGGTGGCTGTTTCTTTTGCATTGGGATTCCTTGTTACTCTTTTCATCATTTGAATTGGGAAGCAAGGGGCTGTGGTGACAGAATAATGTCCCAACAGGATGCACTGCTATTGTCTCCTGCCCTTACCCCCAACACCTTTCTGCACTCTCCCTTCCTCCCCGAGCTGGGCAAGAGCATTAAGGTGTGATCTGACCCACTAAGCTGCCTTCTCCCAAACGAAAAAGAGCCAGAGCTTCTCCCCAGCCTGCTGGCAATGTATGGCTCCTCTGTCATCAACAAACCTAATCGAGAACTGACCACCAAGAGTTCGAGACCAGCCTGGCCAACCTGGTGAAACCCTGTCTCCACTAAAAACACAAACAATTAGCTGGCTGTGGTGGCGGACACCTGTAATCTCAGCTACTTGGGAGGCTGAGGCAGAAGAATCGCTTGAACCTGGGAGGTGGAGGTTGCAGTGAGCCGAGATCATATCGCTACACTCCAGCCTGGGCAACAAGCGCAAAACTCTGGGAAAAAAGAAAGAAAGAAAAGAAAAATAAAGAAAAGAAGAAGAAAGAGAAAGGAGGGAAGGAGAGAGGGAGGGAGGGAGGGAGGGAGGGAGGGAGGGAAGGAAGGAAGGGAGGGAGGGAGGGAGGGAGGGAGAGAGGGAAGGAAGGAAGGGAGGGAGGGAGGGAGGGAGGGAGGGATATACACATGACCCTTGTGCAAGAGAGAAGGCTTCCAGCAAAGGAAGAGAGTGAGGGTGAGTGAGGGTGAGTGAGGGTGAGTGAGGGTGAGTGAGGGTGAGTGAGGGTGAGTGAGGGTGAGTGAGGCTTCAGGAAGGATAAGTGTTGGAAACAGAGGGCCAAATGCTGATGGAAGCAAGAAAGCATTCTGTCAAGTCCTACAGATGACACTTCATTCACCAGCTCTTTTGGTTTAACAAACATCTATTGCACACACACCAGGTGCCAAGCACTGTGGGTCATGAGGATGTGAGAATGAACAGAACACAGTCCCTGCCCTCCAGAGGTTCGTTGGAAAAAGAACTGTGACAAACAAATGTTGTGGCAACAGTAGTCACCAGCACCGAAGGGAAGCACCAAACAGTGCCCAGGGAGGCCAAGTGGGCATCAGTGGGAGGGCAGTGCCTACAAGGGGCTTGAGACAGAGTGTAGCAGTCAAGTGCAGGTTCTAGCACTGGCTGCATGGGTTTGCACCCAGGCTCGGCCAGTTACTAATTCTATGAGCTTGGTCAACTTACCAACCTCTCTGTGCCTCAGATTCTTCATTTATAAATGGTACCCACTCCAAGAGGTTGTTGAAAAGATTATATGAATACATGTAAATCACAGTTAGTATAGTGTCTGGCTACTGGGTCTATAAATGTATTTATTAAGATTATCTTTCATGCAATTTACCTAACAAATGTGCACATGTACCCCACACCTAAAAGGTAAAAAAAATTTAAATTTAAATTTAAAAAAGATTGTTGTCTTGATGGCAAAGCAGGCATCTAGCAGGTAAAGAAGGATATAGGAAAGATGTAAAGCAGAAAGCAGTAATAGCATGAACAAAGGCAAGGAGATGGAAGTGTGGGTCATGGTTTGGTATGGCTGCTACAGGGAAGCGTGTGGTGAGAATTAAGCCAGAAGGGTGGGCAAAGGCCAGGTCTCGCCAGGCTGTGCACACCTTGGAGGTTGTGGACTTGATTCCGGAGTTGATAGAGAGCTCCTGGCCGCCTTTTTGTAATGATCAGATTGGGCCACTATATTAGGATTGTATCAGATTTGGGGACTGTATCATGCAGCTGGCTCAGGAGCTAGGAACTCACTACTACAGAAAAGAGGGAAATAAAGAGGCCCTCAACTAACACAGGGCCGCAAGAATGGAGAGGCAGTGAGGACTGGGGCCTAGAGATGACTAGATATGGGCACGGGCAGGACACAGGGTGGCCTGGGTGAACCACTAAGCCACGAACCAGGACCGGGAAGACTGGGGCACGAGCAGGTTTGGGGCTGGAGTAGAGAGACCATAAAATAATAGGTGCTAGGCAAAGATCTAGGAGCTTTATATGAATTATTTCATTTAAATCCCACATTGGGGGACCTTTGAGAAGGGCACAGCTATTATCTACATCTATAGATGAGAAAACTGAAGTGTAATGTGATTGAAAACCCTGTAAGAAGCAGAGCCATCATGTTGTTTTCAGAGCCTGCATCCTCCTTTCTGGGCTCCACGCTGACTTGGAGACACCTGAGGGCAGAGGCTGGGCATCTAGGGCTAAGCAGAGAGGCCTGGGCTGGAAGCTCTCTGTCGAGCCACAGGAGTGATGAGACTGAGATTGGCAGGGAGTGTGAGAGAGTGAGGAAGAAGGCAAGGCCGAACCATGGAGAGAGGGGCTGTCACAGAGGGTGGTGGGTAGGCAGAAGTCCCGCCAGCCAGGAACCCATCCCAATCCCGGAATCCAGCAGGAGCCTTCCTCAGCCCTCTCCCCAGCCCACAGGGAAGGAGTCCAGCCCTAAAATTTGGCCTTTTGCCTACCTGCCCTGCCCACAGCCCACAGCCCACATAGTGCACAGAGGCGGCCTGGCCCTCCTCCGGTGCCTGGAGCTGGTTGCACAACCACCTGAGCCGGTGAGGCAAGGATAGCGTTCCCTTCCTCCCCCAGAGGAGTCCAGAGGCAAGGGCTGGAAGGATTAGGCTCAGCTTTGGGAGACAAAACCCATGCTAAGTGGAAGCATGCCAGCCCTTGCTGGGCTATTGTGAGGCACAGTCATGGTTCCCAGTCCACATGCGGACAGGGCTTAGGATCTGTTGACAAAAGCAACTCAGGCGTTTACCTCAGGCCCAACACTCACTGGCCCAGGTCCCGCCTGGGTGTGTCATTAGCTCAAGTGAGGTCCCATGAATACACACACACACATACTCGGGAGCCAACTCCCTGAGTCACCCAATCCCAGCCAAATTCACCTGAAGCACCTGGCATTTCTCTCAGCACTCAACAGGTCATTGTGCTGAGCTGTCAGTGCAGAGGAGGCTTAGCCGGCTCCATCATTCACATCACGAGCTTCATAAATTCCTGAGGAGAGTGCCAAGGGCCGAGATTGCTGCAGCACTTTCACCAGAGGAAGAGGAGAGGCTAAGCAGGCAGGTGGTCGGGGAGAGCCAACAGAGGGAGCAATTCCAGCCTCCACGTACTCCCCCTCTGCCACTTGGTTCCATCACATGCAGGGGCAGTGTCTGGCCTCGGTGTGGTGAGAGAAAAAAGAGAAAACACACACAGAGAAGCGGGGATCACAGAACATGGAATGTGTGTCCTCAAGGGCCCTTCCAGACCTTTAATTAGTGTGGCTCCCTCATTTACAGATGAAGAAACCATTTGTCACTCAACGGGTGAAGCATGAACAAGAGACAGAACTCAGGGCCTTCAATGTCCTCTCAGTGCTCTTGCCCCTACATCACACTCCAGACAAGCAGGACTGGAAGAGGCTAAGAGGACCATGAGCCTGACCCCACACCTGCTACTGGAAATACCCACAGCCTCCTCATCTGGGCTCTTCTGGCCATATGGCACAGCCTGATGGGGTAGGTTTTACTCACTGTGGCATCTCCAGTACCTGGGGCACAGTAGATTCTCAGAAAATGTTGCATGAGTTAATCTAATGGAATACCAGTTTCTCCCATATGGAAGTATGCTAGCCACTCTTTTGGAAGCCACAACAAATTTAAAGCAGACTTTTTTTAAAAAAAAAAAAAAAAAGCAAGTATCACTTCGCTTCAGCCTGACAAGAATTTTTCTGGCTGGACAAGAATTCTTGACAAATATGCATTTAGGCAGATAAGTTCACCTTGTGGCATACCTGAACTGCTCTCTCCCCCGCCATGCAGGTGCCCAGGAAGCAAGGGATGGAGGTAGCTGAGACAAGGCCTTCCCAACTAGCCGTGGTGGTGGGAACACCATGATCAGCTTCCCCGCTACATCCCCAGCAAACAGGAATCTTAATGCCACTGCCAGAGCTGCCCGAGGCACGTGCCCTGCTCCTCTCATCTTTGGCACAGCTGAGCATGTGTTGGCCAACAGCCCATGCTCTACCCAGAACGGGTGCCCAGGATCAAGTGGAACCTTCCTGGTCAGCTGGGAGAACAAACGCTGAGAACGTTTCTTTACCAAACATTCCTGAGTACCTCTTCAGGGCCAGCCCTGCTCCAGGCCCTGAGGATACAGATGTGAAGGAATATAGGCCTGCTCCTGCTCTCATGGGGCTCAGAACCCTCCTTACTGTTCCAGAAACACAAGTGCAGCTGTGTGGATGTAGCCACACTGGCTCCATTACATGAAGATGGACATAAGGATGGATGAATGAACACATGTAGTGAAGAGGGGAGGTTCAGGGCCTTGCTAAAAAAGATGACTATTAAAAAGCAAGTTAAGAGATAGCAATGCTTGAGAATCATCACAGCAAACACTCACTGAGCCTTTCCAGTGTGCCAGGCCCTGTGTGGAGTCCTTATATGTCTTTACTTACTTAATCCCTTACCTGCGCTGAGGCTATTAACCGTTATCATCCCCGTGAAAAAACTGAGCCCAGGGAGGTTGCTAAATTTGCAAAAGTCTCACAGTTGGGAAGTGGTAAGTGAGAACTGAAACCAGGCACCAGGGCACTGGTGCCCAAATGCCCAGCTGGCATACTTCATAGGTCCCTTCGGAGGCTTCTAGCTGTGTTAAAGCTTTGAACTGAATCAGGTGGGGGTCACACAGGAGGCAATAAAAGGGTGGTAACACCAAGGGACCTTAGAAGGTGACACTGCTTTGGCATTTCTTGGCAAATTTACCATGATCAGAGTCTGGCCTTAACTGACCAGGAAGAGGTCTCTGTCATTCATGCAGAGATGAAAATACTTATTAGTAATCAACTGATGCTGATCCAATGCAGAAGAGATCTATAAAATCCCGTCTAAATGCATTCATTTACATTGGGTGGGGTATATGAGTAATAATGACCAGAATGCTCACTCCTGTCAGGGGTCACCAACCCAGGAATGGGGCATGGCCACTGTGAGACAGGAGTGAAATCAGCGCTCAGGAAGCAGACGGCACAGGAAAAACAGGTCTCTTGCTGAGGCAGTCTGCCCCCAAGGCACAGCATACCTCTCTGGTCATGGCCCATTAGACCCTTTGCTGGGCAGTGGGGAACCATCTAAGAACCAGACCAACTGAGGCCCTACCTCACTGAGTGTATGGTCCTAACAGAGAAGCCAGACACTAAACATGTCATTATGGGCGGGTAACAGTTACTCAAACACACACTAAGGAATGCTCTTGCAAAAGAAAACTGAATGACACGCATTCCCCAGAATTGAGTCTCCTCTCGCCTGGGTAGACCTGGGTAGACCTACTGGGTGTTCACCATCAGATTTTTTCCTCTGATCCCCACTTTCTTATATCCCATGATATAAGACAGATGACACACTCCTGAGCTCTAATGGACCTAAATGACTCTCCTGTCTCAACCTGGGACATCCAAGTGAGCTCAGTTCTTTCCCTGCTTTTGTTCCAGGAGGACCAATTCATTATTTTGGGCCGATTCCAGCTCTGCTGAACCTGCATCTGCTGCTGGAGAGACCCCAGAGCACACTTCCCAACCTCCTTCTCAGAGCTCTCAGGCTGCACGGCTCTGCCTATGTCCTTGTTCCCCTCATTGCCAAGTTTCAGGGGTAACTGTCAGCCCCACATATCACCAGCTGCCAGTGTCTATCACAGAGAACTGGAAAGACACAGAGTGATCCAGGTTGTTGGAACCAGCAGGATGCTAGGAAATGATGTTGCTATACCGTGTAGACAGATGATTACACATGAGCACCCTGGACAACCCGGGAATGTCCTGGAGGCACCTGCTTCACACCCAGCCCTGGTAGACAAAGAAATCACACATTTGGGCAGCTAATTTCTCTGTTATTTTCTCTGCCAAGCCCAGAAATGAACAGCCCAAAAAGGGCAGGAAGAAACAGAGCCAAGAGTTTATATGCTCCTGATTTAAAATATAAGAATAAGAGAAATATTCCCACCGTGCAAATAACAAATAGACCAACCCTTACTCCCCAGCCAAATATTGATATTTCCTTTAAATTTTTGACGAAAATATCTGTGCTTAGGGGTAGGGAGAGACTTGTGGTTATTTGGCCCAAAGCTGTTCTAGGTCATAGGCAGCCATTAAAATTATGATTTTCAAACAAAAGTTACAGATTTAGATTGACTTTTGAGCCCAAAGTTATTTTGACATTTCATAAAATAAATTATCAGATAAGCACATCACATTATGTTAACAGTGCCCAAAATAGTTTCACTATTTTTAGTATTTATATCATTTTATTTTTATTGATTTATAATTATATAACTTATAATTAAATAATATCTATATTTGGGATTTTAAACAGCCAGTATAAATAGACAAGAATGGAACAGTTACAGTCATGTATATGACAGGCAATATGTAAGGCATCAGTTTTCCTGGAACGTGTGATTTCTCTCCTGAATAGTGATTAAATTCATCTCCCAAGAAGCTTTTGGTTTGAATCCAGGTAGACCAAGCAAAACAAAAGACAATACAGCATAGGACCCACAGTTTTAAACTTGTCAGCTAAACAATTCAGATGGTCTCTTTCTTCAGTCATGGCCACTGTGCGCTCAATCAGCTCAGCCTGTAATTGATTCTTGTCCTGTCCCGAATCAAATGCCAAGGACCCCGTTCTTAATATTCCTGCCCTGACATCCCCCAAAGGTGTGGCAATGGCAGTCTGAAGTGGGAAAGCTGTGTCTGGAGCCTGCCTGCACCTCTTGTAAAAAACTGAACTGAGAAACGCCAGCTTGCAATTCAATGCACAAAAATTGACATCCATTTTAGAAGCAATGCTCAGTCAACTAACTTGGCATTTGAGGGGGTGGAGAGTTGCCTTTTCCAAAAAGAACAAGGCTACATGGGACAGGATCCTGCCTGTAGAGGTAATAAAGAAAAGGAGGCTGGGTGTCGTGACTCACACATATAATCCCAGCACTTTGGGGGGCCAGGGACAGAGGATCACCTTGAGCTCAGGAGTTTGAGACCACCCTGGGCAACATACTGGGATCCTGTCTCTACTAAAAATTATTTTAAAAAAAATAGCCAGACATGGTGGTGTGCACCTGTAACCCCAGCTATTCAGGAGGATGAGGTGAGAGGACTGCTTGAACTCATGAGGTAAAAGCTACAGTGAGTTATGTTTGCAGCACGGCACTACAGCCTGGATGACAGTAAAAACCTGTATCAAAAAGGAAAAATTAAAAAAATTTAAAAAATTAAAAAAAAAAAAAAAAAGCAGAGGGACAGGATTCCAACATTCTGAGTAGCTCTTAAATGGCTTGGGAATAAGACATCTTCTCAAGGTGAAACTGTATTTACTAGCAAGAAAATAGGGACCAATTAAATTGGTCCAAGTTCTGCACAATTTGGAGCAGTTGACCTTGATTTGTAAAACTGCATGTTAATTGTTATCTGAGCTTTTAGGAGCTTAGCCCCAAAAATCATACCTGAGGTAAGGGAACACTAGAAACCATTGAATGACCATACATAGGTAGTACAGCAGAGTGGTTAGGCCAGCCTCCAGAACAGTCAGGATTTGAATAGCAACTCTATTATCTACTAATTGTGCCACCCTGAGCACATATACCTTTCTTTTTCTTTGTAAAATGAGAAAAATGCTACCTACCACATAGTTGGTTTATGGATAGAAGAGAAATCCAAAGATCTGCAGAGAGTCCCTGTGGGTTTTCAGCTGGGAACAAATCAATGCATTCCTGTGAGGAAGTTACCTGATGCTGAGGAAAGGACCACTAAAAAAGAAAAAGCAAATCACTGGAGCTCACGCAGCACCAGCAGCAGTTTGTATTTCCAGCAGCCAGAATAGAAAACCTCATTATCCGTGATATACCAGGTGAAGGACTCAGATATTGCCTCAGTAGTATAGAGAAATTTAACCCTAGACTAAAGATTATGATGGTCACACCTAACTTAAAAGAAAGACTCAATAGTATCATACTGTTTCCAAAAAACTTAATTGTATCCTAGAACCAAATTTCAGAATATTTGGAGGAATACAAAAATATCTAGAATCTGAAAAGGTAAAATGTATAATATTTGGCATTCAATTAAAAACAACAACAACAAAAAACAGAGGCCAGTCCCTGTGGCTCACTCCTACAAATCCCAGCACTTCAGGAGGTCAAGGTAGAAGAACTGCATAAGCATAGGCATTCAAGACCACGATGGGCAACACAGTGAGACCTCATCTCTACAAGAATAATTTTTTTTTTTTTTTGTAGTTAACAGGGCACAGTGGTGCATGCCTGCAGTCCCAGGTACTCGGGAGGTGGAGGGGAGGATCGCTTGAGCCCAGGAGGTCAAGGCTGCAGTGAGCCAAGATCAAACCACTGCACTCCAGCCTGGGCAACAGCCCTGTCTCTGAACGAAACAAAAACAAGCAAACAAAAATGACAGGAAACAGGAACTATGAAACGAAACAGGAAAGGAAATAAAATAGTCATGAAGGGAAACAGGAAACATAAGGGAAAAAAATCAATCAATAGGAACATAGGAAAATGGCACAAATTATAAAATTGGCAGAAAAAATCTTCAAAATAATTAGTATAACTATATTCTATATGTTCAAGTCGGTAGAGGAAAAATTGAATACGTTACGCAGAGACATAGCAAGTGAAAAAAAAACCTCAAATCAAACCCTAAAAATAAAAACCTCAACATCTAAAATAAAATAAACACTGGATAGAATAAATAGACACTATTTATTTCCTACCAAGGAAAAGACTTGTGAGCTTGAAGACACAGCAATAGAAAGTATCCAAAATGAAACAGAAAGAAAAGACGGGGTGAGGACAGAACATCAGTGAACTAAGTGAACAAATTACATGTAATTAAAGGGAAGGGGAGAACAAAAATATTATTTAAGGAAACAATGGCCAAAACTTTCCAAAAATGATGCAAACTGTAAGTCCACAAAAAGTCTCCACAAACCCCAAGCAAAAGAAACATCAAGGACATTACACTTCAGAATATCATAATTAAATTACTTAAAACCAATAATAAAAAGAAAATCTTAAAATCAGGCAGAGACAAAAGATACACTGTAACAGAGTAAGAAAGATAAGAATTACATCAGAATTTTCATTGGAAACAATGCCAGCTAGCAATTAATGGAGTAAAATCTTTAAAATTCTTGGAAGCGGGGGGTGGTGGGGGAGGAAGAAGCCTGTCAATCTAGCAATCTAGACCTAATGAAAATGTATTTCAAAAACAAACACAAAATAAAAACCTTCTTCGAAATGCAAAAGCTGAAATTATTCTTTATCATCAGAGCCATATTATGAAAACATATATTAAATGAAATTTTTTTAGATGGAAGGAAAATACCAGATATATAAACAGAGAGCATTGGAAAGGATTAATATGTGAGAAAATATAAAATAATGTATTATGTTTAGAGTCTTGAAAACAAAATTGACTATCTAAAGCAAAAATAATAGCCAGTAACTTACACTGGATATAAAACTAACATATATGACAAGAATAGCACAAAGGCCAGAAGAAGGGAAATAAGTAAACTGTTGTAAGTTTTTAATACTATGTATAAAGCAATAAAGTATTACTTGTAGACTGTAATATGTACAATATAAAGCCTAAAACAACCACTAAATAAAACAAATGGATAGAACTATAATCTAACAAAGAAAGTAAAACAGAATGAAAAATAGGCAATAAATCCAAAAGAAGGCAAAAGAAAAGGAAAAGGGGAACAAAGGACAAATGAAATGAAAACAAATGACAAGATCGCAGATTAAATCAAATCATATCATTAATATTAAATGTAAATGGTCTAAATACCTCCAGATAAATGACCGAGAATGTCAGATTGGATAAAAACGCAAGGCCTAACTATCTTGCCTATCAGAAATTCACTTTAAAAAGACAAAAACAGGCTAAAAGTAAAAGAACAGACATAACACTAACCAGAGCACACAGAGTGAAAGAACACATTTAACACTAACCAGAGCAAACCAGGAATAAACAGGGGCATTTCATAGGAAAGGTTAAATTCATCAAGAAGACATAATCTTTAAATGTATATGGGCCTATGTGACATTATGAGATACAGATACAGGTGGGTTTTTGTTCATGGCTCCTGGCTCATAATTGACATAGCCCTTGTTACAGTAAAAAGAATTTCTCTCTCTGATCTTCTCTTGCCCAAGGCAAAACTCTGAGTGTAGAACATAAAAGCCTCATTGCAGAAAGAGTCCTGCCTCATATTTTGAAGGAAGGAATGTTGCACAGAGATGCCAAGAAGAATCTGAACAGACAGGCTTTGCTGTATTTAGATCATACCCTTTTAGTCCACTCACATTTGTACATGGTCATCAATCACGTCTATCCAATGAAATCTCCATAAAAAGTCCAAATGTTCATTCAGGGAGCTTCCAGATAGCTGAACATATGGAGTTTCCTGAGAGTTGGCATACCCAGGGAGGGCATGGAAGGTCCATGCCCCTTCCCATACCTTGCCCTATGCATCTCTTCATCTGTAGCCTTTGTAATATCCTTTATAATAAACTGGTAAACATGTTTTCCTGAGTTTTTGAGTCACTTAAGCAAATTAATTAAGCCCAAAGTGGGGGTCATGGAACTTGAAACCCAACTTAAAGCTGGTTCGTCATGAGTTCTAGAGGCCATGAATTATGACTGGTGACTAAAGGGAGGGGCAGTTTTGTGGAATGAGATCTCAACCACGGGATCTGACACTATCTCTAGGTAAATAATGTCAGAATTGAATTAGAGGATACCCAGCTGGCACCCACTACAGAACTGATTGCTTATTTGTTGGTGGAGAGAAATCCCAACACATTTTGGGGTCATAGAAGTCTTGTGTTGATATAAGATGAAAGGAATAATGGTTTGAATTTTTCCTAACAGCCTAATAACAGAGTTTCAAAATACATAAAGCAAAAACTTATGAAATCACAAGAAGAAACTATGAAATTTAGAAAATCCTTAAATATTCTGAGGCATGAATTGCAGAAGAAATTTAAGAAGAGCAAATTAGAAAGTAATTTTTAACTGGAGGGAAATGAAAACACAACATATCAAAATTGTGAGATACAGTGAAAGCAATGTTTTAGGAAATTCACAGTACTGACATGCTCTTATTAGAAAACAGAAAATGTCTCAATTCAGTGGTCTCAGCATCCACATTAAAGATCAGAAAAAGAACCCAGATGAACATATATGTAAAAATTCTCAACAAAGTATCAGCAAACTGCAACAGCACATTAAAAAGATCATTCACCGTGATCAAGTGGGATTCATTCCTGGGATGCAAGGATGATTCAACATATGCAAGTCAATAAATGTCACACATCATATTAATAAAAGAAGGACAAAGCCCATATAATCATCTCAATAGACGCAAAAAAAATCATTTGACAAACTTCATCCTTTATTATAAAAACTCTCAACAAACTAGCTATAGAATGTACAAGTAATATTCCACAACATAATAATGACCCTATATGACAAGCACACAGCTAACATCATACTCAACAGTAAAAAGTTGAGAGCTTTTTCTCTATAATCAGGAACAACAGAAGGATGTTCACCCTCACCACTTCTATTCAATACAGTAATAGAAGTCCTAACCAAAGCAATCAGGCAAATAAAAGAAATAAAGGCATCCAAATAGGAAAGGAAGAAGTGAAACTGCCATATTGCTGATGACATGATCTCATATATACAAATCGCTAAGGATTTCACAAAAAAAAAAATGTTAGAACTGATCAGCAAATTCAGTAAAATTGCATGATACAAAATCAACATACAAAAATCAGTAGTGTTTTTATACACTAACAGCATATACAGAAAACAGCATATATATCTCATATATAGAAAACCGCAAGGATTTCACACACAAAAAAACTGTTAGAACTGATCAACAAATTCAGTAAAATTGCATGATACAAAATCAACATACGAAAATCAGTAGTGTAGCATACACTAACAGCAAACTATTTGAAAAAGAAATGAAGAAAACAATCCCACTCATAAGAGCATTAAAAAATGAAATACTTAGGAATAAATTTAACCAAGGAAGTAAAAGATCTATATACTGAAAACTATAAAACATTAATGAAAGAAATTAAAGACGACACAAATAAATGGAAAGAGATCTTGTACTCATGGATTAGAATTAACATTTTTTAAATGTCCATACACTACCCAAAGCAATTCACAGATTCCATAAAATCCCTATCAAAATTCTGATGTCATTTTTCACGGAAATAGAAAAAACACTTCTAAAATTTGTATGGAACCCCAAAAGATCCCAAATAGCCAAAGCAATCTTCAGCAACAAGTTCAAAGCTGAAGGCATCACATTCCTTGACTTCAAAGTATATTACAGAGGCAGGACTAGCTTGCAGCTCCCACTCAGATGGACAGAGCAGCACATGGCGACCACATCATGAATTGTTGCTCCAAGAACTACTGCAGGAATATACCAGGAAAACTGAGGGAATTCACAAACCCTTTGCAGGAATTAGATCACCAATGCAGGCTCCCTGAGACGACAAAAAACTAACTGCAGACAATGCACTCTTGAAAGCCACCTCCTCGCTGCAGGCAACCAACACAAAACCAGCACACTAAACAAAAACACAATCAAGGACCCTCACAGAGTCCACTTCGCTCTCCTGCTGCCTCCACCAGAGCAGGCGCTGGCCTCCACAGCTGAAAGACTTAAAGACGAATCACATCACAGGACTCTGCAGATACTCCCCAGTGCCCAGAGCATGGTAGCTCTACTGGGTGGCTAGACTCAGAAGAGTAAAAATCCAGTTCAGCTCTTGGAAAGCCCCATTCCTAGAGGAAGAGAGAGAACACCACATCAAGGGAGCATCCCATGGGAAAAAAGAATCTGAACAGTAGCCCTTGAGTCCCAGATTTTCCCTCTGACATAGTCTAAATGAGACTCATAGTCAAATGAGAAGGAACCAGAAAAGCAATTCTGGTAATATGACAAAACAAGGTTCTTTAACACCCCAAAAGATACCAGCTCACCGGCAATGGATCCAAACCAAGATAAAATATCTGGAATTGCCAGAAACAGAATTCAGAAGGTCGTTTATTAAGTTAATCAACGAGGCATCAGAGAAAAGTGAAGTCCAACTTAAAGAAATCAAAAACATGATACAGAATATGAAAAGAAAAATCTCCAGTGAAATAGATAGCAAAAAATAAAATACAATTACAACTTTTGGAAATCAAGGACACTCTTAGAGAAATGCAAAATACACTGGAAAATCTCAGCAACAGAATTGAACAAGTGGAAGAAAGAACTTCAGAGCTCGAAGACAAGGCTTTTGAATTAACCCAATCTGCCCAAGACAAAGAAAAAAGAATTTTAAAAAGTGAAAAAAGCCTCCAAGAAGTCTGGACTATATTACATGTCCAAACCTAAGAATAATTGGTGTTCCTGAGGAAAAAGAGAAATCTACAAGTTTGGAAAACACATTTGAGGGAATAATCAAGGAAAACTTCCACACCCTTGCTAGAAATCTAGACATGCAAATACAAGAAGCTCAAAAAACACCTGGGAAATTCATCACAAAAAATAATCACCTAGGCACAAAGTCATCAGATTATGTAAAGTCAAGATGAAGGAAAGAATCTTAAGAGCTGTGAAGCAAAAGCATCAGGTAATCTATAAAGGAAAAGCTATCAGATTAACAGCACATTTCTCAGCAGAAACCCTACAAGTTACAAAGGATTGGGGTCCTGTTTTTACCCTCCTTAAAACGATTATCAGCCAAGAATTTTGTATCCAGTGAAACTAAGCTTCATAAATGAAGGAAAGATACAGTCTTTTCCAGACAAACAAATGCTGAGAGAATTCACCACTACCAAGCCAAAACTAAAGAACTGCTAAAAGGAGCTCTTAATCTTGAAACAAATCCTTGAAAAACATCCAAATAGAACCTCCTTAAAGCATAAATCTTACAGGACCTATATAACAATAATACAATGGAAAAAAAGTATTCAGGCAACAAGTAGCATGATGAACAGAATAATACCTCACATCTCAACATAAACATTGAATGTAAATGGCATAAATGCTCCACTTAAAACATAATGGCACTTAAAATGGCAGAATGGATAAGAATTCACCAATCAAGCTTCTGTTTTCAGGAGACTCAGCTAACACATGCAGACTCACAGAAATTTAAGATACAGTGGTGGAAAAAGATATTCCATGCAAGTGGACACCAAAAGCGAGCAGGAGTAGCCATTCTTGTATCAGACAAAACAAACTTTAAAGCAACAGCAGTTAAAAAAGACAAAGAGGGATATTATATAATGATAAAAGGACTAGTCCAGCAGGAAAATATCACAATTCTGAGTATATATGCACCAACACTGGAGCTCCCAAATTTATAAAACAATTACTATTAGACCTACATGAGATAGATGGCAACACAATAGTAGTGGGGGACTTGATGAACACAGATGCAAAAAAATTCTCAACAAAATACTAGCAAACTGAATCCAGCAGCATATCAAAAGATAATCCAATATGATCAACTAGGTTTCATACTAGGAATGCAGAGATGGCCTAACATACATAAGTCAATAAATGTGATACACTAAACAGATTTAAAAACAAAACAAAAAAAAAAATCACATGATCATCTCGATACAGAAAAAGCATTTGAAAAAATCCAGTATCCCTTTATGATTAAAATCCTCAGCAAAATCAGCATAGAAGGCACATATCTTAAGATAGTAAAAGCCATCTACGACAAACTCACAGCCAACATTATACTGAACAGAGAAAAGTTGAAAACATTTCCCCTGAGAACTGGAACAAGACAAGATGGACCACTTTCACCACTGCTATTCAACATATCCTGGAAGTCCTAGCCAGAGCAATCAGAAAAGAGAAAGAATTAAAGGGCATCCAAATTGGTAAAGAGGAAGTCAAACTGTCACTGTTTGCTTATGATATGATCGTATACTTAGAAAACCCTAAAGATTCATCCTAAAAGTTACTAGAACTGGTAAATGAATTCACCAAAGTTTCAGGATACAAAATTAATGTACACAAATCTGCTATACACCAATAGCAACCAAGCTGAGAATCAAATCAAGAACTCAACCCCTTTTACAATAGCTGCAAAAAATATAAAAAGCTTAGGAATATACCTAACCAAGGACGTGAAAGACCTCTGCAAGGAAAGCTACAAAAACACTGTGGAAAGAAATCATAGATAACACAAATAAATGGAAACACATTCCATGCTCATTAATGGGTGAAATCAATATTGTGAAAATGACCATACTGCCAAAAGCAATCTACAAATTGAATGCAATCCCCATCAAAATTCGACCATCATTCTTCACAGAACTAGGAAAAACAATCCTAAGATTCATATGGAACCAAACAAGAGTCCACATAACCAAAGCAAGACTAAGCAGAAAGGACAAATCTGGAGGCATCACATTACCCAACTTCAAACTATAATATAAAGCCATGATCACCAAAACAGCATGGTACTGGTATAAAAAGAGGCACATAGACCAATGGAACAGAATAGAGAGCCCAGAAATAAGCCAAATACTTATAGCCAATTGATCTTTGACAAAGCAAACAAAAACATAAAGTGCTGAAAGGACACCCTATTCAACAAATGGTGCTGCCATAGTTGGCAAGCCACATGTGGAAGAATGAAACTGGATCCTCATTTCTCACCTTATAGAAAAATCAACTCAAGATGGATCAAAGACTTAAATCTAAGACCTGAAACCATAAAGATTCTAGAAGATAACATCAGAAAAACCCTTCTAGACATTGGCTTAGGCAAAGACTTCATGACCAAGAACCCAAAAGCAAATGCAACAAAAACAAGATAAATAAATGGGACTTAATTAAACTAAAAAGCTTCTGCACACCAAAAGAAATAATCAGCAGTTAACAGACAACCTACAGAGTGGGAGAAAATCTTTGCAATCTATACATCTGACAAAGGACTAATATCCAGAATCTACAAAGAACTCAAACAAATCAGCAAGAAAAAAAACAAATAATCCCATCAAAAAGTGGGCTAGGGACATGAATAGACAACTCTCAAGAGATATACAAATGGCCAACAAGCATATGGACAAGTGCTCACTATCACTAATTATCAGGGAAATGAAAATCAAAACCACAATGTGATACCACCTCACTTCTGCAAGAATGGCCATAATCAAAAAAGTAAAAAAAAAAAAAATAGATGTTGGCATGGAAGCAGTGAAAAGGGAACACTTTTACACTGCTGGTGGGAATGTAAACTAGTACAACCATTATGGAAAACAGTGTGAAGATTCCTTAAAAAGCTAGATCTACCATTTGATCCTGCAATGCCAGTAGTAGGTATCTACCCAGAGGAAAAGAAGTCATTATACAAAAAAGGTACTTGCACATTCATGTTTACAGTAGCACAATTTGTAATTGTAAAAATATGGAACCAGTCCAAATGCCTATCAATCAATGAGTGGATAAAGAAAATGTGGTGGGCTGGGCACAGTGGCTCACACCTGTAATCCCAGCACTTCGGGAGGCCGAGGCAGGCGGAACACAAAGTCAGGAGTTGGAGACCATCCTGGCTAACACAGTGAAACCCTGCCTCTACTAAAAATACAAAAAATCAGCAGGGCATGGTGGCGGGTGCCTGTAGTCCCAGCTACTCAGGAGGCTGAGGCAGGAGAATTGCTTGAACCTAGGAGGCAGAAGTTGCAGTGAGCCAAGATCGTGCCACTGCACTCCAGCCTGAGTGAGAGTAAGACTGCGTCTCAAAAAAAAAAAAAGAAAATGTGGTAAATATGTGCCATGGACTACAACTCAGCCATAAAAAGGAAAAAAATAATGGCATTCACAGCAACGTGGATGGAATTGGAGACTATTATTCTAAGTGAAGTAACTCAGGAATGGAAAACGGAACATCGTATGTTCATACTCATGTGAGAGCTAAGCTATGAGGATGCAAAGGCATAAGAATAATACATTGGACTCTAGGGACTTGGAGGAAGAGTGGGGAAGGTGAGGGATAATAAAAGACTGCACAATGGATATGGTGTAGACTGCTCGGGTGATGGGTACCCCAAAACCAAAGCCACTGAAGAACTTATTCATGTAACCAAACACCACCTGTTCCCTAAAAACCTATTAAAATAAAAAATTTAAAAGATCCACAAAGAATAGTGAAATCTGAATAAAGTCTAGAGTTTTAGTTATTAGTTTTTTAAAAAAAGTTGAAGTCATAGAAACAGAGTAGGATGGTGGTTACCAAGGGCAGAGGAGTAGGGGTGGGTTTAGGAGATGTTGTTCAAAGGATACAAAATTTCAGTTAATCAAGAGATCTATTGTACAACATAGTACTATAGTCAATAAAATGTATTCTTGACAATCTTTAAGAGTAGATTTTAAGTGTTCTCTCTATAAAAAATTGTGTAAGTATGTTAGGTAATGCATACATTAATTAGCTCAATTTAGCATTCCACATTACATACATATTTCAATACATCATGGTATATATAATATATATGGTATATATAATATAGAATTTTGTTGGAACATGACAGCCTCTCCACGTATGAATGCCAATATTCAATATTGAAAAAACAGTACATTATAAAGCTACTGTCATCAAAACAGCATGGTAATGGCATATAAAACAGACACTCCAACCAATGGAACAGGATAAAAAGCTCAGCAATAAACCTACACTTTTATGGCCAACCAATGCTCAATACCGTAATCCCAGACTTCAGGAGGCCGAGTCAGGCAGATTGCCCAAGCTCAGGAGTTCAAGACCAGCCTGCATAACACGGTGAAACTTCGTCTCTACTGAAAATACAAAAAATTAGTCGGGCATGTTGGTGTGTGCCTATAGTCCCATCTACTTGGCAGGCTGAGGTGGGAGGACTGCTTGAACCCAAGAGGCGGAGGTTGCAGCTAGCCAAGATCGTGCCACTGGACTCCAGCCTGGGCAACAGAGTGAGACTGTCTCCAAAAAAAAGGGAAAGCTCCATGACACTGGTCTGAGTAATGACTTCTTGGATAAGAACCCAAAAGCACCGGTAACAAAAGCAAATGTACAAAAATGAGGCTGCATCAAACATAAAAGCTTCTATACAGCAAAGGAAATAATTAGCACAGTGAAGAGATGACCCACAAATTGGGAGAAAACATTTGCAAACCAAACAGTTGATAAGGGACTAATATCTAAAACATATAAGGAACACAAACAACTCAATAGCAAGAAAACAAATAACCCAGTTACAAAATGAACATAGAACCTAAATAGACATTTCTCACAAGAGGACAACTGACCAACAGATATAGGAAAAAATGTTCAATATATTTAATCCTCAGGGAAATGCAAATGAAAACCACAGTGAGCCTCACACTTGTTAGAATGGCCATTATCAAAAAGACGAAAGAGAAGTGTTGATGAGGACATGAGAAAAAAAAAAAAAGGAAGCCTGGCCCACTTTAGTGGGAATGTAAATTAGCACACCTATTTTGGAAAACAATATGAAGTTTCATCAAAAAACTAAAAACAGAACTTTCCTATGATCTAGAAATCCCACTTCTGTATATCCAAAGTAATTGAAATCAGTAAGTCAAAGCAATAGCTGCACTCCTATGTTCATTTCAGTAGTATTCACAGTAGCCAAGATATACAATCAACCCAAGTATCTATGCAATGGATGAAGGGATGAAGAAAATGTATATACAAATTATGGAATGCTATACAATCTTAAAAAAAAAAAAAAAAGGAAATTCTGTCATTTGGGACAACATGAGTAAAACTGGCAAGCATTATGACAAGTGAAGTAACCCAGGTCCAGAAAGACAAATACTGCAAGATCTCATTTATATGTGAAGTCTAAAAACGTCAAACTTATAGAAGCAGAGAGTAGAATGGTAGTTACCAGAGGCAGGAAATGGTGGGTGGGGTTGAGGAGGTAAGGACAAGAGAGATGCTGGTACAAAGCTTTGGTTAGAGAGGGTCTATTTTTGGTGATCTATTGTACAGCACTGTGACCATAGTTAAAAATAACATATATTTCAAAATTGCTAAAAGAATAGATTTTAACATTCTTATCATAAAAAAAATAGGTTAGGTGACGAATATGTTAATTAGCTTGATTTAATCTCTCTACAATGTATTTATATTTCCAAATATCACACTAAATCCCATTATAGAATTTATCAATTAAAATTTTTAAAAATTAGAAAAAGATGAGAAAACTAAACCAAAGTTAGTAGAATAGAAATAAGATATAAGCATAAATCAATGAAATAAGAAAAAGGCACATTGGCTCATACCTATAATCCCAGAACTTTGAGAGGCCAAGGCAGGAGGGTTGCTTGAGCCCAGGAGTTTGAAACCAGCATGGGCAACTAGTGAGATCTCACTTTTACAAAAAGTCCAAAAATTAGTTGGGTGTGGTGGTGCATGTCTGCAGTCCCAGCTACTTGGTAGACTGAGGGGGGACGATCACTTGAGCCCAGGGTTGAGGCTACAGTGAGCCGTGATTGCACTATTGCACTGCAACCTGGACAACAGAGCAAGACCCTATCTTAGAAAAAAAGGAAAAAAAAGGAAAACAATAGAGAAAAATCAATAAAATGAAACTTGATTCTTAGATAAGATCAATACAATAAATCTTTAACCAGACTAATCAAGAATAAAAGAGAGAGGAATGAATTACCAGTATCAGGAATGAGAGAGGTGACATTATTACATATTCTAGATATCAAGAAGATAATTAGTGAATACTATGAATAATTTTATGCCAATAAGTTCAAAAACTTAGGTAAGATGGACAAGCTCCTTGAGAGACTGAAAATACTAGACCTCATTCAAGAAGAAAAAAATAACCTGAATAGTTTTATATCTTTTTAGGAAAACTCTGGTCTCCAATGGCTTCATTGATGAATTCTAGCAAACATTTAAGAAATAAACATCAGTTCTACATAAACTCTTCCAAAAAGAGAACAAAAATCTTCCCAATTCATTATTGCAATCTAGCATTCTCCTAATATCAAAAAGAGGCAAAGATATCTAAGTAAAAATAAATAAATACAAAAAACAAAAAACAATATTCCTCATAAACATATGAGCAAAAATCCTTTTTAAAAATTTTCATCAAATTGAATCTAATAGCATATGTAACGGATAATAGATAATGACAAAGTGATGTTTAGCCCAAGAATACAAGGTTGGTTACACACTTGAAAGTTAATTATTTAATTCATTTTAATATATTAGAAAGGAAAATCCATACAATCATAGAGACACAGAAAAAGCTTTTTATCAAATTAACCACCCATTTCTGATTTTTAAAACACTCTCAGCAGACAAAAGAAGAGAACTTCCTTAAACTGATAAACAGCATCTATAAAAAACCTATGGTTACATCTTACTTAATGGCAAAGACTGAATGCCTTTCCCCCAAGATTATGAATAATGCAAAGATGACTATTCTTACCACTTCTAGTCAACGTGATACTGGGAGATTTTAGCCACTGTAATAAGGCAACAAAAAGAAATAAAAGGCATCCAAATAGGAAAGGAAGACGTAAATTATCTGTATTTACAAATGACATGAATATCTTTCTAGAAAATCCTACAGAATCTACAAAAAAGCAAGTAATATTAATAAGCAAATTCAGCAAGATTGTAGGATATAAAATCACTATACAAAATAACTTCTATTTTAATATACTAGCCATAAACAATTATAAAGTTTAAAAAATATTGTACTTGGCTGGGCACAGTGGCTCACGCCTGTAATCTCAGTACTTTGGGAAGCTGAGACGGATCACTTGAGCCCAGGAGTTTGATACCAGCCTGGGCAATATGAGACCCCACCTCTAAAAAAAATGTAAAAATTAGCTGGGTGTGGTGGTACACATCTGTGGTCCCAGATACTCAGGAGGCTGGGATGGGAAGACCACTCAAACCCAGGAGGTTAAGGCTTCAGTTGGCCATGAGGTGCCACTGCACTCCAGCCTGGGTGACAAAGACCCTGTTTGCTTGCTTGCTTGTTTGTTTGTTTGTTTCTTTCCTTTCTCTCTCTCTCTCTCTCTCTCTATATATATATACACACACACACATACACATCTATGTGTGTGTGTACATATATATAGTATCAAAATAAGAAATAAGACATTTGACAAAAGTCATTCATGACCTATACACTGAAGACTAAACAACATGCTGACAAAAAAATTAAAAAACTTAAATGTACTGTGTTCATAAATTAGAAGGCTCAGTATTGGTTAGATGCCAATTCTCCCAAACTGATCTACAGATTTGATGCAATCCCAATTAAAATTCCTGCTTGCTTTCTTGTAGAAATTGGTAAGGTGATTCTAAAATTCAAATAACACAAATGACCTTGACAACTAGAAACAAAGTTGGAGCACTTATACAAACCAATTTCAAGACATTATTAAGCTACAATACAGACATTGTAAAAAAATAATAATACAGTATAAGAATAGAAAAACAGATCAATGGAATAAAATAGAGTCCATAAATGGACATATACAGATATGGTCAATTGATTTTTGACAAAAATGCAAAAGTAATTCACTGATAAAAAGGGATAGTCTTTTCAAGAAATGGTGCTGGAACAATTCGATATCCACGTGCAGAAAATGTGAATCTCCATCCATACCTTGCATCACACCCACACACAATTTATTAAGAAACATATGGTAACTTCCATCACTTAGGATCTGGTTCTCAGCCCTGTCACAACACAATTCATAATCTAAATACACCCGTGAACAATGGCATTCAAACCCCCAGGGAATCTCTTCTACCCATCAGGCCAGAAAGATTTATGGGTTTTGCCACTGCCAACAACAGAAATGGACACTTCCTTAGAATGTGGAAAGGATTTAAGTGACAAAGTACTTAGGTAAAAGACAAGACAAATTAACTTTCCAAATCCTAAGTCTCAGCATGAATTCAGTAGATTCTTACATGAGAAAAACAATTACTTCCCAGTAGTGTTAGGTATTCATTTTCTTGCTCCTTTTATGTTCCAATTAATGGTTCTGGCAGGTACTCACAAATTACTACCAATTTCACAAACTTGCTCATGATGGCTGAGGAGCATTTTGCAATATTAAGCCATTCATATTACTCTTAAATTTGTATATATGTATCTAGATGTAATATGCATGAAATGTAATTCTGATTCTTCATCTTGGCAACTAGATGGACACTGGATGCTAGAATCATGAAGCTTATATTTATAAAAACAATATGCATTAAATAATTAATAAAAAAACTTAAATGTTTCAGATTTTTTTAAATTTTAATTTTTATTTTTGAGACAAGCTCTCACTCTGTTGCCCAGGCTGGAGTGCAGTGGCACAATCCCAGCTCACTGCAGCCTTGAACTCCCAAGCTCAAGTTATATTCCCTCCTCAGTCTCCCAAGTAGTTGACACTACAGATGTGCACCACCACATCCAGCTCATTTTTTAATTTTTTTTTTGTAGAGAGGGGGTTTTGTCATGTTATCCAGGCTGGTCTCAAACTCTTGGGCTCAAGTGATCTACCCGCCTTAGCCTCCCAAAGTGCTAGGATTATAGGCACGAGTCACTACACCCAGTATGTTTCAGATTTAAATTATTTTTACTTAGAATTTTGATAGTTCAATTATAGCTTGTATTTTATTTCAGTAAGTAATTTTGCACAGTTTAGAAAAATACAATTTCTGAAACACTCATGAAAGATTTTTTTTTTTTTTTTTTGGAGACGGAGTCTCACTCTGTCTCCCAGGCTGGAGTGCAGTGGCGCGATCTCGGCTCACTGCGAGCTCCGCCTCCTGGGTTCACGCCATTCTCCTGCCTCAGCCTCCCGAGTAGCTGGGACTACAGGCACCTGCCACCACGCCCAGCTAATTTTTTGTATTTTTTAGTAGAGACGGGATTTCACCATGTTAACCAGGATGGTCTCGAACTCCTGAACTCGTGATCCGCCTGCCTTGGCCTCCCAAAGTGCTGGGATTACAGGCGTGAGCCAGAAATACAATTTTTAATTTTTATATTAGCTAGAATCTTTAATGAAGATATATTCAAATTTCATATACCTGAGCACATTAGAAACTTTTTAAAAATGCTTTAGATGTTTGAGATGTAAAAATAAAGATATACTAGAGATAAAAAATGGCAAGGCAGAACTCAGGAAAGAAAAAAATGAGAGAAAAAAGTATCCCAAGTGGTGATCTGTTAAGTTTTTTAATACTGGAAACAATGAAAGTAAACAGACCTTTGTCAAACATGGCCCAAAACAGAATGTGAGAAAAATACATTAGAAAATCGTAGCTCAATGAAACATAATTTATCATCAAAATAAAAACAAGCAAGAAAATTATTTTTGTCAAATCTGCAACGTGAACAAATCAGATGAAGCTCTTACAACTTCATACTAAAGTGACAGTGAAAACAATTGATCTAATGCACAACTCAGAATTAAAAATTTACACTCTGGCCTTTCTATTACAAAAAGAAAACCATGTTTTAAAATTGGTACATTTCATGTAAAAGAAAGAAACCTCCATGGCTTTACTCTGTTTATTGGACAATGATTGTAGGAAAGAGCAGTCACGTCTCACACAGCAAGAGAATGTATCTCAAACGTAGTCTGATATGAACTAATGTTTACAACTTTCCATTGGATGAACATGCAAGAAAATTGAACACTTCATTTTACACCAAAACTATTTCAAATGTAGAAATGTAGACAAAGAATTTTGTAACTATTGCTATGTTTTATAATCAATATTCAAAATTAGCATTGATCATGAAAATAAAATACCTGTGACTGCAGAGACCTAGGTTCTTGGTTAATGGAAAACATTACTTGCACACAAAAGACATGCATGCAAGTATTATACTAAAAGTTAACAAAAACAAAAAGACTGAATTAACAGCAAACCTGTGATAGTACTCAATTAAGGCAAGTGAACACTGAAAACCCTGTCTCTACCAAAAACACAAAAATTAGCCGGGTGTGGTGGCAGGCCCCTGTAATCCCAGCTACTCAGCAGGCTGAGGCAGGAGAATCGCTTGAACCCAGGAGGTGGAGGTTGCAGTGAACCGAGACTGTGCCACTGCACTCCAACCTGGGCAGCAAAGGGAGATTCCGTCTCAAAACAAAAACAAACACAAAACAAAGCAAACAAACAAAAAACTTGTTTTGATCCTCTGAAAAAAATAAAATTATGTCTCATTATTTTAGCCAAGCAAGTTGAAGTTCTTTAGGGCACTAATCATGTAATATTTTTTTAAATAATAAAGACAAGGTATAGGTTTAGAGGAAATCATTTTGAAACAGTGCTACAGTGGCAAGATATAGAAGTGAAACTTTTTTTTTTTTTTAAAGAAACTTTGGTTACCATCTAAGATGGAGAAATAAATGAGATAATGATTAACTTAATAGGTAATAAAGTAGTGAAATCACACATAAATGCATAAAATAAAAGTGAATATTACTTTATTCAACTAGATTATAACAGGAACAAAAGTTACATTTAACAATATCCCTAATTTGTACTGATGAACTACTAGAAGAGGGAAACTAGGAATTGATGAATTCTTCACCTGCTATAAAAAGTACAAGTTTTGCCTTAAGCAAAAAACTACAGAAACTACTTTCAATAAAGGAATTGATTTAAAAGACGGTCTAGTGTAAGCCTTTAACAAAAGTACCAATATGGTTGGTAAATTAAAAAACATTAATGAGCCAGAATTGTGGCCAAGCACTATTTAAAAGCATTATTAGCACTATACAGGACCGCAGTTTGAATTTGTTTCTAGGAGACGCAGGCTCATGTCAAAAGCGAATGATACTCAAAGTATGTTCATATATAATTTTAAGATTATATATGGAGTGTCTTGGTGAAATACATATCAAATTTGATCTCACAGATACCCTGAGATACATGATGGAAACACTGACCAAATGTTCTTAGAATAAGTAGATTTGATCTGGACAAGATGTAAAACGCATTAGATGAGCTAAGCAAAACAACAGACAATTGTCAAGTAAAGTGCCTTGTGGTCTGTGGTCTTTGATATTAAGAACTGAATCTTGGTTGGGCGTGGTGGCTCACACCTGTAATCCCAGCACTTTAGGAGGCCAAGGCAGGCAGATCACCTGAAGTCAGGAGTTCGAGACCAGCCTGGCCAACATGGTGAAATCTTGTCTCCAATAAAAATACAAACATCAGCCAGGCGTGGTAGCAGGTACCTATAATCCCAGCTACTCGGGAGGCTGAGGCAGGGGAATCACTTGAGCCTGGGAGGCAGAGGTTGCAGTGAGCCGAGACCGTACCACTGCACTCCAGCCTGGGCAACAAAGCAAGACTCTGTATTAAAAAAAGAAAAAAGAATTGATTCTTAATATTAAAAATGATATTTTTAATTTGAAAATACAGTTTGGTATGAACTTTTGCTTGCTATGATATTTTAAAACTTACCAAAAAACCCAAGCAGGTCTGCATTTGACTACTGTATTTTTTAAAAGGATTACAAACTTAAAAAACAACTTTAGAGGAAATAATTTTTCAAAGTCCAAAAGAAACCACATGAGAAATATACCATAAAGTGACATTCCAGTAAGATGAGAAAATTAGAAAAAGAAAACAAAAACATTTGTATGAATATGAAGGAAAGGATTCACATTCAAATAAGCCCCCAAATAATTTGTATAGTCTAATTTTTGACAATTATAGATCAAGGTACAGTCTTGATTGAAGGAGTTTTGAAAAAATTGTGGAATAAATTCTGCCTTCAGTTTTTATAATATCTAAGCATTGAAAAGTGTGAAAAAAGAACTTACTGTACAGATCTAGATACTGCTATAAATTGATGGTGATAAGGATTTTTTGATGAAGTCAAAATATTTTGTCGTATTTCAGCAGTAATAATTTGTCATGCAACCACATTACCAAGTTTGTATTTACATGTAAAATTTTTGTTTCATTTCCTAATCAAAGTAATGCTTTAAGTGTTTTATTGACAATTTCAGTGGCTACTGCCTCTGCAGAAAGAAGTTTTTCCAATTAAAATGAATTTTTAAAATAACTACAAAGACTAAGGAAAGGCTGTCTAATTTGACATTACAGTCAATCAACATAAATTTTGTGAAAAACTCAATTAAACAAAATAATTTTTAATTTTATTTAAAATATAGAAAAATAAAATTTTCACTGAAACATTATCATTCCATAACCAGAATAGCCAGATATTCTCAATAAAAATAAAATTCAGTTATCTCTGATGTTTCACTAGTTTTAGCCATATATAAAACCACAGCTTTTACATATCTTTCAATTTTGTAGTTATATAGCTTTGTCATAGTAGGAGAAAGTCAACGGTTTCTTAATTTATGGCTTTAAATATATATATTTTTATATATAGTATGATATATATGTACTCCTTCATCAATACTCTTGCCCTAGACTCTACATATTTTAGGGCAAGCCTTTATACTAGAGAAGATAAATATCGTCAAAAGATAGTTCTTTAAAAAGACTAATAAAATTGATAAATCTTGATGAGACTGTTCAAATAAAAAAAGAAAACTCAAATATCGATATTATGAATAAAAACAGGGGCATCGTTACAGACTCAACAGACATTGATATCTCATGATTATGTCATAATTATATCTCATAAGAGATATTCTGAATAACTTAACAAATAAATTTTAAAATTTGGATGAAATAGACAAATTTGTTTAAAAATAAAATTCACCAAAACTGCCAAAAGAAATAGAAAATCTAAACAGTATTATAATTTCAAAAAATTTAATACGTAAACCTTCCCACACAGAAGTTCTTGGACCAGATGCTCATAAGTAAACTTTACCCAAGATTTCATGAAGATATTTTGTCAGTCTTACATAAACTTTCCATAAAACCAAAAGAGACGGCAAGCTTCAAAACTGATTTTATAAGATTGGTATTATCTTGATATCAAAACCTGACTAGTACATTTTAAGGAAGTAAAATTACAGACCAATCTTACTGATGAACATAAATGAGAATTTCCTATACAAATGAACGAACGAATGTGAACATTAATGAATGCATGGGCTTATTTCCTGGTTTTTCATAGACCTAGGACAGAAATCCACTCAGCCTGACAAAATAAGGATTTCAATACCAGTCTTGGCTCATACCCCCAAGAACCCCTGGATGCTAAAATGGCTCAAAGAGCTAACAAAGTCTGGACAAACCAACATGCCTGGTTTAATTAGTCTGTAGGAAGTCCAGGTATCGGTATTTCTTAAAAGCCTTCCAGAGTTCGGGCAGAGATCACAGTGAGACACTGAGCTCCGCGGCTAGCTACCCTGGGGCCCTCCAACCCTGGGCCAACGAGTGAGTTGGGGGAGCCCCGGGACAGACTGGGGCCCCCACCATGCAGACAACCCAGAGCCCTTGCTGTGGCTCCCACTGGCCACACCCAGGCCTTGAAGGAGCATCGATCATATTCCTCAACCTACCTCTGTGACCTGATGGTGGCGGCAGCCTCTCCCAGACGACCCCGCCGACTGCTGGATCTCCAGAGGAGACCCCTGCCAAGCCGTCCGGATGCAGAGCCTTTGAGTGGCAGCTGCTGTGGCTGGCCGGAAGCATGGCAGCGACAGGGAGGTCGCTAGGGTGTGGAGGGGCGGGTCTACGGAGGCCTCCTTAGGCCACAGAGCCACGTAGAAGGTAGACCTGCAGTGACCGCTCAGTCCCAGTTGAACGAGACCTACTGAGTCCTGAGGACAACCGACAGAGGCGTTAACAGCACAGAAGGTGAGCCAAGTCCTGGGGGAGGGTGAGTAGAAGGATGAGTGGCCATCGCGGGTTGGTGATCGTTCTACCAGACCTCTATGTCGCAAGAGAAATGGTAAGATGACAGGGCACAGTTGGCCCGCTGGACATACCCACCACCCTTTGGGAAGGTTTACTGACCGTTTATAGAAAGCTTGTGTGTATATAACATGAAAAAGTTGCTCTCAACTTCCCTCCAACCTTTTAAAATAAAACATTTTCCACATCTAGGCTTTCTAGATGTGAAGAGGTTGCCGATGAATGACAGTGAGAAAATCACACATCTTGTAAATTCCCATTTGTTTAAAAAGAAATCATAGGTCGGGCGCGGTGGCTCACGCCTGTAATCCCAGCACTTTGGGAGGCGAGGCGGGCAGATCACGAGGTCAGATCGAAACCAGTCTGACCAATATGGTGAAACCCCGTCTCTACTAAAAATAAAAAATTTGCCGGGAGTGGTAGTGGGCGTCTGTAATCCCACCTACGCGGGAGGCTGAGGCAGGAGAATCGCGTGAACCCAGGAGGCGGATGTAGAGGTTGCAGTGAGCGGAGACTGCGCCACTGTACTCCAGCCTGGGTGGCAGAGCAAGACTCCGTCTCAAAAAAAAAAATTACAAAAATAAATGTCTTCTGGAGGTGACTTTGAAATGGATAGACCACCTCTGGAAGCAAAGCTTCCATGTTTGTTCAGTGAGTTAAAGGACATAGAACAGAAGACCTGAGAAGGAAGTTCTAGGCCAGTCTGGTCATATCTGAAGAGATTTTCATGTTCTAATCTAACCGTGGTTTTGCGTACATTTTATTAATGCTCACTACTGTATATAAGTTGACTAACGTAAAACAATCCCTTTATAAATGTCCTTTTGTTTGTTTATAGGAAGTCCTGTCTTCTGGGATTGAGTTTGGTAATCCACCCCTTGGAGCTAGACACAGTAGTATACTTAGTCATTGGGATGGTGGGAGAGGGAGAAGAGGGAGAAGAGGAAGGATGAAGGAAAGGTCTCTTTGCTAGTATCTCCATATCTAGAAGATGGTTTAAAATTATAACCGTAGATCTATATGAGCATTTTCAGTAAAGTGCCTGTGTTTGTTGTGGACAAGTCTTACTATTTTGCAACATCTGAGCTTTATGAAAGTCCTGGGGTGACAATATATGTTAAAAAGTAGAGCTAGTGAATTAGGCAATTTATTAATTTTTTTTGTTATAATTGATAGAAAAGATGCATCTTGGACATGGAATCGTTAAACCACGTCTGAGCAGTGTATGTCAGAACTTGTTCATTAGGTTGGCAGCAGAGGGGCAGAATGAAGTATAAAGGGAGAGATATATGCAAATATGTCCATGTTTACATTTTGACACTAGCCATTGATGTATGTGCAACTCTTTTGGCTATACTATAGGAATACAGTAAGTAATTCGATGGAAACATACCTTCCTGCTAATATTTTAATGGTATAGATATAAATTATCTTAGAAACATTATACATAGTGTATTCTGCTGCTTTATGTTTCATTTTAAATTGAGCATTAAGAAAATACAGTGTTTTAATCAGAACTCTGCTAATGCTTTTATCTAGAGGCATGTTTTCATTTGGGCCTTCTATGAAATTTTACTCCTAAGAAAGGGAGGATTATATTTTTTCTAGCAGATGGAGTTGGTGTAATGTGTTGCTGGTTATCAGAATAATCATATAGCTTTAAGATTTTGAATTGGTAAATATTCATGATGTGTGAAAAGGCATGATACATAACATATGATCTCAAGTCCATAAAATTGGATGTTGTATCTACACAAATAGGACTTAGAAGGACATGTGAAACTAAATTGCTTGTGATTGTGGATGACTTTGTTCTTTGCTTCTAGTGGTTTTCAGTTTCCTATAATGCACACATTAGCTTTTAAAAAGTGAAGGTTATTTTTAAAAATCTGTTAAAAAAAAAAAAAAAAAAATCCAGGTGACTCTAAAGCATATGGTTGAGAGCCACTGGGGTAAGTTACTGACCCTGGTTATGTAGCTAGTATTTATTCTAAGTGCAATGGGAAGGCATTATAGGGGTCAAGGAGAGGTGTGACATAATCTAATTTACTGTTTAAGGCTGAGGCCTTGTAGAGACTGCACCATGGAGGGTGACAGCAGAAGCAAGGTACCGGTTAGGAGCCAACTGGGGAGAGTAAAGGGAATCAGGACATATGTCAGGCATAGGGCTGCCCAGTCATGCTGACAACAGAAGTCCTGGGAGTGAAGGACAGAGAAGAATCCCTAGAATCTGGGAATCTTTAGCAGTACCAGACACGGAGCTCCTGTAATTTCACGCGTCAGACAGTAATCTCTGCCACCCCTTCCTCTGGCAACTCCCACAGCCTGCAGCAGGGCAGGCACCTGGTAGAGGCATATACAGATGGCTAGAATGAAACAGCCTCTCTGGCGCAATAAACCTCCAGGCTCTGTGGAAACCCAGGTCTCCTGTGTGACTCTGATAAATTCCTTCCCCTCTCCGGCCTTTGTAAAACAGAAATTATATTTTCCACTGCCTGCTTTACGGGCAGAGGTATTTTGAATATCCAGGACAGCAATGCATAATGACAGTTAATAACAGTTGTTTTTAAGAACAACCACCTTGCAAGGTAGAGATGTTCAAACACTCTTACAAACATCAGAGCTGAGAGATAAAGAACTACCTGAGGCCAACTTGCTATCAGTGCTTATGTGGGGTTTTGATCCAGGCCAGTTTGACTTCAAATTCTAGATTCCTTTCACCACATGATGCTGAAATTGCAACAGATTAGATGATGCACTGGCAAGATGGCAGGAAAACTATTACATTCTTTCATTGTTCCTGATACCAAGATTGGTGGGATTCTTTTGAAAAGCAAATTAGTAATGAGTATCAAAATCTACAAAAGTGTTTCTACCTCTTGATCATATTGAATTTATTCTCAAGACAGCAATTTTGAATTATTAAAAGGTGTATACCTAGAACTTTTAGTTCTGCATCATTTGTAAAAGCAATAAATTCGAAGTAATTTAAATTGGGGACTTATTTAAAAAAAAAAAAAAAAAAACTATGGTGTCAAATCAAAGGAGTACTATACAATAATGGTTCTCAGTGAAGGATGACTTTGCCCCGCAAGAGACATTTGACAATGTCTGAAAACATTTTTGGTTGTCCCAGCCTGGGGGGAGGGTGAGTTCTATTGGCACTTGATGAGGAGTGACCAAGGATACTGCAATGTATAGGACAGTCTCCCCAAATGTCAATAATGCTGAGATTGAAAAACCCTATTATACAGACATTAAATATGATGAATGAAGATTTTATGATTTAATAGAGAAAAAGTAGAGTTCCAAATTTGGGGCACACCATGATTACAACCATGGAAAACTTTATCTTGCACATGAAGAAACAGCAGATGAAAACACAGGAAACTGCAAAAATATACATTGATAGAAGTAGAGATAAGTCTTATTCTTTGAAAAGTTTTATTTAATGATGTTATTTTTTACTCTCAGCAAAATTTGGAAAAAAAATTGAAATACAACTTGCTATAGATATCCATTGTCGTTGTTGTTAGCCAGATGAAACATTGTACACAGCACATTTTTGTGCTCAATTGATTCTCTGAAAGGAAAGAAGGAATTTTGTTTGTTTTGCAAAAGTTATGTGAACATATCCAGATCAAAAGTGGTATTTTTAGAAAGCCATGCAACTGTCATATCCATTATGTTGGTCAAGACTCCTTCTGGTGCAAGGAACACAGATCAAACTGGAACTAGCTTACACAAGAAAAGACATATTCGTTCAGGTGACTGGGGGGAAAATGTCTGACATCAAGTCATGTGGACCCGAGAGCAGAAACAGTGCTATCTGCTGCTTGATATGCCCTGTGCCTTTGCTCTCTTTCACTCTCAGACTACCCACTACATTCATTCTCCAAGTGTGGCCCTCATCCTCTATTGCATACTGCTTTCTCACTGGGAACAGAGGAGACACAAATGTTTTGATGGAGCACATGCTCCAGTACATTCCTGGTAAAAGATACATGGGAGGTAAAATTCTGAGACCCTGCATTTCTAGAATTTGTTGGCCTCCCAAAGTGCTGGAATTAAAGCTGTGAGCCACTGCCCAGAGTTTTCTAATGATATAACTCTCTTCATCTCAGAGTTAATAAATAATCATCTAAGACCTACTGAGGGCTCTTTTTCTATAGGATCACAGTGGAAAACTGTAAGAGTGGTACTGGGAGGGAGCACTAGTTTGAGAAGAGAAATGATGGTGGGACCTGGGCATTTGCAGTCAACAAGAAAAGCTGAAAGAAATGCAAACATTCATTCAAAAGCTGCCTAAATTATCTAAGTTTCCATTTCTTCATTACAAAATAGGGCTCAAATGGGACTAGAATAGACCTAAAATGTGTCATAAAATTTCTGTACCTGGAACTGAACATTCATTGCCTCATGTAATGCACCAAGCAGAGCCAGGCAACTAGAAATCATCTGTAGTAAATGTTTCCATTGTTCCCAACTCTTGGCTCCCTTTCTTGAGAGATGATTGCAAGATACTCATGACCAAGTGACTTGAGTATGTTCCTGTAAGTAGGGTATGCTTCCCTGCCCATGTCAGACTCAGCCACGAGACTCAGTGGAGCCAATACGACATAAATGGAAATGACAGAGAAAAGCATGAGGGACAATGCAAGTTTTTTCCAGTTCTCTTACACTTTCCCTTGGTCATCACTTGTCTTGAATCTGGGCTTCTCCTTCAGCTAGATCCCAGATGAGAAGACACAGAACAGGGCCCCAGCTAATCTAGCGTATTAATGAAACAGAAACAAATCTGTTTGTTGAGCCACTGAAGTATGAGGGTTACTTGTCACCACAGCAAAGCTGATTAATACCGAGTCCCACATACAGCTAATAAGGAAAAGCAGGAGGAATAGGAAGATGATAGTGTAGAGCAACAGGAGGAGGGGGCAAGAAAGATGGAAAGGAGAAAGATGATGAAGAAGAGGAAGAGAAGGAGACTTTTAGTAACTATTGCTGCTTAGAATCATGTTAGCGTCTGTGAAAAATAAAAGACCAAGGCTAGGGTATGTATGTTCCCATTTAGAAGATTAAAATCCAGTTGGAGAGGAACCACAAATAAAATGTCCTAGTCACAGGGATAGCAGAATTTAAGGGCTAAGCATGCTCCAGACCAAAGGCTGCAGAAATTCTAGCTGTAGAGGGTAACTGTTAGAGGGGTAGAGAGAACTGAAAGGACTGGAACTGAGCATTGAAGGACGCATATACCACTTGAATGTTCAAAAAGAGGGTAGGTCACTGTAGGCTGAGCACAGAGCACAGAGGGCGGGGGAGTCGGCGAAGCCGAGGGGAGAGGCCACAGCCAAAGACATTCTTGGCTTGAGGATGCCATGACTTCTGAGAGTCATTCCAAGAACCTCTACCTCTTTGTCAGAAATCTCTCAAGACCGAAGGCCCACCTGTCTTTTTGGTGGATGAAATAAAGTTAATCAATTGGAGACCTGCACATGTGAGCTGAGCCAGAGATGCATGAGACTGCCATGCAAGGGGAGAGGGGTGCTCAGAGCAGCTGCTAGTTCCCCCAGATGTACAGCTAACTGGGCTGTGGAGTCTTGACAGAGGACATGTTTGGCTTTCTGACCCCAATCACCCACAAAGTCTGACTGGATTTCTGAAGACTAAGTACAGAATTTCCATTTCTGGAACACCTCTGTAATTTCCTTAAAAAACCAAACTTCGTGGTTTGAGCATACTGCATGTGACCAGTAAGGGTTAGAAGAGGGTTTTGCAGAGCTGAGATGCAAACAGATACTGACCTTTGTTCTCTCAGGCAAATACTCCCCTCTTTGCTCTCTCCTCTGGAATTTCCCACAAACTGTGCTGACCTTCACCAAGGGATAGTAGGCTCTTAAAAATTCTGCCTTGCCCTAACTTGTTCATAGAGGAATTCATGGCAGCTGCAGATCTCCTTGAAGTTCAATTATAGTTTTGTTTCAATGAGAAAATCAGGCCACAGGAAAAATAAAGTGGGCAAAATAGATTAAACAAGGCATAAGACACAATACTAAGGAGAGAGCGGACCACAAATGTTACAGTGTGCTTCCTGTGGCAAATCCACAGAGGGTAATGTTGATTACAAGTTTTCTGGTTTCTAAAAGATAACAGCAGATGCCAGGTGAAGCCCAAGTTTTCCTGGTATTGAAATCAGGGAGAATTTTCCCCCACCCCAATGGAATGACGTCCACCTTCCGTAATGACCCTCAGTGAATACAATAGCAGGTTTCAGTTCCTCAGTATAGACTAACAACAAACGTCAAAATTCCGTTAATCAAATGAACTATTTGAAAGACCTAGGCAATTCAGTCCAGTCTGCAACCATCTGATGGTACCTCTTGACCCAAGGATAGCATGTAGCATATGGAAAAAGAAATGAATGGTTTATCCTTCAAGCAATCTTCTATGAACAATTATTTCTTTTTTAAAAAATGAGCTTCTGATAAGAATAGAGCTGCAGAGTTTGAAGTTATACTATCAGGCAAAAACTTGAGATTCGCACACTGTATTGTTCTTGTCAAAGGAAGACTGGATATGCTTTGGCCATAAGCCAAGTAGAGGGTGGGGGCTAATGTCCTCTTTTGCCAGTTTAAGGAATCTAATCAGGATTGGAGCCAGCATGAAAATTCACTGAACCTCCACCAAGAAGGGGGCCAACAAGAACAGCGATGATTCCCACAGGAGCTAGTTATGCATCTATTCCAACCTGTGGCAAAGTTCCAAATGTTATATGTCATAGAGATCACCCTCTAGCATGTTAGCCTAGAAAATGTTCAAAGTAGCTATTACCAATTGCCCACTAAGACCACAAAACATTTAATAAAGCACCCAGGACATTCGAATCTTAATACCAGTTCACAGCTAAAAAATATTGTATGGCCTAACCAAAATGAGCTACACATGATTACCTTTATAAGTCATAAAATGAGAGTGCTATCGTGAGAGAGAAGGGGGAAGACTGTACTGATGTTTTTAAAAGGTTTGGATATCACTATGAATTGTTATCATTGAAAATAGTTACTCATCCCCACAAAGTCTTCTGATGATGTGAAAAGAAAGTTCTAAGGAATTCTCATTTGTTTTTTCCCTTCTTGCCCCACTGTCTATAGCTCACTCAGCTTACTCCTTAAACCCTGAGGGTCTGTTTCCCTTTTTCCTTCCCACACAAACATCACAGTAACAGTCTGGCCTTCCCAAACCACCACTGGAAACTTCAGCTGAACTGGTCATATATCAGTCAACTCTAGAAGACCAGCTCTGATCCCAAGAAACTGTGACATTGCCTCCATTGGAAGTTACAACCTTCACCTGCCAACCTGGACTCATCCCATAGGCAAGTAAAGGAACATTTCTCCTCTTATTCATCTCAAGCAACAAATCTGGGACAAAATTCAAATTAGCCTTAAGGTCCTTAAGTGGGAAGGATTAGTCTTATAAATTAGTTTATAAATTCCCCCATGACACATAATAGAGTACTGCATACACCAAAGGAGCTTAACAATAGTTGCTACCATTTGTCAAACACTTTCTTTATTCCAGGAGCTGTACCTGAAGCTCTACATGATTGTTTCATGCATACATTTTGTCATTCATTCTAACTCTCCTAGAAAGGTATTATCCCCATTTTTAAGATGGAGAAATGGAGGCTCTGGCAAATGCATTGACTCATCTAAGACAATACAGCTAGTAAGTAGCGGAGTAAACTTTGATCCAGAGACTGACCGGTGCCAAAACCTAAACTCTTTCTACTCTATAGGCTGCCTCCCTATAAACATTTCATTCCTCCAGTGACCACTGTATCAACGATGGAAGTCATAGGTGGGTCAATGACTTCCCAATATATCACATAAATTACCTAACAAAGTCCAGCAATAGTATAGATCTTGAAGTAGTGAATACCATCACTGAAACGTCTTTCTGTCTGAGATATTATAGATAGGATCACTACTCTGATTGAAAAACTGGACTAGATGATCTCAATATCTAAAATAAAAAAGCAAAGACTGGAGTCATATTCTGATCAATAAGGCCAAAGTTAAATTCTAGGTTCCTTTCATTTCAGAAAATGCCCATTAAGTGCCTCATATATGAGATACTATGTTTCAGAAGACAGAGACAAAAGACAAGACACAGTTACCAGTATGGGAGAATTATTATTATTTAAGCTAGATATTGAAGAGAAGTAAGATTTTAGAAAATTGGGGTAGAAAAAAATTGAAAGTTATACCTAGTAGCAGATGAAGGGAATAGGGGTATTCAAACACAGGAAAGTGAGAAACTATAGAAAAAGTTTAGAGAAATAAAGGTACTTCACAGAATGTAGTGGAAGGGAAGCACTGAAAGGTAAATTGAAGCCAGGCTATAGAGGGCTTTGAATGACTAAAAAATCTGGATTTTAGTTGATTGCATTGGAAACCACTGAGACTTTAGAACAAGAGAGTGATTTGTTCATGGCTGTGGCTTAAGTAGATCAATCTGAATCTTCAATAAAATATTAACAAATAGAATCCAATGATGTATAAAAAGAATTATACACCATAACCAAGTGGAATTTATCCCAGGTATGCAAGGCTGGTTCAACATTTGAAAAATCAGTGTAATCCAAGGCATCAATAAGCGAAAGAAAAAAAAATTCATATGATATCAATTGATTAAAAAAAAAAAAAGCAGTTGACAAAATCCAACACCCATTCATGATAAAACTCTCAGCAAATTAGAAATAGAGGGAAACATCATCAACTTCATGAAGAACATCCTCAAAGAACCTACAGCTAATATCATATTTAATAGTGAGACACTGGATATTTTCTCCTAAGCTCAGGAATAAGGCAAGGATGTTCAATCTCATCACTGTTTTTCAACATCGTACTGGAAGTCCTACCTACTGCAATAAGATAAGGAAATAAAGGGTATACAAATAGGAAGGGAAGAAATGAAACTGCTTTATTCACAGATGTAATGTAAATAGATCAATATGGCACCGAGTATAGGATAGTGTGTGGAACTAATAATTCCTTAAGCTCATGCTGGTGTAGAGACCTGCGAGAGCCCACATTTAAAAAATGAAAAACAAACCAACAAGTAAACAAAGCCAAACTCCCAATTGAAATAGCAACCTTGAGCTGAGTTGATGTGGATGCTGAGGCACCTGGGTAGAATATACAGAATTGTGCTAGATGTCAGGGATCTATCTGTTGTGTTTAGGGCAATTTGATTGCACTCTCCCCACTCCTCAGTCACCCCAAATATTGATTTCTCTTCTGGGTATACGAGGGACATGACATGATAGCTGAAGTTGTGTAGTAGTAAGCTGCTTTATAATGGCAATGTATTGATTTTATCTTCTTCCTTGTCTTCTGGAAGGCTCAGCCCAAGCAACTAAGATAACACTAGAAACAAAAATGGCCATAATACAATCTGACGTTTCCATATTTCCTGGATGGTTTCCAAGTGAATTTGCCCTTCAATAGCCTTCAAACTAAAGCAGAAAGTTTCAGAGCAATTCAATTGATGAGAATGTAGTTGAGTGCCAATAATATGTAAAACCCAATAGAGAATAAAAGGAAGTTTAGACAAGTATAGTGTAGGGAAAGAGAAAAAGCAGACGATTTAGAGTCAGTTGAAGCAATCTGAGTTTTGAGTCTTGCATCATTACCTTCAGTTGTGTGACAAGCAAGTCTCTTAATCTCTGAGCTCTCAGCTTTCTTACTTTTGCAATGAGAATGATAATACTAACCTGAATGCTGTGAGGATGAAATCAGAAAGTGCACATGAACTTGGTTGGCTGCAAATGGCTAAAGAGAGGTTCAGTTTGTTTATCCAATTGGTTAAGGCCAGTTGGCAAAGTCTACACATGAAAGCATTAAATATCCAAAGGAGATGAAGAGTACAGGAAGTATAAAGAGCAGAAGAAGAAGTCTGTGGGCTGGAATGAACAACAAAGGCATCCCAAAAGATTTGAGACTCCAGCCAAATCTTAAAGGATTCAGATAATTCAGAAAGAGGAGGCAGGGAAGAGAGTCACTGTCATAATGGAGGCACTCAGAAATAGTTATTAAATGAGTGGGTGAATGAAAGCATACAGAAACAAAAGAACAAATTCGAATATCTAAGAAATAGTCTAGAGGCAGTATGTAGACCAGAGTATAAAATTAAAGATAGTCCTTGATGTTGCAGAAATTTTGTTTAAATGAGTTTTCTACGAGTGCCCATATGAACACTAAGGTATTTTCTAAAGATGGGCATTTCTGTTCCACTAATCTTAGATCACATTGTAGAAATCACACTGTGGCTGGTTTGACCCCTGTACTGTACTGTGCTATCTCTTTGACCTATCTATGACCTGCACATTTTGGTGAATACATTTCCTGTAGCCCCAGTGGGACAAGATAGCTCTTGCACCTCCTGACATATTTAGACACGTATTATCTTAACGGCCACCGTTCTTTCTTTATAACCACCATATCACCTAGACTGTTAAAGTCAGCTTCCTTCACAAACCACAGTGTAAAAGATTCTCATGGGAAAAAAAAAAAAAAGGTGCCAAGGTATCTTATGACTTTGGTGCTTGTGTTTTCAAAAGGAAGCTTTCAGGTAAGAATAGTAAAAGGGACTTAGGAGTAGGGGTTTCAGGGGAAATGCAGAGGGAGAGACAGAGCAGGCAGAAGAGGGGAGCAGCAGAAATTGATAGAAACAACCATACAGATCTGGACTCCGATTTAGGACCCTGTCATTAAATCCCTCTATGATCTTGGGTAGGTTGTGATGTCAGAAAGTTGATAGATGTGATCTCTAAGAATGTTGCCGGATATTCTAGGACTGCAAGTAAAAGAGACGCTATTTTCTTTGCTAGGAAAAGGCAAGTCAAGCCCAACTCTTCTTTTCTGGGGCTCTATTATCCTCCTCCCACCCCACCCCAATAATCCAGAGAAGCAACTGGCCCTATCATTCAGAAGGCAATGGATAAATTTGGGTTGAATCAGTAGGTCTATTTTTTTTTCTGTTATTTTCACTCTCCCAAGCTTAAGTGGAATTTCTCATCAAGTTCTAACCCCAGAAACATCATTATGAGCACCACACTTTAAGCCAGACATTGACAAACCAGACTTCGTCCAGAGAAGACTAGCCAGAATGGCAAGGGTTTGAGAATTTTGTCTAATGAGAAATAAATTAGAAAATAAGATGTTCAGGCTAGACAGGAACAGGCTTGGGAGAAGCCCAGCCTCGGCTATAAGCAGCTGAAGCATGGGCAGAGAAAAATCAGTATGTTTGGTGTTACTCCACAGGCAGAAGGAGGGCCACCAGAGGAAGTTCCAGAACAGCAGATGACACTGCCACTAGAAAAACTTGCCCACAATTAGAGCAACCAACGTAGCTCATGGGGCAGTGACCTCCCTGTCTCAGGAAAGGTTCTAGCTCAACAGGCTCCATGCCCATCTGCCAGGAGACCTCAGAAAGTATACAGTCAGCGGGACAAGGGATCGAAGTATCCTTTCCAAGGCCAAGATTCTAGGATTCCACCTCAGAGTGGACTGTGAAACTTGGCAAATGTTGGTCATTTTACTTTCTAACTGTTTTGTTTTGTTGCAACTTGCCTAAGTTATTGTAAACTGAATCCCGTGATGTGTGACTGTATGTTACTGCTTTTCCATGGGTCTTCAAGGGAGCAGGGACATCAAAACCTTTGGTTTAAAGTTCCCGTAGTTTCTGTCTCCTCTCCCAAGCAGAAGTCCCACCATTGTGATCAGGAATAAAACACTTCAGGCACGATGTGATCATTATTCCAAAGTTCTGTGAAGCCCATTACTGGCTTTGCAAAGTGAAAAGTGTAACTTTGGATTTTTCTGATCAGAGTATTATAGAGAGGAGCCCACCCTTCTCTTACTATACAGAGAAGAGTAAAACACAGTCACCTTTCCATAGCATCTGAGTGGACCTAACACAGGGCAGTGAAAGTGACGCAGAACCATCTTCAAAGCCTTCAGGAGCACACGTGACCTCAGGTGAGACATCCAGGAGGCGGGGAACAACTCACAGTGGCCCCTGTTTTAACGGTTTCAAGTTTCTTTGCCCACTTTCTGAGTCCCTTAAATCCTGGCTTTTCTTCCTTAAATTGTTCCCTAATTTGTACCCAAAACATTTCTCTTCAAGAAATCATTAAATTTAACATGAAAATACTGTTTCTAATAGGAAATGAACAGGAACAACCTAGCTCTCCGAAGAGGAGTATTTTATCCAACTCTGAACTGCTCACACATTAGGCAACTGTGAACAAGGCTCATTTAAAAATCCATGAAGCTTCTAATGTTTTCACCACAAAATATATTAAGTATTGAGGTGCTGGATATGCTGACTAGTTTAATTATTCCACATTGTATTCATAAATCATAACATCATCTTATTCCCCATAAAATTATACAATTATAAATTGTCAACTTGCAATTAAAACAATAAAATCCAGCCTGATGTGGTGGCTCACATTTCTAATCCTAGCATTTTGGGAGGCCGACGTGGGAGGATTGCTTGAGCCCAGACATTTGAGACCAGCCTGGGCAACATAGCAAGACTCCCATCTCTACAAAAAAATAAATAATTAGCCAGGCCTGGTGGCATGCACCTGTAGTCCCAGCTATGTGTGAGGCTGAAGTAGGTGAAGCACTTGAGCTTAGGAGGTCAAGGCTACAGTGAGCTGAGATTGCGCCACTGCACTCCAGCCTGGGTGACAGAGCAAGACTCTGTCTCAAATAAATAAGTAGATAATCAATCCATGAAGCAACTATATAAAAATGCCGAGGTGAAAATGGAAAGAGAACTATGCATATTATAGGGTTGTGACCCCATAAGATATGCGTACATGTATACAAATACATAAAAGGAAAAACATTTTAAAGACAAATAGTTAAAACAATATTAGGGGAAACTTATTTGAAGGACACCTTCTTCCCTTTCTCCCCATAGACATCTATTTTAAATTTCCATTAAATTCTTAAAATTGTTTGCATAGCAAGTAATAATTTAAACAAATATTTGATTACTTCTGCATTACGTTTTTTGTTTTTTGGGGTTTTTTTTTTTTTGGCCAGCATTACCTTTTAGAAGCCGGTTTCCTTCCCCCAGAACACACTCATGTGTAAACTGGGGATGGTTTGGTTCATCTGATTTTTATTTGAAGTTGCCACAGCCTGTTCACTCTGAAGGTTACATACATGGGAGAAACTTCATAATAAAATGACAGTCAGCCTACTGCTTCATTTTCTTAGCCAAGAAAGGATCTAAACCCTTCACATAACAGGAAGGGGCATGCCAGCCCAGGTACTTAAACCAACATTAGCATTCACCAAAAAATACTGGTGCACCGCACCCCCACTCTCGCAGTGCTGTAAGCTTAGGCTTCCTTTGGGATATAGCTAGTGTTCTGTTTCCTATTCAGCCCTTCACATCCAGCAGACCCTGCACCCCAGTTCTGCGCCTGGAATGGGACTCCCAATTGCCATGTGCCCAGCTGAGTTCCAGTTAGAGTCAATTTCCCTAGACCCCATCCCTGTCTTCTGGTGTCCACGATTCTAACAAGCAGGCACATGGCCATAGGCGGCCTTCAAGACAGCACTCCTCCTCAACAGTGTTCCTAAGTTATTGTCCCCCTAACTCACCCCACAATATGACTGTTGGTAACACCTTTAAGGAAACCTAAAGAACTTTTACCAATGACCTCAATATTGCAGATCAAGGCCAGGGCATACCTCCCTCTCCCCGACCTCCCTGGAGAAAACAGTGCCTAGAAATACATGTGCAGGGGCCCCAGGCTGTGCACATCCCCCGCAGGCCCAATGCCACCTGCTTGGTGTTCCCAAAAGCTTTTTCCAGATGGAGCCACAAAGGCCTTTCTAGTCCCTTAAATCCTAAACCTTAAACATTAACTTTAATTCACCTGGTTTATACATCGTATCAATTTTACTAGAGTTGTTGAACATTTTGTTATATGAAAAAAGCCACCTCGTGTTGGTCTAATAGACCATCCAGACTAATACTGGCCCTCTGATACCTGTCCCAGCTCTACTCAGCCTAAGATTGGTCCTTCCCCAAACTCCCACCCACACTGGTTCTGCCTCTGCACATGTCTGCTTCCTGTGGGTCACTCTCTGAGCAGCAGCCCTAAGTCTCTGATTTGTCTCGAATTAGCCTTGCTGTCTCCCCTTTACTAAACTGAAAGCTCCTTTTGGGAGGGCCTGGGTCAAGGACCAGAGAAACAGGCACTGGATAGGGGCACATAGCAGGTACTCACCAGGGACTTGTGGAATGAAACTGGAACAGAGACATTACCAAACACCCCGAAAGCCCTGAATAGTCTAATAGGAATGTCATCCCTGAACTCACATGGAACACCCAATTCAAGTAATTTGTCAGTGTCTTCCAATTACTGGCTTCTGAAATGTGGCTGATAGGCATAGTCCCCTCTGCCAGATCTTCTATGCATAATCAATCCATGAAGCAACTATATAAAAATGCCATACTATATATACAAGGACTTGTACTATATTTAAAATACTATACTTGAAATATAGTACAAGTCCTCTAACCACAGAGGAATGTTGAAAGTTGAAAATATTATATAGCACATGTTGGCTCTGCCTCTGCCCTCCAGTTACCCACAGCTCCTGGGCACCTACTGCCAGTTGAGCCCACATAATCCCAGAGGCACACACTTCCTGAAGGCCACTCTCATGTCTCCCCAGCTCATCCCAGTGTCTCCAGGTCTCCTGCTGCTTTAACAGCCAATGACCCCTTGAGTCTCCTTTCGGGCCTCTTCCTCCAACCATGGCCATGTTTTCTTGCTTACACATTTCTGAGCAAAAGAGGTAAGAACTCGTCCCAGCCTCCCTCCACATTCCAACAAATGACCATGTAGAACTGAGGAGACCCTTAAGTTGATTTTCCTCTAATTAAAGTGGGACAGACTAAGATGTCCTAAATTCAAGTTGTTCAAGATTCTGGGGGAAACTGCCCCATGTGCATTACACTAGAGGCTCATCCCTCAGCTCTGAACCCCTTCCTGGGTGCAGAAGTGGGGATGGAGACCCAGGGAAGCGTGGGGTCTCCAAGTCACTCAGGTGACTCTGGCTCCACCCTTGTCATGTGCCTTGAAGGGCCCCCCACAATGCAGTCACTCACAGCAGCACACTCCCATCTTTGCAAATATCTGGGAAGCACGTATTTCTAAACAAAGGAAATGCGGAGAGTCAGGCTTGAATATCTCTAGATGGATACTCATTCCTTGGAAACCTCCTATTTGCAGCTCAGCCTGAAAGGACCACTTTTCCCCTCAAGAACTTAGCATTCATTAAAAGAAGTTTTCTTCAGAAACTTGAAAGCTATTTCAGTTGCAGAAAAATATGTCCAAAGTTTTCTGCATATGAATACACAAACATGAAGGTACACACTCATTTGAAAAACTGGGAGGAAAGGCAGCCCAAAGAAAATCTGCATATTGTTAAAAATGTAAATCAAGGCCATCATGATGGCTCATGACTGTAATTCCAGCACTTTGGAAGGCCAAGGTGGAAGGATCGCTTGAGGCCAGAAGTTCAAGGTCAGCCTAGGTAACATAGCAAGACACTATCCCTACAAAAAAAAAGACGAAACTTCACCAGGCATGGTGGCATGCACTAGTAGTCCCAGCTATGTGGGAGGATCGCTTGTGCCCAGGAATTCATGGCTACAGTGAGCTATGATTGTGCCATTGCACTCAAGCCTGGGTGACAGAGCAAGACCTTGTCTATTAAAAAAAATGTAATTCCAATTTCTTCAGGTCTACTTAATATTCAAATTCAGTCTACTTAATATTCGGTGGTATGTATCTTTCAACAAGTTTGTCGCATTCTTCTAAATTGCCAAATTTACTGACATAAATTTGTTTATAATATCCCTTATTATCCCCTTAATAGTGATATCACCTCTCTCATACCTGATACTGATTATATTTTAAGTTTGGCAAGAGGTTTATCATTTTTCTTGACCTCTCACATCCAGCTTTTGATTTTTTCTATTTATTGGTTCTATGTATTTTTTTCCCACAAATTTTCACTGTGATCTTTGTAATTTCCATTCTTCTCACATTTTTGGGTTTTATTTGCTCTTTTTATTCTGCTTTTTTAAGGTGAAAGCTGAAGTCATGATTGGAGATCTTTTCTAATATAGGCATCTTTCATGCTGTAAATTTTCCCCTAAGTACAGCTTTAGCTGCAAAGCAAATCCTATATTATCATTTTCTGTTTTAAGTACTTTCTAATATATTTTTTTCTTTGACCTATGTATTATTTAAAAGTGTATTATATAGTTTCCAAATATATATATATATTTTTAAGATTTTCCAGATCTCTTTATGGATTTTTAACTTAATTCCATTGTGGTCAGAGAACATATTTTGTAGGACTTGAATCCGCCTAAATATATTGAGACTTGTTTTATGGCCCAGAATGTGTTCTATCTTCATAAATTTTCTACATGAACTTGACAAAAATGTGCATTCAGTTGTTGTTGGGTGGAATGACCTATAAAGTATCAATTTGGTCAAGTTGGTTTATACTGTTGTCCAAGTCTTCTATATTCTTACTGGTTTTCTATTTGTTTGGATTTTTCTATTCCTCCTTGAAGTTCTATCAGTTTTTGCCTCATATATTTCGAAGTGCTATTATTAGATACAAAAATGTTTAGGAATGTTGTCTTCTTGATAAATTGACTCCATTACTATGAAATGACTCTCTCTGGTAACATTCATTATTCCGAAATCTATGTTTGACAATATTAGTCCTAAAGTTGGTATTTTTTTCCATCCTTTTAAACCCATTCATATCTTTATATTTAAAATATTTATATCAGTCTTTAAATATGCAGATTAAATATTTGTGGTTAAAATGGGTTTCTTGTGGGCAGTATGTAGTTAGTTGAGTTTTCCGTTTTTATGCAATGTGACAATATCTGTCTTTTTATTTGGGAGCTTACACCATTTCCACTTAATGTGATTATTGATATGATTGAGTTTAAAGCTACTGTCATGATATTTTCTATTCATCCCATCTGTTTTCTTTTTCTGTCTTCTTTTGGATTATTTATGTTATCTCCTTTGATGGCTTTTTTGCTAGACTCCATGGTGGTTAGAGTTTATAGTATGTATGAAATAAAAAGAAATACGTACATATTAGTCTCTGACCCTGGTTTCTGATGTGGGAACTCCTAAAACCCTTGTAATGTCTTAAGCAATAGGAGTGCTAAGAGCATCTTTTGTTCTAATATTTGGTCTTTGACCCAGTTCCTGACACAGAGATCCTAAATCCCTTGGAATTTCCTGGGCAATAGGGGCATCTTTTGTTCTAATGAGGTGACCCTTGGTGGGCTCCTGGATGGGGGTTGGTCACCAGAAAGACCACACCAAGATTAGAAACCTGGAACTTTCAGCCCCATCCCCCATCCTCAGGGAGGCGAGAAGAGTTGAAGATTGAGTGAATAATTAATCATGCCTATGTGATGAAGCCTCCATATAAAGTACAGGCTTTGGAGAGTTCTGGAATAGTGAACATATCCACTTGCTGGAAGAGTGGCACACCCCAGCCCCACAGAGACAGAAACTCCTTCACTTGTGACCCTTCCAGACCTCGCCTTATGTATCTCTTCATCTGGCTGTTCTTCTGTATCTGTTGCAATGCCCTTCGTATACATTTGTAAATGTATTTTCCTGAGTTCTGTGAGTCATCCTAGCAAATGATAAAACCTGAGGAGGGGATCATGGGAATATCCCTTCTGTCTGTAGCCAAGCCAGACAGAAGTTGTGAGTAACCTGGGACCCACTACTTGTGATGGGCATCTGAAGTCAGAGGCAGCATTGTGGGATTGAGACCGCTAACTTCAGGCAGACACTGTCATAATTTAATTGAATTATAAGACAGCCAGTTGGTGTCCAAGGGGAATTGGAGAAATGCCTGGTGTGGCATGTGATTAAAATGGGTTTCTTGTGGGCAGAAACCCATACACACACACATCTGGTGTTAGAAGTGTTATGACTATACAGAAGGAAACATTTGTTTTTACTATGCAGTATGCTTCTTCACTTTCAAGGGTTGATATACTACTTCTCATATAGTAAAAGAACACTACAACAGCATACTTATATTTCTTCCCTTCCTCCCTCCTATCCTTTGTGCTATTGACATGCATTTCACGTCTACGGATGTTATAAAACACACTATACTTAATTTTTGCTTTAAAAGTCTATTGCCTTTCAAAGAAATCTAAATAAGAAAGAAAAAGTCTATACATTTACCCATGTAGTTACTGTTTCTGCCACTCTTTATTCCTTTGTGTAGATCCAGGATTACTCTGGTATCATTTACGTCCTGCTTGAAGAATTTCCTTTTAACATTTCTTACAGTGCAGGTATGTTGATGAATTTTTTCATCTTTTTGAGGTCTGATAATATCTTTATTTTGCAAGTGTTTTTGAAGAATATTGTTACTGGGTAAAGAGTTGCAGGTTGTAGGTCCGCATTTTTTTTTTTCATTACTTTAAAGATGTTGCTCCACTGTCTTCTCATTTATGTTGTTTTCAATGAGCATTCTGTTATTCTTATCTTTATCTTTTTTCCCTGGTTGCCCAGTTGATTTTCCCTTTATCAGGAGTGTTAAGCAATTTTATTATAATGAGCATTGGCTTAGTTTTGTGTTTGTTGTTCTTTGTTCATTGGGTTTCAGTGGATTTATAGTTTTTATCAAATTTGGAAATTTTTTAGTTATAATGTCTTTTATTTTTTATGTTCCCCCCCTCTCCTCTCCTTTGGGATACCAAAAACATGTATAATTGATCACTTGAAGTTGTCTCAAGTTCACTGATGCTCTGTTCATTTTTCTTGTTTCTTTCTTTTTTTCTTTTTTTTTGAGAAACAGGGTCTCACCATGTTGCCCAGGCTGGAGTGTAGTGGTTATTCACAGGTATGGTGCCACTACTCATCAGCATAGGAGTCTTGACCTTCTCCATTTCCAACCTGGGCCACTTCACCCCTTCTTAGGCAAACTAATGGTCCCCCACTTCTGGGAGGTTACCATATCAATGCCAATCTTAGTGCAAACACCGAGTCGGCATAGTGTAGCCCAGAACTCTGGGGCTCAAGTGATCCTCCCAACTCAGCCTCCCTAGTAGCTGGGACTACTGGTACTGTGCTCGCTCTCTGTTTCATTTTAAATTGTTTCTATTACTGTGCCTCAGAAGTTCATTAATCTCTTCTGCTGCAATTTACAATTTGCCATTATTTCCATCTAGTTTTTTTTTTATTTCAGACATTATAGTTTTTACTTCTGTAAGTTCAACTTAGGTCTTCCATTTCTCTACTTATTATGCTCAATCTTTCCTCCAGCCTTTTGAACATATGAGATATAGTTACAGTAATTGTTTTAACCTTTGTCTTCTAATTATTATCTCAGTCATTTCTTGGTTAGTTTCAATTGTCTGATCTTTCTCCTCATTTGGGTTGTATTTTTGTTTCTTTACATGCCTTGGAATTTTGAATGGATGCCAGACATTGTGAATTTTCTCTTGTTGAGTGCTGAATATTTTTACATTTCTATAAGTATCCTGAAGCATTTTTCTTTTTTCTTTTTTTTTTGAATACCATTTTTTGGAAACCCTGATTCTTCCAGATCTTGCTTTTATACGTAAGAGCAGCATTTAGTCTGGGGTTCATTTTCCCCATTAGCAAGGAAAGACCCTTCTCAGTCTACCCAATACTTTGCATGTTTTGAGGACTTCCAGGCTGGTACTGGGATTGAGCACTTTGCTCAGCTCTGTGTGATCTCAGGCCACGGTTCCCTCTTGTCCTTTCAGATGCCCTGGGTAGTAGTTTCTCATGTGCATGCACTGAGCAGTACTTAGTAGAACACTTGAGGATGACCCTCTGTGGATATCTAGAGTTCTGTCTGTATAACTGTCTCCTCTTCCATTCTCCATTCTGCAAAGTCCAGCCATCTTAGCTTCCCCAGACTCCTAACTCCCACCTACTTCACTCAGGAAGACTTGTGGTCAGTTCCTGAGTTCCCCCTTCCTAATCCGCAGCCTGAAATTTCTCTCCAGACAGTAAAGTATGGAAACTGTAGGACTCCTCTTGCTTTTTCTGTCTTTCAGGGATTACTTTCCTTTGTTGCCTCATACCCAAAGTCTTGAGAGCCATTGTTTCATATACTTTGTCTGTTTCTTTGTGTGTGGTGGTGGTGGTGGTGTTTCAGGTAAGAGGATCGATCAGTTCAGTCCCTGTTATTTCATATTGAGCAGAAGTGGAAGTCAGGACTATTGATATCATTTTAATATCTGTGATAGTGGTAGCCACACTAGAGTGAAAAATATAGAGGAGAAATAAAACAAGATTTTATTTGCTCCTTAATCAGATGATAAAATTGATTTGTAAGGGTATAAAGAGCCAGGAGCAAAATACATGTAAATATTAATACCTTAGAAAGTCAAAGAAATAGAAACTTTAACTGAAAGAGTAGCAGAGTTTGTTGTCATATTGGTGAGGTAATAGACACTTACCAAAATTCAGGCAATGTGTAACCTAATACTGACTATAGAAGTGGGGCTTACAGTGCCTATTTGGAGGTCAGAGACCTGAGCCTGCTGCAGTGTCTTGGGCAAGAGTCAGGCTTTGTGCCCTGGCCAGGATCTTCCTGGTTAATAAATTCAGAACATTTTTGTCAAAAGTCCCAAGTCACTCAAGTTGAGACGACACAGTTGTTTTCTTATTGAATAAGTCCCTTTCTAATCCTAAGAGATTTACATTTAAGTATAGAAATGATAAATCTATCTAAAAGTAACATGTTAAATTTTAAGAATACATATAAATTTAATATTTGAACCCATATCATGTTTAAGAGAATTTTCAAATTAGACTATCAAACAAATTAGACTTGTGGTTCTAATCTAGGATTTCTATTACTTTTAGTCTTATACTTTTAAATTAAAAATTACAGGCTGGGAGTGGTGGTTTACGCCTGTAATCCCAGCACTTTGGGAGGCCAAGGCAGGTGGATCACAAGGCCAGGAGCCTGGCAAAGATGGTGAAATCCCGTCTCTACTAAAAATACAAAAACAATTAGCCGGGAGTGATGGCGTGGGCCTGTAATCCCAGCTACTCTGGAGGCTGAGGCAGAGAATTGCTTAAACCTGGAGGGGCGGAGCTTGCAGTGAGCCAAGATCGTGCCACTGCACTCCAGCCTGGGCGACAGAGCAAGACTTCGTCTCAAAAAAAAAAAAAAAAAAAATTACAATAGGCTTTAGGTTTACAAAGAATACTGAAAGCTGGCCAAGTGTGGTGTCTCACACCTTTAATCCCAGCATTTTGGGAGTCCGAGGCAAGAAGATTGCTTGAGCCCAGCAGTTCAAGACCAACTTGGGCAACATCACAAGACCACATCTTTAAAAAAAACATTTTTTTAAAAAGTTAGCTGAGCGTGGTCCCAGCTACTCAGGAGGCTGAGGTGGGAAGACCACTTGAGCCTAGGGGGTTGAGGCTGCAATGAACTGTGATTGCACCACTATACTCCAGCCTGGGTGACAGGGCAAGACTCTGTCTCAAAACAAAAAAAAGAACAACAAAAGAATACTGAAAGTTTCTCTCTCTCTCTCTCTATATATATATACACACACACACACACACACATATACATACACATACATATATATACACACACACAAATATATGTTTCATATATTTTTGAAAATTATGAAATAGTTTAGAAGATAATGTTGATTAATTACACAGTTGGAACTCTTAAAAAATAAAAATTAGGATACATGGAATTTCAAAGGCAGTTTGTACGTTTAACATGATTCTAAATATTCGCTAGATTAAGAAATAGAATGAAATCTGCGTGTTAAACTTAAAAGCTTAAGCCATATGCAGTGGTGTGCACCTGTAGTCCAGCTCCCTGCCCCTCCAGCTACTTGGGAGGCTGAGGTGGGAGGATCACCTGAGCACAGGAGTTGGAGGCCAGCATGGGCAACATAGTGAGACCCCCATCTCTAAAAATATATATTAATAAATAATTTTTAAAGGATGTGTAACTTTTGAAAAGCTTAAGGGAAAATTAGTTTTCAATTTAAAACATTCACATAAAATTTAAAACGAAAGTAGAACCTGAATAGTCTTTTATATGTCAGTGCTCCCCTGCTTTCCTCAGAATACCAAAAACTGCTCACTGACAGAAAGAGTCCCAGGCCTCTAAGCACAATGTGAAACCGATTGCTCTAAGCTGTGGTCAGTCACCGAAAGGTAACTCTGAACCAGGCACTGTCGTTTACAGATTTGCTCACTGAATTATCACAACGGCTCTCTGCCACAGGGATTAGTTTTAGTCCTAGTTTTACCAGTGAAGCAACTAAGGCTCCCAGTCAGGACGTGGCAAAGTCTTAGTTCACTTAAAGCGAAGTTCACTCCATGAACTTTGTGGAGTTCACCAAGTCCATGCTCTTAGTCACTATGCCATGTGCAGTGTAATCCCTCTGCATTTCGTTTTTTTCACTTTGTTTTCAAGGAGTATTACAGCAACAACATAGAGGATGGATTGATGAGAAGATAGAGCCAGGAGACCAGGTGGGAACGGTGGCCCTGTCCATGTGATGTAAGAAGGGCATGGTCTATGACTATTGCTGGAGTTGGAGAAAGAGGACAGGCCTGATAAGAAAGTTGGGAAAGGGCTATTTGGGAGGTGGCCATTAGACTAGCTGAGAGAGAACGGTGACTCTAGGTTACTCCAGGGAGTTGGGTGGGGGCCCTGCAGAGGGCAGTGGGGGCTTAGGTGGACAGAAGGGGAAGGTTTAGGAGGAGGAGGGTTGGGGGTTGAATCTGAGCGCCTGCAGAAGCAGTCAGGGAGCAGCTAGACATGGGAGTCTGAAGGTTAGGACAAAGATTGGTTTTCAAAAACTGGAGAGGCAAAATATGTATTGGCACTCATAGCACTATGAAAAGAATGTTGTTAATCCAATTCAAGCCATAACTAGTTTTTGGCTAAAGGTAAGATTTGGTTTTGGATTTGTTTGCTAATTTTTACATATCTAAGTCTCTAACGGCTAACATGGAATCAATGTGTAAACTAAAGCTGCCTTTTACAAACACGCCAAAGAGAAAACACCAGAGGCAACTACTGTATATACAACTGTATCCAAAAAGCAGCAAGGCCTCATTACTCAGGGGACAGAAACAGAGCATTCCCCAAACCAACTGTGGGCAATGCCTATGCTATGTGCAAGAGGAGACCAAAGAGAGACCTAGTACCTGCCTTCAAGGGGCTACCAACATCCCTTTGTTCCTGGCATTCAGGTATCTACCATCCACAAGCAGGCTAAGTAGGTCAGTCCAATCTGTATTAATGAGTTCTGAAGTATCTTCCATAATTTAGGATCTGGTCTTGCCTTGAAGTTGCCAGCTTCTAGAAACTTTGTTATTTCTACTTTTGTTCACTTGGATCATCAAAGGGATAGAACACATAATCATTTTTCCATTGTATTAGCAGGACACATCCCAGTTGCTGAGAAGTAGTAATTGAGTTTATCAAATACAATTACCTCCACTCAGCCCACCTCTTCCTCAGTTTGCCTTTCTTAATCAGGGAGAACGAACTCTACCTCTCACAAAGGACCCTTGCATATTTGAATGGCTTCCCAGGAGTCTTTGAGTGGCATATAATTACACTTAATTTAATTTTTTTGTCATTAGTCCCAGAGGCTTTGATCCAAGGTCTCTGTTATTCTGATATAAGGAAAATAAAGCTCCACCTAAAATTAAATATTTGCCTTTGCATTCGGTTCGCTGTTCATTGTACAAGTAATCTTCTGTTATAATCTTTGGTTTCCAGCAGCCATTTCTGGGCTTGGCATATTCTCCAGTTTCTTGTGTTTCCCCCTCAGTTTTCAGGTCACCAGGAGCCTGAGCAAACTCAGGTTTCTTGAAAACTTCTAGATCAAGGTCTCAGGAGGTGACAAAGAAGGGACTCTTACATCTCTCTTGTTTTCCATGCAAGGCCAGAAATCCTCAGACCTTGAGCATTGGGAATGGGGTGCTTCTGTTGAAGATGCAAATTGGTAGAGAAAAAATAAAGCTCTTGCCCATTTGGTTTCAGGCAACGTACCCAAAGTAAATCACAATCCAGCCCACCTTCCATTTGTAAACCAATGTTCATTAGGTATTTACAGCATGAGAGCATAGTGTACCTGTCCTGAAGGACCTAACAGTATTATAGAAGAAAGAAACTAGTAAAAAAGTCAGTACTAGTAGGAGGTCAAATAGAATACAGACTGTCAGAGATGCAAAAAAATACACAGAGGGGCTTCAGAAAGAGAAACAAACTTACCAGGCCATTCCTCTTCAGTTTTTGGGCAAAACCCCTCTTTCCTTGGTGGCAAAACCAAGCATCACATTGTCCTCAACTCTTCATTGTCACTTTTCTTTAGGGACTGCCTAGACTTTCCAAACTTAGATTGACGGGTTTATTATCCAGACCAACTGACTTCTTTTTCACCCTAATTCCTGGCACCATTTTGGGAGAATTGTTTATCATGTAAATGATACTGAACATCCTAGTCTCCAGGTTCTTAACAGTCTCAACTCCAGTGACTCCTGCCTTTCTATACTGGGCTGCCCATCCTACTGGTCATACCTTCTATCTCAACACCAACAAGAACTACCTCATCATTCAAGTCTTCACTTCAATTGCACACCAGATCAGAGCCTCTCATCCCTTCAGCTCTCACTCATGTCCTCCCACTAGACTTAGTCTCTGGCCTCACACCTTGACCTCTGAGCTCCTGACTCTACCTGGCTCTCCATATTTACCTGCACATCCTGACTTCACTTCCTCATCCAGCCAAGACCCTACCGGGTTTCACTTCAATTGTTCTATTGGCAGCCACCTTGGCACTGTCATCTTCTTGTCTTTCTATCATATCTACCCCCAACAAACTCCGAATCCTGGATTGATCTAAATATCCTCCCTCTAGACAAGGGTTACTTTTTGGCTGCTGGAGAAAAATCTCACCACAGGGAAGAATGATGTCCCACAGAATTTATGGCATCAGCTGTACCATCAACACTCCTGGCTGCTCCTCAATTGTCTCCTCAGGGACTCTTCTAAACATGTATGTTTTTCCTCAAGTTTCCCAACCCAATTTCCCTTCTCTCTCTTAGTTGTCCCTAATTCTTACTTTACAGAAACGTAAATAAAAATCTCCCAACTCCCTGCCCTTCCACCACCCGCCCCCTAGAAATCTTAACTCCATATGTCCTTCAACGTACCCCTCCTCAGAGGAAGGGACATCTGGATGTTCAGATGTATCTGTTGTCACTGACTCCTCAAGGACCTGGCTCCCTCAGGAACAAGTTCTCTTCAATGACTGTCAGCCTCTGGATTCCCACTGGATTATTCACTTCTTCCTATAAACAAGCTCATGCCTCTTCTTTCTTTAAAAAGTCTTGGCCAGGCACAGTAGCCCAATGTCTGTAATCCCAGCATTTTGAGAGGCCAAGACAGGAGGATTGCTTGAGCCCAGGAATTTGAGACCAGCCTGAGCAACATGATGAAACCCCATCTCTACAAAAAAAAATACAAATATTCGCCAGGTGTGGTGGTGCATGCTTGTAGTCTCAGCTACTCAGGAGGCTGAGGTGGGAGGATCACATGAGCCCAGGAGGTTAAGGCTGCAGTGACCTATTATTGTACCACTACACTGCAGCCTGGGTAATGGAGTGAGACCCTGCCCCCGCCCAAAAAAAAAAAAAAGAAAAAAGAAAAAAAAAGGTCTCCTTCAACCCACCATCTTTTCCTGCTGTCACCATAGAGCACACCCTTCTTTCACAGCCAAGCTCATGGGACACGTGGTCTACAGTTTCAGCCTCCACTTTCTCACCTACATTTCCTCCCCAAGGTGAGCACCACCAATGCAGCTTCTACTCCTCTCAGCTACCAAAAGTGCCTAGTCCACATCTACATTTAGATGTCTAATGGATGGCTCAAACTCAACATGTCCAAATCTAAACTTCTGATCTTTAAACCCAAACCTTTTTCACCCATAGTCTTCACCATTTTCATTGAGGACAAAGCCATCCTTCTAGTTGCTCATGCTAAGAAAGACAAAATAATATTTTTCTTTTTTTTTTTTTTTTTGGCCCTCCACATCCCAATCTATCAGGAATTCTTATGGCTCTGCCTTCAAAGTATAGCCAAAATTTGACCACTTCTATGTGCTCAGCACACAGAGTTGCTGAAATCAAATTTGGCCACCTCCCTGCCACCACCCTGACCCAAGCTGCCTGGATTCCTACAGCAGCAGGTCTCCCTGTGTGACCCCACCCTCCCTACAGCCTATTTTCAACACAGTAGCCAGACCATAATTTAGACCACGTCATTCCTTGACTCAAAACTCTCCATAGGCCCCCCAAAGCCAAATTCCTTCCATAGCCTACCAGGTCCTGAAATATTTGCCTCTACTTTGCCCTTACCTCCCTGAGTTTATCTCCTGCTACTCTCCCTCACTCACTCCACCCCAGCTGGCTTCCTCTGTAGAGTTTTTAGAACATGCCAGGCATACCTCACCTTAAGGCCTTTTTAATGGCTATGCTTTCTCTAAAATGCTTTTTCCAGATATTTACATGGTCAATCCCTCACCATTTTCAAGTATTTGCTCAAATGTAACCTCATGACCACCACATTTAAAATTGAAACCCCTGCCCAACATTCCTGATTTCCCTCAAGTATGTTCTACATTTTTTAATCTGTAGCTCTTACCTATAGATAAATATAGTATAAATGTGCTATAGTATAAGTATATACTATATAAATATAGTATAACATGCTATAAGTATACTTGTGTGTTGCATTCATTCTTTGTTAGCTATCTTCCCCCTCTAGAATGGAATTATTCACTTCGATAGCCTAAGCTCCAAGAACAGTGCCTGGCATATAGTAGATATATATAGCACTTATATATATATATATGTGTGTGCTGTGTATAGTATATATTATATATGCATATAGTAGGCACTTTATATAGTAGGCACTCATATATACATACTATATATATATATGGAAAATAAATCAAATTGCCAAGGTCCCCAGTGACCTGCTGAGCCCAAAAGAAACTTTCCAGTCCTCACCTTACTGGATATCCCTGCAATTCTGACACTGCTAACCACTGCATCTCCCTTGAACTTCTCTCCTCCTTTAATTTTCTTTCTCTGTCTCAGGCCACTCCTCCCTTGCCTCTTTTGTAGGTCTCTTTAAGTATTGAGTACCATCAGCTACATCTTAAATCCTCCCTTGTTCTTCACATTCTAAAAACAAAACACAACAACAACAACAACAAAAAGACAAAAAAAAAACCCATACCCAAGGTGTCATTGCCACCTGAACACTGAGCAACTCTAAAATAGATGCCTCCACACAGACCTCTCTCAAATGTCAGACCTAGCCAACCAGCTCATCACCAGACAATCGCAAATTTAACATAGCCAAGCCAGCTCCTCGTCCACAGCTTGCTTTTTCAGTGAGCACCGTTCACCCAGTTGGCCAAACCAGAAACCTAGGAGTGGTCCTCGTCCATTTCCTCTCTCTGACCCTCCACATCTGATTGATCACCAATCCCCTCATCACTGCCACCTCCTGATCACCTTTTATCTGAACTGCCATGACAGCCTCCTCCAGTTTCTCTGCTTCTGATCTCACCCTTGAAGGCCATCCTACAGGTGTTTCAACTCCCTTGCCTCTCAGTCATCTACAGGGAAAATCTAAACTCCCCTTGGGCAGGGATGCCAGGCCCTTCAAACAGGCCCTCTAGGTCAGCCTCATCTCCAGCCACTGCCCTTCCTCCTCCAAGAGTCCTGGACCACGTGCCCTCTCTCCTGAGGGTGCCTCCATGCCCTTGTGGGTGCTTCTCCCTCTGATGGTCAAGTCCCTTCAGTGCCTGTTTGTCTCTACATTATCTCACCCTTTGAAGCTCAGATGCCATGTCCTCTAAAGCCACGTCCAACTTTTTCAAGTCACCCAAAGCATCCCACCTAGGCGCCCACCACATTTTGTGCATACCTCCACCATGGCAACGACCATGTGGTCTTCTAATTTTAATAAACCTTCTCTATTGGCTCCCCATGTTGGCTGTGATGGTCAAGTATTAATAAGGAAAAGGGCTTCATAAGCTGTAAAACCTCAAACAGATGTTTGTCACTGAGGGAAGCAGGAACCAATAGGGAGACATACAAAGAAACCATTATAATGAGGTTATTACTTTTATGAAGCGATAGATATGGAAATTGAGGCTCAGAGACCCTATGCAACTTCAACAAGAAGCCAGGAACAAGAAGCAAGACTTGGACCTAAGCATCCTGGTGACTAAGGAGTATCACAGTCAGGGTTCAAGTTCAGAAAGTAGAATCTACTCTTGTTTGTTGACTTTTTAAGCTAAAAGGCCATAACAGAGAATTTGATGCCTACAGAATGAGTTATGAACATGGCAGGAGAAGAGGGCTCTAGACTGGGCCGTCAGAAGTGACATTCAGAACCGTGCCACCTAACTCACCCACCAGGGGAGATGCCCTTTGCCATAATCAAGAAGGCAGAGAATCAAAGCTCAGCACACAGAATTTGAAATCAAGAACACACTGCTAAATTTCCAATCCCAGGGTCAGGGAGGCATTCCACCCCTGTTGATGTGCCATGACACCTATGAAGCTAACAGCTGGACATGGATCGCCACTGCAGCAACGTTCATACCTCAGAGCTGTGAGAGCCACCAGCAAGAGCCAGCATAGCATGAAGATGGCTTCTGCTCCACGCTCACCTTCTAGAGATCTCATTGGTGCATCTGTTGGTGGAAATTGATTTAAATCCAGAATACTAGGAGCAAGGGAATCTAGGAAATGCCGTTTTCAATTTTCTAGCCTCTCAGATACAAGAAGACATAAGAGCTTGAAATGGATGCCAAGTGTGGTCCACAGCAGTCCCATGCAGCACAAGAGGGAAATACCCTAAGTGACGCGCATCTTACCATGGCAACATACCCCTAGCAGAAGACAAAAGTTTTATGTGTTGTCTTAGAACAAAGAGCCAAGAGACATTTCAGTTCCTGGGGAAAAGATAAAGATTTTCCTAATATGAATTGCTGAAAAATTTCTTATGGAGGTGCGGAGGACCTTCCATAGTGGACATTGTGTAACGCTCAATGAAACACACATTGTTTATCTTCAACATAAGTTTCATAGCAGACACAGAAGGGGAATTCGCACACTGGTTCTTGAAGTGACTTTTAAAAAGGCAACAGCATAATACGGACCTGGAATCAGGGACCTCACTTGTCCCCATATCTGCCATTAGTTTGGCTCCTGGGTTGGTCATGTTCAAACTGCGCCGCTTAGAGTCCGTGGGCTCCATGAGGGAGTGTGGGGGTTGGGCAGGTGAGAAGAGGGCATGCTGAGCTGTCCTCTAGGCCCCTTCTACCAAAACAGCCAGAGCTGTATCTGTTTTATCTGAAGTCCACATAAATTTTCCTTTTTAAAAAAGGGCTTCATTGCCTTTCAAAATATTTGAAAATTATTTGACCATCTCTCTTTTTTGATATAAGATCCCATGGCAGCAGGTGGAGATTATGGTCTTAAAAGCCTTTTTTTTTTTTTTTTTTGGTAGAGACAGAATCTCACTACCATTTCCCAGGCTGGTCTTCAACTTCTGGCCTCAAACGATCCTCCCTGCTCAGCCTCCCAAAGTAATGGGATTACAGGTGTGAGCCACTGTACCTGCCCTAAGTCATTTATTAAAACTAGCTCTGGTCGGTCTGGTAGACCAGTGTGAAACCTGGTAGGAGTTACAGAACAGTGTGAGGTTCTACACTGGCCTACAAGATCAGAATTCTGTTCAGCTGATCCAGACTGATCTAAAAACTTATGAGTGGCTCAAAATAGCCAGTTGTATGGTTGCCTTGTCCAGACAGCAAATTCTGTGCTTTTTTTCTCCACCATATCCCACAAAACCCTGCTCCAGGCTGGGACCATGGCACAAAATCAATCAGAATGCCAGGATACAAAAGAAGCTTAGAGATCCTCTGGCCCAGTATTTTCATTTCACAGGTGAGAAAACTGAAGTCTGGAGGAAGCAGGGGATTCAGCAGCAGAGCTGGGACCTCTCCCCAACTCCCAACTCTTCTGTAGGCTCTTATACCTATCTTCTCTTGCCAGTTCCATATTTAATCAACATCTCGCCTGCACCTGCAACTCCCTTAGAATTAAAATGCACACCTCATAATGCCAGCAGTGTTCTCCTGAGGGGTGCTGAGCACTGACGAGAGATTGGTCATTCCAGCAAATAAATATCTCCATCAATCATAGGAGCAGCTGTCTGAAAGGCCCGAACTAAAGGGAAGAAACTTGCTGCCTTTTGTTCTTCCCAGAAAATGTCCTACCTTCTTTGTTTTCTCTCTCCCCTCCTTCTTGAGCAGAATTTCTAGTCTCTACTCCCCAAATGAAGCCTGCCAAATGGGGCTAAGTTCTCGACCTACCCTCAAAACAGCTGAGTCCTGGCTTTGCAGGGAGAAGAATGGCAGCCCCTAGTGAAGCAAAATCCAGCCAAAGACACAGCTCATTCTGGCCAGGGATCTTTCTACGCAGGCCAGGGTCAGAGCTCAGCAGAGAGCCAGGCCAGCTGGCCCATTTATGAAGCTGATCGACAGCTAGAGGCTGAGTCGGGATGCAGGGTCAGGGTGAAGAGCACGAGGAGACCAGAATGGTGAGGGCATTTGCCGGAGGATTCCTATCTGACTGTGGGCTCCACTCTCCTTCCCACTGTCACTGCTTATGTGTGGTCAGATGAACACAGTCACCCCATGTCGAGTACTTTTGAAGCTCAGCTTTCTGCCCAGACCTGGCCTTCTTCTGTGGTCTTCCCCGATTCTCCATGGTACCACCATGCCCCTAGTCTCTGAGGCCTGAAGTCAGGCAAGCCCTGTTGATTCTTCTACAGGAGGGTTTTACATCTGTCCCCTGGGCACCATCTCAGTCTCACACATCTTCCTCTCTGGCCCAGAACTTACAATCATCTCCTAAACGCGCCCCTGCAGCCTGACATACACAAAAGCCACAGTAATCTCCCTAACGCAACTTTGCATGTGATCCTTCCTCATAACTTTGCAATGTTCCACAAAATAATGAGCTGGGACTTCAAGGCCTTGTATAATTGGATCTTTTACCAAGTTTCCAGGCTCATGTCCCCATTACGAGTGCACTTATGCATGTGTGTACACATTCACAGCTTTTGATTAAGCCAGAGTGATGTACCCACTGTCCCTTAGAAATGTTCTGTGGATTCCTGTCACTGTGCTGTTGGTCTCACCATTTCTCCACTTGGCACAGTCTCCCCCATAATGTGACATGTCTAAATCCCTCCTGTCCTTTCCACCCTCCTCCCCCTCCTTCCACCTTCCAGGCCCACAGAGAGTCCTGTCCACCTTGAATGCACACCCTATTTGTCATCTGCACCACGTATGTGAGCATGGCCTCCAGATGGCTGGTAAATTAGATGGGGCATGTGTTACTATCCCCACTTTACAGAAGCAGAAACCATGCCTCGGGAGCTGAAAGATCTGTCTCCCCACGGTGGCACAGCAATGGGTAGCTTCAGCAGGACTCGCCCTGGTGTCCAGCCCAGCCCAGTCATTTCTCATTCTTTCTGCAATGCCAGAGGCAGAAGAGCCAGGGCTGGAGAGGAGGAGGTGGCAGCAGCAGGGGGAGGGGACAACAGGCCATCGTTGAGGACGTCACTCACTCACGGTCCAAAGACCCTGAGGAAAAGCAGTGAGTAGTACTTGGCTCCCCAGTCAGCCAGAAAAAATAGGACAAGCTCAGCTTGAGGAAGGATTCAGCCCAGCTCCCACCACGTGGTCAGCCAGACTTGAGGCGGAGGAGTGGCTCCTCCTACAAGCAACCCCACTGCCATGTGGTAGAAACTTGAGGGGCAGTGTTTCTGGAACAGTGTTCCTGGAAACTTGAGGGGCAGTGTTTCCTGGAAGGTCAGACTGAGGCAACTGCCATCGTTGTGTATTTCTGTTATCACGTTGACTCGGGGGAGTCCAACACCATTTGTCAGATGGTGCAGGAAGACACAGTAGCCAGGCCTTCAAAACAGGGCGCCTTTGTCCACTACTGACACTCTGGCTGGGAGCCCAGCTCAGCTTCAGGGGAGGATTTAGGTCAGAAGAAAAACGGGAGGGGTGGGGGCGGCTGCAGCCTCAGAATCTGTTTCAGCACAAGAGCTAGTTTTACCTCTTCCCACAGCCACACCTATGCCCCCCAGGCCAGGGAGTGGGAAAGGCTGGCCTTACCTTCGTCATTACTGCTGGCTTTGGGGGGAAAGTATTGGTGGGCCTCGGGAGAGAGCTATCTGGCAAATTCCTGTCTGCTGGAAAGGCCCCAGGCCATTTTTATCAAGCTGTCACCTCTTAGCCATCAGCTCAAGTCAGAAAGTCTTTACTGACCTCAGGGCGAGCACAGACCTGTGCACAGAGGGATGTGGCTCCTTCGGAAACTTCCATACACCTGGGGAATGGGGAGGAGGATCCCTCAGGGCCACAGAGCCAGGAGCGATTTCCAAAGCAAAGGAGCGTTACCAGGCAAGGAGGAGGTTGTCCTGGATCATTTGGAGTGTGAGGGCTTCCTACTGACTTCCTTCTGCTTGGTGTTTCAAGGGACACTACTCAAAGGGGGTTTATGAAAAGCAGCCCCTTCACGACTTGCTGTTACAACTTCTCTTCAAACATCCTTTCCAAGAGACTCCTTTTCACTGGGGTCAGCCAGAGAACCTTCCTCCAAGCCCACCTCTTACTCTCAATGTGCATTTACAAGGTTGCAAAGAGGTTCCTGCATTTTGTGAAACATATTAGTGACCTGCTGTGACCTGGCTCTGGCTGCTGACCGCCACCTTCCTGCTGGCCTCGCCTGCCATCTCGTGGACGAAGGCAGTACTGCTGCCAGAGAGATGATCTTGAGCTCAAGTTTCTAGAGCAGACTTGAAAATCAACCAGGGGAGGGCCATGAAGAAAATTACTCTTGAATGGCAAGAAATCAATAATGATAGGTTTCACTTTCTCCAGCCAAGATGCACTTCTTTGCCATTTCCAGCATGTCTTATCTCACTTATCCAACAAGTATGCAGGTGAGCACCTACTGTGTCCTAGGTGCCATGCTAGGCACTCGGGTAGACATGAATCCAACAGTCCCTGTCCCAGAAAAGCCTGCAGTCTGGAAGTACAGAAACATGTGAGCCAATAGAAGCATTTGAACGTGAGTGGTGCATTAAAGAAATGTACCACAGGCTGCAAGGCTCCCAAATAGGAAGTCTGCTTGGGACAAAAAAGGGAAATGGTCCAAGGGGAACAGAAGGTAACATCTGACCAATGACGAGCAGCAAAAATCAAAAATTGAGGGCAGAGAAGTTTCAATTAAGTGTTGTCAAATCGAAACTTCCACCACTTTCTTCATCCCTGAGTCAGCAGTGTTGTTAGTAGGATACTGGTCATGTATAAGCTTGCAGGGTGCCTTAAAGGGGGAGAGGTAAAGGGTTATGGGATCTTTTTCAAGGCAGTTTGTGGGGGCCTATATATCAGTCCACATGTGTGTGATGGTACCAAGTCCAAGAAGAAGGAAAACAAGACAGACTCTGGAGTAAAATGAACCTGGGTTTGGATCTCAACTTTACTGCTTAAGAGTTGTGTGATATGCATGAGCAAATCACTTAATGTTTCTGAGCCACAGTTTCTTCACACTTAAAGAGAGGTGATAATCACAGTCCCCCATGAAAGGAATGAAACAAAGCTGTTCATGTGGACCCCTAGGCCAAGGCCTGACACATACGTGCCCTCATAAATGACTGGTGGTGGCATTAGGGCACGATGCCAAGGGCCCAGCACAGTTCTCCCCTAGACCTCTCAGGGTCCACCTGTTTCCAGAGGCTTCCCCACCCATACCTCTCAGGCATCTTTCACATAAGTTTGCCAGATACTGCCTGGGATATACTTACATGAAAACGTTATTTATCTGAAATGTAGCTGATCCTCCTCTATTTTTAGCTGCTAACTCTGGCAATCCTACTTCCAATCTCATGTTGCAGGTATATGACCCAAGGCAGTCAAGGGAGATTATAGGAGTGGATTGGGGCTGTCGTGGAAGCCGCTTTGAAGTTGCAGGTAGTGCACACCAAGGTCAGGGGCTTTCGGGCAGCTAGGTCAAAGTTTCATTGGATCCGCTGTCTTATATCACCAAAGCAGGTTCCCCATGAGTTCTGTGGGAAACTAGTTCTGAAGGAATGGAAACACAGAGCACACCAGGGGTAATGAGCCTAGAGTCAAATAAACTTGGGAAAGTCTGCATTAAACAAAAGTACAGCGGTTCCCTTCAATGCCAGATGTCTCAAGACGCTTCATCACAACCATGTGAATCATGAATTTCTAGCAGGCGGGTATGGTGTACAGAACTTCCCAAACTTTCCAGTCGTGGAAACTTGATCTTCATGGTCCATCTCTTGGGACTGGCTTCCTGAGAAATACTCTCTGGGAAACACTGCCCAAATGGTTGACCTCTGAAAGCAAAACCATGTTCAAAACTCCCCTAAACCTCAGACGAAACCCAGGTGCTGATTCAGTCCCTGTAAAAGAGCCATTTTTGAACCTGCCAGCAACAGGCAGCCTCTTAACCAGTAGACAGCCAACACAGTCACAGCCACAGCCTGTGTTTGAGTTTTTAAGGAGGGACCTATATTAAGTACTTGTGTTTTAAGCTGATAGGTATTCATCATCTTGTGGCACAAGAAAGGAGTCTGAGAAGCCTTCCCTAACTCCCAGCCATCTCTCATTAATCTGCCTCTACACCTAAAACTTCATCGTTGGGTGAAGAGGCCTCGATACAAAGGCAAATATGCCTGGGAAGAGTGGCATGTCACCACATGTGACCCGTCACCACGAGTTAGCATGAGTCCATAGATGGGATTCCTCTCAGAGTCGCAGCTCCCATGCCAGCTTCGATTTCCTGGCAAGAAAGTTACACTGGGGCTCAGATCAGGCTCTAGCAGTGCCAGGTTAGGGAAGGGGCAGGGCCTGAGCTGTCTGGGGTGGGTGCAGGCTCTGCTGGGGTTGGCAGAGAAGAAACAAGCCAAGTGTTCCAGAATTTGCCAAACTCAGATCTCATACGGAATCTTATAAAGATCTAAACACGGGTTTGGAGTGACCATCCGTCACATGCAGCCGGGGCACTGACTCCTTTCCCATAGGTCTGGCTCACCTCTGGGGACTCTGGTCAACCCAGGGGCCTCTCAGTCACCTGAGGAAATACCCAGTACCTATGGTGCAGGCCAGCCTTGGACCACACCCGCCCTAACCTAACCCCCAAATCTGGTAACTGAGTCCCACCCACTACTGCAGTTCTAGACTCAAATGCCTACTCTTGACCCCTCACCTTATTTCCTCAGCCTTGAATTTGACTCCCTGCCAGACCGCCCCCGCCCCCCCGACCCCCCGCCCCCGCCCCCCGACTCCCCCGACCCCGACCCCCGACCCCACCCCCCGACCCCGACCCCCGACCCCACCTCCCCGACCCCCGCCCCCGACCCCGCCCCCCCGACCCCCGACACCCCCCGCCCCCGACCCAGCCCCCGCCCCCCGCCCCCGAGCCCCCCCCCTCAGTCTTTTACCTGTCATTTCCACTTCAGGTCCCCCAGCTCTTAACCCAACATCCCTTCAAGAGTCTGAAGTCCTACCCCAAGCCACAGGACAAACCCAGCTCCTTACTGCCACAGCTTTGCCCATGCCTCCTGCCTGCTGGAAGGAACCTCAGGCCATGCTGCATCTGCCTGCTGGGATGGCTGCTTACTGCCTCCTGCTAGGCGTCCCGAACGCTGAATGCCCCCCTACTTCTGGCTCCTTCCATGGTCCGTGTCATTCCCACCGTTCTGTCTGGGTTCAGCTCCCAGGTATTCTTTTGTTTATGACATCCACCTCCCACCTTCATCTCCTCCCTGGAACACAGACCTCCTCAAAGCCAGTGCTACTGACTGGGTTGCCACCGGCCATTCTCTGAAGCTGAAACCCCTCACAAGGGTCTTGTTGGTTCAGCTTTTCTGGGGTGACCTGATAATTCTGCAATGGGGCAGGAGCAGGAATCCCCGGACAAACTAAGCTGAAAGCCTCCCACCAAGGTTAAGCGGGGACCACAAGGGGGCAGCATTGGTCAATGCTTGATTCACAGAGCTACACGCGGGTTACCCTCTTATTGTTGCTGAAGGGAGTGGAAGGAGGATAGGGCAGTGCAAACAGAGGAGAGTTCTTTAGAGGAATAAGCTTATTTTGTGTTAATTTATGCAAAATGAAAAAAGGGTGTCAGATGAAACATTCAAGGAGGCTTTATTGAGGGAGACTCCAATGATGTCATAAGGGAGACCCTCTACTATCTTTCAGCTGAGCCAGTTTGTGCTCCGGTAATTAAGGAAGGAAAGCAAATTCTAAAGGGCCGCTTGGGAGCAGCACCAACAGTAGGTGCGTGACTACGCTCCAAGCCCACATGTTGTAAGATGGAAACAATAACAGCCCCATAGGAGGCAGAACAGGCAACATTGCCCTCATTTTTAGATGCAGCAGCTGCACCCCCAGAGGATTTCAATAACTTGCCAAGGTCTTGGCTTGGCTAATGGCAGAGCTGGGGCCAGAACCCCAGGACTCCTGTTGCCCCCGCAGAACATCTTACACTACACTCCACCGGGTCTCTCCTCTGATCCCAAATGAATCAATCAGTAAGCTGTTAGTGATAGCTACCATGGGCCCAGGCTGGATGGTTTCCAGGGCCCCTTCCAGCTCTGAATAATGAAAGCCCCCAGATTTCAGCCTAACACGGACTTCCTTGGAACATTCCTTTCTTCTGCAGCTCCAAACTGCTTAAGAGTCCAAGAACACCTTTATTCAGCTTTATCTGAGGTCACCATAAGTGGGCTTTGATTTACCAAACCTAGTACATGAATGACTATTGGGTTCTCATAAATTATAAACTGAGGGAAAGCAGTTTGTTCAATTATGCATAAAGTTCTTTTAAACAGCAAAGTTCCCACACCTGTCACCCTGCTACCCAAGCACTTAAAATAGAATCGAACTTATAAGACTTTGATTTACATCCAACCTTGTGGGAATTCATCTACTGCTGATCCACCCACATCAAGGTAGAGAAATAAAAGGAAAGTGGTTAGGAAGTAGGCTTCTGGTTCTGCTGGGTGTGTGTGAACACAAAAAAGAGAAGGTGGCCAGGCGCGGTGGCTCACGCCTGTAGTCCCAGCACTTTGGGAGGCCAAGGTGGGCAGTTCACAAAGTCAGGAGTTTGAGACCAGCCTGGCCAATATGGTGAAACCCTGTCTCTACTAAAAATACAAAAATCAGCCGGGCATGGTGGCGCACACTTTTAGTCTCAGCTACTCGGGAGGCTGAGGCAGAAGAATCACTTGAACCCAGGAGGCAGAGGTTACAGTGAGCTGAGATCACGCCACCGCACTCCAGCCTGGGTGACAGACTCCATCCCCCCCCCCCCCCCGCCAAAAAAAAAAAAGAGAGAGAGAGAAGGTGTAACTCTTTGATCCTCTGGTCCGCCAGCCTTTTTCATACTCGCCAGCCAGAAGGGAGTCACTCCCTCCTGGCCAGGGCCATTGGCTAAACTGAGTCTTTAATGGCACCTACAGTGAAAAAGGTAGTATGCTCCATCCTCAGCCAGCGTCTAATCTAGTGGGAGAGATGACACAAGGCCAGACCATTTTATCACCAGGCAGCCAGAGATGTGAAGCACGGGTGGTAGTAGCTGGAGACTGGGGAGTATGTTCACAGGTGTAAATAAGAGGGTTTTTTAGGCCAAGGAAACTGCCAGCAAAGACAGGAAGGCAGGCAAGCATAGGGTGTATTTAGAGAACATTAAGATGTATTCCCTCTCTCCAACTTGACTATAAATTCCAGAAAGGAAGGAATTGCATATGATGATCCTTGGTGTTTCCTCAGAGTGCCTAGCACAGGGTCATGAATGTGGAAGGGGCTTGCAAAATACTGTTTTTGGGTGAACTTCGCAAGTCAGGACATTTCCGCAGGGCAATGAGGCATGTGTGTTGAAAGGAAACTGACTTGCTAGTAAGTACACACTATGCCAGTTTGCCATGTATTGCCTCTCTGCTGTACATCCTCACTTAATTTCCCTGCTTGTGATAACTGAAGCTGAACCTATTAACATTTCCCTTGTTAGCTGGCACGATATTAAGCTTTGTCAGTAGATAGCGCTGGAGAGAGGTCACTGGAGGAAGGGGCTTCTAGGTTCTGGAGCGCTTTCCTTTGTCCTACTCCGGCAAAGCTCTAATGCTTGGCCCACATGTAGAACACCTAGTGACTATCACCCCCAGAAAACTTCAGTGGCACCTTGGGCAGTAGCACTTTTTGGGCAGCTCCCCAAAAAGTTTCCCAGCTAAGGTTCTCTTCAGTAACTTCCTAGCAGATTCAATGGCAGGAAGCTTCCCAATGAATTTGTTCACACCTGGCACTTACCAGGGTTGACCTGTTTGACCTTGACCTCAGCACACTTTTATGCCATTCAGTGCCTCAGCCACACCGTCTCCAAAGAGGGGCACGTCTTCTAAGTGTATTCTAGTCTAGATATATTAGAGTTCTCTTTTATCCTCTAAGTAGTAGCCAATCCCCTGTTCCTAGTTAATAATTATTTATATTCTACCTTCCCTGTTGGAATAATTGTGTGGTTTCTGTCTCCTGACTAGTCCCTGACTGATACAACACTTATTCATGTGCATTCACCCACATCCCTGCATACTCCCTGCTCCCTCCTCAGTCTGATTTCTCCAGTGAATCCTTGGAGCACCTTGAGTCAACTCTTTCTCTTGGATAGTACTTATGTCAGCCAGGGTTCAGCCAAGAAAACAGAATCCACACTAAGTATTTCAAGCAGGAAGGGACTGAATACAGGGACTTTAGTATCGAAATCCTAGCTTCACCTCTTCCTAGCCATGTAACTGTGGGCAGGTAACTTCTCTCTGCAACTCAGTTTCCACTTCTCTAAAGATAAAAGTAAGAATAGTACCTAACTCATAGTTTGCTCTGAAAATTAAGTAAAATGACCCATGAAAAATTCTCAGTGCCCGGTACGTGGTTAGTGCCCAATAAATGTAAGCTAGTATTACTGTTACTATTAAACACTTGAAGACATCTGAGGAAAGTGTTCAAAGCCACAACAGAGTCTGAGGCTGAGGCAGTTAGAAAAGGAAGAGGACATTTTTGCAGTAAGATGTCCATCTCTGGTTGAAGTAAGACTACCCTGGATTGGAGGTAGGGGGAGGTGGCAAGGATATGACCAAATGGCTCAAAGATACCTGCCTGTCCTCAGCTTGAACAAGTTATACATACTAAACTTTCTTCACGGTTGCTGAGCAAAGGTCTCTCCTCCAGACGTCTTTTTACGTTTTTAGTTGAAAAGATAGGCCAGACGCAGTGGCTCACACCTATAAATCCCAGCACTTTGGGAGGCTGAGGTGGGAGGATGACTTGCATCCAGGAGTTTGAGACCAGCCTGGGCAACACAGCCAGACCCCATCTCTTGGATCAAAAAATCAAAAATCAAAAATTAGCCAGGCATGATGGCATGCGCCTGTAGACGCAGCTACTTGGGAGGCTGAGATTGGATGATTGCTTGGACTGGGAGAGGTCAAGGCTACAGTGAGCCATAATCTCACCACTGCACTCCAGCCTGGGTGACAGAGGGAGACTGTCTCAAAAAAAATTATATATATAAAATATATATGCATATATATGATGCATATAAATTATATATGTGTATATTATGCACATGGTTAAAAAAAGTCAAAGAGTACAAAATGGTATTATAGTTAAGAATCAGTCTCCTTCCCACCCCCAACCGCTCAGCTTTCCGACCACAGCCAGCCACCATGAAGCAGTTTCTTGTATCTTTTCAGACATATTCTACTATATTTTCATATTTTAATACATATGGGAGAACTGTTCTTGCTTTCCTAGTAAATAACATATCTTGGGGCCGAGCACAGTGGCTCACACCTGTAATTCCAGCAGTTCGGAAGGCTGAGGCAGGAGGATCTCTTGAGCCCAGGAGGTCAAGGCGGCAATTAAGCCATGATGGTGCCACTGCACTCCAGCCTAAGTGATGGAGTGAGACCATCTTGAAAAAAAGAAAAAATCTTGAAGAACAAGGCATTTGCACTGATGAAGCTACTGTATTCTCATTTTTTCTTTCGTCGTCTTCTTTTTAGCATCTGTATGGTATTGATAAGGATGCAGCACTAATTGTTTAACGAGATCCCTTCTGGTGGAAATTTGTTTCCAGTCTTTTGCTGTTATAAATAATGCTGTAATACACCTCTATGGATATGCCAATTTTTATGAGGCAGAAAATCCTCTCACCTCTTAAGACCTACAGGCCCCAAAGAGCATCTTTGTAATCTTGTATAAAGACACAGGAGAAGGAGATGGGAAGCCTGCATTCCAGTCTTGGAATGCTCAACCACTAACATCCTTTACATGCAGACACGAATCACCTCATCTGTCCCAGTGACTCCATTTTCTTGTTTATCAGGCAGCATCACTGTACCTGCTTTAAATGGCCTCACAACGGCATTCTGAGAATCAAATGAGATAAAGTACATGAAAGCCTGGGCACGCTGTACTAATACACAAGTCTCTCATCTGGTTGTCAAACCTAGAATTGATATATTGCTCTGTGAATGTGCCCATCAATCTTCAACATGGTGCCTGCTATACCCACTGCCCCTTCTGAGGGAAACTAGCCGTCTGCAGCTCCTGCTGACTGACAATCCGAGGCTGCTCTGCACTGTGCCCTATCACCCTGCCCTCCCCATCCTTCGACTTCACCAGACTGAACTGGGCTGGGCACCTTCCCCACCTGATAATGATCCTCATCATCTGCTGCCTCTACTTTTCCTCTCTGCCCTTCCCCTAGGAGGCAGACCTCCATGAAACTGCATTAAGTCATTAAGCAAAGCAATGCAAAGCAACACAGAGTCTAGCATTCCCATTTCCCTGGCTCTAGATGCCACTCCTTTAGGGAATTTCCCAGAAGTTGAGAAGACTGGTTGCGTGAGCCTTGGGTTGGTTTGGCACTGGTGACAGTGTGAAAAGAGCCTCCGCCTCCTCTGCTGAGCTCAGAGAAAGGTTTATAGTAAAGCCATTTGCAGGGGTAAGGGAGACAGGATCACATGGTAGCCCAGCAACAGGCTGCCCTAGAATGAAAAGCTCTGCCCCAGTAGAGATACAGCCAGGTTACTCCGATTCCTGCCCTTGGAAAGGTCTACCAGGAAATCATGAGGGACTCATGTAGGACAAGCAACACGGAAGGCATCCAGAGAGGCCATACAGTTGGGGCTATGAAGAGCCATTAGAAGCTGAAATTATGAGTAAGCTGAAGTCGGGAGGAAGCAGGAACCTTGCCTACAGTGAAGCAGGAAGTTGGAGGTTGGGGGTTGGCAGGGCGGGGGTGAGGAAGGCTGTTGGTGGAAAGTGAGGGAATACGGAGAAGCAGAAACACCGGAATCAGCCAAGTTATACCTATGACAAGGCGCATGTGAAGGTGCACCAACTCTGGCTGCTGGTCTCAGAATTGCCCCGAATCCAGCACAGTCCCTGCTAAGCCAGCTCATCCCTCATCCCTGTTGCTGGGCTCCCACATGTTTTTGTCTCCTTTACCCTTGCATATGGCTTTACTATACAATTCCTTTCTCTGAGCTCAACAGAGGAAGCAGAAACTCTTTTCACACTGTCACCAGTGCCAAACTGACCCAAGGCTTATAAGACCTGTTTCCTCAACTGCTGGGAAGTTCCCTAAAGGACAGGGGTCTAGAGACAGGGAAATGAGAATGCTAGACTGTGTGTTGCTTTGGAATACATTGCTTTGCTTAATGAATTAGTGCACTTTCATGGAGGTCTGCCTCCTAGGGGAAGGGCAGAGAGCAGAAACAGAAGGCAACAGATGATGAGGATCAACTGACACTTTGCTCATGCTGATCCTTTCCTCTCACCCAAATCCCACCCACCCTTCATGTTCCCTCTTCCACCAAACCTTTCTCAGCTACTCCAACCACATCAGCACTGATCCTTTTTTTTTTTTTTTTTTTTTTTTTGAGTCAGTCCGACTCTGTCACCCAGGCTGAACTGCAGTGGCAAGATCACAGCTCACTTAAGTGGGCTCAGCTCACTTAAGTGGGCTCAAGCGATCCTCACACCTCTGCCTTTCAAGTAGCTAGGACCCTAGATACATGCTACCATTCCCAGCTAATTTTGTGTGTGTGTGGTAGAGGTGGATTCCCACTGCTGCCCAGGCTGGTCTTGAATTCCTGGGCTCAAGTGATCTTCTAGACTCAGCCTCACAAAGTACTGGGATTACAGGCATGAGACCCTGACCCCTGACCTCTTAACTCCTATGGTACATTGCCCGATTGGCCCCAATTCTTCATCCCCTATATCCAGACCTTTTGTCTTTCTTTATGGTTCCTCCCACTAACTGGGCAGAGTACATTTCACCATCCTTTGACTTTGAGTTTGTCCATACAACTGGCTTTCTCCAATTACATAAGATGGAAGTGATGGTGTGCCAGCTCCAAGGCCTTTTGTACTTCTTCCATCCCCGAGCAACGGGTATGCCCAAGCTACCCTACTATTCCCAAGAGGAAGATAAGAGATACATGAAACAAAGCTGCCTTGGCCAAGCTCCCCCAGTTGAATCCAGCCTAAATCAGCCCACCTTTAAATGTCTGAGCTAAGGAAATGTTTATTGTTGTAGGCCACTGACCATTTAGGGTTGTTTGATCTATAGCTGACAACTACCCATAGTACTTATTGTGCATTTCCATACTTGGTGATTTAACAGCAGTGGATTATTTGTACATATGTCATTGTGTCTTTGAGCAGATCTCTCCTGGTTAAGACTGCCAGGTTTCACAAATAAAGATACAGGATGCCCAGTTAAATTTGAATTTCAGACAAATAATTTTTTAGTAGAAATGTGTCCTGTGCAATTTTTAGAACATATTTATACTAAAAATTATCTAAAATTCAAATTTAACTGGGAATTCTGTATTTATCTGGTAATCCTACTCCCAGTAGTGCTTGAGACAGTATAGATATCTTACACAACAGCTGTGAGATCATTTACATGGTCACCACCATAATGTTGGGAGGGGAAAGCCATGGTTCAGTTAAAGATTTGCAAAGACAGAAAGTGAACCTTGAGCATGCTCCTCTCCCCAGTGGCAAATCTACTCTGCATAATAATGGCGATCATGGTTATCTTTTGCCTAGTCCCTGTATGGGCAGTGCGTGGGCTAAACACGCTAATTTTTATTATACTTTAAGTTCTAGGGTACATGTGCACAACGTGCAGGTTTGTTACATATGTATACATGTGCCATGTTGGTGTGTTGTACCCAGTAACTCGTCATTTACATTAGGTATATCTCCTAATGCTATCCACCCCCCCTCCCCCCACCCCACGACAGGCCCCAGTGTGTGATGTTCCCCACCCTGAGTCCAAGTGTTCTCATTGTTCAATTCCCACCTATGAGTGAGAATATGCAGTGTTTGGTTTTCTGTTCTTGTGATAGTTTGCTACACTGGTTATCGTATTTAGCCATTCGTCTAATCTTTTTTCAAGGTTTTTAGCTTGTGATGGGTTCGAACATCTTCCTTTAGCTTGGAGAAGTTTGATCATCTGAATCCTTCTTCTCTCAACACGTCAAAGTCATTCTCCATCCAGCTTTGTTCCATTGCTGGCGAGGGGCTGCATTCCTTTGGAGAAGACGTGCTCTGATTTTTAGAATTTTCAGCTTTTCTGCTCTGGTTTCTCCCCATCTTTGTGGTTTTATCTACCTTTGGTCTTTGATGATGGTGACGTACAGATGGGGTTTTGGTGTGGATGTCCTTCCTGTTTGTTAGTTTTGCTTCTAACAGTCAGGACCCTCAGCTGCAGGTCTGTTGGAGTTTGCTGGAGGTTCACTCCAGCCTGATCCTTCCTCTGGAAGCTTAGTCTCAGAGGAGCACCCGGCATATGAGGTGTCAGTCGGCCCCTACTGGGAGGTACCTCCCAGTTACACTACTCAGGAGTCAGGGACCCAGTTGAGGAGGCAATCTGTCCATTCTCAGATCTCAAACTCCACGCTGGTAGAACCACTTCTCTCTTCAAAGCTGTCAGACAGGGACATTTAAGTCTGCAGAAGTTTCTGCTGCCTTTTGTTTAGCTATGCCCTGCCCCCAGATGTGGAGTCTACAGACACAGGCAGGCCTCCTTGAGCTGCAGTGGGCTCCACCCAATTTGAGCTTCCTGGCTGCTTTGTTTACCTACTCAAGCCTTAGCAATGGCGGACACCCCCCCCCCCCCCAGCCTCGCTGCCACCTTGCAGTTTGATCTCAGACTGCTGTGCTAGCAGTGAGCAAGGCTCCGTGGGTGCGGGATATAATCTCCTAGTGTGCCATTTGCTAAGACCATTGGAAAAGCGCAGTATTAGGGGGGGAGTGTTCCGATTTTCCAGGTACCGTCTGTCACAGCTTCCCTTGGCTAGGAAAGGGAATTCCCCAACCCCTTGCACTTCCCAGGTGAGGTGATGCCCCGCCCTGCTTCGGCTCACGCCCCGTGGGCTGTACCCACTGTCTGACAAGCCCCAGTGAGATGAAGCCAGTACCTCAGCTGGAAATGCAGAAATCACCTATCTTCTGCATCACTCACCCTGGGAGCTGTAGACTGGAGCTGTTCCTATTTGGCCATCTTGGAACCTCCCGCCTCCTACCCTATGTAATTTTCACATCGGTGCTGCAACCTAGGGAAGTGGCTAAATCTTTTTAGCCATTTACAAATGACTACACTTTCCCTTGGTCACACAGCTGGAGAGAGTAGCAGAGCCGGAATTCAAATGCAGCCCTTTATCTTTCCATATTGCAATCCTGCTTTCAGCTACCAAAGATGTTTTGCTGCTGTTTTCACAAAATGGAAGATGACAAAATATATTCCCCAGCCCTCCATTCTACCCACGTGGGAGTATGAATGACAGGTTGTATTAGTGTCCTAGGTTTGCTGTAACAAAGAACCATAGACTGGTTGGTATAAGTGACAGAAATTTATTTTCTCACAATCTTGGAGACTCAACATCAGAGATCAAGGTGCCAGCAGGGTTGGTTCCTTCTGAGCGCTGGGAGAGAATGATCTGTTCCAGGTCCGTGATGGTTAATTTTATGTGTCGACGTCACTGAGCCATTGGATGGCCAGATCTTTGATTAAATGTTATTTCTGGGTGTTTCTGGAAGAGATTAACATTTGAATTGGTGGACTGAGTAAAGCAGTCTGCCCTCCTCAGTGTGAGTGGGCTTCATCCAATCCACGGAGGGCCTAAACAGAATAAGGCAGACTGCTGGTTGAATTGGTGCTCTCAATTCAATTGCCTGACTACATGAGGTGATTCATCAGTCTCCTCTTGCCCTTGGACTGGGACTTCCACCATCAGTGCTCCTGATTCTCAGGCCTTTGCACTCACTGGAATTTATACCACCCGCTTTCTGGGGGCACCAGCTTGCAGATGGGAGATCATAAAACTCCTCAGCCTCCATAATTGCATGAGCCAATTCTGTGTAACAAATGTCATTTTGTGTTCTGTTTCTTTGAAGAACCCTAATACAATGCATCTCTCCTTGGTTTGTAGATGGCCATTTTATCCCTTGTCTTTACATCATCATCTTCTTACAGGGACACCAGTCATACTGGATTAGGATCCCACCCTAATGATCTCAATTTCACTTAATCACCTCTATAGAGACCCTGTCTCCAAATAAGGTCCCATTCTGAGGTACTGGGGGCTGGGAGTTAGGACTTCAACACAGGAATTTTGGGAAAAGAGGGGGACCTGGTTTAGCCCATAACAGGGTTTGTGGAGCTGAGACTTATCCCAACACAATCTTCATTTTAAAAAGGAACCCAAGGGAACAGATTTCAAATGGTGGAATTCTGAGTTTCACAAGGTGGAACTCTAGTTTTTAAAGCAATCCTTATGGGCAGGAAAGGCCCATCCTGCAGTTCTTAATGTTAGCATGTTAGCACCTCAAAGGTGTCACACCCTCCACCAAAGGGGCCCTAGCAACTTGTAGAATGTAGGTTATTATGAGGACACGGGATTGTGATGGTGGCCAGGCTGTGGAATCTGGTGAGGCCAAATGTCAGCACCTCAAATGATGTCTTGTGACCCCACCTGGCAGCGTTCTGGTTTTCTGGATGGCAGCAGAGGACAGGGAGATGATGGAAGCCCGGGGTGCGGGAGAAAGTTGCCCAACCTTCCCCAAGATGGTGCCTGGTGACTCCAAGTCTGAAGGGAAGCCAAGGGCTTGTCTGGTAAGGGGGCTGCTGTGTCTCACTGACCCCGCCTATTCCGTCAGGGGGAGCAAGAATACTGTAGGAACACATGATAGGAGCTGAATACTTTGAGGTTCCAGACAGCTGCCAAGAACATCAGGTGACAGGTACCCCACCCCTGTAACTGGCACCCAGCTGTCACCAGGGACTAGGTAGCCCTCCATAAGATTGTGAAGTCACATGAAGATGGCTTTGGTCTCCTCCATCTACCTCCCCACTTGGGGCCCTTCCCTTGCTGGGTGGATAGGACCTGGCTCCCCACCATAGCCCTCTTCCTGGTCCCCAAATATTTAGGTTCTCTCAACTCAGACCCTAGGTTTCTTTCTCCCTTTGACTGATCTCAAAGTCAGGTAGAGTTGAGGATGGGCCCGGAAGTTGCCTCTTTGGTGATCTGAAAAATCACTGGGAAAATGGACATCCATCTACTCAACTCCCAGTGCCTCCACCTGCAACTTTAGGGCACCATTACTTGGTGCTAGTTTGTCCTCTCCTTCTTGACCCTCAGGTCCTGACAACTCTGGGTAAGAGCACTTCTAATAAGAATTCAGCCTAGATCTTTTCAATTCCTGGGGCTGCGGGAGTTCCATGGGGTCGGGGACAGCCCCATCCTGACTCCTTATAGTACCTCCTCTCCCTGCTTCCCCTGCCCCAGGAGGCAGAGTCCCAGAAGCCAGACTCCTCCTATGACTACTTGGAAGAGATGGAAGCTTGTGAGGACGGAGGCTGCCAAGGGCCGCTTAAATCGCTGTCCCCCAAGTCCTGCCCTGCCACCAAAGGCCAGGCAGGTGACGGACCCAAACCCGCAGAGCTGCCCCCGGCCCCTGGGACTGAGCGCAATCCCGAGATGGAGCTGGAGAAGGTGCGCATGGAGTTTGAGCTCACACGGCTCAAGTACCTGCATGAGGAGAACGAGCGGCAGCGGCAGCACGAGGTGGTGATGGGGCAGCTGCAGAGGGAGCGGGAGCGGCAGCACGAGGTGGTGATGGAGCAGCTGCAGCAAGAGGCAGCACCCCACCTGGTGGGTGACAAGGAAAGGGGCGCTGGGAGGAGGGAGGCCTGGAGCTGCGGTCCCTTGGGGCCTAGAGCAGGCGCCCACCTTCCCTGGTTTGCACGGCATCCCACCCTGCAGATCCTGGATCTCGGCTGAAAGGGGCTGAGCATCCACATGGGCGGTCTCCAGCCCTCTCTGTCTTGGCTCACTGACTTAAAGCTCGCTACTCTACCTGGCCAGCTCTGTTAAACAGAGCGTCCACGGGAAGCTGAGATGTGATTCTCTAAGGAGAGCTGAGGCTGGGAGGTGCCCCAGAACCACATCGCCCACCCAGCAGCATTTTTGGTAGCTTCAAGGAAAAGTCTTCAACGTTTCCTCCCTCTTCCACCGCTCAGAAGTCCTCTCTGCATCTCTTAAAATTTGGTGCCTGGAGGCTAGACCTAGAATCCCCACTGCAGCCTGGCCAGTGGATTTTGACAGAACCATCACCTCCCCGATCAGGGCTATGTTTATTCTGTTGGATCATACTGCCTTGTAGTCAACTGAAACAGCCATCTCTTCACAAGAAGTACACCACTCTTCCCTAATCTGTATTAAAGGGGGATAAGAATGCCCGACTTGAGATTAAATGGGACGTGAAGAGCTTAGCACAGTGGTTAGGCTATCGTAAGCATTCAATAGTGGAAGATGTTTAAAGCAGTGTTTCCTGGGCTTTAAAGTCAGAAAGTCCTGGGTTAAAATACCAGGTATAAACTCCCTGACACTGGGCAAATTACTGATTTCTTTTAGCTTTGGCTTGCTCATCCATGAAGCAGTACCTACTTCATAGGGTTGTTGTGAGGATTCAATAAGAGAACACATGCAAGGCACTTTGCAGTTAGCCCAGCACATTAAGTAGGCACTCAATAAATGTTAGCTATTACCATTTTTATGTACTCATGCAATTCACTTCTTGACCCAAATGCAACAACATACATTTATCATTTTTCAGTTTTATTGGGATGTGATGTATTAGCTGTGCTTCCCAGCTCTGAGTCATCCTCAGTTCTGAGAACGTGCCTTCTGCCTTTATCCAAGTCAGTCACTGCTGTAATTGTTGAGAAGGATATGACCTAAAGTAAATACCACTAAATGTCTGTCTATCGGTTGGCAATGTCTCATTAATCATCACCCTTGAGTTACATTTTATCCTGCCAACATTTCTCCACCTTATCCAAAAAATGGAGAGGCATTGTCAAATGGTTTCCTAAAATTAAGATATTATATCACCTATAGCATTTCCCCAATTGACTAGTCCCGTTTTTGTTTTTGTTTTTTTAAGAAGTAAGGTTGGTTTTGCATCATTTGTTCTCAATGAACACATGCTGGCTTCCTAAACAATTATCTTTTTTTCTGTTCACAAAATACCTGCTTCATTATATGTGAAATGATTTCACTGAATTCAGTCAAGCTTACCGAACTGGGATTTCCAGAATCTTCCCCTGCCCCCACCCCCTTTTTGAAAAGTCTAGAAAATATTTGCCTATTGCTTGGACTTTAGCGCACTTCCTAATATTCTTGAATTCTAAGTTCCATTTCCAAACTTGTGACTTTTCTCAGTAGCCTGGGATAAAATCTGTCACAAAGTGGAGCCTGAAACTATTTAAAGCAGATATGATATTGTAACTATGCCTTTGGCCTGTGTCTCCTTCCAACCATATTTATTTTCCCCCCTTTTTAGTTTGAAAATCTTTCTCCTCCCTGGATGAGATGAAAATCTTTGGTATATAGTCCTATCTCTATCTCTCTTCCGCTCAAAAAATAGAACATTGAAAGTATTTTGAAAAGTCTAAAGGGTTTCACAAGCACATTTTTTTAATGAAAGTCATAATGATCACCTATCAGCATTTCAGACTGAAACGCGCAGACTGCAAAGAGGTGGCAAAGTCCAGGGATCCAGAGCCATACTGAGCCTGCAGAGAACCGTCGGGTCAGCCCCGCCCTCCATTCCCATTAGAACACTGGATTGCTTTCTCTGGTCTCCAACTTTCCTAGCTATTCATTTTAGAGGCAGCATCACCAGAGTCATTTTCTGTCCCCTCAGTTTGGTCTAGTTGCCCTCACATTTTATGTAGCTGTTTCAACAGTAATGTGTCTTCATCCCCCAGCCTTTGGCAATAGTTTACAAAAGTGTTTACTTTTTGTGCATTTACTAAAAATTGGAGAGTTGACTTGACGTTGAAGCTTCCCCTCTTCTCTTTTTCTGGGAGGGTAAATAGATGGACAGACAGAGTTTATTGAATTAAAAATACCTCTTTGAGTGTGTTTCTAGCTAGTTTAGGGCATCTCGGTCCCTGCCACCTGGTGCTTTCCAAAAAATATGGCATGATTTTTACAAATATTTTTAAAAATAATACATGGGTTATGCCCTCTTAACTATGATCAACATAGTATCAGCTTTTGCCTTACTTATACATTGACGCTTTCTACAGTTAAAATGAAGACTGTTGGGCCCCAATTATATAGATTCAAGAAAAGAGCAACCCGCAGGCATAATTAGCCAGACAACTCAAGCTGCTTTCCCCCAGCCCAAATATTCTGAGGGTTTAGGGAGACCCCATCACCAATCTCTCAGCACCTGCCTCCAGGAAAGACCAAACTCTGGACTGAAGGACCATGGACTGACGCACGTGATGTGTGTCAGGACCCAGGGAATCGGAAACAGTCATTTATACGCAAGGGACACTGTGTTATTGGGCCACTGTCCAGGAAACTAGGTTGAATGTCAGGGCACTGTGAGAGAACACTCCCAAGACCCAAGATCCAGATGTGAGGCTCTTGGAGTCAGAGAGAGAAGGCCCACGTGTGTGACTCCAATGGGCAGTACAGACCGTAAAGAGAAAGGAAGGTGGTGGCCTGGTGCCCCAGTCAGGAGGGATAAGGGCAGCTCAAAAAGTGAAAAATAATGAGTTCCTTCTATGTGCTAGTTGCCTGACTAGGAATGTTTCATTATCTCAGTTTTCCTCCTGTGATCTTTTATTTTTTTATTTTTTTAGAAACAGGATCTTGCTGTCTCACCTAGGCTGAAGTTAGTGGCATGCGCTTAGTTCACTATGACCCTGAACTCTTGGGCTCAAGTGATCCTTCCACCTCAGCCTCCCAATAGCTGGGACTATAGGCACACATCACCACATTTGGCTAATTTTCAAATCTTTTTATAGAGACAGGGGTCTCACTACATTGCCCAGGCTGGTCTCAAACTCCTGGCTTCAAGCAATCCTCCCACCTTGGCCTCCCCAAGTACTGGGATTCTAGGTATGAGCCACCTTGCCCAGCCCTCATGATTTTGGAAATAGGCACTATTACCCCTTCCTTAGGTGAAGATGATGACCTGAGGTCACATACAGGCAGGGACAGAGCAGGACTGAACCTAGATCTGCCTGGCGCCAACAGTGGCATCACCATCTCCACTGTCTTCTCTCCCCCACAGTTTTCAGGAGGCCTCCAGAACCTCCTGCTGCCCCAGAACCAGTTTGCCATGTTCCTGTACTGCTTCATCTTCATTCATATCATCTATGTCACCAAGGAGATGGTCTTCTTTCTCTTCGCCAAGCACTACCTGTTCTGCATCGTGGCCATTTTGCTCTGTTTGATTAAAACTTTCTGGTCATACTTCCAAGTGCTTTTGCTCTCTCCATCACTGGGAACCCTTGCCCCTGCCATGCTAGAGTGTTATCAGTGCATGATCCCAGCCTCCCAGGCACCACATTTGTTCACTTTGTGCCTCTGTTCAGTCAGAATCCACTCTTAGGAAGGGCCCTGCTGTCAGTCATTTACCCCTGAGAGTGAAGAAACATGTTGATGCCCCCTTATACAGAGCCTGAGTTCTCACTGTGGACACGATGCTTTATCCCAAGAGGAAGATATCAGATGTTAGCAAGTCAGGGAGATATCTGCAGGGAAGGAGTGTTTAGAATACCTTTCCAGAACCCTAGAAGTACATCATGACCAAGCTGGCTTAGGTTTCAGCACATCTGCTCGTGTTCATAGACCTCTGAGGGGTGGGAAGCCTGTGATCGGCTTGGGAGCGGCCCCCGCCCCCATCTTCTGCAAAGATGTCCATGTCCTAATCCCCATGAATACTTCATATGGCAAAAGAGGCTGAGATGTGATTGCGTTAAGGACCTTGCAGTGGGGAAATGATCCCAGATTATCCAGGTCGGCCCATGGTAGTCACAAGGGCCCTTGTAAAAGGGAGGCAGGAGGGTGTGAGTCAGAAAGGAGACGTGACCGTGGAAGCAGGGGCCGGAATGACTCGGGGCTGTGGGTCAGGAAATGTGGGAAGCCTCTAGAAACCAGAAAAGGCAATAGAAGGATTCTCTGCTAGAGCCTCTGGAGGGAGCCCAGCCCTGCCACCCATGTTAGGCTCCTGACCTCCAGAACTGTAAGAGAATAAGTCTGTGTTATTTTAAGTCATTAAGTTTGTAGCAGTTTGTTACAGCAGCCACAGGAAACTAATACAGGAGCCAAGACTCCCAAGCTCCCTCCAGCTGTGCCAACATGGCAGGATACCATCACCAGGCCACTGGCCAGGCCTCATTTAGCACTGGGCCTGAGCAGACTTGTACACAGCTGGCCTTCAGACAGCATATGGTTAAAAAGGAGAGGCAGTGAAGCTCCAGGGAGCCCAGCACAGGCCTAGCTGAACCTGGTGGACAAGGAGTATCCCTATCACTTGAGCTGTGTGTCCCCTGGATGAGGCATGTGGCAAAATAAGGGCATACTCCTAGGGGACATAAGGAAGGAGGAATTAAATGCCTGATTAGACCCAGAGGACGTCATTAATTCTACTCTATTGGAAAGCTGGACATGGGGGGAAAAAAAAAGTTGACACACACCCCCACCCCTGTACCCACCTGCTAATCCAAGCACACAGACTCCCAAAAATGCAGAAAAGCTAACCAAGGAACAAATACACTGACACAGAGATACAAAACAAGCATACAGTTGTCCACAGTAGAGAGGTTCACAGCCCCTCAAACACACAACAACCCAAAGGAATAGACTCTGAACACCAGAGGGCTCATGGTCAGGCACAAAGTGAAGCTGCCCCACATGTCCGCAACAAAGAAAAGGGGTTCAACTCCCCCAGTCACCAGCCTCTCAGCCCTTCAACACACAAACACTCCTTGCAGACTGTCAGCTGCTCTGAGCCCAGCAACCCAGCCATGATGGCCGGCTGTGCCACAGGACACTCTAGTGATAATGTGGCAAACTGACGAGGCTGGACACAGCTGTGCAATTAATCAAGTCTTTATTGACCCCTTCTCTCCTCTGGCATAGGGCTCTGCCTTCAGAGGGACAAGAGAATAAGTTTCTGTCTCATCGGCTCTTGAGCGACTCTCAGTAAAATCATGTGAAAAAATGCCTTGGGACTTCAGTGTCAGTACACATTATCATGCCATTTAAGTCCATGGTGATTTCCCACCCGGCGCCATATATCCATCCCCACTGACAGCTGCATCTGACAGGCACTTAATTTGGAGTGATAGAAGTGTCATTTCTCATTAAACTTTCAAGGATGGGCCATTGTGGTGTGGGTCACTTCCTCCGATTTTATTTGATCTGGGTTTCTGCCCCATGGAGTTGAGGTGAGAGAGATGGAGATAAGGATAGCAAAAAGTTTAAGGTCCACCTGTTTACCTTCTTAGAGCAGACAGAACTAGGCATTTATAAAACACACACACACGCACAAACCAAAAAAACACAAGTGCTATAAGGTCATTTAATCCATCCATCTGTTGCCAGGTAAAACTAGACTTAAATACATTCAGTTTTCTTAATCTTCAGAGAAAGTAAACTCCCCTGAGCAGTTAAGTGAGCATCTCATCCCACATCTTTAGCCACAGACATGAAATCTACTCTTCCCTATTGTGTTTGAATACTGAAGCCACTAGCCTTAGATCTGCCCTCTAGGAAAATGAGAACTACTCATGGTCAGTCCCCAAACTTAAAACAGATCTTCTGGTTCAAATGCAAAGCAGAAAATCAGAAGAGAGAGGGTGGCAAAGGATAGGAAAAAGGCCCAGCTAAGCAGTTATCAGCTGGGTAACAAGCCAATGTACAAGCGCCTCTTCAGCACCAGTGCTAACATGTCATGCGCCCTAAGTCCCTAAGGAGGCTATCATCACCAAAACCCTGCAGGTAGAAATGTATATCATCTCCGCTTCACAGCCAAGGATACCGAGGTTCAGAGAGGTTAGACTTAACCGAGATCATCCGAGAGCACATGTTCTTTCCATGTTACCCTGCTCCCAAGATCCTGCCTTGGGAGGATCTCACAACCTTGCTGGGGAGATGAGTTTAACACACGTGAAAATGTAAAGCAGCTATCAGTGTACAGACCTCAGCTATAAATGAGATCATAGAGGAGCTCCCTGGAGCCCAGGGTGACAGAGGAAGTCTTCTTGAAAGACGAGCTCATAAGGCTAGGTAAGTCCGAACAGGTGGAAATCAGGTGGGATACCTCACACAAATGAAGATCAGGGTGGGAGTGCGTAACGTGTATTCAGGAGAGAAGGGTCACACTTGCTCCAGAGAATGGTGTAAAAGGCAACAGGCCTGGAAAATTGGTTTGGGGCTAAGTTTTAGAGAGCCTTGAATATTGGTCTGAAGAATATAAACTTAATCCCTTGGGAAATAGGGAATACACTAAAGATTATAGAGTGGAATAGTAATTCAAAACAGATAAATAAAAGCCTTTCTCCTTCTCCTTTAATTCCTGGGGACCGCCTTCTTGCCTGGACCTTCCCGTTTCCAGACCAGAAACTTTCTGAGGGCCTGAGTTTGAGGATTACATTCAGCTGTAAAATAAATCCAGCCACAATGGCTTCACCAAATAGAGGTTTATGTTGCTCACATACCAGGAAGTCCCAGGTAGTCCGTCCACGGCTGGTGAAACTGCTCTCGAAGTCACAGAGTACCCAGGTGGCCCCTTCCTCCACCACCACAGGGCTCTTAGCCTCAGCCCATGGCGTCCAGCCTCGTAGTGACAAGTTGGCCGAAGCAACTCCAGGTACCAGGTCCACTACTCCAGGTCAGAAAAGAAGCTGCCTTTTAAAAGCTTCCGAGGAAGCCCCACCCAGAGACTTCTGCTTACATGCCATTGGCCAGACTAAGGTCACGTGGCTGCACCTATCTGTAGGGTGTCTGAGGTAGTAAGTTTTTTGCGTGGACACTCTTGCAGCCTCAAACAAAATTAGAATTCTGATAGTATGAGTGGAGGGGGGAGACACTGAATTAAGCAAATAACTGGTGTATCATCCCTAATTCCTTAGGCCCAGCTCCCACTCCCTTCCTGAGCTGCTGAGCCAGAAAGCCTTGGTTGGGTTGAAACCATCAGGTGGAGCACAGCCGTAGCCAATCTGGGCCTGGCCACTGCTGCACGCGGCTTTAAGGAAGAGTACTGCATACCACAACAGGGAGGTCGTGGGTTTCCCTGGCCACACACCTGGAGCCACTCTGCCTTCATCCTCCTGACTGCTGCCTGAGGCCTCATGACCTGACACAACCAGGGCAGCAGACTGGGAAGGGCACTCCTCTCTGTGCCGGGTGCCCTCAGCAAAGCTGCAAGGGGAGGCAAGTTGGACTCCAGAGCCCTTCCCCTTCCTGATCCCAGGTCCCACAGAACAGAGCCCGGAGCCAGTCAGGGGACTATGGTCAGCCCACAGACACCAACCTGCTAAAGTCTATGTATAAGAGATTGCACTCATTGCAAAGGACCACTAAGCTTCAGCCTAAATAATGAAGCACTAATAGTAAAGTTTCAGGCAGGCTTAGGGAGAAAAAGATGGGCGAATCTTTCCTGCTCCCTAAATGGAATATTGTAGGTTGCCACCCTGAGCCCAAGGACAGGATTACAGTTGGAGAGACTCAGGGGCTGGAGGCTCAAGGCTTGATTCCAAAGGCCACTTTCCTGCCATGTCTATTTCTAGTCACAAGTTAGCAGATGACTGTAAGCAAGGCAAGTCAGTTAAGTTTTCTAGACTTCATTTGGGTGACCTCTAAATTATTTAGACTCTAACTCAGAAAAAAGAAGGACCAAAGTCTAGAGATTGTTTGAGAAATTCTGATTTAATTGATCTGAGATGGCATCCAGAGGTGATTTGTCAGCCTTACAAGTGCCCCAGTTGATTCTAATATGCAATCAGGGTTGAAAGACCTAAATCCTTGCCCTTCAACGTGTGATCTGTGGATCGGCAGCATCTGCATGTTAGAAATGCAGCATGCCAGACCATGCCCCAGACCCACTGAAGCAGATGCGGTTTGACAGTATCCCCCAGCCCACAGCAATTCATATGCATCTTAAAGTCTGGAGAGCCTGCTATAGGTGCTGAGACTCAATATAATCTGTCCTGGTCTGTCCTGGGCTAGCGCAGTGGCTCACGTCTGTAATCTCGGCAATTTGGGAGGCTGAGGCAGGAACCCAAGAGCTCAAGACCAGCGAAGGCAACATAGGGAGATCCCATCTCTCAAAAAAAAAAAAAAAAAAAAAAACCCAGGTCCGGTGGCATGTACCTGCTGTGCTGTCCCAGCTACTCAGGAGGCTGAGACGTGAGCCTGGGAGGTTGAGGCTACAGTAAGCTGTGATTGTGCCACTGCACTCCAGCCTGGGGGACAGAGCAAGACCCTATCAGAAAAAAAAAAAAAAAAAAAAAAAAAAACACCTGTTCTCTTTTTGAAGACAATGCTCTTGGCCAGAAGGCTCTTCTAGGCGGAATGAGAGGGAGAACAACTGAGTGCATGGCCCTTCAGAAGTGCTATGGGGTCTCCATTAAGCTCTGCGGCAGGCTAGGGGTGGCAGGAGCTTACTGTGCCACATCAGGAAGCTGAGCCTGTGGGTAGCACATCTGCCCCTCCCTCCTTTCACCAGTTCATGCTCTGAGCTTCTGGAAAACCAAATGACTTCACCCTGCAGGCCAGGACTCAGCAGAAAGTTCCAAAATCCCCCCACGCCTGTGTCTGCCTCTGTCCCTTTTTTGATCTGACTCCCATGTGTAGCTTTGGGGAAATCTTGCTAATATACATTCATTCATTATTTAAAGGTTGCCGCTGTTCTTCAGGAAGGTTAAGCATGATTAAAAGATGGGATTTTTCCACAGGGCACAGCAGAAAAGCTAGGGCTCCCACATTTTTAAGCTGTTTTGGCCAAGCCTTGTTGCATAATTCAAAGTCTGTGACTTACTTAGATTTAATTAGCCAAAGGAGCAGCAGCTGCAAGTTCATTAGTCAGTATTTATTAAGCACCCTCAGAGGGCTTTGTAGGCTCTTAAGAGTGAAGTGGAGGATGGGTTTCAGACTTGCAAATTTCTTACACTTAAGTAGGAGGGGATTACAGATAGCCAGGAGGCAGGCATTTTTGTTCCTCAAAGAGAGCAAAGGGGTGGCATCAAAAGGCCTGGGCTCATGGGGCAAATCCTACAAAGGGCCACGAGTCAGAGAGGTGTCAGCCCCTCACAGCCCCTCACCACCCCTCACAGGTGTCACAGGGTTATAGTGACAATTTGTGAGATAACGAGGTAGAGGCTGGTGGGGAATGAGAAGCTACACAGGTGAGAGGTATCAGCCAGAGCAGGGAAGGGAAGTGACTGCTAACCAGAATGTCAAGAACTGGGAGAGGTGGGGAGGTCGGGCTCCTGAATTTGTGGGCCCAGTGCAAGAGGACAGTGCAGTTTCCCTTATTCAAAAACATCAAGAATTCCACGACGGTGACAGCAGAGCATTAAGCCATGTGCAGAGCCCTCGCTGAGTGCACAGCCCTGTGCCACTGCCCTGGCGGTGGATGACGGAGACCCCAGGGGTAAGGGGCTTTTGTGGTGCCTCTCAAATCTCACCCAGAGAGTGACTATCCTTGGCCTGTACTCCCATCAACAGGAGAGAGGGAGGGAGCAGGCTCTTTGCATTTTGCAGGGGCAGGGACCCTTGGAGCAGGCCATTGGAGGAAGTGAGTCTGGTGGCCCCCAGGGCAAGTGGCCCCTGCATGCCTTCCAGCTCTTGGCACAGAGTCTGGCTGCTGAGGTGCCTCTTCACAAGCAGGTCACGCTCTAGGCTTCCAGCTGCTAATCACAGGGGCTCTCCAGCTTGGGGGCATTTCCTCTCTCTGCTCCTGGCTTCCGCCCCAGCCCCATTCAGCTGATCATTCTCCTTTGGGCTAGAAAATCCAAAAATAGAAGAAAGCGACACTTTTTACCCCCTTGAGCCTCTTGTATCAAATGACATAGTCACTTTGCCTCAAACTTTTCATCAAAGCAGCCTTTGTAAGGTCCTGGGGCAGAAAGCAGGCCTTGGAAGACAGCCACCAGGAAGCCGTGCAGCAAGTGCTGAGCAGAGGGACCCTTGGTGGAGGCGGTGGGGAGAGCAGGGTTTCGGGAGCTTCCCTCTGCCCCAGAAAGAGCCAGTGACAGACTTGCTACCAGGGGGCAGCTCTTCTCTGAGCCCCAGCTCTAGCTTCAGGTCTTGGAAGTGCAAGATCAGCAAATAGTGTGGCTGCACAGACCACCCATTGCCAGGGGCCAACAACCAGACCACAGAGCTCAATCAGCGATTAAGGAGCAATGATTCATCAATCAAATAAACAGAAGGAGTGTAAGAGACAATCTGAGAAAGGCTCTGCGAGCTAAAGCATTCTGTGACGGCTTCTTGAAAAGGAAGCTCACCCTTACTGAACACCTAAGATGTATTGTACCCTGTCCACCGCACTTCATGTCATCTATTTTATCCCACAGCCCTTCATGAAGGAGCACTGGTACGCACTAGATTAATCTGCCCAGGCTGCTCTAACAAAACACCACAGACTGGGTGGCTTTAACAACAGATGCTCATTTGCCCATAGTTCTGAAAGCTGAAAGTCCAAGATCAAGGTGTTGGCTGGTTTGGTTTCCTCTAGGTCCTCTCTCGGCTTGCAGATGGCTGCTGCCTTCTCACTGCTTCCCCGCGTGGTCTTTACACTCTGTGTGCATCGCTGGTGTCTCTCTGAAAGCCCAAATTTCCTCTTCTAAGGACACCAGTCAGATTGGATTAAGCCCTCATTTTAACACCATGACTTATTTTTTAAATTTCAATAGTTTTGGGGGTACAGGTGGTTTTTGATTACAGGGATAAGTTCTATAGTGGTGATCTCTGAGATCTGGGTGCACCCATCACCCGAGCAGTGTACACTGTACCCAGTATGTAGTCTAAAGCCCCATCTCCAGATAAGATGACATTCTGAGGTATTGGGGGTTAGGACTTCAACACGTGAATTCTGAGGGGAGAGAATTCAGCCTATGACATCCACTTCGCAGATGAGAAATCAGACTCCGAGAGGTTCAGGAATGGCCCAAGCTTGCTCAGCCAGGAGGCGACAGAGACCAAGTGTGGCAAGGAGCTGAAAGGTAATTGGAAGAAAACAAAGAATCGTCCTGTGTCTTGTTCATTTAGGTTTGTGAACAAAGGTGCCGAGCTGGTTTGATAACATAGGAAGAGAACTGCTACTCCATTTCAGATGGCATTGTGTGGCCCCCTGTATATCTCTCTAGACATGTGTAACTGGGGGTAGCGGCTCCAAAGTTTTCCTGCTTATGGATCTACCCTTTTATTCTAACCATTCCCATGTTTCTTTTTTGTTTGTTTTGTTCTGTTTTTCTGAGACAGGGTCTCACTCTGTTGCCGGAGCTGGAGTGCAGTGGTGCAATCTCAGTTCACTGCAGCCTTGCCATCCTGTGTTCCCACACTTCTCTCACCAAGCACTAAGGAGGAAAATGTCTTTGAGAGGGGACAGATGTAAGGCCTTACTCATGGGCCCACCTGACCCACACACCTGCCATTCTATGAGTGGCAGCAGATCTATACTCAAAGGCCTGGGTAGCTCCCTCGGCACCCCACCCCATGTCCTCTCCTAGGTCCCCCAAGACGGGAGAGTGAGTCTGTTACTGGCAGCCTGGGGTCTTTCCTCTTGAATCTGCTATGCCTGGCTCTTTTTCTGAAGACCAGGCTGGTACGTCCACTCTGAGACAGGAGTAGGTATATGAAAGAAGAGGGAAGTGGTTGGGCTAACAGAGAAACCCTACACAGTTCACTGTGCCTGACTTCACTTCTGAGCAATTTCCACTGCCTGACATACACAAAGCCCATAATATTTGAGCTAGCCTGAGTGGGTTCTGAGAAAACAATGATTGGAAGACTCTGGAAGCACAGTAGTTGGTAGAAAGCTCACCTGCTCTCAGGTATCAGGCTAACTTCAAAGGAACTCCAGATGACTGCCCCTAAGCAAACTCCACGCACTGTGGGAGAATCCTGGTTCTCAAAATAGATCAGTTAGGAGGCCAGGCATGGTGGCTCATGCCTGTAATCCCAGCACTTCGGGAGGCCAAGGCGGGCGGATCACCTGAGATCAGGAGATCAAGACCAGCCTGACCAACATGGCAAAACCTTGTCTCTACTAAAAATACAAAAATTGCCTGTAATCCCAGCTACTCGGGAGGCTGAGGCAGGAGAATTGCTTGAACCTGGGAGGTGGAGGTTGCAGTGAGCCGAGATTTTGCCGCTGCACTCCAGCCGGGGCGACAGAGAAAGACTCCATCTCAAAAACAAACACAAACAAACAAACAAACAAAAAACATCAATTAGGGCCAGGGTCAGAAGCTCAGATGCCAGGAGGACCCAGGTGGGCCAGGTAAAAGTGGGAAACTGGCCAGCCGTAGCTGACAGGAGAGGAAGAACCCATAAAGCAGGAAGCCTCTACTCCTTCTTCCCTCCTTCCCATCTTCACCATGTGGAGATACACGCCCCATGTCCAACTCAAGGGCAGCCAGAAATCCAGACTTTTGTGATACCTGCTGATTTTCAAATGTTTGTTCAATTTTCTTTAGCCACTCTACAGACCTAACAAAAGTCCATGGGGCCAACAGCTCACAATCTCTGAACTTGAAGTGTTAGTTCCTTTATGATAAAGTCTCTGTTTCACTCAGAGACACGCTGGGGGATTTTGTTAAACAGAAGACACTCCTAGTACAAAAATAGAATGTGATTCACTCTCTTAACAATGTTTAAGCACAGAAGCCGCAGTAAGGGATGCTTCTTCCCTTCACAAATTGCCTCACCTTGAGGTGTTTCAAGAGACAGATCTCTTAATGCATTTCAAATCAGGTTAGAGTGGCAAAAATCTAATTTTCATCCAACTTCTTGAAGAAAGATGGTAATTTCACTAAAGCTTGGATCAAGATTAAGGAAGGCATGAAGCAGAAGCCTGGGAGCAGGAAAATGAGGCAGGAGAGGGTGGTGGGGTGGAGGGTGAAAAGAAGGTGAAGCTGCATGCCCAGGCTGAGTGTTTGCAGAGAAGCTGGCAACCACGGTGTGAAGTCAGTCAGACAAAGAGCAGTGGGGCCTGGGGACCAGAGTGAGCAGAGAGGGGAAGAGGAGGAGGGAGCATCATTGGTTGCCATGGTGACAAAGGAAAAGGGATGGGAAGAAAGAGTGAGGGGGATGTCAGAGAAGAGCTATGTTGTGCTGCTGCCTACAACAAAGTCTTCTTTACCGGGGTACCCTTGTCTGTGATTTCTTGGCCCCTCTGATACTCCCCCCATCCGGATTCTCTGCTCATTCCTGGCATGAATAAATTACTGTGAAATTAAGGACATTCAGATCCTAAATATGGATGTGATGGATGAATGGGTACCTACTTATTGAGCCTCTGGATCTCCAAAAGGCCTCTTGGATTCAAAATATTTTCTCCAATGTGCTTCCATAAAGTCCATGATTCCACCATTAGGGCAGCATTGCTTATACTAAGGCTTTGTTCATGTTCAATGATAAACCCTCATTAAGAGGGGGAATATCTTGGCTATCAATTTCTAGGGTCTTATAAGGAATTGATTTATTATATGTAACGACATGTATGTAATGATAACGTATCTAATGGGATCTCAGCTTCAGCCTAAGAATGTCCACTACTAGGGCTCAGGCCTATCTGGATATGCATGATAAACTGGTGGGGCAGGACAGTTCATAGGACGGTTCCAGTAACATCTGCTGCGTGTGTCCAGCAGTTATTTCCCCTTGATTTTCTTTTGGGCCACTCCCTCTTCCTCAATCTTAGTCCATGAAGTTCAGGTAAACTGACTTCTAGTCAAGGGGTAGGCCCAGGACCCAGATCTGGCCAACCAGGGCATTACATCTTCTGGCCAAAATGATTGGTTCATATGCGGACATATGACCCAAGCCTGACCAATGAGTTTCAAACCTGGATGTTTTGCTGAAACGCCTGGAAAGATGAGCTCTTATTCCATTGGCTACTAAACTGGTAGACTGTGTGTCCAGAGATGCTGTTGGTTATCTTGTTCCACTTAGGGAAGGCCTACCTGAGAATAAAACCAATATAGAGAAAAGCAGAGCCAAGATATGGGAATACAGATGGAGAAGGAGGGAGAGAGAAAGTGATTTCTTGATGACATGATTTGGGTCCCTGGATCCACCTGAGATAAGAGATATCCCTAGACCTTTCGACTTCCATTTTTGCTTTAACTGATTTGAATTGGGTTTCTCTCACTTACACCCAAGAGTTCTGAATCCTGCAAGGGCTTTCTCATATGAGTTGGCACCCAGGCTCAGCAACAGCTAACATAGGAGATACCATGGCACCTGTTCCCAGCCTGTTCTATAAAGAAAGATGTGTTCATGAACCTAACCAAGGGAGTCTGAAGGAGCTGTAGAGAAGCAGAGCCATTGGAACATATGTAAGCACACGTGCCCGTCTGCAGGGAAGGAGCCATTTCACCACTTCTTGAGAGAAAACAGCCCTGCTCTAGCACCACAAAGGGCTTGATGACGGTGCCAAAGGAAGTGGCAGCAGGGCCTGGCTGAGAGGGGATGCCCAGCGGGAAACTCCACAGACAAGCATATGCTGTGTGCTGCCAACATACAGAGCACTGCGCTTGCAGGATGATGGTCCATGAAAGGTCTGGAAGCAGCCCAGATGTCAATCAACCAGTGGGTAGATAAATAAAATGTGGGATATCCATACAATATTTGGCAATACAAAGGGATGAATTACAGATTCCTGCTACAACATGGATGAGCCTTAAATATGTTATGTTAAGAAGCTAGTCACAAAGAGTCACATGTATGATTTCACTTACATGGAATGTCCAGAATAGGCAAGTCTATAGACAGAAAGTAGATTCTTGGTTGCCTAGGGCTTGAGAAACAGAGGGATTTGGCAGTGACAACTAAAAGGTACAGGGTTTCTTTTGGGGTAAAGAGATGTTCTAAAATCGATTGTGCTAGTGGTTGGTTGTTCAGCTCTATGAACACAGTAAAAACCATTGAATCATAGACTTCAGAGGGTGAATTGCATGGTACGTGAATTATCTCAATAAAATGGTTACCAAAAAAAAAAGGTTTTTGAGATATCTGCCCAGTTGGTGTGTGATGGGGGTGAGAGCAGGGGATTGGCCTCCAGAAGGCAAGGGCACATCACATAGCTGCTGTCACTCTGGGCAGTACTGCCCTCAGACCTGGACAAGAGGGACCTTGCTCTGGGCAGGCACTTTTAAGAGGCCTCTACTCTGGCTCTCCTCTGGCTTGACTCTTCTCTGTGGGGTAAGGAGTCTCCAGGACCCAGTGGCTGTCTCCACCCATGCTCATACTTCCTTCTTCCTAGACCATACTTTGGGTATACAGGACCCTGGAGTTACTTGCCCAAAAGGCCCCAGATCTGTCTCTAGAAACTGCAGGCCATGGCCAGGCTCAGTGGCTCATACCTGTAATCCCACCACTTTGGGAGACGGAGGCAGGCAGATCACCAGAGGTCAGGAGTTCGAGACCAGCCCTGCCAACATGGTGAAATCCCTCCAGGAGTGGTGGTGGGTGCCTGTAGTCCCAGCTACTTGAGAGACTGAGGCAAGAAAATTGCTTGAACCTGGGAGGCCGAGGTTGCAGTGAGCCAAGATCGCGCCACTGCACTCCAGCCTGGGCGACAAGAGTGAGACACCATCTCAAGAAAAACGAAAAAAGAAAAAAGGAAACTGTAGGCCATAAGAGGTATGATTGGAACTTGGATATGGAGTCTGGAATGCCCATATCAGACTCCCCAAAGATTGAGGCAGAGCGCAGTGTGACAGGAGGAGGGCAGGCCATGGACTGTGAGTTGCAGGGTCCAGGGTCAGGGATGGGGAAGGCCTGCAGTCAGCTGTCCCCATAACCACAATGTTCCAGCATGGCTATCTCAGGACAATGAGATTCTAATTCGGACTTGACCTTCCAGGTCATTATGAAGATTTGTCAAGATAGGGGACTACAGCATTTGACAGTTTGCTATTACTAGATGATAGTTAAACATATGTCAACACAAGGTTTGTGGATCTCCTTTTGTCCTCTTGTCCTAGGTCCCCACAAATGTTAGGCACTGACTTGCTGGGAGGTGCTGTATTTAAGACAGAAATCTATCAGAGCTTTTCTTTATAGTGAATTGCGGTGTGGGGTTTTCTCAGGGTGCATTTATGGATTTGGGAAACGCAATTCATAGACTCCTTGCTCCAGGCTTAAAAAAAAAAATAGATAACACATGGCTGCCTGCAACCTTGAAGTTTAATGATTTCTCTCAACGACATCTTCTCAGCTGAGCCCAAGGATTGAGGCATGTGCTGAGGCTGGAGACTGGGGTAGTTCTATGAGCCATGCTAGGGAATTCCATGTTGGTCTGGCTCTCTTTGTTTTTTTAAGGTATAATGTAATAGAGTCCATTTGGCAGGGAATTCCAGCAGAAGCATATGAGAAACATCTCAGAGCAGGGCTGGGGGCAGGCCAGAGTATCCGTTCATCCTTCTTCTACATCTATCCTGAATGTCCCCAAACCCCCCCGGTTAGGCAGCTGTGCAATGCCAAAAGGTGCCCAGCTGTGGGGACATGTGGGAGCTGAAATGCAGCCCACCCTTCCCTGGCCAAGTCACATCCCTTGGCACTGGGCTGCATCAGTTGAGAAGAAGGGGAGCTTTTTTCTTAGTACAAAGGTGTCCTGTCCTCCCCACCCCATGGGCTCGTGGTGCTACATCTGCCCAAAAGAGGGTCTTTTTCTAAGGACACAAAGGCACCATGAATGAGCATGCCCTGGCTGGTGAGGAGAGAGAAGCTAGCAAAGGAGGTCAGTGCTATGTCCGGGTCCGACAGGACTCTAGCTCTCCCTCACCTTGGCTGACCCCACAATGCTCCCCTCTACTCTGATGGGTCTGTGGCAGACACCACCCTGCCCTTGAGAGGTACCCCATGGAGGAATGAGAAGTAGGTTCTTTCAAGAGCTCAAATCAGGTTGAACCAAAAAGAGAAGGAAGGCTCTGAGAGAAGAGTCCCGGTCTGGAGAGACAGCAGCTGGCAGGCCTGGGGTTCAGATCAGTTTTGCTTTTGCCTCCTCCCAAGAAAGGCTCTGCAGAAAGAAGGTCACCGCTCAGGGAGGTCAGCCCTTGGGAAAGTACCTTCTCTCCTGCAAATAAACCTTCAGAACTTGCAGGAACCCCTCACTCCATCGCCTTTCTTTCCTTTGCTCACCCATTCAGGAATGGGCCAGTACAAACTAAGAGGCAGGTACTCTTAAGGATATGAAGACTTTCCAAAGGATACACATTTTGGTGTGGGTCATTTAAAGAGACTCGCAGGACCAAATCCTCAACTTCTGCTTGGCTCTCTTGTACAGGTGACCTGTCTGAGCACAGGCCAGCTGCTCCTGGTTCTCCCTCTTGCCTCCCCTTTCTCCCATTTCGCCAAGAAAAAAAGGGCATACCTCTTATCCACCCCACATCTTACCATGATGGATTCACCAGGGAAAATGTCCAGTGCAATGAAGGGAGAATCTAAATCCTGGTATCCACGTTGAGAAAATGAACAGGAGCAATTTTAATGACCGAGCAAATCAACCAGCTTTCAATTCCCTGCCTTCATTCAAAGTGAAGGAGAATCAATTCCAGCTGTCAGCTGATAGATTTTTAATGATCTACCCATATGATTTTTGGCATATAACTCGAAAGGAGTTTATACAGTTGAGTGACACTGCTACCACCAAAGTCCTTGCATTCCTTTGTCCTTATGTGAAAAAGATTTCTGAGCTGAGCATCAATTTTTAAAAAAGAAAAACAGGAATAGAATTAATGCTGAACACTGACCCTTTCTAGCAATAAGGATTATTCACCCATGAATACAGGAACTAACTGGGATGAGGAAGGAAGCTTCATTTCCTTAAAGGATGCATTTCCAATTAATTATTCTTTATGCTTTCTTATTACCTATTACAATTTGAAAAGCATTTGTTTTGATTGTGTACTAGTCATCCTAGTACAAATAAAGGCAAAATGTTCTTTAACGCTGAGAATATGGTCACAGAAAAATTTAAAAATAAATTCCTTTTATACACATAGTTTTGTTGGGAAGAAATATGATAGAGTGAAGGGTGATACATAAAAGACTGAATCATAAAAATATATTCTGCTAAAATTCTGTAGGGGAAGTAGAAGAGAAATGTAAGTTCACGGAGAAAAAAATGAAATTTGTTCAACTTGTTCATGTATTTTTAAAAGGGATGATGGTGGTATCCAATCACAACAGCATTACATTTAGAAACATTTTTCAGAGTACTGTGACAGTCTCATTTTAAAATGTCAAATATTTGCAATACACCAGAAAGTAGACTCTATGTAATTATTTAAACTTATGAAAAAAATGTAAATGTTTGCACCTAAAAATGTGCAAGGGGTACACAGATTTTCAAAATTCTTTTAGGAGTCTGCAAGGAAAATGTTTAGAGAACCAGGGTCACGGAACTGGCGCTTCCCTGCAAGAGGAGTGTACTTACACGCAAAACCAAGGGCTTTGGGGATGGGAGGGCACCCTCAAAGTTAGGGGGTAAACTCCCACTGGGGCTGGGTTGGGCCCTCCCCCTTCATCCTAGCAATCCTTTCCTCTGGTCTTTTGTTTTCTTGTTTTATTTTCAGCGTTCCTCTAAAATCCCATTCTCTCCAGTACAGATGCTCTGCCAGGTTAGGGTGCGTTCTGTTCTGCGTTTTTCCAACCCGCCTAAACGCTTCCTTTCATCAGGGAAAGCCTCCCAGCCGGCCGCGTCCCCACCCTACACCGGCCCAGTCCTGGCTCCCCGAGTCCAACACGGTTTTGCTAGCTAGGCGTGCGCCGCTTCCTCCCATTGACTGTGACTTTGGGCCAGTCCTCCCTCCCCAGCTGGTTCCTAAGTTTTCTCATCGGTGTCTGCAAGTCTGTTTCCTCGGCAGTGAGATGTCGATAATCAGAATGAAGTAAGATGAAACCTGGCACGGAGCTTGGCCTGCAGCCAGAACAGGGCACCTAGTTGCATTTAACAAACGTTTGCTAATTGTGAGGCTAAATCGTCTCGCTTCCCAGCGATTAGAGAAGCCTGGGCTTCCCAGTGCCCAGGAAACTAAGGAGAGTTCCCAAACCCTCGGGTTTCCTTTGAGTAGCTTGCCAACTTGGGGTGATGAAAACGCACTCCCCTCCTCCCGCCGCCGCTGGGTCGGGCTCTGAACGCACGAGCCTCGGAGCTATGAGGTCATACGCGGGTCATGTGACCGCTGCCGCATCTGTCAACTGTGATACAATTACTAGACTGTCGGGGCGCCTATGACATTCAAACCTGCCCTCTCCTCCTCCTCCTCCCTCTCGGGTGCGCCGGCTCCTTTCACACCAAGGCACCGTCTCAAAAGTCTAGGCTCCAAATGCTACAATTTAAGAAAGGAGAAAGAGGGAGGAAAAAAGTCCAAGACTGCACTTCTCGTTGCTGCCGTTTGAAACCATGCTTAAGCCCCGTTCTTTAAAATCCTTTCTGCCAAAGCAAGTTGGCATATGTATTAAGAGCCTTTTAGAAATCGTCATACTCTTTAACTCATTAATTCCTGTTCTAGGATGCTTGCATATGGAAATAGTCCAAACTAGAGCAAAGGTTTAGGTACACAAAATTCACTCCCTTATTATTAAACCAACTATATATGATGATAATGAATAAATCAAGGTATAAAAGAACAATATAAGGAAGTCATTTAAAATGCTGATTTTTAAGAATTTTTCATGACATAGAACGTGCACCCAAAAAATGACAATAGCAAGTATTTGTCGTGTGCCAAACGTTCTGCTAAATGCTTTATATGGATTGACTCTTACAACCTTAAGAGACAGATCAGATCATCTAATCCTTTCTTTCTTTTTTCTTTTCTTTCTTTCTTTCTTTTCTTTTTTTTTTTTTTTTTTTTTTTTTGAGACAGGGTCTTACTCCGTCCCACAGGCTAGAGTGGTGCAATCATGGCTCATATGGCCTCGACTTCCCTGGCTCAAGCAATTCTCCAACCCAGCTTCCCAAGTAGCTGGGACTACAGGCACTCGCCAACATGCCCAGCTATTTTTTAAATTTTTTGTAGAGATGGGGTCTCATTATGTTGCCTGGACTGGTCTCTAACTCCTAAACTCAAGCAATCTGCCCACCTCAGCCTCCCAAAGTGTTGGGGTTACAGATGAGAGCCACTGCTGCTGCTTCTTCTTCTTCTTCTTCTTCTTCTTCTTCTTCTTCTTCTTCTTCTTCTTCTTCTTCTTCTTCTTCTTCTAAAAACTGGCCTAGACAAAAAAAAAAAAAAAAAAAAAAAAAAAAATTGCCTAAGGTTGACTAGCTAATAAAGTGTAAAAAATTGAGGGTTACAGTTTATCCAAAGGGATGAACTCTGATCTAGGTTAATTTGAGTCTAGAGCCCAGCCTCTTAGCCTCCACACTCTGAACTGTCTGCCACAATAGTAACAAGTAAGAAATAAGAATACAACATTGCATATACACCATCAGGCCAGTGATGTGTATATAGGTGTATACATTTGCCACTACATACAATGTATGCAGAGGAAAAGGATGGGAAGACAGACTCCCACATTTTCACTATAGTATCTCTCAGTGGTACAATCACCAGTGATTTAGATTTTCTTTTAAATTTTCTATAATGTGTGTGTATTAATTTAACAGTTAGACAAAATGTTACGTACAGATCGATTTCACTAAAAAGCCAGGTGCTGATTACAGCAGTATTCATTGTAATAAAAACTTGAAAGTAGCTCAAATATCAATTATTATTGGATTCGTTAAGTGAATTATAAAATATATATCTATTGCAATAGTTTGCAGGCATTCAAAATGAAGATTACAAAGACCAAGTGATACCATTATGTGAAAATAAAAAATGCTAGGCATACTATGCATAATTATTTGAGGATATCATTGTAAAATCTATAAGGAGAGAGGAAATAACTGAAACAGGATGGTAAAATTAAATTTGATTAAAAGAATTTTTTGAACTTCTATAACATTTTTCTATTTCTTTTTTAATAAAACTAGTTTCATTGATTTAAGGTTTAGTATCAAAATTAGCATAGAACACATAGATATTTCTTTTGCCTTTTAGAATGCTTTCTGTTTTATCTCATTTTATTGCCAAAACATCCCAATGCAAATAGGCATTTTCTCTCCCACGTTAATGATAGGACAGTTACAGCCAAGAAAAAGTGAGCAAGTTGCTTGATGTAAACTAGCAGATGAATGGCAACCCTACACTAGAACCCTAGGCTTGCAAGCTCCCGTCTAAAGTCTCTGGCCTATAAAAGCACATTGATTCTCTCACAGAGAGGGCTGCAAAGCCCTGCTTAGACAATACAAACTGCCATTATTAAGACCCCAAACCATAACAGACAAACAGAGAGCCAAATCATGAGTGAACTCCCATTCACGATTGCTTCAAATAGAATAAAATACCTAGGACTCCAACTTACAAGGGATGTGAAGGACCTCTTCAAGGAGAACTACAAACCACTACTCAATAAATAAGAGAGGACACAAACAAATGGAAGAACATTCCATGCTCATGGATGGGAAGAATCAATATCATGAAAATGGCCCTACCGCCCAAAGTAATTTATACATTCAATGCCATCCCCATTAAGCTACCAATGACTTTCTTCATAGAATTGGAAAAAAATACTTTAAAGTTCATATGGAACCAAAAAACAGCCCGCATTGCCAAGACAATCTTAAGCCAAAAGAACAAAGCTGGAGGCATCACGCTACCTGACTTCAAACTACACTACAAGGCTACAGTAACTAAAACAGCATGGTACTGGTACCAAAACAGAGATATAGACCAATGAAACAGAACAGAGCCCTCAGAAATAATACCACACATCTACAACCATCTGATCTTTGATAAAAACAAGAAATGGGGAAAGGATTCCCTATTTAATAAATGGTGCTGGGAAAACTGGCTAACCATATGTAGAAAGCTGAAACTGGATCCCTTCCTTACGCCTTATACAAAAATTAATTCAAGATGGATTATGGACTTAAATGTTAGACCTAAAACAATAAAAACTCTAGAAGAAAACCTAGGTAATACCACTCAGGACATAGGCATGGGCAAGGAATTCATGTCTAAAACACCAAAAGCAATGGCAACAAAAGCCAAAATTGAAAAATGGGATCTAATTAAACTAAAGAGCTTCTGCACAGCAAAAGAAACTACCATCAGAGTGAACAGGCAACCTACAGAATGGGAAAAAAATTTTGCAATCTACTCATCTGACAAAGGGCTAATATCCAGAACCTACAAAGAACTCAAACAAATTTTCAAGGAAAAAAAACAACCCCATCAAAAATTGGGCAAAGGATATGAACAGACACTTCTCAAAAGAAGACATTTATGCAGCCAACAGACACATGAAAAAATGCTCATCATCACTTGCCATCAGAGAAATGCAAATCAAAACCACAATGAGATACCATCTCACACTAGTTAGAATGGCAATCATTAAAAAGTCAGGAGAAGCAACAGGTGCTGGAGAGGATGTGGAGAAATAGGAAAACTTTTACACTGTTGATGGGACTGCAAACTTGTTCAACCATTGTGGAAGACAGTGTGGCGATTCCTTAAGGATCTAGCACTGGAAATACCATTTGACCCAGCCATCCCATTATTGGGTATATACCAAAGGATTATAAATCATGCTGCTATAAAGACACATGCACACGTATGTTTATTGTGGCACTATTCACAATAGCAAAGACTTGGAACCAACCCAAATGTCCATCAATGACAGACTGAATTAAGAAAATGTGGCACATATACACCATGGAATACTATGCAGCCATAAAAAAGGATGAGTTCTTGTCCTTTGTAGGGACATGGATGCAGCTGGAAACCATCATTCTGAGCAAACTATCACAAGGACAGAAAACCAAACACTGCATGTTCTCACTCATAGGTGGGAATTGAACAATGAGAACACTTGGACACAGGAAGGGGAACATCACACACTGGGGCCTGTCATAGGGTGGGGGGAGGAGGGAGAGATAACATTAGGAGATACACCTAATGTAAATGACAAGTTAATGGGTACAGCACACGAACATGGCACATGTATACATATGTAACAAACCTGCAGGTTGTGCACATGTACCCTAGAACTTAAAGTGTAATAAAAAATAAAGAAATAAAAAATAAAGAAAAGCTATAATCATAAAAAAAAAAAAGACCCCAAACCCAAGATCCAAGTGTAGCTTCTCTCTAGAGGGTAAGCCTGGAGGCAGGAAACATGCCTATTAATGCTCTTTGTCTTCAGAGTGGGAAGTCAAAGGCGTAAAGCATTCTCCTGCACTCTCCATACTCATCCACACACCCACTTCCCCCCAACCGTACACACGCAGCCACCCTTGCCCCCAAAAGCAGTCTCCCTGGGAACATGCTCTGCCCTTGGATGGAGAGAGAGGCCAGTAGATTTGTAGTTTATCCTCTTCTTGCAGTTTAAGGCACAACCTTGCCCACAACCCCTGTAAGAGAAGCAAGGATCCCCGAGGCCAGAATGTGCCAAAGACCAGTTGCAAACCAGGCTGGTATCAATGAAATAAACCTGGAAAGAGAGATGAGAAGAGGTCAAGGATCAGTGACAGCTGGTGAAGCCAGCACTGGGGTGGGGATTGGGGGCATGGAGAGCCCCAGGAAAGTTGCTTATGGGCTCCTGGTCCCTCACTTAATAGAGATGTGACTTGCCAGGGTCACACAACAGCTAGAGAAAACGGAGAGTGAGTCCAATCTAAAGCTCAAAGGAATCCATCAAAGACAGGGCCACAATTCCACAAAGCCAGGCTCTATTCATTCATTCAACATATACCCAGTACCCTTCTTGCTTACCATATCTTTCTGATTTTTATGGGGCCAGAGCCAGTACCCTAGCCCTCACCCTACTCCCCAGTCCCTTGGTGGGGCTGGTGAACCTCATGGCTCAAAGTGGGAAAAATCTGGGAAGTCACAGGTAAAGGGGTGGTCATCTCTCCAGGGCAACAAACCCAAACTCCAAAGAACATGAAACAAACCAGTGGGCTGAGAGTCCAAGAGATGTCCGAGTCTGAGGATTCCACAGCACAGTGGGAACGTTTCTGGAAGGTAGAAGGAGGCAGGAAGAGGTGCCTCTCAACTCAAGTAGTCCAGACATTTAAGCATACTTTAAAGAACTAAGAGAAAACAGAAAGGTATGGAGGTGTGGTAATGGCACAAAAATTTAGAAGGGGGAGCTAAGCCTAGGTTTAGCAGTCCTGCTGGCAGATGAGCATCCCCAGTAAGGAGAAAGGGAGGTGACAGTGTGTGGATCAGGTGATGCTTCCTCAGCTGGCCTGAAGGATTTCTGTAAATAGTATGTGTGTTTGTTCCTGCCTTGGGGTGGGATTATCATAATGTTAGTCATTTCTGCTACTAAAGACATAGGTGAAGCAAATGGTACTCTTTGCGAGGAAAAGGGATATCATTGGCCCCAAAGGCTATTTACAGGGGGCTTTCCAGAAAAAAAAGTTTGAAGTGTGCATTGGTCGGAGCTGGCTGACGACAGGGCGTTGGCTTTCCTACTTCTGTGGAGTTGTTGAGAGTTATTTTGAGCAAGGAAGGGGAGAGACAAGTGCAAGAATCGGCACGCCATAAAATGAGGCCGTGCCCCTTCCATACATACTTTGGAGCTCCCAGTGGCTTCCCACTCTAGTTAGGATAAATCCAAATTCCTTAAATGCCACCCACAAGACCCACAAAAGCCCTATCCTTTCTCTTTCTCCTCCACACACAGTGAAGCCCCATTGGTCTCCTTCCTGCTCCTTACACCAGCAGAGCTGTTTTCGCCTTGATGCCCCTATGGTTCAAGTGTTGCTATGGTCTGCATGTCGATGTCCCCCTAAAATTCATATGTTGACACTTAATCCCCAATGTGATAGTGTCAAGAAGTGGGGCCTCTGGGAGGTGATTTAGACCAGGAGGGCTCTGCTCCTCATGAATGAGATTAGGTGCCTTGATCTTGGACTTCCCAGCCTCCAGACTGTGAGCAATGAATTTGTCTTGTTTATAAATTGCCCAGTCTAAGGTATTTTCTTATAACAGCCCAAACAATCCAAGACAGATATGACGCGCTTGCCGTTCCCTCTGCTTAGAATGAATGCCCTTTCTATCTCCCCAGTTCCCTCCTCCCCTTCTTCTGTTTTTGTGGCTGGCTCCTTCCCTTCCTTTAGGTGCAAGGTAGATTTAGGAAGAGGCCTTCCTTGAGCCGGGGTCATGGAAGGCCATGCTGCCCATAATCCTTTACTTTTCATTAACACTTAAACCAATCCCAAGTCATCGCCTGCTGACTTGTTTAGGGTTTACCTGACCCCTCCCACTGTACCTACCCCGCCCCATTTCATTCACATTAGAATGTTCCTTTGTGAAGGCTGGGCCTTAACTGTCTTGTTCATTGCAAGGGATGCAGTGCCTGGCAGAGTGCCTGACACTTGGTAACTACTCAATAAATATTTGTCAAATGAATGAATGAATAAGAGGTCTACTGATTTGAATTTAACTGAATGAAAACCCAGGGTTCAATTTCCAAACAAGCAAAGAAAAAAATCTTCAAACCCTCCCTATTGTTCTCCTTCTACCAGTTGAACCCCAACCCATTTTGTTTCTACTCCCTCCCCTCTGCTTCCTTCCCTCTCTCCCTTCCTTTCTTTCTTCCTTCCAGTCTTTCCCTGGGCCCCTCAAGTCACATCCCTTGTGTAGTCACCCACAGGCACCCCTTCTCTGTGGGCCTTCATTTTCACTGAGCCCTGAGGTCACAATACCCTGGGAAGGAGAAATGAAGGATTTTCCAAGGACCCAGCTGTGGCCATGCACTTTCTGTCCTCTCTGTCCTGCTGGAAGCCAAAGTTCTTAAGCTTCTGTACAGCAAGTTTTTTGTAAAATGAATGATGACAACTTAGTCTTTTCAGGCTTTCTGTTTGCAGTCCCAGGAGGCTTCTTAGCTGGTGATGACCCTGGACTACTTCCTGGCTTCTTCTGGGCTTTGGATTCAGACAAACATTTGGCTCTCAAGATCCCTTCATGCTCTAAACCTTCTGTAATCTCCAGGACATGAATCCACTCAGGTTTGGTAGGAACTAGGGTGAGTCAAACATCACCCTCTAAAGGCTCATTTTCCAGAGATGAAAGCATGTGCTGGGTGCCCTCACTCCAAGGATGTGCTGGAGGGTGTGGAGAACCGGGCTCAGGGCCTATCTGGACTGATCCCCTTTTGCTGCATCCACAGCGGGAAGCAGAGTAACTCAACTCCCAATGAAAGGAGTTAAGAAAAGAAACTTTATCTGAGGAATACAAGTCCTTTTAATGATCAGGCCCAGAGAGACACTAAAACGAGACAGCAATCATGTCCAACTGCCCCGCTCTGAACAATGTGTTTGTCTCTTGAAGCTGCTTGCTATCACCACAGTAGCTATAGATCAACCTAATAATGCCCTACCAGGCACTATAACCCACGCTCTATAGCTTAACAATGTACAGCCAATCAAATCAATGTTATTTATGTAAACCAATGAGATTTCCCGACAAACAACTTTACATCAACCCATGCCCTATGTTCTGCTTTTGCCTTTAAAAATCTGCTTGTAACTTCAGCTAATCAGAGTATATATTTAGGGCAACTTGAATCTATGCTCACAGGTTGCAATCCTCAAACTTGACCCAAATAAACTCTCTACTTATATTAATTTTGTCTCTGCTTCTACCTTTTAGGTTGACATATTGCTGTTCTGTAAGGCAAGACCACCGGGTGAGCTGTGTGATTGTGCAGGAAAGCAGGGGGTGCCAGGAAAGGTGAGGGTTAATCGTGCTTTAGGACTGCGCATAGGAAGGTGTGGGTGGGAGGTGAGACTAGAGTCCTTTCCCAGTGCCGTCAGTACCAGGTGTGATTTCAGAGATGAACTCGTTAATTGGAAGAGGTGTCTGGGTGGACTGGGGAGAGCATAGGATGGGGGCAAAGACTTGAGCAATGTCCCTGGGGAGCCCAGGAAGGGGCTGCAGTTGCTCCCTAGAGGTGGTGGGGGGTGTGTGTGGTTGGGCCCAGAGCTGATCTGCGGACCCACTTCCAGGGCCCCTATGAGCCCAGGGTCAGAGATGAAGCCCTGCAGCATTTTCTGTTGGTTCCACTGCCTTCTCTGAGGTCCTGCCACACAGTCAAAGCATCCCTTCCATCCCTGGCTCTCCAGGCAGCTCAGGATCAGAACCAAATCCACACTCTCCCTTCACCAAGTTACTCTGCCTACCATCCTCAGGAGGCAGCTGGCCTCCTAGCATGTGGGGCAGGGCCTCCTTGCTGTGTGTTCAGTTCCTCCAGCTCTTCCCCAGCAGGGAGTGAGTCTACAGCAGTCCCATCACCACAAGCAAAGCCTCTGCATCAGTAGCAGACAGCTTCTGTTGCGCCTGGGAAGGAAGTGTTAATGAGGAGAGGTGTGGGGAAGGGTTGTGCCTGCCTGCCATTTTAACAGTTTGCTCCTTTTGGCTCACGGGACCAAGGAGCTTACACAAGGAACATGCCTTCTAGAGGGGAGGATGTTAATGCCAATAAAGGATGCATATTAGTTTGTACCATTCACTCAACTAAGAGAATGCACCCAGTGCAAACCTTTCTAAGGTAAAGACCTCTACAGGGCCATAGTTGTCGGAGCTCAACAGGATAGTGACAGGCAGCCCACCCCAAAGGTCAAGTCTAGCCTTGATGACCACATAGACATGAAGGCTAAGATGTGCCTCTCCCACGGCTGAGGCCTCCATGGAGGACACAGACCAGGCCCAGTCCCTCCAGAACCTCCTGCCTCTGCACCCGGGTCCAAAGCAAAGCCCCTTCCATCTGTTTCCCATGGAGGGATGGGACTCAATAAACCCTCAGGCAAGCCCAGGAGTAACCAATCACTGGACTGAAGTGAGGCAGGGGGCACATCCTGCCTGAGTTTCAGGATGTTCCCATCCACAGTCTTTCCCTGGGACCAATAGGGTATTTTCTTGTCCAGAAAGATCCTTGGAATACAATGCACCACCTTTCCCCTGACCACCATCTCACATCCTTGCCCTTTTTTTTATGGCCAAATCTATGGACTAGGAGAGGAGAGAGGCTCTGGAGTCCTCCATCCATAACCCAGAGCTAGGCCTGGAGAGAAGAATGTAACAATGATCAACACTTGTTCAGAACCTACTGTGTTAGGCACTGAAGTAACGCAGTAGCAGGGGATGCAAAAAAGAGAAAAGACACAGTCTCTGTCCATAAGAAGGTGTGTCTAAAAAGATGAGACACAGTAGATAAAGTTGCTGACAGTAAAGAAAAGCAGTGTGTGAAAAGTCCTCAATGAGAGACACAGTCCCTACATCCAGAGACTGCGGGAGGCCAAGGTTTTTGTGTTGCTGAGGGGACATGGTGAGGAAAAGGCTGGAACCCATGGGGTTGAGGGAGAATGCTGGGGGAGAAAGAGCTAATGTGTGGCAGCTCCAGCAGAGAGAAAAGCTGGAAAACATAGAGATGCTTAATTAAATGCGACTTAGGGGAAAGTTTGTCCCATAGGTACGATGCAATGCTCTCCTCAACTTCCCACAAAACCTTTCATAAAACCTACGACTGCCCATTTTTGGGGGAGGTGAATTGATGTTGGGGGCAGCTAACAGATTGAGGGTGGCTCAGGGGGCCAGAGCTAGGATAGGCCGAGTGGGTTCAGACACTCCAGGGTTACAGCAGGAAGTGGGGGCTGACTTCCCGGAAGGGGAGGGGCTGGGGGCTTGATGAGCTGGGAAGTGGGTGCTTTGCTGGGCCTGGAATGATGGTGAGGAGAGAGTGGGGAAAGCTCAGAGGGTAGGGAGACTCTCATAAGAAAAAACTGTAAGATGATATGAAACTGTAATAAAGCCTCAGCCTGGACAAGTGAAAAAAATTTATTGGGGTGGGGGAAGGGAGGAGGCATAAGACAGAAGTCACTGATTCTAATCTCTTCCACCTTTGTATCATGAAGTTCACCTGCCTCACGAAAGAGCGGGTAAGGTTATTTATCACCTCTCAGGCTGATAAATAGCCCCCGTGCTCTCATGAGGAGCCCCCTGCCTCCAGTCTCTCCCCTGCATTAATGTGTCCTCCACCCACAGCGACACTGGAATAATCTTTCTGAAAGTCCTGCTCTCATTGTTTCATTCACTCTTAAAGTCCCTCAATGACCTCCTTATCACTCACCCACCAGAATTAAGTCAAAACTCCTGAGCAGGCCAGGTGTAGTGGCTCGCGCCTGTAATTCTAACACTTTGGGAGGCCAAGGCAGGAGGATTGCCTGAGCCTAGGAGGTCAAGACCAGCCTGGCCAACAGAGTGAGACCTGTCTCTACAAAGAATAAAAAAAATTGGCCAGGTGCGGTGGTGCATGCCTCTAGTCCCAGCTACTCAGGGCTGGGGACCAAGCCCCCAGTCTATCCCCTTCTGGAAATTTGGCTCCCACTTCCTGCTGTAACCTGCTGAGGTGGGAGGAGCACTTGAGCCTAGGAGCTTGAGGTTGCAGTGAGCCAAGATCACACCACTGCACTTCAGTCTGGGTAACAGCAAGACCTTGTCTCAAAAACAAAACAAAACAAACACACACACAGAAACAAAAACAAACAAACAAAAAACCCCACCAACCTCCAGAGCAACACCCTGTAATGAGGCCCATCTTTCCACCTTCATCCATGGTCTCTTCCTCCTCACCCCTCACATTCCATCACCCCGAACTACACAAAGCTCCTCTAATGCACCCTGCATTTTCACACCTCAGGGCCTTGGCACATGCTTTCCTTCCTTTGCCTGGAGGGATTTCCCCAGCTCAACTGCCAGCGCCCAGGAACCCTTCTGTTACCCTCCCTTCCTGCCACCGTCTTCCCACAGGGTTTCACATCAGCACTAGGCTGGCACTTGCCACATTGTATCATTATCATGATCATTATCTGTTTATGTGTCTATGACTCCTTAAAGAACAGAACCAGATCATATTCTTCTTTGCAGCCCAGCACCCAGCACAGTGCCTGGCTCATCACTGGCATTTAGAAAATGTTCACTGAGGCTGGGTGCAGTGGCTTGCATCTGTAATCCCAGCACTTTGGGAGGCCGAGGCGGACAGATCATGAGGTCACGAGTTCGAGACCAGCCTGACCAATATGGTAAAACCCCATCTCTACTAAAAATACAAAAATTAGCCAGGTGTGGTGGCACACGCCTGCAGTCCCAGCTACTTGGGAGGCTGAGGCAGAAGAATCGCTTAAACCCAGAAGGCAGAGGTTGCAGTGAGCCAGGATTGCGGCATTACACTACAGCCTGGGCGACAGAGCTAGACTCCATCTCAAAAAAAAAAAAAAAAAAAAAAAAAATTCTCATTGAATGACTAAATTTGAAACTCAAAAGGGCCCACATAGAAGACACCCTGTGGGGAGTCTGTCCAGCTGACAAAGACCCTTCTCTCTGGGAACTGCCCCAGACACCAACTGGACCATAGATAGACACCTGACCCCAGTTTGGCCAAATAGATTCCCTCTGGGAAAGTGGAATGGACTTCAAGAGAAGCAAGTTTGTTTCTGGAACTATAACATGTCAACTTTGGAATTGTGGGGCATGCATACTCTACCATTTAAACTGGGCAACAGAGAAAGTCACTCCTTAAAGAAAGAAAAATGACCACATAAAGGATTTCAGATGGCTTTCTGAGTCCCAATTCCAGCCCTCTCCTGAGATCATGAAGGATTCCTGTTCTGGGTTCTGTGAGACACCCCCACGTACTAGTAGCCTGTCCCTTACTTTGTGTTTGAGTTTCATGAAGTTTCTGTTCCTTACAGAGTCCTAACCACACAGGCCAACCTTTGCCCTCAGCAGAGCATCTTGGGATTTTTTTTCTTCAAAAAAATTCTATTTTAACAAATAAAGCAACATCAGGTATGGACTAGACCTTAAATCACACATATGTGTGCAGAACCCGCTATGTAATCTGCAGAGCCCAGTGCAAAATGAAAATGTGAGATCTGGCCAGGCACGGTGGCTTACGCCTGTAATTCCACACTTTGGGAGGCTGAGGCGGGTGGATCACCTGAGGTCAGGAGTTTGAGACCAGCCTGGCCAATATAGTGAAACCCCGTGTCTATTGAAAATACAAAATTAGCCGGGTATAGTGGCATGAGCCTATAAGGCTGAGGCAGGAGAATCACTTGAACCCGGGAGGCGGAGTTTGCAGTGAGCCACTATTGTGCCATTGCACTCTAGCCTGGGCAACAGGAGAGAAACTCCATCTCAAAAAAGAAGAAGAAGAAGGAGAAAGAGAAGGAGAAGGAGAAGGAGAAGGAGACAGAAGAAGAAAGGAAGAAAGAAGAAGAAGAAGAAAGAAGGAAGAAGGAAAAAGGAAGAAGGAAGAAGAAAGAAGGAAGAAGGAAAAAGGAAGAAGGAAGAAGAAAGAAGAAAGAAAAGGTGAGATTCTTTGTTCAAAAAGCAGGAAAGAAGTGCCATGAACGGCACTAAAGTATAAAGCTTTTTTCTTTCTTCTGTAGTCTCTTCTTGACTTTTCATAGTGTTTATTTGCTATTTAATGTCTTTTTAAGTGAAGAAAATTTAAATTATTAGCATGAATTCTACCATTTCAAGTTTAAATTATGAGCATGAATTCTACCATTTACTTTTCTATTGTGCAATGCCTACATGCCAAGTCACAAAAATTATATAATCTGTATTTCTTGGCTACTCCCAGAAAGTGCCTCACACTGGCCAGAAAAGATGCATCCAAGTTCCCCCAGGCACTGAACTGTCCAAGGGAGGACGCTGCCAGGCACAGGGATACTTTGCAGGCCAAGTGCAGACATTTACAAGCTCCTGAGGGTCCTGCCCTAAGACTCTGGTGCGGCAAGTTTGGCAGTTGTTGGCTCCCCCTTCCCACTAGCCACAAGTGTGGGCCTGGGCCAGGATCAGGGAAGCTGAGCTGGCATCTCTCCTTCCAGTGGGCAGGCTGCCCTATAGCGGACAGTAACTCCTAGGGCCTTTAAACCTCTACACCAGGACAGGCTCAGTATCTGGTGGGTAAGAGACTCACCCCTTCCCCCAAGTTGTCTACTGAATATGCCACGGAGCTGCCAGCCTTGGGCAGGGATTTCTAGCCCTGAAACTCCACAGAGCATGAAATCCCACTCTGACCCTCCCTGCATGTACACCAGGCCCCCGCCAGGGGCAGAGGGAAGCAATGCTCACTGGGTGAGGTGGAGGAAGGCTGGGCCTCAGGGCACCAGAGGACTGGGAAATGGTTAGCCAACAACCCATCCAAAGAAGGTAGGTAGACTTTGGGAGTCAGTACCATGCGTGAGCCAAGGCTCCAAACCCCTGGCACATGCCCCAATGTTCCATCAATGTCACTTACAAAATACACATTCAAAGATGAAATTAGGAATTTCAGGGCAGCAAATACAGTTCACGAAACCCCAGGTGCTGGGCCCTTCAGAGCATGGGTCCCTGTGTGACTGTGCTGGTTGGATGCCCATTAAGTTGATTCTGGACATGTGAGGAAAACCTCTAGACCTCATTAAATAACATCAGTTTGGGTACTGAAGCTGAAACAAAGGAAGAAAAACACACTTCATATGCATATTAAACTAGAGCACCCAGATCCACAGGTCAAGAACACTATTCACATCTCACACATTCACCACCTGAGGCCAAGCTGAAGAGCAGATGTCATCACTCCCCACATCCCAGACTGCAGAATGAACCAGAAGCTGTGGCATGTATGGATGAATTGGAATTTGAATTCTGAGCATTAATTTGGGCTTTATTTCAAAGTTAACACTTTAGCCATCCAAGGGGTATTTCATGAAGAAAAACAGAACAATATCAGAGCATCAAAGAGGAGGAAATACTACTAGTTTCCTTTCCCCCCAAAACTTAAACTTTCATGGTTTAGTGGTTCAACACTAGCTTCACTTCCCAGAGGCTTATATAAAGAACTTTCTGTTGGCGTTAGCACCAAACAAGGCCATTCGTATTTCTGGCATCTTTTCCTTGGCTGAGAGATCCAGTCGGCTTTCCAAGGTATTTGAAACCTTTATTCTCTGATTGCCACTGTAGACCTCCACACCTCCAGCTGCATTCACAGCCAGGTATGCCTCTTGATCAATATGGACCTCCACATGTTTTTGGGAAATTGTCATATATTCGGGGATGGCTTTTTGCACAGCAGCCTCCACCAGGAGGAGGTCCTGTGGCCGGCAGCGCACAATCATCACAGGTTCCAGCAGTCGGAGCAGACCCTGGAGCACCAGTTTATCCAGAAGCCCCTGGTAGACCTCTGGGTTCTCCACAATCCGGCTGAGTCTCAGCTTCGCCTCACTGAGCAAATCTGAGATGAGGTCATCTCGGGCTCTCAGGACTTTCAGCCTTGCCTGATTCCTCATGGTGGACATCTGGATTTTCTTCTGCTGCTCTATCTGCTTCTCCTTTTTCTCATAATACTCCATAATCTTCAGTCGTTGGGTTTGCACAAGGCGTCCTTTCTCAATGTTAAACTCTTCCTCAGCCTTGGCATCGATTTCCTCTGCTTTCTCATTGGCTTCCTGCTCAATGAAAGCCATCATGTGCTTAATCTGCTTTTTCACATCGACATCACTCAGGGCCATGGCTGCTCTCAGAGGCGATGGCAGAGAGGGAGGTGGCACACTGTTCGGCTCCTTTAACTTAGGACAATTTCAGGAGTGTCTCTGGAATTCCACTTTCTCAGCTATACCAGTGAACAAGAGGACGAAAGAGAAAGTCAGAGGCTTTAGAGGAGGATTGCAGAGACTGTATATATACTCCTCACTTCACAGATGAGGAAACTGAGGTTCAGAGAGGGGACACAATTTATCCAAGTTTATACTCTAGAAGAACAGAGACTTGAACCTGGGTCTCCAGAATCCCATCCCTGCTACACTCACTATCATTGTCATCAAATAATAATGAGGCAGTTAGGGCAGACCTAATCCAGAAGCTCTCTACGGAGCAGTGGCCTGAGACTCAGATAGCAAGCCAACAGAATGGAAACACCAAATTAATACATAAATGGAAAGCATATCCACATTTTGGGGTCAGAAGGGTTGGGGAAAGTCTTCAGAAACTCGTGGTCAGCCAGGATTTAATCCAGAAAGGCTGCCTGGAGGTAGGAGGATTGTAAGAACCTTCAAATGATACAGAGAAAAGGAATACTACTAAGCAGAAAATGGCATCTTGGAGAGATGAGATTTGCTTTGTAACCTAGCATGAGATCCATCCTAAAGAATGTTGCATGTGCACTTGAGGAGAATGTGTATTGTGTTGCCGTTGGGTGGAATGTTCTACATATATGTCTGTAAGGTCCATTTGGTCTATAGTGTTGTTCAAGTTCTCTGTTTCTTTACTGATTTTCTGTCTGCATATTCTATCCATTATCTATTCACTTCCCAGAAGCTTATATTTAAAAACTTTATGGCTGGGCACAGTGGCTCATGCCTGTGATCCCAGCACTTTGGGAGGCCAAGGCAGGTGGATCATGAGGTCAGGAGATAGAGACCATCCTGGCCAACATGGTGAAACCCCATCTCTACTAAAATACAAAAAAATTAGCCAGGCATGGTGGCACGTGCCTGTAGTCCCAGCTACTCAGGAGGCTGAGGGAGGGGAATTGCTTGAACTCAGGAGGCAGAGGTTGCAGTGAGCTGAGATCGCACCACTGCACTCCAGCCTAGTGACAGAGAAAGACTCCGTTTCAAAAAACAAAACAAAACAAAACAAAACTTTATATACTTTATATAAGTCTAGACCTCCCCACTTCCCTAGAGCTCATATAAGGGAAGGGGGAGGGATTGAAGGTGGTCTTTTTACTGGAAGTGATTTCCAAACCTGGATGTATATCTGAACCACTTGGAGGATCTTTAAGAAACATAGCTTTTAGCGTGGTGACTCACACCTGTAATCCCAGCACTTTGGGAGGCCGAGCTGGGTGGATCACCTGAGGCCAATAGTTCAAGACCAACCTGGCCAACATGGTGAAATCCCATCTCTAATAAAAATACAAAAATTAGCTGGGCGTGGTGATGGCTGCCTGTAATCCCAGCTACTCAGGGAGCTGAGGCAGGAGAATCACTTGAACCTGGGAGGTGGAAGTTCCAGTGAGCTGAGCTTGCGCTATTGCAGTCCAGCCTGGGCGACAAGACTGAGATTCTGTCTCAATAAATGAATAAATAAATAAAAAGATAAAGAAAATATAGCTTTTAAGGCCCCAATACTATACCTACTGAATGAGAATCTCTGCCAGTAAGGTCTGGGAATCCATATCTTTGAAAGGCTCCTGGGATGTTCAACAAGCCCAAGAAAAGGATGTATGAACAAAATGAGAATATCAAAAAAGATATAGAAAATATGAAAAAGAACCAAACAAATTTTGGAGCTGAAGAATACAATAACTGAACTGAAAAAACTCACTAGAGGAGTTCAACAGGAAAAGATCAGTGAGCTTGAAGATACAACATTTGAAATTATCCAGTCAAAGGAGAAAAAAAAAAAAAAGAATGAGAGAGAGTAAAGAAAGCCTAACAGACTTATGGGACACCATCAAGCAGACCAATATATGCATTATGGGAGTCTCAAAAGAAGGCTGGGAAAAAAGGATAGAAAGTTTTTAAAGAAATAATGGCCAAAAACTTCTCAAATGTAGGGAGGGAAATGTCTATCCACATTCAAGAAGTCTAATGGACTTGAACTAAGATAAACCCAAAAAAGTCCTTATCAAGACACATTATAATCAAATTGTCAAAAGTCAAAGACAGAGATAATTTTGAAAGCAGAAAGAGAAAAGAGTCTCATCACATATAAGGGAGCTTCCATAGACTACCAGTAGATTTCTCAGTAGATATCTTGTAGTACAGGAAAGAGTAAGATGATATATTCAAAGGGCTGGAAAAAAAAACCCCTGCTAATCAAGAACACTGTATTTGGAAAAACTGTCCTTCGAAAATGAAAGAAAACTAAAGATTTTGCTAGATAAACAAAAGCTGAGGAAGTTCATCACCACTAGACCCACCTTACAAGATATACTAAAGGGAACCCTTCTATTTGAAATGAAAGGCCACTAGACAGCATATGAAAGTATAAAGCTCACTAGTAAAGATAAAGATATTGGCAAATACGGAACACTGTAATACTGTAATGGTGGTATGTAAATCACTTTTAATTCCGGTATAGAAGTTAAAAGGTGGGGGGGCACCCAAGATGGCCGAATAGGAACAGCTCCAGCCTCCAGCTCCCAGTGTGAGTGACACAGAAGACGGGCGATTTCTGCATTTTCAACTGAGGTACTGGGTTCATCTCACTGGGGTGTGTCGGACAGTCGGTGCTAGTCAATGGGTGCAGCCCAACCAGCGAGAGCTGAAGCAGGGCGAAGCATTGCCTCACCTGGGAAGCACAACGGGGAAGGGAGTTCCTTTTCCTAGCCAAGGGAAACTGAGACACACAACATCTGGAAAATCGGGTAACTCCCACCCTAATACTGTGCTTTACCAAGGGTCTTAGCAAATGGCACACCAGGAGATTATATCCCACGCCTGGCCCGGAGGGTCCCATGCCCACGGAGCCTCCCTCATTGCTATCACAGCAGTCTGAGATCTAACTGCAAGGTGGCAGCAAGGCTGGGGGAGGGGCACCTGCCATTGCTGAGGCTTAAGTAGGTAAACAAAACCACTGGGAAGCTCGAATTGGGTGGAGCCCACCACAGCTCAAGGAGGCCTGCCTGCCTCTGTAGACTCCACCTCTGGGGACAGGGCATAGCTAAACAAAAAGCAGCAGAAACCTCTTTAGATGTAAATGTCCCTGTCTGACAGCTTTGAAGAGAGCAGTGGTTCTCCCAGCACAGAGATTTAGATCTGAGAAAGGACAGACTGCCTGCTCAAGTGGGTCCCTGACCCCTGAGTAGCCTAACTGGGAGACATCCCCCACTAGGTGCAGACTGACACCTCACACCTCACATGGCTGGGTACTCCTCTAAGACAAAGCTTCCAGAGCAAGAATCAGACAGCAGCACTTGCTGTTCAGCAATATTCTATCTTCTGAAGCCTCTGCTGCTGATACCCAGGCAAACAGGGTCTGGAGTGGACCTCAAGCAAACTCCAACAGACCTGCACCTGAGGGTCCTGACTGTTAGAAGGAAAACTAACAAAGAGAAAGGACACCCACACCAAAACCCCATCAGTAAGTCACCATCATCAAAGACCAAAGGCAGATAAAACCACAAAGATGGGGAAAAAGCAATGCAGAAAAGCTGGAAATTCAAAAAACGAGAGCGCATCTCCCCCTCCAAAGGAACACAGCTCATCGCCAGCAACAGAACAAAGCTAGACGCAAAATGACTTTGACAAGCTGAGCAAAGAAGGCTTCAGTCGATCAAACTTCTCAGAGCTAAAGGAAGAACTACGTACCCAGTGCAAAGAAACTAAAAACCTTGAAAAAAGAATGGAAGAATGGATAACAAGAATAACCAATGCAGAAAAGTCCATAAACGAACTGATAGAGATGAAAACCATGACACAAGAACTACGTGACAAATGCACAAGCTTCAGTAACCAACTCGATCAACTGGAAGAAAGAGTATCAATGACTGAAGATCAAATGAATGAAATGAAGTGAGAAGTTTAGAGAAAAAAGAGTAAAAAGAAATGAACAAAGCCTCCAAGAAATATGGGATTATGTGAAAAGACCAAATCTACGTCTGATTGGTGTGCCTGAAAGTGACAGGGAGAATGGAACCAAGTTGGAAAACACTCTGCAGGATATTATGCAGGAGAACTTCCCCAACCTAGCAAGGCAGGCCAACATTCAAATTCAGGAAATACGGAGAACACCACAAATATACTCCTCGAGAAGAGCAACTCCAAGACACATAATTGTCAGATTCACCAAAGTTGAAATGAAGGAAAAAATGTTAAGGGCAGTCAGAGAGAAAGGTCGGGTTACCCACAAAGGGAAGCCCTTCACACTAACAGCAGATCTCTCAGCAGAAACTCTACAAGCCAGAAGAGAGTGGTGGCCAATATTCAACATTCTTAAAGAAGAGAATTTTCAGCCCAGAATAGCATATCCAGCCAAACTAAGTTTCATAAGTGAAGGAGAAATAAAATTCTTTACAGACAAGCAAATGCTGAGAGATTTTGTCACCAACAGGCCTGCCCTACAAGAGATCCTGAAGGAAGCATGGAAAGGAACAACCGGTACCAGTCATTGCGAAAATATGCCAAAATGGAAAGGAACAACTGGTACCAGCCATTGCAAAAATATGCCAAAATGTAAAGACCATCAATGCTAGGAAGAAACTGCATCAACTAACAAGCAAAACAACAAGCTAATATCATAATGACAGGATCAAATTCACACATAACAATATTAACAATATGGACTAAATGGTCCAATTAAAAGACAAAGACTGACAAACTGGATAAAGAGTCAAGACCCGGAGTCTCCAACTCCCAGCGCGAGCGACACAGAAGACCGGTGATTTCTGCATTTTCAACTGAGGTACTGGGTTCATCTCACTGGGGCGTGCCAGATGATCGGTGCTGGTCAGCTGCTGCAGCCCGACCAGCGAGAGCTGAAGCAGGGCGAGGCATTGCCTCACCTGGAAAGCGCAAGGGGGAAGGGAATCCCTTTTCCTAGCCAGAGGAACTGAGACACACAACACCTGGAAAATCGGGTAACTCCCACCCCAAAACTGCGCTTTAAGCAAACAGGAACACCAGGAGATCATATCCCACACCTGGCCGGGAGTGTCCCACACCCACGGAGCCTCCCTCATTGCTAGCACAGCAGTCTGTGATCTAGCGGCAAGGCAGCAGCGAGGCTGGGGGAGGGGCGCCCGCCATTGCTGAGGCTTAAGTAGGTAAACAAAGCTGCTGGGAAGCTCGAACTGGGTGGAGCTCACAGCAGCTCAAGGAAACCTGCCTGTCTCTGTAGACTCCACCTCTGGGGACAGGGCACAGTAAATAATAACAAACGCAGCAGCTCTGCAGACACAAACGACTCTGTCTGACAGCTTTGAAGAGAGCAGTGGATCTCCCAACACGGAGGTTGAGATCTGAGAAGGGACAGACTCCCTGCTCAAGTGGGTCCCTGACCCCTGAGTAGCCTAACTGGGAGACATCCCCCACTAGGGGCAGTCTGACACCCCACACCTCACAGGGTGGAGTACACCCCTGAGAGGAAGCTTCCAAAGCAAGAATCAGACAGGTACACTCGCTGTTCAGAAATATTCTATCTTCTGCAGCCTCTGCTGCTGATACCCAGGCAAACAGGGTCTGGAGTGGACCTCAAGCAATCTCCTACAGCTACAACGTACAGCTGAGGATCCTGACTGTTAGAAGGAAAGCTATCAAACAGGAAGGACACCTACACCAAAACCCCATCAGTACATCACCATCATCAAAGACCAGAGGCAGATAAAACCACAAAGATGGGGAAAAAGCAGGGCAGAAAAGCTGGGAATTCAAAAAATAAGAGCGCATCTCCCCCGGCAAAGGAGCGCAGCTCATCGCCAGCAACGGATCAAAGCTGGACGGAGAATGACTTCAACGAGATGAGAGAAGAAGGCTTCAGTCCATCAAATTTCTCAGAGCTAAAGGAGGAATTACGTACCCAGCGCAAAGAAACTAAAAATCTTGAAAAAAAAGTGGAAGAATTGATGGCTAGAGTAATTAATGCAGAGAAGCTCACAAACGAAATGAAAGAGACGAAAACCATGGCACGAGAAATACGTGACAAATGCACAAGCTTCAGTAACCGACTCGATCAACTGGAAGAAAGAATGTCAGCGATGGAGGATCAAATGAATGAAATGAAGCGAGAAGAGAAACCAAAAGAAAAAAGAAGGAAAAGAAATGAACAAAGCCTGCAAGAAGTATGGGATTATGTAAAAAGACCAAATCTACGTCTGATTGGGGTGCCTGAAAGTGAGGGGGAAAATGGAACCACGTTGGAAAACACTCTTCAGGATATCATCCAGGAGAACTTCCCCAACCTAGTAGGGCAGGCCAACATTCAAATCCAGGAAATACAGAGAACGCCACAAAGATACTCCTCGAGAAGAGCAACTCCAAGACACATAATTGCCAGATTCACCAAAGTTAAAATGAAGGAAAAAATCTTAAGGGCAGCCAGAGAGAAAGGTCGGGTTACCCACAAAGGGAAGCCCATCAGACTAACAGCAGATCTCTCGGCAGAAACTCTTCAAGCCAGAAGAGAGTGGGGGCCAATATTCAACATTCTTAAAGAAAAGAATTTTAAACCCAGGATTTTATATCCAGCCAAACTAAGTTTCATAAGTGAAGGAGAAATAAAATCCTTTACAGATAAGCAAATGCTTAGGGATTTTGTCACCACTAGGCCTGCCTTACAAGAGACCCTGAAGGAAGCACTAAACATGGAAAGGAACAACTGGTACCAGCCATTGCAAAAACATGCCAAAATGTAAAGACCATCAAGGCTAGGAAGAAACTACATCAACTAACGAGCAAAATAACCAGTTAATATCATAATGGCAGGATCAAGTTCACACATAACAATCTTAACCTTAAATGTAAATGGACTAAATGCTCCAATTAAAAGACACAGACTGGCAAACTGGATAAAGAGTCAAGACCCATCAGTCTGCTGTATTCAGGAGACCCATCTCACGCGCAGAGACATACATAGGCTCAAAATAAAGGGATGGAGGAAGATTTACCAAGCAAATGGAGAACAAAAAAAAGCGGGGGTTGCAATACTAGTCTCTGATAAAACAGACTTTAAACCATCAAAGATCAAAAGAGACAAAGAAGGCCATTACATAATGGTAAAGGGATCAATTCAACAGGAAGAGCTAACTATCCTAAATATATATGCACCCAATACAGGAGCACCCAGATTCATAAAGCAAGTCCTTAGAGACTTACAAAGAGACTTAGACTCCCATACAATAATAATGGGAGACTTCAACACTCCACTGTCAACATTAGACAGATCAACGAGACAGAAAGTTAACAAGGATATCCAGGAATTGAACTCATCTCTGCAGCAAGCAGACCTAATAGACATCTATAGAACTCTCCACCCCAAATCAACAGAATATACATTCTTCTCAGCACCACATCGTACTTACTCCAAAATTGACCACGTAATTGGAAGTAAAGCACTCCTCAGCAAATGTACAAGAACAGAAATTATAACAAACTGTCTCTCAGACCACAGTGCAATCAAATTAGAACTCAGGACTAAGAAACTCAATCAAAACCGCTCAACTACATGGAAACTGAACAACCTGCTCCTGAATGACTACTGGGTACATAACGAAATGAAGGCAGAAATAAAGATGTTCTTTGAAACCAATGAGAACAAAGATACAACATACCAGAATCTCTGGGACACATTTAAAGCAGTGTGTAGAGGGAAATTTATAGCACTAAATGCCCACAAGAGAAAGCAGGAAAGATCTAAAATTGACACTCTAACATCGCAATTAAAAGAACTAGAGAAGCAAGAGCAAACACATTCGAAAGCTAGCAGAAGGCAAGAAATAACTAAGATCAGAGCAGAACTGAAGGAGATAGAGACACAAAAAACCCTCCAAAAAATCAATGAATCCAGGAGTTGGTTTTTTGAAAAGATCAACAAAATTGACAGACCACTAGCAAGACTAATAAAGAAGAAAAGAGAGAAGAATCAAATCGACGCAATTACAAATGATAAAGGGGATATCACCACCGACCCCACAGAAATACAAACTACCATCAGAGAATACTATAAACACCTCTACGCAAATAAACTGGAAAATCTAGAAGAAATGGATAATTTCCTGGACACTTACACTCTTCCAAGACTAAACCAGGAAGAAGTTGAATCCCTGAATAGACCAATAGTAGGCTCTGAAATTGAGGCAATAATTAATAGCCTACCAACCAAAAAAAGTCCAGGACCAGATGGATTCACAGCTGAATTCTACCAGAGGTACAAGGAGGAGCTGGTACCATTCCTTCTGAAACTATTCCAATCAATCGAAAAAGAGGGAATCCTCCCTAACTCATTTTATGAGGCCAACATCATCCTGATACCAAAGCCTGGCAGAGACACAACAAAAAAAGAGAATTTTAGACCAATATCCCTGATGAACATCGATGCAAAAATCCTCAATAAAATACTGGCAAACCGGATTCAGCAGCACATCAAAAAGCTTATCCACCATGATCAAGTGGGCTTCATCCCTGGGATGCAAGGCTGGTTCAACATTCGCAAATCAATAAACATAATCCAGCATATAAACAGAACCAAAGACAAGAACCACATCATTATCTCAATAGATGCAGAAAAGGCTTTTGACAAAATTCAACAGCCCTTCATGCTAAAAACGCTCAATAAATTCGGTATTGATGGAACGTACCTCAAAATCATAAGAGCTATTTATGACAAACCCACAGCCAATATCATACTGAATGGGCAAAAACTGGAAAAATTCCCTTTGAAAACTGGCACAAGACAGGGATGCCCTCTCTCACCACTCCTATTCAACATAGTGTTGGAAGTTCTGGCTAGGGCAATCAGGCAAGAGAAAGAAATCAAGGGGATTCAGTTAGGAAAAGAAGAAGTCAAATTGTCCCTGTTTGCAGATGACATGATTGTATATTTAGAAAACCCCATTGTCTCAGCCCAAAATCTCCTTAAGCTGATAAGCAACTTCAGCAAAGTCTCAGGATACAAAATTAATGTGCAAAAATCACAAGCATTCTTATACACCAGTGACAGTCAAACAGAGAGCCAAATCAGGAATGAACTTCCATTCACAATTGCTTCAAAGAGAATAAAATACCTAGGAATCCAACTTACAAGGGATGTAAAGGACCTCTTCAAGGAGAACTACAAACCACTGCTCAGTGAAATCAAAGAGGACACAAACAAATGGAAGAACATACCATGCTCATGGATAGGAAGAATCAATATCGTGAAAATGGCCATACTGCCCAAGGTAATTTATAGATTCAATGCCATCCCCATCAAGCAACCAATGAGCTTCTTCACAGAATTGGAAAAAACTGCTTTAAAGTTCATATGGAACCAAAAAAGAGCCCGCATCTCCAAGACAATCCTAAGTCAAAAGAACAAAGCTGGAGGCATCACGCTACCTGACTTCAAACTATACTACAAGGCTACAGTAACCAAAACAGCATGGTACTGGTACCAAAACAGAGATATAGACCAATGGAACAGAACAGAGTCCTCAGAAATAATACCACACATCTATAGCCATCTGATCTTTGACAAACCTGAGAGAAACAAGAAATGGGGAAAGGATTCCCTATTTAATAAATGGTGCTGGGAAAATTGGCTAGCCATAAGTAGAAAGCTGAAACTGGATCCTTTCCTTACTCCTTATACGAAAATTAATTCAAGATGGATTAGAGACTTAAATGTTAGACCTAATACCATAAAAATCCTAGAGGAAAACCTAGGTAGTACCATTCAGGACATAGGCATGGGCAAAGACTTCATGTCTAAAACACCAAAAGCAACGGCAGCAAAAGCCAAAATTGACAAATGGGATCTCATTAAACTAAAGAGCTTCTGCACAGCAAAAGAAACTACCATCAGAGTGAACAGGCAACCTACAGAATGGGAGAAAATTTTTGCAATCTACTCATCTGACAAAGGGCTAATATCCAGAACCTACAAAGAACTCAAACAAATTTACAAGAAAAAAACAAACAACCCCATCAAAAAGTGGGCAAAGGATATGAACAGACATTTCTCAAAAGAAGACATTCATACAGCCAACAGACACATGAAAAAATGCTCATCATCACTGGCCATCAGAGAAATGCAAATCAAAACCACAATGAGATACCATCTCACACCAGTTAGAATGGCGATCATTCAAAAGTCAGGAAACAACAGGTGCTGGAGAGGATGTGGAGAAATAGGAACACTTTTACACTGTTGGTGGGATTGTAAACTAGTTCAACCATTATGGAAAACAGTATGGCGATTCCTCAAGGATCTAGAACTAGATGTACCATATGACCCAGCCATCCCATTACTAGGTATATACCCAAAGGATTATAAATTATGCTGCTATAAAGACACATGCACACGTATGTTTATTGCAGCACTATTCACAATAGCAAAGACTTGGAATCAACCCAAATGTCCATCAGTGACAGATTGGATTAAGAAAATGTGGCACATATACACCATGGAATACTATGCAGCCATAAAAAAGGATGAGTTTGTGTCCTTTGTAGGGACATGGATGCAGCTGGAAACCATCATTCTTAGCAAACTATCACAAGAACAGAAAACCAAACACCGCATGTTCTCACTCATAGGTGGGAACTGAACAATGAGATCACTTGGACTCGGGAAGGGGAACCTCACACACCGGGGCCTATCATGGGGAGGGGGGAGGGGGGAGGGATTGCATTGGGAGTTATACCTTATGTAAATGACGGGTTGATGGGTGCAGCACACCAACATGGCACAAGTATACATATGTAAAAAACCTGCACATTGTGCACATGTACCCTACAACTTGAAGTTTAATAATAATAAATAAATTAAAAAAAAAAAAAAAAAAAGAGTCAAGACCCATCAGTTTGCTGTATTCAGGAGACCCATCTCACGTGCAGAGACACACATAGGCTCAAAATAAAGGGATGGAGGAAGATCTACCAAGCAAATGGAAAACAAAAAAATGCAGGGGTTGCAATCCTAGTCTCTGATAAAACAGACTTTAAACCAACAAAGATCAAAAGAGACAAAGAAGGCCATTACATAATGGTAAAGGGATCAATTCAACAAGAAGAGCTAACTATCCTAAATATATATGCACCCAATACAGGAGCACCCAGATTCATAAAGCAAGTCCTTAGAGACTTACAAAGAGACTTAGACTCCCATACAATAATAACGGGAAACTTTAACACTCCACTGTCAACATTAGAAAGAACAATGAGACAGAAAGTTAACAAGGATATCCAGGAATTGAACTCAACTCTGTACCAAGTGGACCTATTCGACATCTACAGAACTCTCCACCTCAAATCAACAGAATATACATTATTCTCAGCACCACATCGCACTTATTCCAAAATTGACCACATAGTTGGAAGTAAAGCAAAAGCAAAAGAACATAAATTAGCAAGAACATAAATTATAACAAACTGTCTCTCAGACCACAGTGCAATCAAACTAGAACTCAGGACTAAGAAACTCAGTCAAAACCACTCAACTACATGGAAACTGAACAACCTGCTCCTGAATGACTACTGGGTACATAACAAAATGAAGGCAGAAATAAAGATGTTCTTTGAAACCAATGAGAACAAAGATACAACATACCAGAATCTCTGGGACACATTTAAAGCAGCGTGTAGAGGGAAATTTATAGAACTAAATGCCCACAAGAGAAAGCAGGAAAGATCTAAAATTGACACCCTAACATCACAATTAAAAGAACTAGAGAAGCAAGAGCAAACGCATTCAAAAGCTAGCAGAAGGCAAGAAATAACTAATATCAGAGCAGATCTGAAGGAGATAGACACATAAAAAACCCTTCAAAAAATTAATGAATCCAGGAGCTGGTTTTTTTAAAAGATCAACAAAATTGGTAGACCACTAGCAAGACTAATAAAGAAGAAAAGAGAGAGGAATCAAATAGACACAATAAAAAATGATAAAGGGAATATCACCACTGACCCCACAGAAATACAAACTACCATCAGAGAAAACTATAAACACCTCTATGCAAATAAACTAGAAAACCTAGAAGAAATGGATAAATTCCTGGACATATACACTCTCCCAAGACTAAACCAGGAAGAAGTTGAATCCCTGAATAGACCAATAGCAGGCTCTGAAATTGAGGCAATAATCAATAGCCTACCAACCAAAAAAAGCCCAGGACCAGAGAGATTGACAGTCGAATTCTACCAGAGGTACAAGAAGGAGCTGGTACCATTCCTTCTAAAACTATTCCAATCAATAGAAAAAGAGGGAATCCTCCCTAACTCATTTTATGAGGCCAACATCATCCCGATACCAAAGCCTGGCAGAGACACAACAAAAAAAGAGAATTTTAGACCAACATCCCTGATGAACATTGATGCAAAAATCCTCAATAAAATACTGGCAAACCAAATCCAGCAGAACATCAAAAAGCTTATCCACCATGATCAAGTGGGCTTCATCCCTGGGATGCAAGGCTGGTTCAACATATACAAATCAATAAACGTAATCCAGCATATAAACAGAACCAAAGACAAAAACGACATGATTATATCAATAGATCCAGAAAAGGCCATTGACAAAATTCAACAGCTCTTCATGCTAAAAACTCTCAATAAATTTGGTATTGATGGAACGTATCTCAAAATAATAAGAGCCATTTATGACAAACCCACAGCCAACATCATACTGAATGGGAAAAAACTAGAAGCATTCCCTTTGAAAACTGGCACAAGACAGGGATGCCCTCTCTCACCACTCCTATTCAACATAGATAGTGTTGGAAGTTCTGGCTAGGGCGTATTCAGTTAGGAAAAGAAGAAGTCAAATTGTCCCTATTTGCAGATGACATGATTGTATATTTAGAAAACCTCATCATCTCAGCCCAAAATCTCCTTAAGCTGATAAGCAACTTCAGCAAAGTCTCAGGATACAAAATCAATGTGCAAAAATCACAAGCATTCTTATACACCAATTACAGACAGAGAGCCAAATCATGAGTGAAATCCCATTCACAATTGCTTCAAAGATAATAAAATACCTAGGAATCCAACTTACAAGGGATGAGAAGGACCTCTTCAAGGAGAACTACAAAGGACTGCTCAGTGAAATAAAAGAGGACACAAACAAATGGAAGAACATACCATGCTCATGGATAGGAAGAATCAATATTGTGAAAATGGCCATACTGCCCAAGGTAATTTATAGATTCAATGCCATCCCCATCAAGCTACCAATGAGTTTCTTCACAGAATTGGAAAAAACTGCTTTAAAGTTCATATGGAACCAAAAAAGAGCCTGCATTGCCAAGACAATACTAAGCCAAAAGAACAAAGCTGGAGGCATCATGCTACCTGACTTCAAACTATATGACAAGGCTATAGTAACCAAAACAGCATGGTACTGGTACCAAAACAGAGATATAGACCAATGGAACAGCACAGAGCCCTCAGAAATAATACCACACATCTACAACCATCTGATCTTTGACAAACCTGACAAAAACAAGAAATGGGGAAAGGATTCCCTATTTAATAAATGGTACTGGGAAAATTGGCTAGCCATAAGTAGAAAGCTGAAACTGGATCTTTTCCTTACTCCTCATACGAAAATTAATTCAAGATGGATTAAAGACTTAAATGTTAGACCTAAAACCATAAAAACCCTAGAAGAAAACCTAGGTAATACCATTCAGGACATAGGCATGGGCAAGGACTTCATGTCTAAAACACCAAAAGCAATGGCAACAAAAGCCAAAATTGACAAATGGGATCTAATTAAACTAAAGAGCTTCTGCACAGCAAAAGAAACTACCATCAGAGTGAACAGGCGACCTACAGAATGGGAGAAAATTTTTGCAATCTAGTCATCTGACAAAGGGCTAATATCCAGAACCTACAAAGAACTCAAACAAATTTACAAGAAAAAAACAACCCCATCAAAAATTGGGCAAAGGATATGAACAGACACTTCTCAAAAGAAGACATTTATACAGCCAACAGACACATGAAAAAATGCTCATCATCACTCGCCATCAGAGAAATGCAAATCAAAACCACAATGAGATACCATCTCACACCAGTTAGAATGGCAATCATTAAAAAGTCAGGAAACAACAGGTGCTGGAGAGGATGTGGAGAAATAGGAACACTTTTACACTGTTGGTGGGACTGTAAACTAGTTCAACCATTGTGCAAAACAGTGTGGCGATTCCTCGAGGATCTAGAACTAGAAATACCATTTGACCCAGCCATCCCATTACTGGTTATATACCAAAGGATTATAAATCATGCTGCTATAAGGACACATGCACACATATGTTTATTGTGGCACTATTCACAATAGCAAAGACTTGGAATCAACCCAAATGTCCATCAGTGACAGACTGGATTAAGAAAATGTGGCACATATACACCATGGAATACTATGCAGCCATAAAAAGATGAGTTCATGTCCTTTGTAGGACATGGATGTAGCTGGAAACCATCATTCTCAGCAAACTATCGCAAGAAAACCAAACACCGCATGTTCTCACTCATAGGTGGGAATTGAACAATGAGATCACTTGGACACAGGAAGGGGAACATCACACACCGGGGCCTGTTGTGGGGAAGGGGGAGGAGGGAGGGTTAGCATTAGGAGATATACCTAATGTAAATGACAAGTTAATGGGTGCAGCACACCAACATGGCACCTGTATACATATGTAACAAACCTGCATATTGTGCACATGTACTCTAGAACTTAAAGTATAGTAATAAAAAAAAAGAATGCTGTTTTCTTAGCTTGTGCTAAAGTTGTATCAAACAGCTATTCATAATTAATTTTTTTGTAAAATAGATATAGGCCTTTCATGTGACTCATATTAAATGTAAAATGCTCTTATTAGATAGCTATAGCACTGGCAACAGTTACCATTCATAAAAATAAAATTTTAAAAAGGCAAAATTAATTAATTAATTAATACTTTTTTGTTAAAAAAAGTTAAAAGGCAAAACTATAAAAAGTAACTATAACTATAAAAATTTGTTAGTGGATACATAATATAAAAAGATGTAATTTGTGATATCAATAACAATGTTGGGGGGTAAAAAAAGAGTTTTTGCTTGTGATTGAAGTTAATTCATCAGCTTAAAATAGACGGTTAAAATTATAACATGTTTCATGTTAGCCCACAGCTACCACAAAGAAAATACTTATGGAAGTTACACAAAATAAAATGTGAAAAGAATTGAAGCATGTTACCACCGGGGGTTGGGGGCAGGTGTGGGAGAGTCAAACACAAGGAAGATAGCAAGAGAGGAAAAGAGAGTCAAAAAGCCATGAGACAAAAAAACAGTTAACAAATGGCAACAGTCAGTCTTTCTCTATCAGTAATTACTTTAAATATAAATGGATTAAATGTCCCAATCAAAAGATATAGAGTGGCTGAATGGATTAACAAAATAAACAAGAGCTTACTATTTGCTGTCTACACGAGACTAATTTTAGAAATTAAGGACACACAGACCGGGCGTGGTGGCTCATGCCTGTAATCCCAGCACTTTGGGAGGCCAAGGTGGGCAGATCATGAGGTCAGGAGATTGAGACCATCCTGACTAACACTAAAAATACAGAAAAATTAGCCAGGCATGGTGGTGGGTACCTGTAGTCCCAGCTATTCAGGAGGCTGAGGCAGGAGAATGGTGTGAACCGGGGAGGCAGAGCTTGCAGTGAGCCAAGATCGTGCCACTGCACTCCAGCCTGGGCGACAGAGTGAGACTCCATCTCAAGAAAAAAAAAGAAATTAAGGACACATACAGGCTGAAGGTGAAAGATGGAAAAATATATTCCATGCAAAAGTAACAAGAGAGGGCAGGGGTGGCCATACTTAGGTCAGACAAAATAGACTTTAAGTCAAGAACTGTCAAAAGAGACAAAGACATTATATAATGATAAAAGGGTCAATTTACCTGGAAGATAGAACATTTATATATGTATCCAACATCAGAGCACCCAAATATATGAAGCAAGCATTGCCAGAACCAAAGGAAGAAATAGACAGCAATACAATAATAGTAGGATATTTCAATACCCTACTGTCAAAATGGAGAGAATATCCAGACAGAAAATCAGTAAAGAAACAGAGAACTTGAACAACACCATAGACCAAATGGACCTTAAAGACATATATACAGAGCATTCCACCCAACAGAAGCACAATACACATTCTTCTCAAGTGCACATGGAACAGTCTTTAGGACGGATCATGTTAGGTTATAAAACAAATCTCAATAAATTTAAGAAGATTGAAATCACACCAGGTATCTTTTCCAACTGTATGGAATGAAACTGGAAATCAATAGCCAAAGGAAAATTAGAAAACTCCCACATATGTGGAAATCAAACAACACATTTTTGAACAACCAAGGGTTAAAGAATAAGTCAGACCACGTGCAGTGGCTCATGCCTATAATCCCAACACTTTGGGAGGCTGAGGCAGGAATCGCTTGAACCTGGGAGTGCGAGGCTGTAATAAGCTAATGAAGTGCCACTGCACTCCAGTCTGGGCAACAGAATGAGACCCTGTCTCTAAAAAAATTTTTTTTAAAAGAATAAGTCAAAAAGAAAACTAGAACATATCTTGAGAACAAATGAAAATGAAAATACAACATACCAAAGCTTGTGAGATGCAGCAAAAGCAATTCTAAGAGGAATGTTTATAGTAGTAACATCTATATTAAAAAAAAAAAAAAACTCTCAAATAAGTTACCTAACTTCACACCTCAAGGAACTAGAATACTTGTTTACTGAAAACTATAAAACATTGCTTAAAGAAGTTAAAAACACAAATAAATGGAAAGACATCCCATGTTCATATGTTGGAAGAATTAATATTGTTAAAATGTCCATACTAATCAAAATGATCTACAGATTCTGTGCAATCCCTATCAAAATCCTGATGGTATTTGTTGCAGAAATAGGGTGGGAGAATTCTAAAATTCATACGGAATCACAAAGGACCCCAAATAGCCAAAAACAATCTTGAGAAAGAACAACAAAGCTAGAGGTCTCACACTTCCTGACTTCAAAATATACTACAAAGTTAAAGTAATTAAAACAGTATGGTACTGGCATAAAGCTAGATATATAGACCAATGGAAAAGAATGAAGAGCCCAGAAATAAACCCCACATTTACAATCAAATGATCATCAATAAGGGTGCCAAGACTACATAATGGGGGAAGGATAGTCTCTTCAATAAATGATGTTGGGAAAACTAGATGTCCATATGCAAAAGAATGAAATGGGACCCTTATTTTAAGCATACACAAAAATCAACTAAAAACTGATTGAAGACTTAAACATAAGGCCTGAAACAGTAAAATTCCTAGAAAGAAACATGCGGGAAAAGCTTCATAACATTGGTCTTGATGATGATTTCTTACATATGACACAGCACAGACAACAAAAGCAAAAATAGACAAATGAGATTGTGTAACATTTAAAAGTGTCTGTGCAGCAAATCAAACAATCCACAGAGTGAAAAGGTAACCAATGGAATGGGAAAAATATTTGCAAACCGTACATCTCATAAGAAGTTAATATCCAGAATACATAAGGAACTCTTACAACTCAAAGCAAAAGCAACAACAACAAACTTGATTTTAAAATGGGCAAAACACCTGAGTAGACATTTCTCCAAAGAAGACATACAAAGGCCAACAGGCATAGGAAAACACATGCTCAACATCAATCATCAAGGAAATGCCAAGCAAAAGCACAATGAGATATAACTTTACTCCTGATAGGATGGTCATTATTTTTTGAAAAAGAAGAAAAAGAAAATAACAAGTGTTGGCAAGGATGTGCAGAAACTGGAACTCCTGTGCACTGGGTTGGTGGGAATGTAAAATGATGCAGCTGCTATGGAACACAGTATAGTGGTTATTCAACAAGTTAAAAATAGAATTACCATATAATCCAGCAATCCCACTTCTGGGTATTTATTCAAAAGAACTGAAAATAGAATCTTGAAGAAATGTTTGCACACCAATGTTCAGGGAAGCATTATACAAAATAACCAAGAGTGGAAACAATCTACATGCTTATTGATGGATGGATAAAGAAAATGTGGTATACACATAAAGTGGAATATTATAAAGCCTTAAAAAGGAAGAAAATCCTGTCACATGTCACAACATAGATGGACTTTGAGGACATAATTCTAAGTAAAATAAACCCATCATAGAAGATTAAATGCTGCATGATTCCACTTATGGGATATTTAAAGTAGTCAAACTCATGGAAACAGGAAATATTAATTGAATGACAGTTTCCAGGGGTGGGGGTAGGGGAAATGGGGTTCTGTTCAATGGATGTAGTTTTTGTGATGCAAGATGAAAAAGTTCTAGAAACCTGCTGTATGGTAATGTGCATACAGTTAACAGTACTGTACCATACTCTTAAACATTTGTTATACAAACACACACACACACACACACACACACACACACGTTATCCCAGAAAGCTGTACCACTTACCGAGCTTGGTGGAAAAACCACCCAGTGTTTGTGACAAAGACCGAGCCCTTGGGTTCAACCTTACAAAACGTTATTGGAAGTCAGAAAGAAAATTTATTGAGCCCATCCACTCCATTCATTACTTTAGGATTCACTTTTTAAAAACAAAAACCCTGCATTTTTGTAACTGTAGCAAAAGTATTTTCTGTGCCTAAATAAGACAAGTCAATTGTGTGTGTGTGTGTGTGTGTGTGTGTGTGTGTGTGTTTTAAGGCTCCCTGGGTAACCCTGATGCTGACCAGCTTTAGGAACCACTGTCAATGAAAGCAGAGAGAGTACAAGGCCCAGGAAGCCCCAAGTTACGTGTATATAGGAAGAAATACACTAGGTGAAGCCTTACAAGTCTCCTGCCAGGGGCCTGCCTTTGCTCTGGCGCTGGGAGTCTGCACACAGAATGTGGAACTTGGAATGCACACTGGAACCTGGCACTGTTGATTCCTTCTTCACACAGATGACCCTTGCAGTCTGACCAGGCAGCTTGAATCCAAACAGCCAGGCTGTCACTGGGGAAGGCTGGCCAAGTTTGCTAAGAGGAGGCTAAAAGGGATTTCCTTGGCACCCGGGGCTATGACTGGGGTTATCCTTGCACACTCAGAATCTCAGTTAAGTTGGCACATGGTAGCCTTTAGCTCTGGGGTGGGCTCACCTTAACAGGTACGCATGGGGACCCAGGCAGCCAGTTTGCTAATTTACTCATGAAAAATACAGCTGTCATGTTGGTGGATCATGGCCTCCTTTCCTTCTATGTGAGTTGCACGTGAAGCCAAATCTGAGGGTTGTTGAATAAGAAACCAGCGCAAGCAAAATTCACCAGATGGTCTTTAAGAGAGCCACACCCACAACAGGGGATGCTGTGTTCCAGCTCATGAGGGAGGACATCCTCTTCATGCCCAGATAGGGCCTAATGGGCATCGCCAACTTCCACAGCGTCAGCGTGGCCTCTGCAGTCAGACTGCCAGAATTCAGATCCTGATTCTGCACTTGCCATTTGTATGACTTTGGCAAAGCAGTATACCCCTCAAGGCCTCAGTTTCCTCATCTGTATAATAAAAATAATAGCAGCCACATCATTGGATTATTGTAAGGATTAAATGAAAGAAGCGAGATGTTTAGCACAATGCTAGGCATGGTTAATCTTCATGTCTGGTAGTTATTATTATCATCATGACCACTACTACTACTATTATTGTCCTCGTCTCCTCTGATTTAGGCCTCACTCTTCATCACAGTTGTTCTGTGTGTACAGGAGACTTATGAATGATTAGGTTTCCACCCACTAAAGTGGAAACATATTCTAGTCTTGCCTCTTTGTAACAAACTTAGCAGCCCTGCCTGGAGTTACTGACCCTCCTCTCCACAACACTTCATGGTACCTTTGCCCACAGTCTCAGGTGGCCAGCCATATCCTTTGTGATGGTGGGGGAAGTTCCTGAATTCCAGGGGATGAGGTGGAAGTCATCTCACAGTCTGTCACACATCTTTGCGCCTGAATCTGCAGTCCTGAGTTCTTGTGTCCCCTCCCTGCACCCCCACTTCTAAACAGCTCATTAGTGCTGGGACTTGAAGGCAGCTGCAGGGTGGGGCAGAGTTAAAAAGCAGGGATTGAGCAAGTGCCTCTGCAGGAACACGTGTGCCCATGTAATGTGTCTGGCAGATGTAACTTCCGGTCTGTCTGGGATAGAGATGATGAGCCCACATGGGCCTGTGACTTAAGCAAAACAACAAAACAAACCAAGAAATGTGAAACACACATGTCTGTTCTTGCACGAGGGCTCAGACACTTCTACACCGCTGAAGCAGGCGGATACTGTAAGTGGCACCCACTCTGCCTGTGCTGGGGACAGCAGAAAGGGCCCTGCAAGCCACACTTGGCTCTCGTGAACCCTCCACTACTGGGGCCTCCCCCTAAACACAGCCTCAGTCCCACTTAACAGCTTTGGCTTATGCTGCTGTCTTGGCTATGTTTCCCTCCACTTAATAAATCCTATCCATATATGCAGGCCCGGTTTAAGCCCCACCACTCCTTGATCTCTGGACTCCTCCAAGTGACAGCATGGTCTGTTCTCCAGATACAATTCAGAGCTGGATTCAGTGTTTGTTTTGCCAGTTATTTTTGCTTCCTTTAGGAAACTTCTTTGAAAATGAGAATCTCCTTCCCTAGCAGGGACTGAGTGCAGATACATGCTCCTTTAACATGGATTGATTGGATTAAAGGCTTGGGGATGGGAGGATTTTTTTTTTTTTTTCCTGCCTTTTTAAAAATTGCGAAATACAAAATGCAGTCAGACAAGTACATAAAACAGCAATGTCTGGCTTAATGAGTATTACGAGGCAAATATCCTTTAACCGCCATCCAGATCAAGAGAACATTGCCAGCATCCCAGAAGCCTCTCCATATGACCTTTGGGAAGCAGACATTTCCAAACTGGTGATTGCATATTCGTGGGCGTGGGAAAGGTCTTTATTTCATTTTTAGAAATGGGTCTCACCATTATGCTGAGGCTGATATCAAATTCTTGGGCTCAAGCAATCCTCCCACCTCGGCCTCCCAAAGTGCTAAGATTATGGCCATGGGCTACCTTGCCTGGCCTCGGAAGGATCTTTAGAGGAAGTGTGAGCTGGGAACTCTCTTCTCAGGCCCATGCCTGCATAAGCTTGTGAGCATCTTGGGGAAGTGCCAAATCCACAGTACCATGAGATGGAGGCGGCAACTGCAGGGAGTGTCAACCTGGAGCCCTGCTCAGACCCTGAAGCAACTGCTCTTCATTCCAGCTGGGATTTGTAAGCAAATCTGAGGTCAGATGTGACTGGGTTGTGCTTCCTACCCCTAGGCAAAAGGGAAGCAGGACCAAACGTGGGCCTCCAGACACTTAGAGATTGCAGACTGAGGAAGGAGGAGAAGGGGCTTTCCAGAGCTTGGAGCACAGGGCAACTTACAGGGCCCAGGAAGTGGGTGAGAAAATGTAGAGGAGTAATGACTCCTTTGGGGAGATTTTAAATATTAAGTATGTGGGAAGTGGGGCATCCCCTCTTCTGTCTTTCTTTCTTTTATTATTTATTTATTTATTTATTTATTTATTTATTTATTTACTTACTTACTTATTTTTGAGAGAGTCTCACTCTGTCGCCCAGACTGGAGTGCAGTGGTGCGATCCTGGCTCACTGCAACCTCCGCCTCCTGGGTTCAAGCAATTCTCTTGCCTCAGCCTCCCAAGTATCTGGGACTCCAGGCGCGTACCACCACGCCTGGCTAATTTTTTGTAGTTTTAGTAGAGGCGGAGTTTCACTGTGCTAGCCAGGATGATTCGATCTCCTGACCTCGTGATCCACCCGCCTCGGCCTCCCCAAGTGCTGGGATTACAGGTGTGAGCCACTGTGCCCAGCCCTGTCTTTCAAAAAGTATTTTTTGGCCGAGTGAGGTGACTCATGCCTGTAATTCCAACACTTTGGGAGGCAGAGGTAGAGGACTGCTTGAGCTCAGGAGTTCAAAACCAGCCTGGGCATCATAGTGGGCCCCCATCTCTACAATTTTTTTTTTGTTTTTTTTTTTTTTAATTAGCCAGGAATGATGATGTGTGCCTAGCTACTTAGGAGGCTGTCCTAGCTACTTGGGAGGCTGAAGTGGGAGGATTGCTTGAGAGGTCGAGGCTGCAGTGAGCTGGGATTGTGCCTACTGCACTCCAACCTGGGCAACAGAGTGAGATCCTGTCTCAAAAAAAAAAAAAGTACTTACTGAATACCTACTATGTGTCAAGCACTGGGCAGACACCAGAGAGAGAGCAGAGAACACGACAGACACCAGCTCTGCCTCCCAAGCCCATGAGGAATGGGGGACGGGAACCGTGGGCAGGTAATCACACTAAAGTAGGGTGTTTAGGAACTGACATTTCCAAGAAAGCCGAGAATGAAGGAATCCCATTCCTAAGCCTTCCTTCCAAGCTCATCATGGGCTCTTTTTTTTTTTTTTTTTTTTTTTTTTTCTTTACTTCTGCTAAAAACAAAAACAAAAACAGGGCCAGGCACAGAGGCTCATGCCTATAATCCTAGCACTTTGGGAGGCCGAGGCAGGTGGATCAGGAGTGACCTCAGATTTGAGGTCAGGAGTTCAAGACCAGCCTGACCATCATGGCAAAACCCCATCTCTACTAAAAATACAAAAATTAGCTGAGCATGGTGGTGGGCAGCTGTAGTCCCAGCTACTTAGGAGGCTGAGGTAGGAGAATGTCTTGAACTCGGGAAGCGGAGGTTGCAGTGCACCAAGATTGCACCATTGCACTCCAGCCTGGGTGACAGACCGAGACTCTAACTCAAATAAATAAATAAATAAATAAATAAATAAATAAATAAATAAATAACAGGATAATGGCAGAACGTGCAGGTTTGTTACATAGGATATGTGTGCCATGGTGGTCTGCTGCACTTATTGACCCATCCTCTAAGTTTCCTCCCCTCACCCCCAACCCCCAAAAGGCCCTGGTGTGTGATGTTCCCCTTCCTGTGTCCATGTGTTCTCAATGTTCAACTCCCACTTATGAGTGAGAACATGCAGTGTTTGGTTTTCTATTTCTGCATTACTATGCTGAAGATGATGGCTTCCAGCTTCATCCATGTCCCTGCAAAGGACATGATCTCATTCCTTTTTATGGCTGCAGAGTATTCCATGGTGTGTATGTACTACATTTTCTTTATCCAATCTATCATTGATGGGCATTTGGATTGGTTCCAAGTCTTTGCTTTATAAATAGTGCTGCAATAAACATGCTTGTGCATGTGTCTTTATAGTAGAATGATTTATAATATTTTGGGTATATACCTAGTAATTGGATTGCTGGGTCAAATGCTATTTCTGATTCTAGATCCTTGAGGAATTGCCACACTGTCTTCTTACAATGGTTGAACTAATTGACATTCCCACCAACAGCGTAAAAGTGTTCCTATTTCTCTATGGCCTCACCAGCATCTATTGTTTCCTGACTTTTTAATAATTGCCATTCTGACTGGCATGAGATGGTATCTCATTGTGGTTTTGATTTGCACTTCTTTGAAGATCAGTGATATTGAGCTTTATTTATATGTTCGTTGGCCACGTAAATGTCTTCTTTTGAGAAATGTCTGTTCATATCTTTTCCCCACTTTTTGATGGTTTTTTTTTATTATTGTAAATATGTTTAAGTTCCTCGTAAATTCTGGATATTAGGCATTTGTCAGATGAGTAGATTGCAAAAATTTTCTCCCATTCTGTAGGTTGCCTGTTCACTCTGATGATAGTTTCTTTGCTGTGCAGAAGCTCTTTAGTTTAGATCCCATTCGTGAATTTTGGCTTTTGTTGTAATTGCTTTTGGCATTTTTCTCATGAAGTCTTTGCCCATTCCTATGTCCTAAATTGTATTGCCTAGGTTTCTTCTAGGGTTTTTATGGTTTGGGGTTTTACATTTAAGTCTTTAATCCATCTCAAGTTAATTTTTACATAAGGTGTAAGGAAAGGGTTCAGTTTCAGTTTTCTGCATATGGCTAGTCAGTTTTCCCAGTATCACTTACTGAATAGGAGATCCTTTCCCCATTGCTTGTTTTTGTCAGGTTTTTCAAAGATCAGATAGTTGTAGATGTGTGATGTTATTTCTGAGGTCTCTGCTCCATTGCCCTATATGTCTGTTTTGGTACCAGTACCATGCTGTTTTGGTTACTGTAGCCTTGTAGTATAGTTTGAAGTCAGGTAGCGTGATGCCTCCAGCTTGGTTCTTTTTGTTTAGGATTGTCTTGGCTATATGGGGTCTTCTTTGATTCCATATGAAATTTAAAGTAGGGTTTTTTTTTTAATTCTGTGAAGAATGTCAATGGTAGTTTAATGGGAATGCATTGAATCTATAAATTACTTTGGGCAGTATGGCTATTTTCATGATATTGGTTCTTCCTATCCATGAGGATGGAATGTTTTTCCATTTGTTTGTGTCCTCTCTTATTTCCTTGAGCAGTGGTTTGTAGTTCTCCTTGAAGAGGTCCTTCACATCCCTTGTTAGCTGTGTTCCTAGGTATTTTATTCTCTTTGTAGCAATTGTTCATTCATGATTTGGCTCTCTGCTTGCCTATTGTTGGTGTAAAGGAATCCTTGTGATTTTTGCACATTGATTTTGTGTCCTGAGACTCTGCTGAAGTTGCTTATCAGTTCAAGAAGATTTTGGGCTGAGATGATGGAGTTTTGTAAATATAAAATCATGTCATCTGCAAACAGAGGCAACTTGACTTCCTCTCTTCCTATGTGAATACCCTTTATAATGTATAGTTGACCTGAAGATGTTTAAACAAGGTAGGGGATGGTTTGAGACCTTCCATGGGTAACAACAGAACACCAATAGGGAGGGAAGGAGATGAAGATAAATGAAAGAACATAAGCCAATTTAGGAAAACTCAGACAAGAAAATGAGGTTTCAGGGCACATCAACGTAGTGCCTTAACTTGGAGGCAAGTCACCTGGAAAATGTAGAAAGTTGTATTATTTATTAAGGAGAATTTATCCAAATAAATAAAAATCTATCACATCTTTATGGAGACCCAACTTCAAGCAATGCCTTGTGGTTTCAGAGAGGGCCCTGGTTTAAAACAGCATAAAAATATCTGGCACTCAAAATGGGATGGGATAAGGGGCAGGAAAGGACACAGCCAGAGTGACTGCAGACTACAGCTGAGGGAGCAGCCCTGTGGGCAAGGCGCCAGTCAGGGAGGGAGTAGTAATGATGGGTACTGAGAGATGGACTGTCATCATAAGCAGAAAGAAAGTAAGACATTCTGGATGGGGAGAACACTGCGGGCAAAGGCCTGCTGGTGGAAAGGGGTCTGAGGTCTGGGTGTGGAGAGCAGATGGGTTTGGCAGTAGCCAAGAGACTTGCAGAGGACAATGTCTAGAAAGACACTGGGGTGCGGCTGGGGAAGGGTGGAAATGTCCACCTGAGAGTTGGGGCATTATGCAAAAGAGCCCATCAAAGGCTTCTTAGCATGGCTGTACCTTCACCAAACCTGGGCTCAGGAAGATCAGCCTGGGGGTGGTGGGGGCAGGAGTCTTGGACTCTATGCCAAAAGCCAGAGGGAGCCTGTACACAGTGAGGGCCAGGACACAAGACAAGGCATCGCGAGTAGAAGGAAGAGATATGGCCCATGGGCTGTTGGGTGTCAGGTCTGAGGATTCGGCCTCTGGCCACACAGAACAGAGCAGCTCAGCTTGAGGTGAGGGTGTGAGAAAGCAGGGACAGGCACTCTGCTCCCTCGCGAGCAAGCTTGGGAGAGAAGGCAAGCGCGAGAGAGTTCATTTGCTCTGGAAGTAACAGGAGACACCTGGAGAGGAAATCAGAAGGGCCTGAAAAGCTTCATCTCTGCTTCAGTTGCTGACAAGTAAGGGGCCACATAGAGTTTTGTTCCAAGAACTCCACTCACACTGGCAAAGCAGGCTTTGGTCAGGACTGGAGAAAGCTAATGCCTACAGGCAGGGGAAGAAACCTTTCTCCCAAAATAATTTACGTGAAGAATTCACAGCCGAATTTCTCCTTCTAAAACATCTGCAGGCAGGTTACTTCAAAGCAGACAGGTTCTCCCCAAGAGTCATTTGCTTCAAAGCTGCATATCTAGAAGTTTCCAGTGGCAGTTTCTCCAAAAAGAAAAGCCCTTCATTTCCAACCCCGTCTAAAGGGGCAAGTACTTCCCTGGTCTGCTGCCTTAGAAAATGTGGACTAGGATGTCATAAGATCTGATTTTTTAGAGAAGTTGGAAATCCTATTTTAAAAGTGAAACCTATCTTTTTTGTTCTATTGTGGTAAAATGTACATAACAAATTTTGCCATTTAACCATTTTTAAGTGTACATTATTTATTATTATTATTATTTTGAGACAGAGTTTCACTCTTGTTGCCCAGGCTGGAGTGCGGTGGTGCGATCTCGGCTCACTACAACCTCCGCCTCCTGGGTTCAAGTAATTCTTGTGCCTCAACCTTCCGAGTAGCTGGGACTACAGGCGTGCATCACCACGCCTGCCTAATTATGTATTTTTAGTAGAGACGGGTTTTCACCATGTTGGCCAGACTGGTCTCGAACTCCTGACCACCAGTGATCCACCTGGCTCAGCCTCCCAAAGTGCTGAGATTACAGGTGCGAGCCACCACACTCTGCCTTTTTAAGTGTACATTTATGTAGCATTAAGAATATTCACATGGTTTTGCAACTATCACCACCATCCATCTCCAGAACCTTTTCATCTTCCCAAATTTAAACTGTGTATCCATTAAACACTAACCCCACATACTCTTCCCCAAGTAACTGTTGGCAACCACCATTCTACTTCCTGTCTCTATGAATTTGACTACTCCAGGTACCTCCTATAAATAGAATCATAATATTTGTCCTTCCTTGGCTGACTTGTTTCACATAGTATGATGTCTTCAGGATTCCCCATATTGTAGCACCAGTCAGAATTTCCTTCCTTTTTGTGGCTGAATATTTTCACTGTGTGTATATACCACATTTTGTCTACTCATCCATTCACAGAGACTTGGGTTGCTCTCCCTTCTCGGCCATTGTGAATAATGCTGCTATGAACATGGGTATATAAATATCTGTTCAAAGACCTGCTTTCTCTTCTTTGGGGTATATGCCTAGAAGTGGAATTGCTGGATCACATAGTAGTTCTAAGCTCAGTGTTTTGAGGAATGTCCACACCCTTTTCCCCAGCAGCGGCACTATTTTACAGTTCACAGCAATGCACATGGGTTCCAATGTTTCCACAACTTTGCCAATACTTGCTATTTTCTGGTTTTGTTTTTGTTTTTTTATTTCTTTTGTGTCTTGGCTCTGTTGCCCAGGTTGGAGTGTAGTGGCATGATCACAGCTCACTGCAGCCTCAAACTCCTGGCTCAAGCAATCTTCCCACTTCAGCCTCCTGAGTAGCTGGGACTACAGGTGCACACCACCATGTCCAACTAATTTTTTTTTTTTTGAGACGGAGTCTCGCTTTGTCGCCCAGGCTGGAGTGCAGTGGCGCGATCTCGGCTCACTGCAAGCTCCGCCTCCCAGATTCACACCATTCTCCTGCCTCAGCCTCCCGAGTAGCTGGGACTACAGGCGCCTGCCACCATGCCCAGCTAATTTTTTGTATTTTTAGTAGAGACATGGTTTCACCGTGTTAGCCAGGATGGTCGTGATCTCCTGACCTTGTGATCCACCCGCCTTGGCCTCCCAAAGTGCTGGGATTACAAGCGTGAGCCACTGTGCCCAGCCAGTCCAACTAATTTTTAAATTATTTTGTAGAGGAAGGAGTCTCACTTTGTTGCCCAGGCTGGTCTTGAACTCTTGGCCTCAAGTGATCCTCCCCCTTAGCCTCCCGAAGTGCTGGGATTATAGGTGTGAGCCACCATGTCTGGTCCTGGGTTTGTTGTTGTTGTTGTTGTTGTTGTTTTAAATAACAGCCATCCTAATGGATATGAAATTACCCATTGTGGTATCATTGTGGTTTTGATTTGCATTTCCCTAATGACAAGTGATATTAAGCATCTTTTCATGTGCTTTTGGCCATTTGCTTATTTTCTTTGGAAACTGTCTACTCAAGTTCTTTGCCCATTTTTAAAATCAGGTTGTTTGTTTTTTTGTTGTTGTTAAGTTATAGAGGTTCCATCCCTCTGTGGTCCTGAGCACTCACCTCCAGCCACAAGCCAGTGCACTCAGCCAGCATAGACCTGCATTGGAGTGTCTCCAGGTGTGGACTGTGACCCTCTGGTGGACTGTGAAATCATTTAGTAGGTCATCACTGAATTAAAAAAAATGAAACCAAATGGAATAAAAAATCCAGAATTCATTACAGGTGGTAAGGTTAAGTATTGTTATATCAAACCTTTTGTTATATATGTAGATACATGTGCACACACACAAACATAATATATGTATGTGAATGTATTCCAGTTCACAATGAAAAATGTATTTGTTACTGCAATTTGCAGGACAAGATTTTTGAGAAACACTGCACTACAAGTTAAATAAATTCACCCTTCTTAGAAAGCAGTGAAGCAATTATCTGTTGTTACTTAAGACGATCTTGGAAGGTCTCATGTACCCATTCAATCCACTTGTCAAAGTATTTATCCCCTGAAATAGCCCTCTTTGAAGGTGGGAACGGGCTGGTGGCAGTGATCTGACAGTCTGGCTGCATGGCATATAAGTAGTCTATATGGCTAATAGTGGGCATGCCCCACGTGCTGTGTAGACACGGGGCATCATAGGATGGTGACTCCTCCGGGGCAAGACTCCCTTCTCCCACTTCATGAGGGTGGAAACCAGGCTGACCCTGGAACAGGAGGTCTCCCTCTGCCTTGGAGGCTCCATGGGCAGCATCTTGGTGTCAGAAGATGCATCCAGGACTGGGCATCAGAGGTTCAGACCCCAGTCCTGATGCCACTCACAGGCTGGGCAATCTGGATAAAGGCTGACAATCTGCTTGAATTCACCCAGAGACACAAAACTACTTCTGTAAAACCAGGATGTTGATGAGGAGTCCTGTTGCCCTCACGGTGGAGCTGAGAAGGCCAAATAGTGGAAGAAGCAAACAAGCTTTGTAAAGTGAGGGAGAAATATCAGATGCTGTCATTTACAAATCACCACTTCCCTGCCCATGGGCTCCCAGAGCTCCTCATTCTGCCCTTCCTTGAACCATACTTCTAGAGCTGCCTATGGAGAAGTTGACCCAGGCTGGAGGTCAGAGCCCTAGGAAGCCTCCAGAGGGGCCGAGGGTAGGTATGAAGTCAGCAAGGAACCCTGGGAAATAGCCCTTCAAAGGCAGCTGGCTGCCCAGGCCTCTAACCTGGAAGCTGTGGGTAGGGACAGCCCCAAGAGGGAGGGCAGGAACATCAGAAGCAGTTTCTACTAGTCCTCAGCCTCGAGTTACACATTCAGATGCCCAACACTGCTTTGATACTGACTTGATTCTCACCATGACAAGTCCTGGCTAGCCTCACGATTGCTGTTAGACACAGCTCAACCTAATGCAGGGAAGGTACTGGTTTGCAAGGAAGAGACTGTACCCATTCAGTGCTGTCCCTCACGATGCCTGGGGCTTCCTCAGTGATCTTCTTGGGAAGAGGACTATTTCTGACCCACTCTGCACTCATCTCAACACTGCCCACAGAGTCTAGTACATAGCAGTAGCTTAATAATAATGATTTGACTGGGTGTGGTGGCTCATGCCTATGATCCCAGTGCTTTGGAAGGCCAAGGCAAGAGGACTGCTTGAGGCCAGGAGTTTGAGACCAGCCTGGGAAACATAGTAAGACCCTATCTCTACAAAAAATTTTTAAAATGAGCTAGGGGGTGGTGTGCACCTATGGTCTCAGCTACTCAGGAGGCTGAGGCGGGAGGGTCACTAGAGCCCAGGTGTTTGAGGCTGCAGTGAGCCGTGATTGTGCCACTGCACTCCAGCCTGGGCAACAGAGTGACACCTGTCTTTAATAATGATGATGATAATAATAATAATTTATTGAACCCACGGATGAATGGGTGGGTGGTGAGGAATCAGTCTCCCCAATAGACTCTCAACAATCTTAGGAATTTGCAACCTTCTTTGAGTTGAAGGAGAGAGGGGTACAAAGATGATGAACATGAGGGTGATGCAGTGGCCTGATCAGGGCTCTCAGGGAGCTCAGGGCAGGAAATGTTTTTAAACCAGAAAGAAATTATTTCAATATATTTATAACCTGTCCTGTTATATTGTTGCAAAGGGGGTTGGAAGATATCCCTGACTGTATGGCATCTGCTGGAAATTCCCACCTTTAACTGAAGGTCTCAGGATCACTCAGTTCAGGCCACAGCTGCACCTCTCCAGAATGCAGCTCGGTCTCCTACCACCTACATACAGAGCCCTCTCCTCTTCCAGCCCCAGGATTCCCTGGTCCCTACAGCATGTGAGAGATCAGGGTGGCTCCAGGAGAGAAGCACTGGGCTGAACAGAAGCCAAGAAGAGGTTCAGGCCTGTGCACAGTAAAGGGATGGTGCTGGTGGGTGGGGTGGTTATGCCCCCAACTCTGCCACTATCTCAGGGTGGGTCAGGCAATCCAACTTTCAGGAACCAAGAACCATCACCCTCCTCCTTTCTCTAATACTCATTTCAGAGGTCAAACAGTTTGTCATTTACGTCTTCAAACACAAAGATTCTCATTATTACCTGCTTTCCCTGGCCACCTTCCCTGCACTCTCCCCAAGTGTTATTATATATGATATAATTATCAGTATGGTTGGATTTAAGTCTTTTATCTTGCTGTTTATTTTCCATTTTAAACAGCTATTCTTTCTTCCTTTTTTCCTCTTTTCCTGATGTATCAGTTTGTTCTCACATTGCTAATAAAGACATACCCAGGACTGGGTAATATATAAAGGAAAAACTCACAGTTCAGCATGCCTGGGGAGGCCTTACAATCATGGCAGAAAGCAAAGGGGAAGCAAGACACGTCTTACATGGCAGCAGGCAAGAGAAAGCTTGTACAGGGAACTCCCCATTGTAAAACCATCAGATTTCATGAGAATTATTCACTAGCACAAGAACAGCACAGGAAAGACCCGAGCCCATGATTCAATTACTTCCTACCGGGCCCCTCCCATGGCACGTGGGAACTATGGGAGCTACAATTCAAGATGAGATTTGGGTGAGGACACAGCCAAACCATATTCCTTTTTTTTTCTCTTGGTTGGTGGATACATATTTTTTAATTGAGGTGAATTTAAAGTGAATATTTCAGTAGCATTTATTACATTCATAAAGTTGTACAACTATTGCCTCTATCTAGTTTCAAAACACTTTTATCACTCCAGAAAGAAACCTCATACACATTAAGCAGTTGCTCCTCATTTTCCCTTCAAACCCTACCATCCCCAGCCCATAGCAACCACCAACCTACATTCTGTCTATGAATTTACCTGTTCTGGATATTTCACGTAAATGGAAACATACAACATATAGCGTTTTGTGTCTGGCTACTTTCACTTAGCATAATGTTTTTGAGGTTCATCCACATTGTAGCAGGTATCAGCACTTCATTACTTTTTATGGCTTAATAATATTCCACTGTATCAATACACCACAATTTATCCATTCACCAATTGATAAACATTTGAGCTGTCTTCACCTTTTGGCTACTGGGAATAGTGCCACTGTGAACATGGTATGCACATGTATTTATTTGAGGACCTGTTTTCAATTCTTTTGGATATATACCTAGCTCTAGAATTGCTGGGTCTTATTGTAATTCTATAATTAACTTTTTCAAGAACTTTTGAACTGTTTTCCAGAGGTTGAACCATTTTACGTTCCCACTAGCAATGAACAGGGTTCCAATTTCTTCACATCTTCACCAACACTTATTTTCCTTCCCCTACCCCTAATTATAGCCATCCTAGTGGGTGTAAAGGGGTACCTCATTGAGGTTTTTATTTACATTTACCTAATGACTAACTACTAATGATGTTGCATACCTTTTCATGTGCTTGTTGGTGATTTATATCTTGTTTGGAGAAATGTCTGTTCAAGTCTTTGGCCCCTTTAAAAAATAAATTATTTGTCATTTTATTGTTGAATGATAAGATAACTTTATACATTCTGGATGCTAGAGTCTTATGAGGTATTTGATTTTTAAGTATTTTCTCTCATTATGTATGTTGTCTTTTTACTTTCTTGATAATGTCCTTTGATGCAGAAAAGTTTTGTTAATTTTTATGAAGTCCAGTTTTGGTTTTGCTTTTGTTGTTATGCTTTTGACATCATATATAAGAAACTGTTGATCTATCCCTAGGTTTTCTCCTAAAAGTTTATGGTCTTAGCTCATATCTTTTGGTTGTCAATTCATTTTGAGTAAATGTTTGTATATGTTGAGAGGGAAGGATCCAGATTCATTCTTTTGCATGTGGATATCTAGTTTGTCTAATCACCATTTATTGAAGAGACTAGTCTTTTCCTAAGACCATTGAATGATCTTGGCATCCTCCTGACTTTGTTTTTGATTTTTTTTTTTTGGGGGGGTATTCCACTTTGTCTTTACTGTTGGCTTATTAGAAATACCTCTTTGTTTTATTTATTTATTTATTTATTTATTTATTTATTGGGATTACTCTAGGTTTTACGACATGCATCTTTAATTTTTCTTAGTCTACCTTTGTTATAGTTTGAATGTATGTATCCTTCCAAAATTTATGTTGGAACTTAAACCCCAAGGTGATGGTATTAAGAGGCGGAAACTTTGGGAGGTAATTTGGAAGTGGAGAGCCCTCATGGATGGGATTAGTGCCCTTGTAAAAGGGCCTAAGAGAGTTTTTTGTTGTTTGTTTTAACCCCCTTTTCCCTTCTACCACGTGAGGTCATAGTGTTTGTTCCTTTCCCTCTGGAGCATGCGGCAACAAAATGCCATCTTGGAAGCAGAGAGTGAGCCCTCACCAGATGCCAAATCTGCTGACTCCTTGATCTTAGGCTTCCCAGCCTCTAGAACTATGAGAAATGAATTTTTATTATTTATGAATGACCCAGTCTATGGTAGATTGCTATGACAGCAGGAAGAGACTAAGACAAACTTCAGATGATACTCTACCACTTAATGTGCAATGTAAGGATTTTATATTTCTGTTTTTCTATCCCTTTTGTTATTATTTTTATAGGTTTTATTTCTACATGTTATAAACCATGTAAATACTGCTATTAGTTTTGCTTTAGATGGTCAATTGTGTTTTTTATTTTTAATTATATATATCTCTAATGTTATATATGTAACATTATAGATCTAATGTCATATATCTAACATATTATATATCTAACATTATATATAATGTTATATCATATATATAGTATGTGTGTATATATATGCATATATACATATAAAAAATAGTTTGGGTTTTGTTCTTTTTTTTTTTTGAGACATGGTCTGGCTCTGTCACCCCGACTGGTGTGCAGTGGCATGATCTCAGCTCATGCAGCCTTGACCTTCTGGGCTCAAGTGATCATTCCACCTCAGCCACCTGAGTAGCTGGGACACACCCAGCTATATTTTTGTATTTTTTGTAGAGATAGGGTTTTGCCATGTTGCCTAGGCTGGTCTTAAACTCTCGGGCTCAAGCAATATACCTGCCTCAGCCTCCAGAAGCGCTGGGATTACAGGTGTGAGCCATCATACCCGGCCAAGATCAATTATGTTTTAAAGGCATTTTTTAACAGAGAAAGAAATGTCTCATATTTACCCATATATTTACCATTTCTTGTGCTCTTCATTTCTTTGTGTAGGCCAGTGGTTTCATCTGGTACCATGTTCTTTCTGCCTCAGGAACTTTATTTCGTATTTCTTGTATTGAAGATCTTCTGGTTTAAAAAAGAACTTTAAGCCTTTTATTGTCTGACAAACATTTATCTTACCTTCAATTTTAAAGAATATTTCTGGTGGATATAGAATTCTAGATTGACAGTGCTTTCTTTTTCTTTTATCGCTTTAAAGACGCGATTTCATTAAGTTCTAGTTTGCATTATTTCTGAAGAGAAGTCTGCAATTATATCTGTCTTTGTTCCCTGTATAAAATGTGTCTTTTTTTCTCTCTGCTGTTAATTTTTTCCTACTTATTACTGGTCTTCAGTGATTTAATTACGAAGTGCCTCGCTTGATATGGTTTGCTTTGTTCTTATCCTACTTCGGATTTGTTGAGCTTCTTGGATCTATATGTTTAGAGTTTCCATTAAATTTGGGACTTTTTGGCCGTATGTCTTCAAATCACCACCCTTAATCCCTTTCGAGGACTCCAGTTATGCGTGTACATTAAATCATTTAATATCATCTTAAGGTGATTGAGGCTCTGTGTTTCCATGTTTCTTTTGTTTCCTTGTTCTCTGCTTTAGTTTGGATAGTTTCTACTGCTATGTCTTCAGTGTCACAGATACTTCATTCCACAATGTCTAATCTACTGTTAAGCTCAGCCACTGAATTATTCATTACAAGTGTTGTATTTTTTAGCTCCACAAGTTCCATTTGGTTATTTTCTATATCTTCCAGGTTTTTCTTCACTATGTTCATGTTCTCCTTTAAATCGTTGTGTTTATTTTAATTTTTAAAGTCCTTGTCTGCTAACGTTATTATCTCTGTCATTTTGGGGTTTGTTTCTATTACATGATTTTTCTCCTGATTTGGGGTTCTATTTCCCTACTTATTTGCATAAATAGTATTTTTAACATTCTGAATTTAATGTTGTTAAATGTCTGTATTTTGTTGTGGCTTTAAAAATGGTAAAATTTGTTTTGGCTGGCAGTTATGGTAGTAGTGGATGAACTTCCTCTTTTTGAGGCTGCTTTCTAAACCTTATTGGAGGGTCTAGAGTTACCTCTACTTTTCGGCTTAGTTAGCCCTTCTACTAATGCCTTCCCCTTTCGGGATTTCTACTGAATTCCCTGGACAGTCAGCAAGGTTTGTTCACATTGGCGAGTTGAAACTCAAACATTGCCCAGTGAGGTCTGGGAACCAATCAGCTCACAGCTCCGTGGTAGTTCTTTGCCTAGCACTGTGAAGTTTCACCTTACGCATATGCAGCTTAGTATTCAGCAACGGATTCAAAGGGATCCCAGGAGACTTTTTGGCTGTTATATTCTCTCCTCTCTGATACTCTGCCTTGAAAAGTTTGCTCAACTATCTCCTCAACTTGGCAAGACCACTATGCTCTGTTTGGGCTCCCCCTCATTGTGCTACAATCCAGAGAGCAAATCCAGAGAGAAAGTTAGAGTGATAGTAGGGTTTGCCCCATTTGTTCGCTACTTTCAGGAATCACAGTCCTGTGCTACATGCTGTTCAATGTTTGAAAAGAGAGGTTTCATATATTCTGTTCAATTTTAAAGTTGCTCACATTAGAAAGGTACGTCTAGTACCAGCTATTTGGGTATGGTGGAGGTGGAAATCTCTACTCTCTCTACCTGAAGCACATCAATAAAGTGATCTGCTTCTCCAGTCCCTTCTCAGGAGCCTGGGTTGCAAGCAACAGAAGCTGTTTGTGGCCGATGAAACAGAAAAGAAATCTTAAAAGGATCACAGGCAGGTCACAGGATTGTAGAAAGGCTAGAGAAGCTGCTCAAGATAGAAACAGTGTCCAACACATGACTCAGGAACTAATTTGATGAGAAAACCACTTTCAATACCATTGCTTTCACCAAACCCTAGACATCCTATGTGTACAGTTGTCACTTCTGAACCAGGAACTCAATTATACCACAACCAACATCACTGCCTGCCCTAATGTGCCACTTCCTGGGTCAGGAACTGAATTGTGTACCCACCACTAAAGCTGCAGTCTCCAGAGACAATGTGCCCTGTATTTAACTCCAGCTACACTAGCTTTTAAGTCTGACAAGGAAAGCAAGAGTCTGTAATTTCAGCTTCTATAAGGAAGGGATATTCTTTTCTTCCCACCAAGGCTCACCATGTAGAAGATTCTTCAAACTCAAAATGTGGTTCTGATGTCCAGTGGCCAAAACATCCACTATGAGGAACAACCCTATGTGAGTCTTGGGATGGTTTTCTGGCACTCTCGATACTGAAACACAAAATAAAATCATTAATTTCATTTTTGGAGGAGGGATCTGTGATCTAGCCTCCTTTGGAGCCTATGAGAGGAGACCACTCATAAATCATATGAGTATTCCATACCAGCAACCTGTAAGGAAATGTCCTTTGCTATAGTTCAGCAATGGGTGGTGATGCCATCAGTAATAATGACTAGTCTCCTGAACTTAGGTTTTGGCAGGAAACAGTTAGAAATGAAAATGGCAAAACATTAACAGTGCTTGAGCCGAAGTTCTCAGAGGCTGGGCCATACTTCTGAGTTTCTGGTATATAATGAACTAGAAAAAGAGATCTATGTACATTCTAACTGGGAATGAAAACCAGGCAAACCAATCCTACTGGGTTTATTTATCAGCCCGATCATTAGGAACCAGTGACCTTTAAGAAATTGCTGTGGTGTTTAAGTCATTAATACCTTAGCTCAGAATATTGTGCAGTGTACATACACTGGAGCACTAAAAGAAGAGGGTGCCAATGGGAGGTTTTAGTGGCAGGGAGAAAAATAGGGATAGGGATAGGTAGGGCATGTGGCAGCATGCTGTAGGGAAGGCCAATAGGCACCCTGGGGAGTGAAGAGGCTGCATTGTGAGGATTCTGGGCATTGTGGTGGGAAGAAGTGTTAAAGAATGACCATCATTTTATCTCCTTACCAGTGACTTCTAAGAAGATGGTTCAGAGAGGAAGAAGAATACAGGCCAAAATTAGGGATTCAGAGTCAGTATGGATTCCTGTATTGACAATCCACCTGAAATTTGGAACAAATCACAGATTTTATTTGGAGCCTTCTCACCTTCCTCTCCTCTTAACATTTGCCTCTCTCCTAAACTTTTTTTTTTTTTTTTTTTTTTTTTTTTTTTTGAGACAGAGTCTTGCTCTGGCTCCCAGGCTGGCATGCAGTGGCACCATCTCAGCCCATTGCAACCTCTGTCTCCCATTTCAAGCCTCCCGAGTAGCTGGGATTACAGGCGCCCGCCACCACGCCTGGCTAATGTTTCTATTTTTAGTGGAGACGGGGTTTCACCATGTTGCCCAGGCTGGTCTTGAACTCCTGACCTCAACTGATCCTCCCACCTCGGCCTTCCAAAGTGCTGGGATTACAGGTATAAGCCACTGTGCCTGGCCTCTCCTAAAATTCTTTATTTCCAGTGTAGCCAGGGGAAGGCCTAGGAACTTTGACCCTTAAGCAACAATGTAGATGTATATTGCTGGTTGCCTTCTCAGCATGCATTCCCCCAAACTTGTCACCCACTGTGCAGAAACCATAGAACCTGGGTAGGTGTGAAACCCCAGCCCCTGTGGGGGCAGGGCTGATAGGCCCAATTAGGATAGTCCCAACTCCTTGCCACAGTGATGGTTTTAGGGATGGACAGTAGCCCAGGCCTAAGGCAACAGTCACCTGACAGTTTACTATGCACCATGATTGGTTTAGGGATGAACTAAGTTGAGCTAATCAGAAGAAGTCCAAGACTTTGTTTAATGAGTGGGTCAAGAGAAACTCTCTTTCCTTCTGGGAAACATGGTATGTGGATGGTGATGCCTGGACTTGGTGCAACCATTTTGCTTCCAGGAAAGAAGGTATGCTAAGTAGAAAGTTGACCCATAGAGAAGAAGAAAAACTGAGAGACGTGCAGGAAAAAAAAAGAGAGAGAGTTCTGATCAATTCATTCCTGAAGGTTGGACTACTTATGGATTTTTCCATAACAGAAGTCCATATATTTCCCTCGTTGCTGAAGCTGGTTCGAGTTGAATTTTCTATGACTTGCAACCTAAAGCATCCTAGCCACAACACCAAATGATCCCTTGGAGTCCATTTTTCCATTTCCTAAGCAGACATGAGGGAACACACAAAATGATGCAAATGAATGTGTTTTAGAACATACTGTCCTCTAGAGTTCTAATCTCAGCTTGATTTAGACAGTCAGTTGCGTGGTTAGGAAACAATTGGAGATGGAAAGGCTTAAAAAATGAGGAAGAAGTCCAAAGAAGAAGTGGGAAGATAACAACAGAGGACATTAAAAAGAAAAAAAAAAAAAAGAAAGTAGATGAAATCATAATGTAGATGCCTCAGAGTTATCGTAAAAACCTTGTTCTCTCTCGCCTCCTCTGTCATCCCCACACTGCTAACAAGCCCTGTGATTCCATCATCCGAATCTCGCTGAAACCCACTGCCTCCTCTTCATGTTTACTCCCATGCTTGGGTCAGGCTGTTGTGATCTGTCTCCTCCTGGCTCTTTCTACCTTCACCCTTATCCTTTCCAAATCCACTTTCTATGAGTCCCAGAGTGACCTTCTCAAATGATAAGTCTAAGCTTGTCATATTTTTACTCAAAAACGTTTGATACCTTGTCAATATGAAATATGGCAAACGCATGAGCTCTGAAGACAGATGATTTTGAAACCTAGCTCTGCCACTTACCAGCTGTGTGATTTGGGGCAAGCTTCTTAATCTCATCATCTATCTGAACTATAGTTATAATATTGTAATAGGATTCCTTTGGTTACCAGTTACAGAAAACTAACCCCTACTCACTGGGTAAAAAAAAGGGGAAGATTTATTAACTCAACTGACCAACTGGAGAACAGTTGTGCAACAGGATCTCGGGGATAATACAAATCAGTCACTCACACATGGCCTGTTTCCTCTCTGCCCTTTTTGATGGGGGAGTAGTGGTGGTGGTGATGGTAATGGTGGTGGTGTTCTCTCTCTATCTTTGCTTCTCTCTGCACTTTAGCTACATCTCCTTGTATTGACTACTTTGTGAATGGCTGAAACATGAATGGCCTACAGCTTCCAGCCTCACATTGCCCAGTTCAGTTAGCAAAAGAGGAGAAACTCCTGCTGTGAATCCCAAATTCAAAATTCTCAGGCAAGGCGTGGTGGCTCATGCCTATGATCCCAACTTCTTGGGAGGCTGAGGTGAGAGGACTGCTTGAACCTGGAAGGTTGATGCTACAGTGAGCCAAGACTGCATCGCTGCATTCTAGCCTGGGAGACAGAGTGAGACTCTGTCTCAAAAAAAAAAAAAAAAAAAAAAAAAAAAAAAAAAAAAATTCAGGAAACAGTTCTAATTTCTAATTGTCCCATCTTGAATCAGGTGTCCACCTAGGGCTCAACAGGTACCAGGGTCAGGATGTATAAGAAGATGGCAGCTTCCATTTAAACCACATGATTACAGAGATTACATTATAAAAACATTTAGCAGAAGCAAATGGTGCTGTTCTGGATAGACAAACCAATAGATGCTCTCTACAAAGTTTACAAGGTTGTTTGGGAGATGAAATAAGATGTCCTATATCAATGAGCACCAAATACCTGGGACCGTAAGTGGATAAAGTATACAGCAGATGCTCTAGAAATTTGTGTTTATTCCCTTCATTACATCCTTGCTCCCAGAACCACTGCTTGCCTAGACAGTGCCTTCATCTTTTGCTACACAGACCAAGGTTCCCCTCTGAGTGGATACACCCCTATGGGCACAGGGTTTGACAAACAGAAGTCATATTTGTGACAAGAAAAAAGTGCCCTTCTTGCAATGAACACAGCTTTGAGCTGGGGCCATGCCTTTGTAGTAAGCGTGTCGACCATATTTCTTCCTCAGTGGCCCCGTTGGTCCTGGCCTTTGGACAGTGGAGACTGCCCAACCCATGCCAGACCCTGCATTCTTCTTCATATGTCTTTTCAGAAGCTCATGGACTGCCTGCATTATATGGTTCCCAATTAAATACAAACCAGTTCCCCAGCACCACTAATCATGCACTCTGTCCACCTTACACGCGTCACCATTCCCAGAAAGTTGTGTACTGTTCCTTCTTGCTTTGATGCAGGGCTCTTGGCCTTTCCCAGGCATTCTTACCTCACTCCCATTAGACTCTTAAGTCCCAGGTCAATGACATCACTTCTGCAAATCCTTGCTCAGCACACCCGGAGCTGTGTACTAACTGCCTCCTCTGCACCTCCAGAAGCCTATTCTCTATTCTCTAGCACAGCACTGCTCACACTATTATATAGAGTGCTTGCCTGTTTGCTAATAAGTTCCTTGAATGCTTTAGCTAGAAGTGACTGTGGCTTTCCAGCTCTTTGTCCCCTGCCCAGGAATAAAATCTGGCATCTAACAGACCTCAATAAATGCTTGTTAATTGAAATATGGAATGAATTAAGTAGGGGAGGAAGGAGGGAGTAAAGGAAAAAGAGTAAGAGAAGGCTAATTAGGAATTTCACTGTTCTCAGCCAGGTGCAGTGACCTGTAAGCCCAGAACTTTGGGAGGCTGAGGCAGGCGGATCACCTTGAGCTCAGGAGCTCGAGACTAGCCTGAGCAACATGGCGAAACCCCGCTCTACAAAAAAATACAAAAATTAGCCGAGCGTGGTGGCACATGCCTGTAATCCCAGTTACTTGGAGGCTGAGGCTGGAGAATCACTTGAACCAGGGAGGCAGAGGTTGCAGTGAGCCAAGATCAAGCCTTTGCACTCCAGACTCCAGCCTGAGCAACAGAGCGAGACCCTGTCTCAAAAAAAAAAAAAAAAAAAAAAGAAAAAAAAAAAGAAGAAGAAGAAAAAAAGAAAGAAAAAAGAAATTTCGCTGTTCTCACACAGACCTGTGTCTGTTTCAACATTTGCACAAATAAAAGGAGAGAAGCAAGCAGACAGCCTATGGGACATTCAGAAACAAAGTGCTTTCTGTCTCCAATCCCTGAAATTTGAGAGCTTTTTCTTTAACCTCTTTTTTATTTTTTATTATTTATTTATTTATTTATTTATTTATTTATTTTTTACCACTTGGACATTATCTTCTTTGCTCATGGGAAAATGAGGTTTCTGTTGAGGTCTGATTGGTGCTTCCAGCTAAGGCATTCATGGGCTGACAGGGGAGCATTCTGGATAGCCCCCCTCCCCATCCCACATACACACCAAGTGGGATCAGCCCCAGAGCTCTAAGTATTCCTGGCAGTCAGTTTCGGCATCTCTGTGGGCCAAAAGAATGAGGTCACTGTCACCAATGAAGTCACCACTGCATGATTCATCGGACATCAGTTCCCCACTTGGAGTGCTATGACATTCCCAGAGCTTCTCCTACTCTTAGTTCACATTTATAGATGAGAAAACGGAGGCCCAGAGAAAGGAAGTGACATGCTCAAGGTAACACTGCTAACCAGGGTCAGAGCTGGGACCAAACTCACCTCTCCTGGCTGAGTGCTCTCCTTCTCAAGCTCCTGGATAGACCTTCCTTTCGGAATACGAGTCCCTGCAAATGCTGTCTGAACAAATGGTCCTGCAAGTGAAGAACGGGGCAGGCCCTGCTCTCTTTACCTCTAAGAGCAAGTGGCAGAGGCCGGTCTTGAACCAGGAACTGACCTGAAGGCACTGTTCTGCCTTCCTCAACCTGTTATTCAGTCCATACAAAATATCTTCCAGGTTCATTGCATCGAAAGTAGCTAGCAATGCGCATTCCTACTCGCAGACACACAGGGCCAAAGGGTGGGGACTGGGGAGAGGCTCAGTGAAAATCTGCAAGGAACTTTCCGTTATTTCCGTAGCCCTCCTGGGAGAGTGGAAATCAGATTTGGAGTTTGAGAGTTCAGGCCTCCTGAAAAGTGAGGAATGGGAATACAACAGTGAGAATCTCCCCAAGTGTGCTCCAAGTCCTTGAGTACTGGGAGCAGCTGGAAGCCTTTGGGACAACTGCTTCATCTTTCTAGGTCTCAGTTTTCTTTCCTGCAACCTAAGGATGATGGTCCAGTTGACCTCCGCGCTGCCTCTCAACGCTGCATTTTTCTAACGCTGTGAATCGATGAAAGGAAGCGATTATCCCTGGTCAGCAAGTTAAGGGGTGGAGTGTGGTGTCAGCGTGGAGTGCACCCCTGCCCCAGTGCCCCATGTTCAATGCTACACTCTTGGCCAGTGAACGGGACCTGGCCAGACGGGTGTGTTCAAGCGTCGCCAGGCAGAGGGGCAGGGGTTTCCGCCTCGAGCACAGGCCAAGTTTCAGAGCACTAGGGTGTATCAGTTCTCCGGGATTACAACGGAATACCTGAGGGACACTGGGGACCGAAAGGGGACCTCGGAGAATGTGGCCTCCAGGGGGAGCCCAGGTACATTTGCCAGGTTCAGAGCCGACGGGGTATCCCTTTTCTGGCTGGTGTGTGTGGGGGGGGCGTGCTTCAGTGGTTCAACACGCTGTATCTCCCTTAGTCACCGGTTTCATAGTAAATGATTCAAGCTCGTGCTACGGAAAGCGTGGGGGGGGTGGTGGTGGTGGTGGTGGTGAGGGAACCACGCAATAAGCCAGGGTCTCTGCTTTCCAGCTCAAGGACCCCCACCACCCCAAGCGCCTTAAATTTTTTTTTTTTTTTTTTACCCTTTTGGTCTCTCTTCCTTGATTTCTAGTTCCGTTGTGCACTTAGAGGCGGAGAGGATGGCTCTGGCCTGCCGGGTGGAGGTGAAATACACATGTATAATTTGGCATGACTATTGCGTCATCGTGGAAGTGGTCCTGGTTCCCCGAGAGGCCTCCACATCTTCTCCCAGCATCGGGGCCTGTGGACGCTTCCGGGCGCTGCGGGCACTTGCGCGAGGAGCCCTCGGCTTCCCAGCGCGGCTCCCCTACTCCCCTCCTCCCCTCCGCGGTCCTCGGCTCCTCCTCCTCCTGCGCGCCCCTCCGCGCGGCCCTCGCGGGGAGTGAGGCTCGGGTGCGCCGGCTGGGCCGCCCGGAGGTGGCGGGCGGGGGCGCGGGGCGAGGGCCGCGCTCCGGGAGGCGCCTGGGCCCGCCCTCCTCCGGGGCGCCGCGGGAGGGGCCCGGGCCGGCGCGGGGCGGAGAGAGCCTCCTGGCCCCTCCCCTCCGCCGCCCTCCCCAAAGTTGCCGTCTCCCCCGGGGCCGGCCGGTCTTATGATCCGGCGGATCCTCCTGGGGAGACCGGGCCGGGGAGAGGGCGCGGGCGCCGAGTGGCGGGGGCAGCGGGCGGGCGCGGCGACAGGGGCCGGGGCGGGGATCCGGGCGGCGACCGCGGCGGCGGCAGCGCCCCGGGCCCGCCGCCGCCTCCCCTCCGGCAAGGGGAGCCGCTGCATGGGGCCGGGGGGGCGGCCCTGCGGCGCCGAGCGGCGGCGACGGCGGCGGACCCCCCAGGCGGGCTGGGGCTGAGCCCGGGGCCGGGGTGGGGGCTCCGGGGGGATCATGCCCGGAGGGCGGCCGGCCGCAGCATGGCTCACGGGCCCGGCGCGCTGATGCTCAAGTGCGTGGTGGTCGGCGACGGGGCGGTGGGCAAGACGTGCCTACTCATGAGCTATGCCAACGACGCCTTCCCGGAGGAGTACGTGCCCACCGTCTTCGACCACTACGCAGGTAAGCCTCGGAACTGCTGACTAAGGGGCCGCTCCCCGGGCCGGGAACTTTGGAGCAACTTTGGCGGAGCCCCCTCGCCGCCTCCCCCGAGCGCGCTCCTCTCCCCTCCCCCGCCGCACCCTCTGCCAGGCGGCCGGCCCCACCCCCGAAGCTTCGCTCCTGGCAACCCCTCGCCCGCTGATCCACCCCCTCTCCCACCCGCCCCCCAAGCGGCCCCTGCTTCCCGCACTTCCTACCCCTCGGCGCCCCGGGCCGTCCTCCTTGACCTTCCCACATCCCCTTTCTTACTGCCCGGAGGCCCCAGGGGAAATATTCGAGGGGACCGGGCGAGACGTGTCTACGGGACTTGGGAGAAGGGGTGGACGCCTGGGGACCACATCACACCCCGGCCCCTTGCCGGTTCTCAGTGAGCCGGGCGCACGGAAAAAGGGGGTGACATCTCGCGGGGAGCGCCCCCACGCCTCTAGCTGGGTTGGGAGAGGAGGGTCCGGGTGGGGAGCGAAATTGCCCCAGAGCCCAGGTCATTGTGAGCTTCTCTCCCCGCCCCCACTTCTGTCCTTGCAGTCAGCGTCACCGTGGGGGGCAAGC